>NC_056048.1:5490000-6690000 GCF_004379255.2 Salvia splendens
CTACAACATGCATTATTTCTTTAAAATTAATTTTTCAATTCAAAGCAACTTTGTAAGACCATCCTTGACCAGCGAAGCTGCAGTTAACGCGATAGAGGAACTCGAGCTTGTGACATCAAACCGCTGACAGCTAAAATGTAGTGCTGACCTGACTATTAGTATTATCTTAATTAACTCTATATGTTACTGCTTTTCTATAATGCTATGTTATTATAAATATGTACATGTGTAGCGTCTGTGCAACGTGCGTGGCGTGCAAGGACCTACAAAATGATAGGTTACACTATAAACTTTCTAGTAGTTGATATTTACTCTCTTCATCTCAATTTCAAAGCAAGTGTGAATTGGACTCCAGACTCGCATCTCCTAGTGGCATATCTGTATCTCAAAGCCAAACTCGAAAATCTCAAGGCAAGCTGCAACTTTGATAAGACCATCCTTGACCAGCGAAGTTGCAGTTAACGCGATAGAGGAGCTCGAGCTTGTGGCATTTAATGCTCAAACGGCTGGCCGAGGTGGTGCAGTGCAGCCACAAAGATAGAGAAGAGAAGCTAAGTTGGGGTTTCTCTAGTCATTGGTACTGCAATTTTAAGATTAGCATTATAAGGAGCATAGACAAGAAAATTGTGATTTATGGGCGAAGCGAAGAGAAGAGAAATGTAGTATTTGTAATACATTTAGTTTATTTGAGTTAATGCTTTTAGAGAGTCTTTCATTTGAGGCATAATGCTATATTTAACTAACTGTATATGCTAATGCTTGCTATATTTCTACATTATTATATAAATGTACAAGTGTAGCGTCCTGTGCGACTTGCGTGACCGGACCAATGAGAAATATATCCAACCATTATGCCTAGTTGGTGAGTTTTGGCAGCAAAGCATTTTAGCTGTCAAGCACGAGCTCCTCTATCGCGTTAACTGACATTGAGACCACGAAGAATGTCCTTATTGCTTCATCATACATACATTTCAAGTGTCGGAAGCTTACTTCAGGTGAGGGATCAGTCAGAGTGTACTTGGAGCCAGAAGAGCTTCGCCGCGTCTCCACCATGGCTTCTGATCTAACAATTGAACGAATACAACCTTAAAAATAAAAAATTTCAATCGAGAATATAAAGAAAATCCTCCCTCCACTAAGACAAAAAATACTACTACTGGTATATCATGTACAAGCTGGAGAGACAAATAGGAAAGAAATGAGAGAGTGAGAGGAGATGAAAAAGTGAATGATTGCCTATATAGTCAATCTCCTTTTGCAAGTTATGACTGAAAGAGCAAGAAATCTCCTTTAACAAATATATGTATGCGTGCTCGCCCGTGCGACTTGCTTGTCAAGACCTATAAAATTGAATGGAATTTTTTTCAAGACACAAATTGAATCTCTCTCTCGGTGTCTCTCTATCAGCAATTGTTGGGGATTTATGGGCTGCAGCAGTCGACACACAAAGCATAAGAGGCTCTCTCTCATCTCATGGGCTTGAGGTATTGAATCAATGTCTCACTGAAACCATTGTTTGTGACACTCTCACTCTGTTTATACATTAGTATTTGGTTATTTATTGATCACTAGTGTGGTGTTGGTTACTCTCTCAGTCCCATAGTAGATGGTATACTTGGGGAATGACACGAGATTTTAGGAGATGTTGTTTTGTGTGTTAGGTGGAAAGAGAAAATAATTATATTAATGTGAGGTGGAACTTTTTTCAAAAAAGGAAATGTGCATCTTTTGTGGGACAAACTAAAAAGAAAAGTGTGACATCTATTATGGAACATGTGGTTTATTAAAAAATTAATAAAAAATTAATGATTTGTTTATTTTTCAACATGTGTTTTAAATATATGAATTGGATTAGGATACACCAAAGTTAAATTTTCACTATACTGAGCATTAATTTTATTTTTATACCCACTTATTAAGTTGGAGTGGAAAACTATCAATACAAGGCTCCATCAAGTAATGCAAAATTTAGTTAGCTATAAAATTTTCCTAATTCAAAGATTCAACTTTAAGTATGGGTTATTTGTCAAATCTTAGTTTATTTTAAAATAGATAGAAATAAATAAAATCCAATTTTTATTATTAAAAATCTATATAAATTCAAATAAAATTTTAAAATAGGGAAAAATGATTCCTACTCGCATGTTCGGGCAGTGGGCATCAAACGCGCTTGTCATTGGTTGTAGAGGGTGGGGCGTGAAGAGTGATGTCCCATGCAATGTCTCCGCAACGCGTTCCGTGATATCTCATCCCATGGGACGTAACCCACCTTGGCACTTGTTGATGCCATTGGCAACCTCATTCCTTAGCCATTACTCCTTCTGTCCGCAATTAAGAGTCTCATTTATGAGCGACACGAGTTTTAAGAAATATTAAGAAAAGTGGGTGGAAAAAAATTAGCGGAATAGGAGTTTCACTTGTATATATTAGTTTTAAATGAAATGTGAGTGGAATGAGTTAGTGGAATGTGAGACCCTATTACTCCATATGTTCCATAATAGATGTCACGCTTTCCTTTTTAGTTTGTCTCACAAAAGATGCCACATTTCCTTTTTTTAGAAAAAGCTCCCTCCCACATTAATATAAATATACTATTTTCTCTTTCCACCTAACACACCAAATAACATCACCTAAAATCTCGTGCCAATCCCCAAGTGTGTCATCTATTATGGGACGGAGGGAGTACCATTTATGGTTAAAGTGAACCGGGACTCCTATTCGCGGACAAACTAAAATGAAAAAATGAGACTCATATTCGTGGACTGGGGCAGTATTTAACTACAGCTACATTATCATGAATATCGATAGCGAGTTGCACCGCAACCCTTGTCTGTCCTGTCTTGTCGTGATGGGCTTATACAATTATGAGTACCCGTTGTTGATGCTCTCATGTTTAAGTCACAATTCACCTCAGTTTAGCCATATGTTTGGGGTGGTAAGCATGTTATATTCCAGAGTAGTACCGAATAACTCCATCAATTCAATCAAAAAATTTGCTCATAAATAACATAAAAAACATGGAGATCAATAATTTTATACTTTCAGTCCTAATTTGTTGACTATATAAGGATATCAATGAGTAGGATATTATATAAAACAACCTTTCAATTGCAAATCAATACATTTATTAGTACACCCTTATAAGGAAAATAAATCTTTATTATTAATACACCTTGCATGAATAACAATACAAACATTATTGTTAAAATATAATGTAACAGAATAATCAAACAACCATCATGTATCGAACAAGTTGGCAGTTAACAGCAGAATATATCTCAATTCCCTTTCTTAGTCCACTTGGCTTGCAACGGCGGAATGCTCTGTTCGTTCTTGAACAAATTGGTCGGATCAGCAACTGTTTTCACCCGAACAAGACGATCAAAATTATCCTTGTAATATGGCTTCCCCCAAATGCTTGTGCGTAACTTGTCTTCCCATTAGGTTTATTCACTCCAATATCGAGATCTCTGTAGTTGTAGTACGCTTCCCTGGGCGAGCTCGACACATAAGGTGTCATGTATTCGTAATACCTGTGGCTCCAGCTTATGTATCTGTCCGCGTCCGCAGCCTCAGAGTTTTGCCAGTAAGTCAAGCCGGCAAGTTTGTAGAGTGCACCTGCTCTGTGAGGAAATGGAGTTTCCGATTCTGATATTTCATCCATTCTTCCACCATACGGCACCATGTAGTATATCGTCTCGTCTGCTTCTGGTTCACGCAACATAGTCACCATGCCTTCAATCGCTTTCAGAGGAATGGGTGTCCGTACATAATCCGACTTGGCTTTGAGTTGCCGCAGACCGGCCTGAGTCCGGTTAAGCAATGCCTCAAGTGGAGTTATTGGCATTTGGTTGCTAAATAAGGTGGATTCGATCCAGCTCATTTTTGTGCAGTCTTTTCTCACTAGCCCTAACTCAGGGAAGATTTCTTGCATGTATGAAACTAATATGTCGGCGCCGCCTAGGAAAACTGAGAAGAAGTTAACTTGAACCGTGGAGTTCACCCTGAATACGATAACTCCTACGAACAAATCTTTGTCCGCTTGAGGAGCCTCATATTGCCAGCGATGCCATAATGCAACGCCGTTCTGTTCTTCCACATTCCTCGTGATTGAGAAAACAATGATTGTTTCTGGAACATCTACCAGTTGGACCTTCCAGGCAGTGATCACACCAAAGCTGGCACCTCCGCGCCTCTGATCGCCTAGAAAAGATCCTCTCCCATTGATTTTCTGTCGAGGATTCTGCCATTGGCGTCGATTATTCTTGCATCAACGACGTTATCTCCAGCGAGGCCGTATTTTCTCAGCATTGTGCCATAGCCTCCTCCACTGTAGTGGCCACCGACACCGACAGTAGTGCAAATAGCACCAGGAAACCCTAAAGTGGAGCTCTTTTCCGCAATCTTGTAGTATACGATTCCAGTTGTCGCACCGGTCTCAATCCATGCCATTTTCTCATCCACGTTGACAGTAACTTCGCTGAGATTGATTAAATCGATGACCACGAACGGGACATGGGAGACATAAGACAGTCCCTCCATGTCATGGCCACCGCTCCGTGTTCTGATCTCCAGACCACTTTTCTTGGCGCAGTGTACGACAGGCGGGATCTGGGATTCGTGTTCTGGGGTTATGATCACTTGAGGTTTAGGAGTGGAGTCCGACGCGAATCTAGGGTTTCGGATGGAGAATTGGAGGATGGAAGTGTAAGATGAGTTTGCATGAGTGTAGACATCATTTGAAATGGAGTAGTAGTTGGTTGTTTTGGAGAGACATTGAAGAAAGTTGTCTTGCTTATCAGCAAAAGCTACTGATGAGCATGACAAGATGAGGACAAGAAGAAAGAAAAAGAGATGAGATGAATTTGAAAGAGTTTTCATGGTTTATGATTTGAAATATGAGTTTGTGATTGTGTTGTTTGAGAAGCATGCATTGTGGCCTATTTATAGGAACATTACGGTTTGAAATAATCCTCATATCATATGTCCGAAAAATATTGAAATAATCTTCGTATTACATGCACGTAGCATATTGAAAGTCAACCGTCTCAATGGCTGCTTTATTTGAAATTCTTCTTCAATAGTAAAAGTTTTTTTTATATTAATGTGCCATTCTTTAGATTCAATTGCCTATTTTATTCTTGAGAGGAATATAAGAGTATTTTGATTAATTATAAAAAAAATTTCCTTGTAATTGAGAGTTCAATTCTGAGTCCCTTGCCAATGAAGGTGCTCTCTTCTTGGTATGCTTAATTAATTAAATAAATAGAATGGCCAAATTCAAGTTGCTGAATACTTTTAGATAAGTTTAATACCAATTCCAAGTCATGCTGATTATGTGGATTCAATGATAGGTTTGACTTTCAATCCGCCAACAATTTGAATGGCTGAGACGCGGCGTCATTGTAGAGTGTTTACAATATTCACATCCACGGTGTTCGGCTATTCGAGATTAATTTTGTCATGGGGATTACACCAATTAAGGTTGTGATTAGCGTGGAGTGGATTCCTACGACAAACACTAATTAGCTCCGTTCAGTATCAAGGAATTGAGTTTGCGAAATTGGAATTGCGGCTTTCAATTCAAAATTCAAAATTGGTAGTATGTTACGGACGTGCTCCGCAACGAGACCGGTTAACTGCATTCTCGTGAGTAACTAGTGATCAACGCTTCGACAAGCTCGCAGAGAGAATCACGTTTGCTGGTTCTCAGACGTGTTCCGATCAACAACAAAGGGGAAGCACAAATATTCTTGTTGCACAAGTTAGGTTTAGGAAAAATATTTCATTCATAAAAAAGATGGTAAATGAAATACCCTATTTATATAACTAAGGACCCTAGGGTGGTTCGACTTACCCTTGACATTCGGGAAAGAACCACAAAGAAAACCCGAACGGGACTTATAGTTTTTGGCCCGACTAACAATATTTAAATAAAAAAGTCTTAAAACATAAACTTCAACAAATAAGTAAATAAACAAAAAAAAAGGAAACAATCTCTCGGCCTCTTAGTTCTGGAATCTGTTCGGAGGCTTCAAGCTCTCTCTCGGCCTTAATGTCCTTGCGATCGCTGCACTACTCTTGTCCCTTCATTCTACCTGCGATTCTCCAGCCACCGGCAATTCCTCGGGCTCCATGGTTAACTCCCCTCGTACCTGCTGCTCCTCTGCAGCCACAGCCTGCGGTGTCGGTGTGCTCGTATCATAGTATTACAAATATTTGGATTTGGTTATGAGATTCAATCTCGTGAATTTAATTATTAGATTTAATCTTTCAAATTGAACGGATCCATAAGTTATAAGATTTTAATCCTACGCAATATGATTTAGATCAAAACAAGTTCTACATGCTGTCGATAAAAAATATAAATGTTTTCCACTTATTGAAGAAACAGAAAAATTGTCAACTTGACAGATGTGTAAATGTCAGATAACCTAGATAGTTATGACTTGACTTGGTTCATGAAATAGAAAAGAGCAACCTCGACTTCGTCATAATTTTAATACTATATCCAAATAAGTGGAGTAAGAATGAAAAAGGTATCTCTTTATTTACACATTTAAAAGTTAATTACACTTTGATCGTGTTCATTCGAAAGACGCTGTTTCCTCTTTGATCGTGTTATTTATAAGTATTTTGTAATTGCCAAATGTCAATGGTTAAGTATATCCTAATAGGACACATAATAACTTACATTTTATATTTTGTTAATTACTATTAGGTAGACTAAATATACATTAGTAGAATGTAAAGCTTTTTTAATCTTCAATTTTCAATAATAAATATTACTGGGAGTTTATTGTCAAATAAAAAAATTTAAAATAGAAATTATTAATGGGAATAAATTAATAAAATAGTGAAACTAACAAATATTTGTCAAAATAGTTTATTGAGAGATATCAAAAACTGCAACCTCCTTCACTTAAAGAAAGAGATTTGAAGTTATCCACAATGTTGTTACCAAATTGTTCTCCTCTATAATTTATGGGTCTCACAACACTTTTACCTTTTACCTCATTTCTATGTAAAAAACACACCACCACCCATTTCTTTCCTTAAATATTCATGTGATCCACTTTTTGTATTTTTAAATATTTCACATTTCAACTTATTTATTATGTATTTTATTTAAATTATTATTTTTATTTATATGGGATTTATTTTTAAAATAAAATATTCACAAGAATATAAATATACTATTAAAAAGAAAATGAGAAAAAATAACAAAAATAAAAAATAAGAGTCAACTATCCCGCACAACATAATATTACCTCATATTTTTATTAGTTAGTACTCCCTCCGTCCCGCACTACTTGCACTTATTTCCTTTCTGGGCGTCCCAAATTATTTGAACTCTTTCCATTTTTAGTAACAATTTATACCTACAGCCGTAATTGTTGACTTTGTCTATCACTCATTTCTTAATCTCCGTGCCCAAAAGGAAAGGTGCGAGTAGTGCGGGACGGAGGGAGTAGTAATTAACAATGAACCATTTAATGGACTCATTAACAATGTTTCCGTCCTACTTCATACAAGCCATAGTTGAGAGGCAGCGGAGCTCTTCTGGCTCGACCTGCTCCGCTCAAATGACAAGCAATCCTGGACCCGACAACAAAATTCTTGGGAACTTGGTTTTAAGCTTCCGACATTTGAAATGTATGTATGAGAAAGCAATTAGGACATTTTACAGTCAGTTAATGCTTAATCCGCTGCCCGAGCAGGTGCAATGCAACCCCAAAGTTAGACTCACTGACAGCTAAAATGTCGTGCGGCCACAACTCACCAACTAGGCACATGGTGAGATATATATATATATCTTTCATCTTTGCTTTTTTTAATTGAGAAAAAAATATACCTAGGGTTATGATAGTGCAATGAATGACCAGTATATATAATATCAATTCATTGGTCAGGGCATGCACGTTGCACTGACGCTACACATGTGACGTGTACATATATAAGTAAATCTAAGTTTGAATCTCAGCCACAAGATTAGAAAATATGTGTGGTCCAGATTTGGTTATAAGGTTATCACACAAATTAGGGGTTATCACACAAATTAGGGGTTATCATATGATCACAACTCTATATATATATATATAGAACAATGTAGCAACATTGAAAGCGTTAGTATACAGAGTTAGTTAAGATAGCTTTATACCTCAAATTAAAGACTCTCCAAATGTATTACAAATCTTAAAGTTGCATTATATGTGAAGCTTATAGGAGAGTTAATATGACTGCCTAGTCCAAGCATGCTTTCCTACATCTTACACAAATACTACAAACCTATTTGTCTTGTGAAGATGCCTTACAAGAAGCTTGATTCCATGCTCGGTCTTCGATTCGCTCATCAATCACAACTCTCTTCTCTACAATGCTAATCTTAAAATTGCAGTACCAATGACTAGAGAAACCCCAACTTAGCTTCTCTTCTCTATCTTTGTGGCTGCACTGCACCACCTCGAGCTCCTCTATTGCGTTAACTGCAGCTTCGCTAGTCAAGGATGTCCTTATCAAAGTTGCAGCTTGCTTTGAGATTTTCGAGTTTGGCTTTGAGATCCAGATATGCCACTAGGAGATGCGAGTCTGGAGTCCAATTCACACTAGCTTTGAAATTGAGATGAAGAGAGTAAATATCAACTACTAGTAAGTTTATAGTGTAACCTATCATTTTGTAGGTCCTTGCATGCCACGCACGTTGCACGGACGCTACACATGCACATATTTATAATAACATAGCAATATATATATAAAAGCAGTAACATATAGAGTTAATTAAGATAATACTAATAGTCAGGTCAGCACTACATTTTAGCTGTCAGCGGTTTGATGTCACAAGCTCGAGTTCCTCTATCGCGTTAACTGCAGCTTCACTGGTCAAGGATTGTCTTACAAAGTTGCTTTGAAATCAAAAATTAATTTTTATCCATTTTAAAGAAATATAATACATGTAGATATTTTTTGTAAGGTTTCTTCACTGGGTAGTAAGTGGTCAAGTATGGCCTACACGGCAATGCAGTGCTGATCATCTGCATCATTTCTGGCTTCTTTTCTTCTTCTTCCTCCTTTTTAGGCTCTTCCTTTTTTTGCTTCTTCCTCGACTCCCTCCTTCTTTGCCTCATCTTTCTTGGCTTCTTCCTTCTGAGATTATGTGGGCCATGGATACAGGGTCAACTGTTCCAATCACAGTTAAAATCTTTCCCTTTAGGTCGATGGATATTTCATCCATTCCTACAAACCATCGCTTCAAGATTACGCGATAGCGATTTCCTACCCTCTTATTTTATGGCAATTCATAACATAAATTTACAAGTAGGTGTAGCGTCCGTGCAACGTGCGTGACCGGACCAATAAATAACCAAATCCTAATGCATAACTAGATCAAATTATCATGTTGGAGAAAACCTCAATCAGGAATTGTTGGAGAAATAATATTCTATTGCGTTAACTAACGGTGAGACCACCAAGAATGTTCTTATTGCTTCATTATACATGCATTCCAGGTGAGGGTGCTTGGAGCCGGAAGAGCTTCGCCGCGTCTCCACCATGGCTTCTGATCTAACAATCGAACCAATCAAGAATTCCAATCGAGATTATATAAATATTCACAATTACTAAATATACTAATAATTTTTAATAAAAGTTTTATTTTTCAGTTATTCACAATTTACTAAGAATATATAAAATAAAATAAAATAAACTTTAAAAATATAATCCATATATAATGTTAAGTGAAGTGTAGAAATGATGCATGCAGTTGTAATGTTAAGTGATGAAAGTAAATAATTATGTGTAAAGCACATAATCATGCAAGTGAAATGCGAAGATAGTGCTAATATAGGAGAGCTAGCCCTCTCTTGGTATAATTTTTTCTCAATTAAGAAAAGTTAAAGATGTAAAATTTATATTCCACACATACGCCTTGACCCTAGTTGGTGAGTTGCGGCTGCACGACTTTTTATTCACTGTAAAAGTATCATAAGGCGTGAATCTCTGGAATGATTGAATTAATTAATAAATTGATTCTGCGTATTTTCTAGGTGTGGTGTTATTTGACAGTGAATGCTCAAACCGCTGCCCGAGATCATCTATCATTTTTTTTGTTTCTTAGGTTTATACTGTGGAAGACAAGGATGAACTGGAAGAATTTGTGACATCCCCCAAAGTGAATGTGTATTAATAATATAATTGGGAGGATGGCTCGTCTTTGCCTCACATTTTTTCACACTAGAAAACTTGAGGAGATAAAGAATCAGGTGTATTTTTTACACTAGAAAACTTGAGGAGATAAAGAATCAGGTGTTGCAAGGTCACGATTTAATTTGTAAATATTTATTCCATAAACACTACTTCTTAAACTTATTATTTGTCATAACAAAGTACTCTCACGAGCACCAAAAAGCAGCATCAGAAGATGCATATGGGGAGCATGTGGTTATTCATTACTCTCTATCTAATATGTGATGTCATTTTATAGGTCCTGACACACAAGTCGCACGGACGTGTTTAAGTATATTTTCCTACTTTATGGGCTGATCTTGACCATCGCACTATGTGTTTTCTTCGCAGGTTCAAAAATATTACAGGAAACATTTACTAAGGCACTTGCTAATTATTTGGCGCGAGACTCCTTATAGTCAACAAGATTACGTTATGCCGTATGTTTCCACTGTAAATTTCCAGAGACATTGACTAAGGCACTTGCTAAATGCAACTTTGATATTTGTAATACCTTTCGTTTTTTTGAGTTAATGCTTTTGGGGAGTCTTTAATTTGAGTTTTCGTTTTTTTTTGAGTTAATGCTTTTGGGGAGTCTTTAATTTGAGTTATAATCATATCATAACTTCCTGTATAGTAATGCTTTCAATATTTTTATATATATGCACATGTGTAGCATCCGTGTGCGTGCCACGTGTAATTGATTGTTTCTAATTTTAAACTTATTTCAATTATTTTTTCTGAGTTAATGTTTGATTCAGTTACTATAAGAAACAAATTAAGTAAAATATTCGATAGCATATGCTTATTAGTAAATGAGTATATGACGTCGAAAACACATTCTAACAAGGCTCACAATAGAGTAAGTTAAGATAGCATATTACACCAAACTTTGCTTCCTCCAATAGTCAGCACTCCATATAAAATTATATACCAATGATATTTGGTATGTTTGTTGATAGGGAAGAGCTGTAGGATAAGGTGGAGCAGCAGGGACTTGATAAGACACCATTCAGTGTAGAAGAAAAGCGAAGGTTCCTTCTTCTTCTTCATCCAAGTGAAGAACATATATAACCCTCCCATTAGCTTCTTCACATATCCCATAATTGATGCAACTTTCAGATTTGTAATACATTTGCTTTTTTTGAGTTAATGCTTTTGGGTATAATGTTATCTTAACTAACTGTACATTATTATATATGTACACGAGTAGCCTCCGTGCGATGTGCGTGCCCAGCCCGGACCAATAAATTGATAATTATATATACGGTTCCTCCATTGTATCCGCATAACTCTAAGGATATTTTTTTTATCAATTAAAAAAAATAAAGATGAGAAATATAGCTCACCCATGTGCCTAGTCGGTGAGTTGTGGTAGCAAGACATTTTAGCTGTCATACATACATTTCAACTGTATATATGAAGCTTACTTCAGGTGAGGGATCAGTCAGTGTGTGCTTGGACCCAGAAGAGCTTCGCTGCATCTCCACCATGGCTTCTGATCTAACAATTGAACAAATACAAACATTAAAAGTCAAAAATTTCAATCTAGAATTTAAAGAAAACCCTCCCTCTACATAGACAAAAAATACTACTCCTAGTGTATTATGTGCAAGCTAGAGAGAGAAATAGGAAAGAAGAGAGAGTGAGAGGAGACGAAAAGTGAATGATTGCGGGAATGGATTATATATTTATAGGCAATCTCCTTTTTCAATTTATGACTGAAAGAGCAAGAAATCGATTATTGTGTGAAGCACATAATCGTGGAAGTGAAATGCGAAGATAGTGCTAATGTAGGAGAGCAAGCCCTCTCTTGTACCAACATAACTACAGGTATAACTTTTTCTCAAAAAATAAAGATGAGAAATATATATTCCACACATGTGCCTAGGTGGTGAGTTGCGGCTGCACGACTTTTTCTTCACTGCAAGAGTATAATAAGGCGTGAATATCGAGAGTGATGGGATTAATTAATAAATTGATTCTGCATATTTTCTAGGTGCAGCGCTGTTTGGCAGTGAATGCTCTAACCGCTGCCTGAGATCATCTATCATTTTCTTTGTTTCTTAGGCTTATACTGTTGAAGACAAGGATGAACGGGAAAAATTTGTCACATCCCCCATAGTGAATGTGTATTACTATTATAGTTGGGAGGATGGCCCGTCTTTGCCTCACATTATTTACTCTAGAAAACTTAAGGAGATACAGAATCAAGTGTTGCAAGGTCACGATTTAATTTGTAAATATTTATTCCCTAAAGACTGCTCTCATGAGCTCCAAAAAGCAGCTTCAAAAGCTGCATATGGGGAGTACACTCATGAGCTCCAAAAAGCAGCTTCAGAAGCTGTAATATTAAACTTATATTATTTGTCGTAACAGAGTACTCTCATGAGCTCCAAAAAGCAGCTTCAGAAGCTCCATATGGGGAGCATATGGTTATTTATTAATCACTACCACCTAATATATATTAAAGTTATTTTATAGGTCATGACACGCAAGTCGCACGAGCGTGTTTAAGTATGTTTTCCCTACTTTATGGGCCGATCTTGACCATTGCATTACATGTTTTCTTCGCAGGTTCGGAAATATTACAGGAAACACTGACTAAGGCACTTGATCTTGACCATTGCATTACGTGTTTCTTCGCAGGTTCAGAAATATTACAGGAAACACTAACTAAGGCACTTGCTAATTTTTTGGCGCAAGACTTCTTATAGTCAACAAGATTCCATTATCTTGTGTAAGTTTCCACTGTAATTGTTCAGAGACATTGACATATGATGTCATTTTATAGGTCATGACACGCAAGTCGCACGGACGTGTAAGCATGTTTTTACTACTTTATGGGTTGAGCTTGACCATCACATTACGTGTTTTTATCGCAGGTTCAGAAATATTACAGGAAACATTGACTAAGGCACTTGCTAATTTTTGGCGTGAGACTCCTTATAGTCAACAAGATTACGTTATCTGGTATAAGTTTCCACCGTAGATGTTTAGAGACATTGACTAAGGCACTTGCTAAATGCAACTTTGATATTTGTAATACATTTGGTTTCTTTGAGTTAATGCTTTTGGGGAGTTTAATTTGAGTTATAATCCTATCTTATCTAATTGTATATAGTAATGCTTCCAATATTTCTATATATATGCACACTTGTAGCATCCATGCAATGTGCGTGCCGCATGTAATTGATTGTTTCTAATTTTAAATTTATTTCAATTATTTTTTATGAGTTAATATTCGATTCAGTTACTATAAGAAACAAATTAAGTAAAATATTCGACAATGTATGCTTATAGTAAATGAGCATATGACGTCGAAAATACATTCTAAGAAGGCTCACATCCGTTTATCCCCTCATCGATGTGAGCCTTGTCAGTGGCATAGCTGCCTGATAGTTCAGTGAAATAGGATTGCCTTTGTGAAGGTAGAATGTGTTTATACTTTGACAAAACATTCCACCATTCAGCAATAACCCTATCAAGAGGAGAACCCAAAAGACTAGGATATATAAATATTCACAATCAGAAAATATATACAATAAAAATATTTTTATAAAAAAGATTATAATCCATATATAATGTTGAGCGTAGAAATGATGCGTATACTTGTAAGTGTTAAGTGATGAAAGTAGAAAATATGAGTGAGACGGACATGATCATGCAAAGTAAATGCGAAGATAGTGATCTATATATGTTGTGAATGGTATCTTATTTATATAACAATGAGTCAATGACACTGTTTTTATATAAAGAAATTAGTAATACTATTTATTTATTAAAAACACATCCCCCATTTGTTAAAATTTGTGTCGATCATATGTTTTATTTGTGGAGAGGGATTTTTTTATTATTATTATTAGATGGAAATTTACTGGTTGCATGAGGTTCGAGGAAGATGTCATTGAAAGGAACCACTAGAGGCATAATAACCACGATTTAACAACAAAACAAATTAATCGAATATGTACAAACCAGCCACCACCCACCCTAAATTCAACTGAATTAATTAAGTACTTTATTTACTTGTCTATTGATGTGTCTTGTATGTGCATGTACGTGTTGATAGCGTAATATTAAGAATATCTAATGAGATGGAAACTTATAAACGATAATTTCATTTATTGTTATTAACTTAAACCAATTTTTCATCCTGAACTAATCCAATGAAAAGGATAGATAGCAACCACAACGTTTTGAATCTCGACCACATACATGTCAACATGATTGAAATAATATGACTTGAAAGTCCTTCTACAATTATACTCATGGGCGGATCCAGAACATGGAATCCGTGGGGTCGAATAATAATAATAATAATAATAATAATAATAATAATAATAATAATAATAATAATAATAATAATAATAATAATAATAATAATAATAATAATAATAATAATAATAATAAATACTCCCTCTGTTATAAATGAGTTACTTTCATTTTTTGGGATGTCCCACCATAACTGAGTCATTTCCTTTAAAGCAAAAAATCTCCTCTCTTACTTTATTTTCTCAAATACTTTATTCTTTTCACTCGAATAAGTAAAGTACAATCGAATAAGAGAAAAATTGGTAAAAATGTTTCAATTAATATAAACGTCACTAATTTTGCTGATATACCAAAATAAAAAATTAGACAATTTTTCATAAGGGGTAGAGAAATTTTGGTAATAAATAATAAATATACTGAAAAAAGTTTTTGCATAATTAAATTTAAAAGAAAAAAAAAGAGAAAAAGTAACTTATGGTTTAAAGTCACTATAAAAACAAATTTTGAGTTTGCTTGAATTATTTGCAAAGAAAAAGGAAAAGTTACATTGGAGAAGAAAATTTAGAATTTGTTGATATTATTAATGGGAAACTAAGAAATTAAGTTAATATTTTGCTAAATAAAGTAAAAGTTTTAAAGAAATCCATAAATTTCAAACAAGTCGTACAATTTTAAAAAGTCATTGCGATGTAATCAATAGCAATAAACTGACATTTTATTATTTGGACACATTTTACAAGGAAAGTTAGAATATAATAATATTAATTGTTTTAGTACTTAGTGGAGCACTTTTTTAGGAAAATCATCTTCTTCCTCCCAGTCTCGGCGGCCATTAATATATTTCATGCTCTGCACTTTTTATTTATAGATTGTTCAGCCCCTTGTTACATACAATTTCTGCCCCTCCTTAAACGTGTGTCCGCCCCTGGTTGAAGCTGTCGTGGGGTCGGAGACGAAACTGCACCAGGTCAAAGGTCGAAGATGATATTTTCCGGCAGTGTTCGGTGGACCGCCGGTGGGGTCGGCCGACCCCACGCGACCCCACCTGGATCCGCCGCTGATTATACTTCACTTGTCCCTAAGTGCCATTTTTGTTACGCATATATTAAGAAATATAAAGAAATATGAATTTAAAATACTATAAGATAAATTTCATTTTTATACAGTCTTACTCTTTTTTTAATTTAAAATACTATAAGATAAATTTCATTTTTATACAGTATTACTCTTTTTTTCCAACTAAGCCGAGTCACTTTTTTTTGCACTCATTTTGAAAAAATTAAAAAAATATAGTTAAAGTGGATACATAATAAAGTAACAGCGAGTATAATGTAGATAAAACTCTTCTCTATATTATTCACGCTTTTACTTTACTATATATTCACTTTAACTATTTATTCTGATTTTTTCAAAACAAATGCAAAAAAGAAGTGACTCAACTTAGTAGGGACGGAAGGGAGTACTAGATACTACCTCCGTCCTACAATAAGAGTCCACTTTTACTTTTACTATAAATGGTAAGTAGATCCCACGTTCCACTAACTCATTCTACTCATGAAACTAATGAATAAAAGTACTTACTCCACTAACTTTTTCAGCTAACTTTTTTTTATCTTTCTTAAAATTCGTGTTGAATCAAATGTGGACTCCTATTGTGGGATAGAGGTAGTGTGGGATGGAGGTAGTAATATACATTAAACAAACTTGGGCTATTCGGAAAAAAAATTACATAAATGCATTTCAATTTCCATAAAATTAAGAGTGAATTGCACAAAAGGTCTCTAACTTTTCGCCCTTTAACAACAGAGACCCCTAACATTTAAAAATCTCATCACATGTATCTAACAAAATATATAATCACAAACCTTGTGTTTTTTGCCATTTTCCGGACGAAAATGCCCAAAATGGGCTGAAGGGCAGTTTAGCCTTTTTACCTACCAAACCTGCACCCTATGCTGCACATCTAGTCTGCATGTATAGTGGAACTGTGTCATATTTCCCTTTTCAGAACATGCAATTTATTTTATGTACACGCATTCTTAGCTAATTGGCCTATTCTATATATCATTTATTAATATTGCGATTCATCATTTTCAATGCACTTGTCATTACAATGCAAATTATGTGAATTTTTTTTATAAGTTGCGTTCGTTTTGTTTTTTTTCTTTTTCTTTGCTTTAAGTGGGAAATAACTCATAGAGTCATAGAGTCATAGTAGTAGTATATAACACGTGTAGCCATGTATATAGGATAAAAAAAACTTGAAATTCAACTAATAAAAAAAACTCTTGTATATAAATCGAGCTAAAATATTGGATTTATATGAAATTGATTAACCCGCGTAATTAAATTCCTAATAGTGTAAGGATAATAAATGCATGATCTAATGCTTAAATGCAAGAAATTTTAAATTTTATAACACATTTTAATTGTAGATTGAATTGGTAAATCGTAATTTGAAAAAAAAATATAATTAACTATAAATATGTCTCTATCGTTGCAAGGCTTTATTTTAAGTGGGATATAGTATTTTCTATTTTCTTTGTTTGTTTCTTGAATGCATGAGAGATATTCTATTTCTTTGGAAGATTTATATGCTACTATGTTTTTATAGTTTTGAAAAGTTATACGCTTTATTTATTTATAAATATACGCTGAAAGTGATGTGAACATATATATAATAAGATTGAAAAACAAAATAGACTTTACATTATAGAGTTTCTTTTTTTAAAAGAGAAGGCTTGATTTATAAAAAACATGCCGACATATTATTTAAAATACACTATTTTTTCAAAGAATCAATAACGAATAAATTTATACTACTTTCTTTCATTATCAATTTTTTAATATGTTCATTAAAATTAAATTAATACAACGATTAATTGAAAAGGACGGCACCAGTTTCTGTTGTCTTTTACTTCAACCCTTAGCCTATCAATTTTATTTAGAATAATTTATAGAGTCTCCCTTAGTCAATGATGACGTGTACCCTCACCCCACCCCCACCACACCAATCATTGATTCCCTTTTCTGTCACATCAATTAGGATTGAGAGTACATGCAGCAGGTGGGATGTAGTGACGGTGTCACAAAAGGTCGAGTTTGCCCTTTCAAGCCCTGAGAGTGTTATGGTCCGAAAAAATAAGGTTTGTGATTATATATTTTGTTAGATATGTGATTTTTAAAAGTTATGGGTCTCTACTGTTACAGGGCGAATAGTAAGAGACTTTTTTACGGTTCACTCTAAAATTAAATATAGGGTCCATTATTTAAAGCTGCGAGGTGTTCGATTTCAATTTTCCAACACGTTTTTTTAATACTACCAAAATGCTGAACTTATATTTAACTTCTGTCATTCTAATCAATCTCGATTCCTTCTCAAATTCACATTTTTTCACGGAAAATTCCGATTTTTTTGGTATAGTTTCACCCTGTTTGATCCGATCCTAATTTAGTTTGTTTTTCTGTGGCGTGATTATTTGCTTCAATGCACTAAGTTGTTCATGCTCTGCAGTTTAGCTGCTTACTTGATTGCGATTTGCGAAAGCATATGCTGCAGTTCATATCCGCCAGATGCTTGTAAATATGCATCAGTTGTTGTTTGAGTTTATTTCTATTGTGAATATACGTTGTTGATGCGTATTGTTGTATGAATGAGTTTGTGTGAGCGCAGATTTTCATTTATGTTCGGTTTTGTTGTTGATTTGGTGTTAACTCCGTGTCTTTGTGTTTGTTTCTATTTAATAGAGCTTACAGATGTTTTTTTTTTCTTGCGGCTGAGCTAATTTGAGTGCAGTTTAAAATATTAATCACATGTACTATTGTAGATGGCTATGAAATTTACTACTACTAAGAAAATTGTGAAATTATTTTATTTGGCTTATAGAAATTTGTTGCAGACATTGTTTGATATATTACGACTGAATGAATGCTTAGAGATAGAGGGTGGAGTGAGGAGCAGGAGTATTGATGCTTCTGGGGTGACTTTGTAGAGAAAAATACAAGAAGGTGTGGATCATCTGGAATGATTATGTAATGTTGTTGTGTGAATTGGATAGTAGCTTCAAGGGTTGCTTATGATAAGAACATTCTCTGTCTATTTCTTTTAGTTGTTCGATAGCGATGGTCATTTTAATGTGTTCATGTCAATTTTTTTTTGTAAAAGAACTGTTTCCCTTAATGTGATATTTGGAAAGCCTATGCTGGTCTTTGATTTCATGCTAATTTTATTTAGTTGTTTGAAGTGATTTAGTTAACACGTTCAGTGTTTTCAACAGGATGAAGCTGCTCGTCAATGATGATCCTACTACCTTGAGTTATTGGTTGAACTGGAGAGTTTTTCTATGTGCAGTATGGGTCTTGACACCTATGGTTATCGCAGCATTTCTGATATGGAAATATGAAAATTTAGGAAATTCCGAATTGGATGCAGGGGGCGACCAGCATGAGAGCTCGCACATACGCTCTGAAAAATCATGGAAACCTTGTCTAAAAGGAATTCATCCTATTTTCCTTATGTGCTTTCGGATAATTTCTTTTGGTCTGCTTTTGGCAGCTGTGTCTTTTGATCTTGCTTTACATGGAGCTGAACTTTTTTACTACTATACTCAGTGAGTCCTTCTACCTTTGGTCATTATATTCTGAACTGGGTCATGTTTTAAGGCACCTGAAAATTCATAGGCAACTTATTTTTTAGCATGCATAGATATTATGAGTTTGAGGGGGGAAATGAAGAATAATAATTCAATCTGAAGATCTTCTTTGGTTTCTTTCAAGTTTCAACTGACTCCTGGAAATGTTTCTGATTATCTTTACAAAGTTCTCATTTCTTACTCTTATCACATGTTTTTTGCAGGTGGACGTTTACTTTAGTCACCATCTATTTTGGGGTATGTTTTATGATTTCTATTCTGACAGATTGCATATGAGATGAGCCTATAGTAATGTTCATAATACTTTGTTTGAGCTTTTGAAACTCACCTTTCCTTCTAAAGTCACTGAAACACTGAGCCCTCTTTAGCCATCAATTCTCCTCATGTCTATGCTGTCTATTTCTTATGTTGTTTGAGCTTTTGAAACTCGCCTAACCTTATAAAGTCACTGAGACACTGACCCTTCTTTAGCCATCGATTCTCCTCATGTCTTATGTTGTCTATTTCTTATGCAGCTTGGATCGTTGCTTTCAATACGTGGATGTTTTTACAGTCCCAAAACCGATAGCAACAGTAACTGCTATTTAACTGAGGATATGGAGCAAGCTTTACATGTGCCCTTAGCACATGGAGTGAATGGAAATGGGATGAGGTTGCCGGAGAAGTTGGACAATCGTGGGACACTCCATACTCTGATAACTTCTGACGTCTGGGATGATCTGTATCAAGTTTTATTCCAGGTGTATTTAGTTGTTTTTTATCAAGGAGACAGCGGCTTAATTTTGTTCTTGAAAGTAGACCAGCAATAAATGAATTCATCATTTGGAAAAATCATTTCAGGAATCTTCCCATTTCTAGGTTTTAGTTTATTATAAAATGTTTTTACTCATGGTGCTGCATGAGATCCTAATTTAATGTGAAAATGAAATCCATGATTTGATGCCGAATAACAATTTATGGGACTAGCTACTTAAAGGATTTCTTAAAAATAGGTTTCCAATCCATCATTTGCATTTCTTATGACAATATCTATGCCTTGATCAGTTCGCTGCTCTGGAAAATAAACTGTCTTGACCACATTTGGATTGTTAGCTCATGGAGACTGTCAAGAACTTTTCAGCTTAAATCAATTATGAGTTCTCACTTTCTAATGGTAATCATGTTTTTGCTTGAGCAGATGACAGCAGGGGCAGTAACTCTCACTGATATTGTTTACTGGGTTGTGATTTTCCCATTCATGGCGCTGAGAGATTACGAGATGAGTTTTGTAAGTGCTTATCTACTCAAGAATCCCTTGTTCTTCTGCTCTGAGCATCATCTTACTAATTAAACCTTAAAGAATGTAGTAATTACATTTTTCTTCAAGAAAGAATACTGCTATTTGAAATACAATCTCTTGTGCAGTTGTCTCCTTGTGTGAATCAACATAATTCATGGAAAAAAAAAACATGTATTCATGAAAGAATACTGCTATCTGAATTAGAATGGTCAGGCTTCTTGTTTAATTTAAAATATTCTACCAAAATTTCTTTATTTTGTCTGTTGCATCATTCTTTCCATGGTAATCTCATGATTGTTTGTATTTGCTGCAAATGATGGACTCGTGAGCATAGTTTTTTTGGGGTACTGATATAGTAAGGTTATATTTGACTGTAGTCAGCTTTTAACATATAAATCTGTTGTAAATCACAGTAACATCATCTGTTTCACCTTTTGCCACTTCTCACACTTTAACAATTGTTATAAAGTTCCCCACATTATTCTTTTTGCACTGTTCCTCACATTAAATTTTCCTTTTTCTGCAGCATCTAGAATTCTGTAATAGTAATAACCTCTGTGACTTCCTCCATGGCTTAGAGTGTGTTAATTTATTGTACTGAATAATTCTTGCATAGAAAATTTACAATAAATTTATGCGTTTTGGTATTTCAAGATTTGAAATGCTCGCTTCATGCATGTGTATTTATTTTTCCAATTTTCAGTTTTAAATCTTCAATCTAAAACTATGTCTTCTTATTTTGGGTTAGTTGACAGTTGTGACACACTCGCTCAATGCTATCTTGCTCCTTGGGGATACAGCTGTTTGTAGTCTGGTGAGCTGCGGGATATGGATATCCTATATGTTTGTTAATAAAAGAATCATGCTTTAGTATTATCTGGATTTAGCATAATCTTGAAAGTTTGTTCTCAGGAATTCCCATGGTTCCGGATTTCTTACTTCATTTTGTTGACGGGTATTTATGTCATATTCGAGTGGATTGTCCATGCCTGCATCTCAATTTGGTAATTACAGTTCGTATTAGTTTTATTTGTAGTGAAACAAATCTTACTGATGATGTTTCTGGTGATTGTTTTTCTGTGTCAGGTGGCCGTATCCTTTTCTTGATCTATCAGTAGACCTCGCTCCAGTGTGGTGAGTTGATTACTTATTAGGTCAATTCAGATTATAGTGGAATTTAGAATACTGTGTGTTTAACTTCCTGCCTTTACATTCTTGATCTCAATAGTCATGTGTGTATCTGAGCAGCTTTTGTTCTACGCCTTCTCGTCCAATTTTTAATATGCAGGTACCTGGTGGTAGCCTTGATGCATGTCCCCTGCTATGCCATCTTCCTCATGTTTGTGAAAGTGAAACATTGGTTACTATCCAGATGGTTCCCTCGTTCATATCAGCATAGCCCATAAATTTCTGGAAGATCGAACGTGCTGTCTTGTAATGGAAGAAGGCAAATCTTACAATTCATCAAGAATTGGCCCTGGATTTTAATCTGTGTGGAAGATCGAACGTGTCTTGTGATGTGTGCACAGCTACCGAATATAGAAGGTATGTTATTTCGACCGAGTTTGGAGGGTTTAAGGAACTGCTGTCTGATGCTAGAAATTTATGATTCTTTTACCTCATTCATACACAAACATAAGTGAAAAGGGAACATGCTGCACCTTTTTATCATTGATCAAATCAAATCTTGAGTATCATAACATGTGCAAGTACGGCACAATCATAATTCTTAATTCAGTACAAGTAACATAAGATTGTGAGGTGTAGAGTATCATAACATTTGCAAGTAAGGAGCATAATTGGTAGTAGTCTAGATAGAAGCTTTGGCACCTCCTGAGGTATCAGCTTTGGCAACTGCTCCGGCTTCAGTCAGTAACGGAACAAGCTTTCCAGCACTATGCAGCGCGGTGGTTGCTGCAAAATACGTGTAGATGGACGTGAAACAGAATTCACCAAATTGGCAACACACAAAAATGGTAAGGTAAGGTAAGGTAAGTCTTGAATACCATCACAGCCGCCTATGTGTTTGCCACCAATGAACACATTCGGGACGGAGCGCTGCCCGGTCCATTCAGCCAGACCGGATTGCATTTCACTTCCATCATCTGCATTCCGTGTGTCAGTAATGCAGTATTCATTGAAAGTGGAACGGAAACATGATTTGGAGCCAAATATAGTAGACAAATCATTGAAATTGGAAACAAGAACAAGGTTATCGATTAGAACTGATAACCGAGCCCAACAGATCTTCATAACCAGAACTGAGCTCATATTCTACACAATCGGTTAGCAGTTATCGAACCTCGGTTTGGTTATTGGTTAAGATTTATCTTCTGGGCCAGAATTAACAACAATCTTATAGTATGATTATTTTCTAAGAAGCTGTCAGAATGGTAAGCATATTATATAGTCATAGATATCAAAACAGATTTCATATCATACAAATATATTTACTAATGTAAAATAAATATATAAAATATCAAAAAATAGAAAACAAAAGTAAGTAAAATAGTATTACAAGTTAGATCACATAAAATATCTTTGAATGTATATTTTGGTATGCTGCTATATGAATCACTAAAATTAAATATTTTAGGATAAATACATGGAAGACACATATCATGAAGGATCTCATTCAAATTAAGTCCCAATATAATCAGGAATTATCTTCACGAATCTGGACCTTAAAACACTAATTTTGCAATGATTCTTTTTGCTTTTTTCTAAACAAAATAAAGCGATTGAAGAAAGCACAGAGCTTCAACATTGAGTTCAATGACCTTGAAGGAAGCTCCGAGCTCCGTCAGCAGTTTCTTCACAGTCGAGCAGTAAGAACAGTATGTTTTGCTGCCGCCAAAAATCAACACAAAATATTCGTTACCGTAAAAACATATCAATAACCTCTCAATTCCAAATGATTGAATACACCTTGCTCAAACACACACACACACACACACATATATATATATATAGAGAGAGAGAGAGAGACCTAAAGATGACGACGGGGTTTGAATCAACGATTTCCTTGGCTTTGGGAAATGCCATGTTTTTTTCTCTTGAAGGTGGAATAGAAATGGACGAGTGGGAAAGTATGAGTAATTATTATTATCGTGCCAATAAATGTATTGGGCCTATATTTTAAATAGGGCACACTCTCGGGGAAAAAATCATAAGTTTAGAAATTATTAATAATTCTCTTTTAAGAATATTATGGTTGATTTCATAATTTAAAAATCAACCGAAAAAATAATGAAGTTTGGTTTATTCAAGATCATCTAAATATTTTGGTCTAACTTATATCTAATATAATGGTCCTAATATCAAACGTAGATGTATGTATGTAACAATCGGTGAGTTAAACGATATCGTTTAGTCATACCGAAAAGTGAATAGTTGTAGTTTAAATCATAACACTTGGCTGATTTCTGGCCAGTCTCATAGTCATAACTTTCAAAAGTACCGAATTAAATCATTGTCCCTAATGAAAATGATAATCCTTCCGTTCCTTGTTAATTGAGGCGTTTCTTTTCGGTACGAAGAATAAAAATAGTGTATTAAGTGGAGGTAAATAAAGTAAGAGAGATTAAAAGAGAATAAAGTAAAAGAGATGTAATTTTTGCTAAAAATAGAAATGACTCAATGAACTTGGAACTTCTCAAAATAGTAAAATGACTCAATTAACATGGAACAGAATGATTATCATTTAATTAAAAAGCATCAATAATTTATTACATTTGGGTGATCGGTTGTTATGTTTTAAAAATAATTCCAAACAGATTTCAACTTCATAATTTTTTGATGAGGTTGATTTCTGAAATTAAGCGACGACCTTAAATTTGATCAAATTTATTGCTCCGCCAATTTGCCTTTATAAATATCTCTTTTTCTATTTAATGGAGAAAACTAAAACGCGGCGCACTTCATTGCATGGTCAAACACGTTCACAATTATTCCTGCCGTTTACTTAATGGTTTTGCCGAAATTAAATAATGAGTCAACTATAGTTATTTAGAATTTAAACTTTCTATTGTTTCAGTTTATAATCTTGATTTATTTAGCATGAAATTTTATTTCTTTTAGTTCATAACTTCAACTTTATAATTAACTGATACAAAAACGCTGACAATATTTTCGTTTGAGTCACAATTTGGGCGTCAAACTTTTTTTTAGTGATTATAATTGAAAATATTATCAAAGTCGAAATTTCAAGTAATATCAAAATTTAAAATTAGAGCTATAAACTGAAAAAAAATTAAATTCTAAATTTTACAAAAAAATAGTACTGAAAGTTAAAGCTATATACTACTACTAGTAATTACTACCTCCGTCCCACATTAAGTGTCACAAGTGTCACATTTAATGTGAGCATGAATTTTAAAAAAATGGGTTGAATAAGTTAGTGGATTATGAGACCCACTTTTATATATATATATATATATATAGGAAAATGATCAATACAAAAATTGATTTCAATACAAAATTCAAAACAAATCATGACCATAAGATTTGGCAATCTAATGGTCAATAATTAAATAAAAACACGGAGGGTCATTATAAAGTAGTTTTAGGTCATATTATAAAATTCGGGTTTGAGGTCATGTTAAGATCATTTTATGTCATCATTACTATAATGACGTAAAACTAAGGTTATGATGACTTAAAAATTACATTTATATGCTTGGTTCTGCATTTTTGTATTAAAGAAACATCACTCTAACCGTGGAACACATCACTCTAACCATGTTTTTACTTCACTGATGTTAACAAAATACATCACTATAGTAAAAAAATCAAAGAAACATTACTCTAACCGTGGAACACATCACTCTAACCAAGTTATAACCATTTTTTATTTCACTGATGTTAACAAAATACATCACTATAGCAAAAAAATCAAAGAAACATTACTCTAACCGAACACATCACTCTAACCAAGTTATAACCATTTTTTACTTCACTGATGTTAACAAAATACATCACTATAGCAAAAAATCAAAGAAACATCACTATAACCCTGGAACACATCACTATAACCATGTTTTTACTTTACTGATGTTAACAAAATACATCATTATAGCAAAATATCACAAAAACATCACTCTAACCCTGGAACACATCACTATAACCATATTTTTACTTCACTGATGTTAACAAAATACATCACTATAACAACAAATCAAAGAAACATTACTATAACCACGGAATACTTAGTGTATACAGCCGGAACCTCCGGTTGTATAAGTCACATTACACGAAAATATTGTAGATTAAAATAAAAAATAGTAGAAATCCCTCTCCCAAAATCACTCTCAATTTTCGACACTCCCACCAATCTCTCAGCCACCAAACCAACCAAAACATCCACCCTCTGTGCCCCGCCTCCCTTGGCGCCGCCCTACCCTCTCCCACAAGCGCGTTGTCGTAGTACACCTCTGTGGCCGCCTCATGGAACTTGAACGACGCCGCAGTTGGATGCTTCACGTGGAAGATCGTGACCATGAAGATGAGGGTTGTGACGACTAGGATTAGGAGAAGCGCGGCGGAGCAGCCGCAACACTCTAACCCTAGAACACATCACTATAACCATGTTTTTACTTCACTAATGTTAATAAAATACATCACTATAGCAAAAATTCAAAGAAACATCACTCTAACCCTGGAACACATCACTATAACCATGTTTTTACTTCAATAATGTTAACAAAATACATCACTATAACAAAAACTCAAAGAAACATCACTCTAACCCTGGAACACATTACTATAACCATGTTTTTACTTCACTGATGTTAACAAAATACATCACTATAGCAAAAACTCAAAGAAACATCACTCTAACCCTGGAACACATCACTATAACCATGTTTTTACTTCACTGATGTTAACAAAATACATCACTATAGCTAAATATCACTATAGCAAAAACTCACATGATGTTTTTACTTCACTGATGTTCCAGGGTTAGAAACATCACTCTAACCCTGGAACACATCACTATAACCATGTTTTTACTTCACTGATGTTAACAAAATACATCACTATAGCAAAAACTCAAAGAAACATCACTCTAACCCTGGAACACATCACTATAACCATGTTTTTACTTCACTGATGTTAACAAAATACATCACTATAGCAAAATATCACAGAAACATCACTCTAACCCTGGAACACATCACTATAACCATGTTTTTACTTCACCTCTGTGGCCGCCTCATGGAACTTGAACGACGCCGCAGTTGGATGCTTCACGTGGAAGATCGTGAGCATGAGGATGAGTGTTGTGATGGCTAGGATTAGGAGAAGCGCGGCGGAGTAGCCTCAACACTCTAACCCTGGAACATATCACTATAACCATTTTTTACTTCAATGATGTTAACAAAATACATCACTATAGCAAAAACTCAAAGAAACATCACTCTAACCTTGGAACACATCACTATAACCATGTTTTTACTTCACTGATTTAACAAAATACATCACTATAGCAAAAACTCACATTTTCATCATCCTCCACCACATTCTCATCCTCCAATCCCAACAATTTCTTTCCTATCTGACTGCCTACTCGGAAGCACTCATCATCTAGCAACTCAACAGGTATTCTTTTGAAATCATCTACCCACATCGAAATTGCGTGGGCCATGAGCGAGCTTGAAGCGATAAACTAATCTCTGATTCGCTTCGCTCTATACCTGTTGGGCGCTCCTCCTTCTCCCCTATTCAACGATTCCAACCTCCTTACTTCCTCATCCTGAAGAAAATTCTCCTTGTCAATCCAGGCCTCCAATCTCCATGTTCCGTACTCCCTCTGCGTCCTCCCTTTGCTTGAGAGTCTCCGCCGTCCAACCTTTTATTGTCGGCCAGGCACGGATCACTCACCTCCGGCAGTGAACCACGCGGTCCACATACGCACACTGACAATAACCACATAAGGTAACCGTTCAATAATGTACCTAAATATGTATATAATGCATGTGTAATAGGGGTATAATGCAAGAAATCAACAATAGTAATGATTATTGCAACTGAAACTTAACAGATGATTCAAGGAAACATATCAATAATGTACCAAAAGCTATTACATTTTCCATGCAAATCAGTAATGTACGAATAAGTCCATGTAATGCATACATTATAGATGCAACAAGATTGGCAGAACTAGATAATGAAGCAATTAAGGTTCATTAATGTAGCAATATGTTTATATAATGCATTTGTTACAGCTAATTCACTATTGCATATTGTATCATGTCAGTAATGTATGTAAATTGGCATATAATGCAGTTTTTATTTCACTCACCAATAAGAAGTGAATAGGCCTGGTGAAAGACGCAGTTAGGCCTTTTTCCCAACTGGGATATGTGACCTCAAGAACGGATAACAGGTACCCACACCAATTCATGTTTGGAATCTCATCAACATCATTGATGAAATGCAGAATCTTTAGCTTGCAATTGCCGTCGGCCGGAGTTTCTATAACGTCATTTTCCAGCATGAACATGAAGAGTTTCTTGAAATCTGGTCCTCCATCAACGTCCTGCATCATCAACTTAGCAATGTCTCCAGGGGTCATTTTGAACCGCCCCTTATTACACCGAACATGAAGTTGCTTTGTTTGTCGGTTGGGCGTGAAATGGGTGTCGGACTTCTCGGAAAGCCTAACGTCAGATGTACGTCCTCCTCATCCAGTGTTAGTCTCTCACCCCTAGAAATGGAATCTGGCACCGAGCTAGATTAAATGTCGTGAGAACCCAATAGCCTAGGTATCCCGGAATCTTCTTCATGTTGAAATGGAGGATAGCTCCAAAACCCAGTTCAAGAACGACTTCCTTCTGCCGTGGAGTTATGCTTTTTAAACAGTTCAGGAACTCGGTTGGGGTCCGTCGACAGTAGAGATGGTCTACTTTCTTGCCTCTTGGTTTCCTCGGCTCTGCCTCTTCACGAGTTGTACTCGTCTCCACCCGTTGCTCAGCCAATCTCTCCTGGAACTTTTGCGCTATCGCAATAGGAATGACATCATCAACCGCTTCGTCAATGTCCAACCTAGCGTGCTTGGTTGCTGTCCAAAATACGACATCAGAACATGTTTATAGTTGAAGGTATCAAAAATGTATCGCATTTATATTATGTAATGCACACTACTTGGTATATAATGTTTTACAACCATCAAATAATGCACAAATGAATACAACATTCACCCATTAACAAGCTTTCTATTACATCGATTGATGTAGCTTAAACCAAATACATAATGCACACCACTGCTTACAATAATGTACAACTACTCCATGAATTCTAAAGGTAAATGCAATAGATTGCTCACCTGCAGCCTGTGTTGATTGGCTTTTGAAAGGTCAGCCTCTTTTCGTCATTGTGGATCTATGAGACGAACAAAAATCAAAACCTGATAAAATTTCCTCTACAGAATCGTCAATACACAATTGTAAACCAGTAAACAAACTTCAATAATGGACAGAGCCCCTAAAAAAATGCGCACGATTTCATGATTTACGAAAATATTGACCAAAACGTGTTTGAAACCTTGATATTGTTTGCGAGAAAACATTGAATCGACCACTAGGTGGTGTGTCAGCGGTGAAAATCGGCGATTAACAGTGGGTATTACCAAAAATTTAACCATTTAAACCCTACCTTGTTGTCGCCTTGAACTTGATGGTCGCGCGCGGAGGGAGAGATGTTTCGACTGTGAAACGGCGCGGGAGGTTGATTTAATGGCAAAAATCGACGCAAGGGTTGATTTCTGGTGGCTTGGAGTGGCGGCTAGGGTTTGGAAATTGGGGGGGAATTAGGGGAGACGAAATTCAATCGTGGGTTGAGGAGTGAGACGGTTGAAGTGTGAGAGAGAGTGAGTAGATGGAAGGTCGATTAAAAATCCCGCTTAATTCTCGCTCCTTCCGTTTGTGATTCAGTGTTGTTTTATAATTATACTCATATAATGTACAGATTATCCCTAATAATGCAACACATATTCATTTATCAAAGTTTCATCTAATCCGTCCATCCACCTAATCTAATGGTTGATATTAAGTTGGAACTTAACACTAAGGGGGCAATAGGACCTTAATGCTCCCCTATTAGTTTTATAATAAAATGTGGGTAGAATTGGTTGGTGGAATGTGGGGTCTACTTTCCATTTATGGTAAAAGTGAAATGTGACTCTTATTGTGGGACGGATCGAAATGGCAAAATGTGACACTTAATTATGGGATGAAGGTAGTAATTATTAAATAATTGAGCCTATAGGTGTTTTAAAGTCAATATTGTGTCCGACCAATTCACTTAATACTCGTTGACTATATTCTACTTGGAATCGTTTTTTTTTTTTGCCGTTAACAAAAGAAATATGCTTTGAAATTCAACTTGAATAACTACCTAATGTACTCTAGTATTAATTATTTGGCAATTTTACATACTTTATATAATTTCAACTAAGCGACACAGTTGCCAAGTCTAGAGTTTCCACTGCCTTCATTTCTAGTTGCAATATACTTAATATGGTTGCCTATTTATTTCATAGATGTGTTTTTGGAGTTTCCTCCAATAAATATATGCCCAGATTCTCTAATCAACAGGTTAAAAGTTCGAATCATACTTGCTTATTATCCTATTCATTCATGTATGATATCAGACTTCTAAGTGATATTCGAAGCCAATTTAGAAGATTTTTCTCCGATCTTTATATGACCAAGATGATAAGCTATTTATAACTGTAATTCAATTTTAAATCCTCTCAATGCTACAATTTAAAAAATTCCATAGTCAAAATAAATATTGGAAATTCAAATAGATAAAAAATTGGGCACCACGCAAACACATATTTGATGCGCAACACATTGCACGCACGCACGCACACACATTGTGTACGTGCATAAACAACAACACATTGCACACACGCTGCACAAAACACACACAATATTGCACATGTCACACATTGTGTACGCACATATACAACACCACATTGCATACACGCTACACAAAACATACACAATATTGCACACTACACACATTGTGTACGCACATAGAGTCTACACATTGCACACAGACTGCACAAAATACACACAATATTGCACAAAACACTATGTGCACATAGATAACAACACATTGCAAACACACACACCGCACAAAGCATACACAATATTGCACACAACACATACTAGAAACACTGTGTGTGCACATAGACAACATCACACGGCGTGTGCCAATATTGCACATAACACATATACTCGCACATACAACTCAAAACATATTATAAATTAATGTAGGGTTGCATAAAAGATATAAATATTTAAATATAGTATTCAAGTAAAATTCAATGGCAAAATTTTGGTTGATTTTTTAATATTACAAACACAGAATTTGAAATTATAATACTATCAATTAATTAATTTTTATCAGAAAAAAATTAGAATCGAATTATAATACCAGAACTTCAAATTCAATTAATAATATAGAATTTCAATTGCATATAATTTTAATTACATGGAATCAAACGAATTCTTAGAATTCAAAAGAAAAATATGAATGATCATTCTCTCGTAAAATTAAATTTGAGAGAAACCGTTCTTCATTGTGTGCTACGTTATTGTGATGGTCCCGGATTTTGTGAAATAAGTTAAGGTTGCCAATCAGTTTGATTTTTTGTTTCTTTTTTCTTTTTAAAATTCGTTGTGATCCAAACGAATCCGATTTGCAGAATTGTTACACCTTTTCTCCATAAAATGCTAAATAGGAATCACGTATCTCTAGAGAAAAAGAGAGAAATAATACATCTGAAAAATATCGTATCTAAAAGGACATGTTTTCACTGTAAAATAATTCCACTGATTCCATTCATATTTTGGTTGAAATTTATAGAGAGACTGCATATCACATGTCACATAACATTTCCCTAGCAAAATCCGCAGATTTTGATGGATCAAAATGGCTACACAGTTACCTGGGGATAAAGCTTCGACTTGAGATTTTGTGCAACAGCATCTATAAATTCTTCAGTGCTCAAGTAAAACTCCCTCGATACCCTGCATATGAAGCACACTAATTAGATCATGCTCGCAAATGGACTGAGGTTGAGTCTATCGGGTAGTCAGAAACAAGTAACTTAAACTGGCGAAGATCAGTAACCAAATCGTTTGACTGTCAACTGTAACCTTATGAAAAAATGGTCATAAGATTTGCAAACCATCAAATATTGCCAATGAGATTAGCAATGACGTAAACAACGGATTTGATCGAGTATAAAGATGGTCTTTAAGTGCTTCGAAACTTTATTGAAGTAGTGTTTTGTAATAAAACCAATCTATTGATCCATTTAAGTTAATGTTGGGTATACTTTAGTTTGTGTAAGAAATCTGGTGCAAAATCATAAATTGCATATGATAATTGACAGAGAATGCACAACTTACTTTGACCCGTGGATTAAAAGAGCGAGATCTTTAGTCATCTTTCCAGATTCCACAGTCTCAATGCACGCTTCTTCTAGCTTGTGGGTGAACACTAGCAGCTTTTCATTTCCATCAAGCTTGGCTCTGATAGAGATGTCAAAATTTGTGATTATTTAACCAAAATTTAAAATTTTTGTAAATGAAAAATCTATTCAGATAACAAGGACACAGATAGCGTCTTAAGGCGGAATGAAGATGTGAAATTTTAAAGATTTGAAAACAGGGATCACCCAAACAAAATTAGAACAAAAAACAAAGAAAAACCTTACCTGTGTTCTAATCCTCGCGTCCATGCAAATATTGAGGCAATACTGTTGGTGCTGGTTTCTTGTCCCTTCTGATGCAGTCTAAAATGACGGGTTACAGTCCCATGAGCAGCCTCTGCTTCTAATGTTTTTCCATCACCAGACAACTGCAAATATATGCAATTGTTAGCTAAAAAAAGAGGTATTACAAGATACTCGAAATTATTGCCCAAGAACAACTAACCAAAACAGAAGTCATGAGCCCAAGAGAACCAAATCCTGCATCAAAAAAGGAATATCAGCCAACCTTCCAACAATGGACTAGTAGGCATGACCAACTTTGAAGAACAGTACTACATGTTGCTCTTATTTTAAGTATGGTCTATCTAAGCAAATCAAATTCTACTAGTTTCTTGCATCTTTTGACGGGCATCCTGGAAACCACATAAGTTGCATCATCAAAACAAAGTCTAAAAACTGACCCACAAATTTGATGGGACTCAGGTAATTTTGTGGAAGTAGAGAAATTAGTAAAAATCGCATATCTGTGAATAACGATAGAAACAAAAATGCATGATGAGTTTGACGTGCATGTCGAATGGGATATTAGGGGTACTTGGATTTTGTCATTGATACACTCAAGAGATTTAACTTCATTGTATAAAAGTGTCAGATTATCTGATGCTAATTAAACTTTTCAAGATAAATCACCTTGAGCGAGTAAATCACTTTGTACATCTCCATCATAGTTTTTACAAGCCCAAACATATCCTCCTTCACTCTTCATCGCATAAGCCACCATGTCATCAATCAATCGATGCTCATACCTACATAAGTAAGCAACTTTCTGTAAGCATTTAAAAGAATAACATAGAATGGCTAATGGAGCTACTGCGTATCTGGGTATAGTCATTACCATATTGAATGTTCTTCAAATTTTTTCGTCCAATTCTCTTCGTATACCTCCTCAAATATATCCTTGAACCTGAAACAGTAAAAAAAAATGATGATAATGCTGTGAGACATTCTATCCATGTCACAAATCTCATTAGACTATGAGATGATTTAGAAGGGATAAATCATTTATTACCTGCCATCATACTTCTTTAGGATGGTATTCTTCGTGCTCAGGTAGAGAGGCCATCTTTTTCCAAATGCCATTGCCATGGATGATTCCGCAAATGCTCTAATAGACTGGTAAAGTATTGCAATGATTTAGGAAAAAGGGCAAGAATAAGAGCGAGTAGGCACTAGAAGAAAAGGTAGATATTTCATAGGAAGTAGTAACATCAGTAGATGGACAAACCTCATCGACATTGTACATGGCAAGGGCAACTCCTGGACTTTTAAAACTGTGCACATCCAGTTCAACAGATTCATCCCCATTTTCAGGCTCTAAGACACAACCATGATAAATGTTCATAAATGCTTATGTTGGGGAACTATTGTCAATTTCATAAAGCATAACTAACTCACCAAAAACCATTTTCAGTTTTCCAGGTCCTTTTATAATTGTGTCAGTAGCACGATATTGATCACCAAAGGCATGCCTGCCAATGCAAATGGGTTTCTTCCAGCCTGTAAGATAGGATTGCAACAACTGAAATATGTTTTCGACATCTCACTATCATCAACAAACTAAGAAGCGAAATGTTACCAGGGACAATTCTGGGAATATTTTGGCACAGAATAGGCTCACGGAAAACAGTCCCTAGAAAGTGGACAAAAATATGATCAGTGAGGACTGAGGAAAAATAATAACTGCAGGAAAGCAACTTGAAAAACAGCAGAACACTGGGGGCCCAGGACAAGAATTTTATGATACGAAAAAACATAAGATGTGACAAATGTACCATTTAATATGTTTCTGATGGTGCCATTGGGGCTTCTCCACATATTTTTTAGCCCGTATTCCTTGACTCTGCCCTCATCTGAAAAGAGAGAATAGCTATTTTTTAAGTTCTTTCAACAGTAGAGCATGTTACATCACAAATACAGTAGGGAAAACTAACCTGGAGTGATTGTAGCGCATTTTATAGCAACATTGTACCTGAAGAGGATGCACATGAATGAATAAGAGTGATTTTCATATCCCTGCAATGTAATGTCACTTTCTATTGAAAGTCCACCTGCCCTGCTATTAAAATTGTATGGATCTCACTAGTGCACTCATAACTGTAAACAAATGGTGTTTTAGCTTCTAGATTTGAATCATTTAAACTCTAATGTAGTATATCTTAAGGTGACACTGTTCCATGTATATCACTACTGGGTGAGCTGAACCTGAAGCTAAAAGTTTCTAAAGGAAAAGGCAGTATACAATCAATGCATAGTCATAGATTATGGTGCTAAGCAGCTTATGGATACTGCAGGCCCAAAACCACAGAAAACACACATACTCATGCTTTTGCATCTATTTACTGAGCTACAATAAGAGAAACCCTCTTGGAAGTTACAGCATGTCTGCCATATTAGATGTTTTTCCATTAGGACCACCTCTAAGTTCCAAAAAAACCACAATGTTACTATTATATGCAAGAAGCTCTTATACGGCCAATTCAACTGCTGCGGTATAAATTAGACGACAATAATAATTCCCCATGTAGCATACATCCGCAAACTCAAGAAATCCTAGAATATTTCCAATGTCTTATAAGATACTACAAAACAAACACTACTAGGAAAACTTACTCAAGTGCAGCTTCTGCACTCTCAACTGTAACCTTATCATCAGTAGCATCACGATTCAATATCCCCAAATCGAAGTACTTTATATCCAATTCCAAGTGCGGGAATATCAACTACATTAACAAAAAAAACACTACAATCAACAAGAGGAACGCAACAGAACCATTATAATTTATACAGAGAAATTGAACTAGATAATCTGCCTGCTCAAACCTTGTCCTTAATCATTGTCCATATCACTCGCGTCATCTCATCACCTAAATTCATCAAAGCATACAAAAAATTAGTCAAGCAATCAAAATGTACTGAACTGTTCCTTCACGAAAACGTGATACAAAAAATTATGCATAAAAAATTACCGTCCATTTCGACAACAGGATTCTGTACTCGAACTTTATCGGCGGCGGCGGAGAAGCAGCGAACGGAGGCATTGGGGAAGCTGGAAGAGAGAGGACTGGCAGCGACAAAATAGCGACTCATGAGCACTGGATTGTGGCGGATTGGTAATCTAGAATTCCTGATTGAGAGAGATGGCAGTGGAGCTATTGAAGCGGCGGCGATGGACATGGCTGTCGGCCGGAGAAGGTGGAGGAGGCGGAGCATTTAATTGACGGAGATCGGGTTAAATAACGGGGGCACCGTCTTCACTGTTCTGGGTTTAGCTGCGTAGTTAACCAAAACCCCAATCGTGTCACGATATGCACTTGATTTCTTTAATTACTAAAAACAAGTAATCCTTCGTAGGGTTGGCCCGGTACGGTATACCGCACCGAAAATATCATACCGCATACCGTACCGCAAATTACGGTATGAGAAAATGTCATACCTATACCTTACCGAATTTTTCGGTATATACCGAAAATTCAGTATGTCAATATTTGAAAACTTTTACCTTACCGACATTGCGGTATACCGTACCGTGTTGCGGTATACCGCAAATCATACTTGTTTGATTTATAAATAATAAATATATTAAATATTATAATATTATAAATAATAAATATATTAAATATATATAATTATTAATGGTATATACCGCAAAATTACGGTATATACAGCAATTTTGCGGTATATACCGTAATTGCGGTATACCGCGGTATATGCAAAATTCATACCTTTGCCGTACCTTAATGAAATCTAACGGTAAGGTATCATACCGTACCGAAAAATGCGGTATACCGAAAATGCGGTATTTTCGGTATTTTTTTGGTACGGTAAGTGCGGTATTTCGGTATATTTTGCCAGCCGTACTCCTTCATAATAACGAATTGAAATAACCAGTAACGGAAAGTAAAAATAGAAAGAAGTAATTAGCCCTTTTTACTTTCATTAATCTTTTATGGTTTAATCTTAAAATAAAATCATTTGAAGGATTATACGGATTCAATACTAATGTGCGAAGATAATGATAAATTCACGGCGCAAATGGAGTAATCATTGCTCTCTAACTCAATTCTAAAACCCGAACACTGAATTTAATCATTTCTTAATTTTAAAATGGAGTAATAATTTCTAAATGTCATGTCCCTATCAACTCTCCCACAGTTGAAACTCTCATGAGAATGTTATTTCTGAATGTTATTTCTAAAACATAAATAAACTAAATAAATATACGGAGATAATATCAGCTCTCTTTCCGGAATAAAATAGAATATCATGTCCCTATCAAACCATCTTGCCCTTTAGGTGGAAGTCAGCAAAATAATCTTCCATCTCATTGTCACTATCTTTGTTTGGATCTTCGTCCGCAAACAAAATTGTATCGTTTGGGACCGCAACGAGTGATGGAGAAATCATCTTTGGCAAGAGATCTCTTTAGCAATCATCTTTGGGCATGAGATCTCTTTAGCAACTTCGACATAACCAATGACGACAACATTAATTTTTGAGCTATGAGAATTTGGAGGAAATTTGGTTTCCACCAAATTCATTGCCTTGTCTAACGCTTGTGGCAATTCGTCATCATTTTTTATCTTCTCTTCGATGAAGGGATCAGACTCGACATTTGTTGTTGGCTCATCGTTATTTTTTGCAACGGGCTCGATGATAGAATCAGATGTGGCATCTTTTTTTGCTAAATATGCAACTGCTTCCATAATTTTGTTGAGAAGTTTATTCGTCTCGGCGAAGTAAATGACATCCTCATCAAAGTTATGATAAACAGCATCCAGAAATTCTTACCATGAGCAATTAGGATTCGAGCGTCAATACTCGTGGAGCTATACAGATGCTGGATGGTCAAAAAACAACCTCATCAAAAACAGACGATCAGCATCAGAGAACAAGTGATAGTCAAATTTTTTTTGAATATCCAAAATCCATCTCATGGGGTTAACACCAGAAAACCAAGGAGAAGAGTTTGACAGTAAGACGAACATGGTGGTAGAAATCCTATATGAGAACCTAATGAAAGCATCAATCAGGAATTAATATAAGATTAATTCCTATATGAAGAAATTAAATGAAATAGCATGAGTTTGAGAGAAGGCGGTTTCTGAAAGATTATTCAATAGCAAGCTCCTTATTCTTTCATAAAACAGCTTCCTTCCGGAATAAAATAGAATACAGGGACCTTCGTAATGCTATGTTTTAATTAAACAGTCGGATTCCCCTTGTCCGTACCAGTTCTGAGCTGACCGTTCGATGCTAGGGGAAGGCCTCCGGAGGAGCCGTTCCCAATGCGTCCCCTGGCCGGCACGCGACGACTGCTCTCGCCGCGTGAGCAGTGATGGGGTGCGTACTAAACAAGCCCAACGGCCCATCAGCCCAAAGCCCAAGGAAGAGTATGAGTTCGGCATTACCAAAGAGTTCGGCCTCAGCCTACAGCTCGGTAAAAGCCAACCAATCAAGCTCTGCTCTCAGGTCGGCATCAAGCTCTACTCTCAGATCGGCAACCAAAGCAGTTCGGTCTCAGTATTCGACCGAACAAGGAGTTAGTGGACCCATACAGGATTTCCACAACTTCCAACACACCCACTACCACGTGGTGTCAACTCAGGCCACGATCGTAGGCCATGACCTACGCTACATGCAGGACCTCCATGACCTCCACGACATCCACAACCATCATTAGTGGTGATGCAAGCCACGATCTTAGTTCAATGTATAAATAGAACTTAGATCAGATAGAAAAAGGTTAAGCTCTCTAGAGATAAAATACCATATAGCAAGTCTGTATTGTAAGCTGTAGAAAACAGATCAAGCAATACAACTCTGCCCTCTTTTCTTCCCGTGGACGTAGATTTACCTCAGTAAATCGAACCACGTAAATTCTCTGTGTCGTGATTTGTATTCTCTACCAGCATTTACTAACATCAGAAATTCGCGGAGCCATCACTGGCGCCGTCTGTGGGAACCAGAGAACCAAATTTGTGATAAAGCGAATTTTTGACCCTTTTTCCACCCCGAAAAAAATGCATACCAGATCACACACTACCCGTAATACCGTTCGTGAAAACCATGAGGAAGTTAGTCCAGCCCGCAGGTCCGGAAAACAGCCTCGGGAGACATCTACTTCCAGTTTTCACAATGAAGGAACAAGCCGCTCAAAAGGTCCACACACCGAGCCTCCCCAGCAGCTCGATTTGAATGAGGCTGTCAAGTTGTTCTTGGCTGAGAAGCAGGATGAGTTCTTAACATTCCTGCAAAAGAGCCAGAAGCCGGAGAAGAAAACGGCGGATTCTCCTTCCTCATCCAGACATGAAAGTCGCTACCGCAGTAGTGACGTGTCTTCCAGGAGAAAGAATCCTCAACCCCGACATGTTCCTGTTCCTCCTCGGTACCGGAACCACAGGAGAACTCCCTCTCCTCCGTACCGAAGAGATGTCGGGCTCGCCATGTACGGAGCATTAAAGACTCCGTTCTCGGACGATATCACCCGAAATCCTTTGCCGCGGAACTACCGGACACCGTCAATGACTTATGACGGGCTAGTGGATCCTCATGACTTCTTAGGACGCTATCAAAATAATATGGCGAACCAGGGTCTCAATGAGGTCCATATGTGCAAGCTGTTCCCCGAGCTGCTTATCGGGAACGCGAGAAGGTGGTTCGATAGCCTCCCCCAAGGCAGCATTAGATCTTACCGAGATCTAATGGATGCTTTCCACAGGAGGTTCTTTCAGAAAGCGGAAGCCCGGATCACTTCGGCTCAGCTGCTTTCTATACGTCAAGGTCGCGACGAAAAGATCAGCGACTTCATGACGAGATTCCACAAGGAATGCCTACAAGTAGATGATCTCAACGATCTACTTGTCTTTTCGGCATTCCAAAATGGAATCCTGCCCGGAGCTCTCTACAGAAAGCTCGTGGAATGCAGTCCGCAAACAGCTCAAGAGATGTGGGACATTGCGGACAAGTTTTCTCGTGCCGATGAGGCAGACCGTCGAAAACGGTCTTTAGACAGCTCATCTAGAGAAGACAAAAAGAAGCCCGATCATAGCGATCAGAGGCTTCCTCGCCGAACACCTTCCCCACCAAAGGAGGGATAGCGGTCATCCGAGGTGATCGAAAAAGAGCAAGTGTGTTCGCAGATTGCGCTTAAAAGTGCCGAGCAATCAGTTCGGCACCATCAAGCATAGCAATCACAGCAGCCGGAGTCAGAGGCAGGCGAAATGACCTAGGTCACACTGGAGCCGAACTCGATGGTGTACGGCACTGAAGCCGTGATTCCGGTTTAGGTCGGCATACCCAGTCCCCGAACTCAATTTCTCCTCAGAAATGAATGGTGACGGACTGAGAACCGAACTAGATCTTGCCGAAGAAAGAAGAGAATTGGCCTGCATAAAAGCAGCCAAGTACAAGGAGCAAGTAGCCCGGTATTACAACCAAAGGGTGAAGAAGCTGCAATTTCAAGTGGGAGATCTCGTCTTGAGAAACAACGAAGTAAGCCGAGCAGAAAAGCTGGGCGAACTCGAACCCACATGGGAAGGTCCATATCGGGTGTCAGAAGTCCTCGGCAAAGGGTCTTACAAATTGACTCACGTGTCAGGAGCACAAGTACCCCGAACATGGTACGTTTCCAACCTCAAAAAGTTCCATTTGTAAGAGACAGTCCGGTCAGTCAGTCTTGTGTCCTGTTCGGTCAATGTGCTTTCTTTGGTTTGCTTGGTCTTTGTTTGTCTCTGTGCGTTTTATCTGTGCGTTTTGTCTGTCTATGTGCGTGTCGTCTCTTACAAATGTTACTGAGGTATCTTGTTCTTCGAAGGCTGATCCCCTTCTTAGAACATATACGAGCCAACGATTGTGAGTCAAAGCTTCTAAAGAGGATACAAGACCACAATTCAGCTTAACCAGCAGTCCGTCTGAAACGAACTGCAATAAGCCAACGATTGTGAGTCCAAGCTTCCAAAGAGGATACAAGACCACAATTCAGCTTAACAAGCAGTCCGTCTGAAACGAACTGCAACAAGCCAACGACTGTGAGTCCAAGCTTCCAAGGAAGATACAAGACCACAATTCGGCTTAAGAAATAAGCACTTCGTCTGAAACGAACTGCAATAAGGGAAAGTCCGATCCACGCGATAAACCTCGCCGAATTAGGACGACCAAGTTCGGTCAAAGAAGTTTACCTCATAAGACCGAGGACGACCATGTCTAGTCAAAGAGGTTTACTGCATAAGACCACTTCGGTTAACTGGGAAAGTCCGATCCACGCGATAAAACTCGCCGAATTAGGACAAGGGAAAGTTCGATCCCGGCGACGAAAATCGCCAAATTAGAACACAAAGACGAGTCCGGTCAAAGATGTTTATTTCATCAGACCAAAGACGAGTCCGGTCAAAGATGTTTATTTCATCAGACCAAAGACGAGTCCGGTCAAAGATGTTTATTTCATCAGACCAAAGACGAGTCCGGTCAAAGATGTTTATTTCATCAGACCAAAGACGAGTCCGGTCAAAGATGTTTATTTCATCAGACCAAAGACGAGTCCGGTCAAAGATGTTTATTTCATCAGACCAAAGACGAGTCCGGTCAAAGATGTTTATTTCATCAGACCAATGACGAGTCCAGTCAAAGATGTTTATTTCATCAGACCAAAGACGAGTCCGGTCAAAGATGTTTATTTCATCAGACCAAAGACGAGTCCGGTCAAAGATGTTTATTTCATCAGACCAAAGACGAGTCCGGTCAAAGAAGTTTACTTCATAAGACCAAGGACCAAGTCCGGTCAAAGAAGTTTACTTCATAAGACCGAGGACAAGTACGATGAAATTTTTTCGCTAAGCTGTAAATACAGTGTTAGAAGCGAAAACAAAATTTCATTTTTCAAATCTTGTTCGGCATACAACTCCGCTACCCTACAAAATGGCGTTACGCTATTACAAAGGACTATTCTACTGTCCAGGGTTGCTGAAGTTAAGCCACCTATCTGCAAAATCCTCTGGAAGCCGAGTTCGGTTGTTCCGAGCAGATGAAGAATAAGCAGGTCGACGAGATGCTATCCTCGACCCAACGCCTCTTCCCCGAGCCCGAGAAGTCCTAACACCTCGGCGATGAAGAGTCTCTGCAATAAGCATCTGCTGATCTTGCTCGCTCATAGTCACAACTCCTCGGCGAATTTCAGTCCGTCCCTGTCTTGACGATTCCGGTTGCTCCTGAGCCCGTTCTCGTCTTGACGTTTCCGGCTGTTCCGGAGTTCGTTGTTGACTGGGAGTAGGATTTTGAACAAGGGAACCAGAGGCTTGATCTGGAGTGCGAGCATCTGTTGGCGGGAAATGCCTAAGGAATCTCTCGATTGCGGGACGCCGGGAAAGAATGATGTCGTACCGAGAAGCCCAGCGCCGTAATGATTTCACAACTTGTTGGCAAGCCGAGCTCTCCAGCGCATTGTTCCTCCGGAGTACATGATATTCCTCCCACAGTTCGTCAACTCGACTCTGAACATCTGATATGGTCACTCCCCCGCGCACACGGATGTAATCCTCGTACGCAGTCCTCTCAGCAATGGTCGTATTCAGCTCGGCCTCCAGATCCTTCTTATCGGACTCTAAGTCCTTATTATCGGCCTCCAGCTTCACTAAACGAGCCAGAAGCTCGTCATTCTTCGTCTGATCGGCTATAGCTCTTTTCTCAGCTTCGTCTAAAGCCGAAGAGTACAGCCGTTTCCAGTGAAGTATCTCCATCTCCTTGAGTACAAAGCAGCTATATTAGTTCGGCAGCTGTACCGAGCAGATAGTAAAATACAACAGGAATAAAGGCGAGTACGAAAAGCTATACGAAGACAAGTGTAGAGAATTTTTCATTCACAAGGAAAATTTTTTACACTAGGAGGGCTTCAAGGCCACTGTACAAGGAAGAAACTAGACTAAGAGAAGGGAGACGAAATCATACTCCGCCAGCTTCGTCTCCGGCTCCTTGGTCTGGTTCAGCTTCTTTCTCCTGAGCTACCTCAGCCTCGGCCTCGCATCCTGCCGGCCTCGCCTCCGCCTCCTGATCGGTTTCCTTCTCCGGATACCCGGCCCGCTCGACTTCGGCCTCCAGCTCCAGCGGCTCGGCCTCACCCTCTCCGTTGTAAGTCGAAGCGGGTGAAACGGGTCCCACGGAGGCAAAGATAGCCTCCAGGTTCTCGTCCCGATCAGCTCGACAACCCCGGACTCGGTCTGCAGAAAGCAGGACCGAGGATGAAGCGAGCTCCTCAAGGAGCGGCAGATTCTGAAGCCGAGCTGCTATCTCTCGGCTGTACAGAGGCAGCACGACGTCGGCCCCCTGCTCGCCCTTATCGGTAATTAGCCTTACCAGACTACCGACAAAGGCCGAGAACTGGCTGCTCAAAAAGAGTTTCTCCGTGTAAACACGGAGAGCCTCCCCTTGGGCAACCACAGCAGCAGCATCCCTCCGTTTCGTCTGCTCCCGCTGGATGACGAGCTGGTTTTTGGCAAACTGAGCTTCATCCTGGGCCGAAATCCTAGCAGCTCTGGCCTTCTCAAAGTTAGCCTCAGCCTGTTCGGCCCGATGACAGGCAGCCGCCAACTTCCTCTGCATCTCAGCATAGTCATTGGACGCTTTGGAGAGTTCGACGGCGACGAGCTTGGAGAGCATATCGTTCCTCTGAAAATGAATAAAGAAAAAAGTCAACAAAGGGGCCACAAAAAATACAGGAAAAAAGCAAGGCCAGAAAATCAAGAAGAGAATTCACCTCGGCGAAGTCCGTGGGCCATAAAAACGGCTCACAGATATGTTCCGAAGGAGGCGCCAAGACCACGTCTTTCTCTGGCGCTCTCGGGGGCTTCTGGGCCTTCCCCTTCCCCTTTGCCGAAGTCGACTCCGGCTTCTTCGGATCCGAAGAGGTTTTTTGCCTTTTCGGAGTCCTCTCGGCATCAGACGCCGAGCTGGTGGTTTTCGGCCTCTCCGGCTCCTTGGACTCCGAAGATTTGCGGCTAGCCTTGTTCAGCATGTACACTGCCAAAAAGCAAGGAAACAAGGTTAGTTTTCGCTGCTAAAGCAGTAAAGCATAAAAAAGAAATCCTCACCCTCAGTTTCTTCGTCCGAAGACGAGATATTGAACACGAGGTCGCCCTTGACGAGCTCAGTTTCCGAGTATTGTTTCCTAATCATAGGAATCTTATTGAGCTCGCCCTCGAGCTCGGCCAACGGTTCTAACCGAGGATGAGGAATCACGGACTTCGGCCCTCTCCAGGGAAAGCCCGGAGCCGCTGTCCTATTATAAAAAAAGAAGCGGTTTTGCCATTTCGGCCACTTGGTTTTGCAGAATGCCCTAAAAGGCTGTAAGGGGATCAAGTAAAACCAAGATCCCTTCCTTTTAAATTGGAAAAAATTAAGGATTGCCCGCAGAGACAGATCCTTATCTAGCCTACGGAGTTCGGCAGCAAAAGCCGACAAGTGCCTCCAAGAATTCGGAGTCACCTGACCTAAAGGGAGTTGAAAAAAATCAAGAAGCTCTACAAAAGGTGGGGGAAGAGGGAAACGAAGCCCGCATTCTAAGCAGGCTTCGTAAACGGTGGCATAACCCTCCGGCGGGTCGTTAGCCCTATGATCATCGTCGGGAACCACCGCCTTCCCCCCGGGAAGAAGATATTTTTCGTGTAGAGATATCACGGTGTCCTTACTCAAGACGCTGTGAAAGTATTCTACAGTCTTCTCTCCGGACTCTTTCCGGCTAGAAGACCCCTTGCCCCCTTTCCTACCGCTACCTAACTCGGAAGAAGAAGAAGAAGACATGGTTCTTACTCTTTGCAAAATCTGAAGAAATTCTGAAGAAATTCTTGAAAGCGGAAGGAAATTTTTACGCAAAGGAGATAGAGTGCAGAAGAAGCAGTCGCAAAAGTGCTTCAATGATGAAGAAGGGAGGTATTTATCAGATTCGGCGAAGATTTCAAAATCGTCGCACCGTTTCGAATCCCACCTTTTCAGGATTCAACGGCCGGATTTTACTGTCGCATTTAATGCAGTCACATGCAAGGCACGTCCCCTGACGTCAGCCTCCCCCGTACCTTTATCCAGAATGCCGAAGTGACTCGCTTCGCCGAAGTGATTCACTTCGTCTTTCGGGGGGGGGTAGTGATGGGGTGCGTACTAAACAAGCCCAACGGCCCATCAGCCCAAAGCCCAAGGAAGAGTATGAGTTCGGCATTACCAAAGAGTTCGGCCTCAGCCTACAGCTCGGTAAAAGCCAACCAATCAAGCTCTGCTCTCAGGTCGGCATCAAGCTCTACTCTCAGATCGGCAACCAAAGCAGTTCGGTCTCAGTATTCGACCGAACAAGGAGTTAGTGGACCCATACAGGATTTCCACAACTTCCAACACACCCACTACCACGTGGTGTCAACTCAGGCCACGATCGTAGGCCATGACCTACGCTACATGCAGGACCTCCATGACCTCCACGACATCCACAACCATCATTAGTGGTGATGCAAGCCACGATCTTAGTTCAATGTATAAATAGAACTTAGATCAGATAGAAAAAGGTTAAGCTCTCTAGAGATAAAATACCATATAGCAAGTCTGTATTGTAAGCTGTAGAAAACAGATCAAGCAATACAACTCTGCCCTCTTTTCTTCCCGTGGACGTAGATTTACCTCAGTAAATCGAACCACGTAAATTCTCTGTGTCGTGATTTGTATTCTCTACCAGCATTTACTAACATCAGAAATTCGCGGATCCATCAAGCAGCTCGAGCAGTTCGCCGGCAGCCGACGGGTTCGGGACTGGGACCCCGTCCCTATCAGTATGATTCCAAACACATTCAGGCGGAGGGAGGGAGCTCCGAAAGAGCGTGAGCTCTTATGTGGCCGCCTCATTGATCGACCTATAAGGCCTCTTTTTCCTCCTGGACTTTACCATGAGGTTCTGGTAAAGTAGCATTGCCAGAATATATTTCCAGCTTATTAAGTTAGAACTGCTGTGCTCACCTTCTTATTCTGAAGGTTATGGCAAGTGTACTCTCATCTGATGGGAAGCATGATCCGGATGTAATGGCTGCGTCTGCTGCTCTGATGTTGTCAGATGTTCCTTGGGGTGGTCCTATTGGAGTGATTCGTATAGGGAGGATTGGTGGTCAATTCAATTGATTGTCAATCCGAGCATGGATGGGGTGTTCGAAATACCTTCTTAACTTTTTTTACTTGTAGTTTTGAGGGATGTATTTCATTGTCAATTACACATGTCTTAGCTAGTTACCGTTTGTTAGGATTTTAAGTTGTTCCCTTTTCTCTTCTTTTTGTTTGCTACATAGCTTACTCAACCTGCCTAAATTGAATTACTCCTTCTAAACCTTGTTAGAGCAAAGACACATTCTCTAGTTTAAGCAGTATATATTTTTATACTATTTTGAATAGTGAGTTAGTAGAGTTATTATAATTTGTTTTATCTGTTGATGGAATTCACACACTTGATTGCTGACCGTTGCTGGTTGATTTCAGTTTTCTGCATAGGCTAGAAAAGGACAGACAGATTAACTTGGCCTTTCTTCTTCTTTTTTGTTTTGTCTCAAGATTCTCAACCTTGTTAAGTCCTTTTTCAAAGTTCCTTTTAGTAACTCGGATGCTTTTGCTACAGTCTAATTTGTATCTCATGGACGTTTTTGCAGCTTTGTCTGAGCGATCTTAACTTGGTTTATGCATGCACAACAGACAAAACATTGATGATAGATTTCCAATCACTTGAAATATCTGAAAGAGACTTGGAAGCTGCTTTAAGATTTGCTCATCCTGAGATGAGTTTTACTTCTTCTACTGATTCATCCTGCTACTTATTGTATGAGCTTACTTTTGATTGCTCAGGCAGTTAAATATCTCGAACCTCAACTAAGTCTGGCAGCCAAGGCTGGTAAACAGAAAAAGGATTATAAGCTATGCACAGTATCTGAGGATATTTATGAAAGAATAAGGAGCTTGTCTGAAGATCCAATTGAAGCTGTGTTTACGGACCCTACATATGGCAAGGTTCTTTCAGAGCACAGAAAATACTGATATTTGCACAAAGAACCATACTATCTCAAACTGCATTATATTACATTTCTGAGGTTCTTTATTTATTTATTTGGATGCATTGTGCAAAATGTCTGTGCAGTTTGAAAGGGGTGAAGCCTTGGATAATATTGGACGGGATGTGAAAAACATACTTGAGGATGAAGGTGATGAAGAAGGTCTTAAAGTTCTATCAAAAACAGTAGATAATGTGCGGAAAAAGGTCTGTGCATCACTCTCTATCTTTAGCACAGAATTCATGTTTCTGTATAAGGAATCAAATATGTACTATCTTTTCCCGTGCTACATGGTTCATCTATATTTTCTAGTGGAGATACTCAGGTAAGCAACTGAACCATCGAGGTGCCAGAAGATGTGATTGAATATAGAAAACTTGCTGAAATTTGGTGTTCTAAATACTTTCTTCTGAAGTGCTTACTTTAGTTCCTTCATTTCATATGTGGCTAGGTTCTTTTGTACTGTGACTCTTGGTGCACCTGGAGAAGCTCAAGTTTTGGATTCTCTGGTTGGTCCTTCAACCAAGAGATTTATGCTTCACTACAGTTTCCCACCATTGTGCACCAATGAAGTTGGTAAGCGAGTTGGACTGAACAGGCGCGAAGTTGGACATGGTGAGCTACTGACATTTCCAAATAGTCATGTAACTTTCTTGTTTTATTGTAATATTTGTCCCTTTAGTCTTCCTACTTATCGTACCTTGATAAATGACGAGCAACGACTTTTATTAGTGCCCTTTTGGACTGTACGTCGATGTTTACAAGGCTTTTCTTTTAGCTTATCAATAGCTGGACTGGAATTTAGTGCTTACACAACTCACAATGCACATGTAGTGAAATTCTATTTTTGTATATTTTAGTAGCTGCTTATATGTTTCACATTTCTATTGATATAATTGTAAGATGCTATTACTGTGAAACTGCACCTAATTACCCATCTTTTAAACTGCCTATGTTCGCCCCTTCTCCATACAGTCCTTGCTTAGTGACTGTTATGTTTTCCAGTTGCTATACTTGATAAAACACAATGCTTGTGGTAATGTTTTTTCGCATGTTATACTAGTATTTACTGGTGAATTGATTGTCTGTGGCTCTTTATGGTTATTTGACCATTATATATCCCTGGCTGAAGGAGTTTTAAGATGCTAACATTATTCTTATCAGTGTCTTCTGTTTTGCGAATTCCCACTTTATCCATATCACATGAATTCCACTGGCTTGCTACTTCCCTCACATTGGATTGTGATGAATCTTTATTTTGCAGGTACCCTTGCCGAGAAAGCACTTCTTGCTGTAATGCCTCCCGAAGACAATTGTCCATATACTGTTCGTATCAATTCAGAAGTCATGGCCTCAGATGGATCAACATCAACGGCTTCTGTTTGGCAGGTTGGCTTTGAGACTGTCCGGGAACTTTATATCCTGTTTGGTGAAATTTTGCTTACTCATTGCATGTAGCAATAAGTCCCTTGAGAATGGCTTTGCACATTTTCTTTTGTAAGTAGCATGGCCTTAATGGATGCTGGCATTCCATTGAGGGAACATGTAGCAGGTTTATCAGTGGGACTTATTAGTGAAACTCATCCTGCAACTGGTGTAATCAAGGACTACAGAATATTGACTGATATTCTCGTAAGGCTTACACCGCTGTTCAACTCATATGGGTGTTTCTGAGGAAAAAGTTTTTACTTATTTTGCATTCAAAATTCAAATTTTCAAAGGCTTACAGAATATTGACTGATATTCTCGTAAGTACCTTCTCGTAGTATCTCGTTGTGTGTATCATCTCCATGCAAATTTTCAAAATCAAAATTTGAACTCAGATCATTGTTCATTGTTCAGCTCATTTGAACTCATTGTCTCATATTCATCCTCAGATCCAAATATGTTGTACATAATATCGTTAGTGCTAGCCATGGATGTTGCTCAAGTTCTTGCTATCTCTAACTATGGAGTAGGAGTATTAGATGTGGAGTTTAGATCACAAAATTAGCGCCAACTCTATGGAGTATTAGATGAGTTTTGATCGCAAAATTAGCGCCAACTCTATGGAGTATTAGATGTGGAGATATTTAAACATCAAGATTTATGTTTGTTTTAGGACTAGATATGTATATTTAAATTTTTTAATTGAAAGAGTATGAACAAGAAAATTAGAATTGGATTGATTTAATTTGATGGAGTAGGAATAGGAGATCAAATTAGAAATATAATTAACAATTCACCTAAGAAATATCAATAATTATAGACTAAAGGCTCATTTTGGTCCTTAACATATTGCGATTTTTTAATTTTGGTCCAAAACATTATATTTTGAATTATTCGGTCCCTCACAAATAAAAACGGGTCACATTTGGTCAATTTTGGACGGTTCCGTCAAAAAATTTGACGGTCAACGAATTTTAATTACATTTTGACCGGATTAAGCTAATAAATATATTTTATTAATGTCTAATATCTAATTAAGTTAATTATATTCTCCCCTTCTCTTCTTCATCTTCTTTCATCTCTATAAATCATCAATTCAATCATCTGCGCCACAAAATCGTTCAATAATGGCGGATGCCGTCATGATCACTAAGAAGCTCGGCTTCGACGTGACTGAGCTACGCCTCGGTTTGCCCAGCGCTAAAGACAAGAAGCGAGCGTTTGACGAAACCGTCGATTTGAAGCTCAATCTCGACGTTCCTTCCGATCACACTGATTTTCAGGGGAACAATGTCAACAAGACGGATTCTCCTAAGCCTCCTGCTAAGTACGCCCCTCTCTCTCTCTCTAGTTTTAGGAGAGATTTTTGAGTTTTTTGGGGAAATTTTGCTGAGATTTAACTCGTACGATTTTGAATTAGGGATTTGAGTTGAGATTGGTAATGAATGAAGTTGTAAACGAAATTGCGATGATTAATTCAGGGCATAGGTGGTGGGGTGGCCGCCGGTGCGGTCCTACCGGAAAAATGTGATGTCGGTTCAGAAGAGGAGCGAGGCGGCAGCGCCTTGATGAAGGTGAGCATGGATGGCGCGCCATACCTGAGGAAAGTAGACTTGAAGATGTACAAGACTTACCAAGAGCTCTCTGATGCATTGGGCAGAATGTTCAGTTGCTTCACTATTGGTAATTTATTTGTACAAAGAAAAGTACTTATTTGAGATGAAAAATTGAAGTGATGAAGTGAAAATTGAAATATGTAAATGTGAGACACAAGGAATGTTGGACTTCATGAATGGGGGATCTGCGGACACGCTTCGCCGGAGGCATCAATGGAGATGTCGTCGCGAAGGAGGAATCGGAGTGGCTTTTGAATTTGGAAATGGAGCGCGAAATGGAATCTCGGAGAGTGAGGGGGGAGTGGAAATTAGATCCGACGAGGGTTTGATTAAGGTGCTGACCGAGCTTTTGATGGCGGCTTTGGAAGATTTAAGCGACAATTTGGTCACGACAGAGAGGAATTCTTCGGCGGAGGATTGCAGCGACGAACGGAGTCGTTTCTCCATTGATGTTTCTCTGTGATTTTCCGGTCTGCTTGCGCTTCTTATTGCTGCACCGTTGCTTTAGTTAAGGTTGAGTTGGTCACTTTGTTTAGGACCAAATAGGAATACATTATTGTGTTAAAATTGTTAATCCAGTCAAAATTAAGTTAATTGGTGTTGACCGTCAAATTTTTGACGGAACTGTCCAGAATGGACCAAATGTGCCCCGTTTTTATTTCTGAGGGACCGAATAATTCAAAAGATAATGTTTTGGATCAAAATCAAAAAATTATATGTTAAGGACCAAAATGGGTTTTTAGTCATGATTATAATATGTAATTTAATTTGATGAGATTCATATCGGTGAGTAGGAATTGGAGAATTAGATATGAAAATTTAATTTATTGAGATATTCAAATATTAAGATCAAAAGAATAGACTAAGGAATTTAAAAAAAAAAAACTAAAAGTGATCATGTTTAGGCCACTCCTTTGTAGGTACTACTAATAAATATTTGAAAGAGAAAAAAAAGGTGGAACTTTAAAAGATTAACCGATGGAGTAGGAGTACTTAGATATGGATATTTATATCAAGATTTAATGTTTTTTTACTATTAAAATATAATAAACAATATAAATAATAATAAAATTGATTAATATAAACCGGTTTGGTCAGATTGAAAAGTTAAGAGCATTAGTATGTAGAAATCATGTGTGTTTATCTTTTTTCTTATAGGGTTATGTTTTATTGGTGGACACGTAATCGAATAGGTAAAATATCGGAATCACATGTTCTAATGGTCGTTATTAATTAAATATATAACTATGATGAAGACATTTCTGATTAAATCTTATCATTAACATTGTTAAGTTCAACTTCACCGGTTATTAATTAATCAATTTAATTCAAAATAAACATTGAAAGATGTTGTACAAAAATTGACTATATAAATCAGAAAAATAATTTTGTATTCGTCATATATGAGTTTAGGACTAGTTTATCATCATGCAATTTACTAAAAATGTATAAAATTAATAAAATGTTCTAGAATCTTAATGTTCGAAATTCAAAGGTTTCCTTTACAGGACAAGTTCATCAATATCTTCTTGCAACTTGCGTAGTACATATTTCATTTTACTAAATGTAATTAACAAATTACTAGAGGAATAATAACTGCAAATTTCTTTTCGTCCTTGCTTCTACGAATTAACCAATATTCTTAGTTTGACCGAATAGAATGTTAGTATCTCTTTAATTTCATAGGTTGACTACAAAATTGACCTCAACAACCTGCAGAATGTTCTAATCTATAGTATTTTGCATTATGTTATGAAATGAATTAAAAATACGAAATTTCAAGAAGAATAACACTATTATTCTTAATTAAAATTCATAAATGTGGATTGGAAGAAATAATAGGAAAATGGGTTCAGTTTATGAGTTTGCAAGTTGCAACAAGCTTATTAAGTGACAATTGGACTTAAATAATGTGCATTTTCAGTGAGATATGTAAGTTTATTTAGTAATTTTACTCATTTTATAATATTTGCCCAAATAAGATAAATGAATCACAACTTTTTTCGTTATTGGTGCATAATCAATTAATCAGTAGTCAAAGCATTCAACTGTTTAAAAACAACTACTCCTATAAACATTATTAGGAAAAAAAGAAATTAATGAAAGAGAAATCTATTTTATTCTATTCCTTTTCCATAGCTAGTGGTATGATCTAACTTTGACTAATATGCCACCCTCCAAATATTCAGATAATGGTGACAAAATAATTTGGTAAAAGGAAAAAAAATCAATCTTTGGATTTGACTAGTGGACAAAATTTTCTATTTGGTTCAAGACTTCTGCTGGAAATTAAATAATTCAGTGGATGCTCATGCTGAGATTAGACAATTTTAATTTTGTTTGAACTCAATTTAAAAGATGTTAGTTGATTAGGACTGGACAAAAGGGGGCGTTACGAGTGAGAAAATAAATTCGATTACAATAATAATTTCGACCACCAAAACTCTTTTGCCCATAACTACTTAACAAAAAAGTATACATTTTAGATAGGAATGTAATCAAAATGAAAAGTATAATATATTGTAAAAACTCTAAATTATGATCGTTATTTAAGAACTGATATTAAGTTATTAAAATATGACAAATAACATCAAACATAATATATCAAACATAATATGTCAGCATAATATTAATATTGTCAATCGATTAACGTTGTTTGACATTTTTTATATGTTAGTGTTTATCATCTGATGACATCAATTCTTGAAATCTAACGATTCAAATCATAGTTTGAAATTTATAGAAAAGGTGTATATTTCATTTTATCACTACCCAATTTAAATATGCTATATATTTTATGAATGCAACATTTATGAGAATTGTACTCATAAAATACATATTTAATGTTATTTATTTTATTTTATACATTTAGTTAGATTCTAATATTGTAAAAATAGTTTTTAAAATTTTCTAATTTTACAATTTTTATAGAAATTAAAATTTGATTTGTCATTTTCTATACTTAATTAAAATTATAAAAAAAGAATAGATCGACATTTCATATAGATTATAAAATGGAAATTGGTCAGAAAAATAACCTAGGAATATTTTCACAAAAATCCAGTATTTTCTACAGCCTTTAAAAATGGTCTTAAAATCACCAACTTTTCAATTGTGTGGATTTCTCACACTAAAGTTTCCAGCATAAGTGTAAAAGACGGAGCTACATTCCTTTTTATGGGATAAATGAAATTGATGATGATATGGAGTTCTGGAATTAGTGTCGACATTCAATGTAGATAAAATTATACCGGAAACTTTAGTATGGACAATCCGCACAATGAGTAAAATTAGTGATTATTAAAGGTTGTGGGAAAACCAAATATCTGTGAAAGTTTATTAGTATCATTTTCGCAAAATAACCGAAAAGAAAATGTCTCACTTTACTTTCTATACACTCTAACTATTTATTAATATCAATTTTGCAAAATAATCGAAAAGAAAATTGAGAGAGTGCTATTTAATAACTTATCATTTTCTTGTATATAGAGTAATAAATCAACACTCTCTTCATTTTATAATTAAGTTATTTTTATAGTATTTCAAAAAATTTTGCAATATCACATTTTCTGGCGGAACTGGGAGAGCAATTTTATTCAAATAAATGCGTTCATTAAGAGCATAAATAACGCGGCTGGTCGGGCCGCAATTCGCGAGTCCCGGCCCGTCCCGCGCGTTAGACGGAGGCAAGTCGCGGCTCAGGCCGGTCCCGGGGCCGCATTCCCGGCCTGGAGCCCGTCCCGCGGCCCGGCTGGGACGGCGTTAATCGCGCGCCGTGCCGCACTGGCGAGTCCCGGCCCAGCGTTACACGGGTCTCGGGCTGGGCCGCAACGCCAATATATTTTTTTTATTTTTTTATTTTGTGTCTATAAATACGAGCATTCCATTTGTGCATCAATCTTACGTGCATTCCATTTCAATCTCTATTATACACTTTGAATCGGCATCAATGGATTGGTTCAACAACGATGAACGTGAGATGGATGAGTTCGTTAACTCGAACAATTGGTACATACCGGGGTCGCAACCATCGCAGCCGACGCCTAGTCCGGGAGTCGGTAGCAACGTCGACATAACCTCGCCGGTCAACACGGAAGAGTTCGAATTCAGTGAGATGGAGCCCGCTCAAGAGCGGGGCAAGGAGAAGGTCGGCGAGGAGGATGGGCCGAAGAAGTACACTCCGCATGAGACAATGTGGCTTGCGAGGAACTACATCGACGTGGCCGAGGATCCTATCATCGGCAACCAACAGACTGGCAAGGCTTTCTGGGAGCGGATTGCTCAGAAGTATAACGCTGGCCGTCCTAAAGGGTCGATCGAGCGTAGCTACGTGAAGCTGCGCAAGCATTGGGGCCGGGTCCAGGCGGATATGAGCAAGTGGAACGGAAAGTGGGCCAACGTAGTTCGGATGTGGCCGAGCGGGCACAGCGAGGCGGACCTCGTTGAGAAGGCGAAGGATGCGTTCTTCACTGACGGGAAGAAGGCCTTTAAGTACTACGAGGTTTGGAAGCTTGTCGAGAAGAGCCCGAAGTTCACCAGCGGTGCCGAGCCGGCGGCAACTGGGGCGGCGAAGAGAACCAAAGTTTCTGCCTCCGGAAACTACTCTTCGAGCGAAGGAGGTCCGGCAATCGACCTCAACGTGACGGACGACGGCGTCTTCGTCTCCTCTCCTAGCATTCAGAGCCGCCCGATGGGAACAAAGGCGGCCAAGAAGAAAGCAAAGGGGAAGGCAACTGCGAGCAACTCCGCTATGGCGCCGACCAATCCGTCTCTGGATAAGATGTCCGACACTTTGGCGGAGATGAATATTACATGGCGGATGAGCCAGCTGACGGAGTTGACATCGAGAGATACATCGAAGATGTCGGATGAGGAGCTCGAGTTGCACCGTGAGATGATCGTCTACCTTCGCGCCCAAATGAAGAAGTAGTAGTCGTGGCCCGGGTTTCTTGTATTTTAAATTTGCTTCGTCTAGTAATGTAATGTTAATTTCTAATGAACAATGCATTTTCCCGGTTTTAATTGTTCAACGAATTGCGTTTACGAGTTAAATATGTTGAAGTTGTGAATAGTGTCATTTATTAGTTGCGGCCCGAGTTGCGGCCTGCAGGGTTAGAGGCTTTTGGGGCCAGGCCGCAACTGTAGAGGAATGATGACGTAGAGGGAACTTGGAGCTGGAACTGGGGACAGGATTATTCATGGTCTAAAACCCATCATTTCTCTCTATATAAAGAATACTAACACTTGTCTCTCTACAACTTCTTCCAATCCCAAAGCAATATTGCTAATTTGTTGATTTCATGCTGCATTGATGCATTATCTATCATGGATCACCCTTGCCATCTTCCTCACCATCCCAATTTCTCTCTCCGACCCTCGAATTTCGGAGCCCGGCTTATTCTGCGGCGTCGACCGGCCGCCGCCCAACGCCAGCGCCTCCTTCATCCCGCTCTTCACCAGTGCGATGGAGACCATCCCGCAGCAAGTCGCAGCCAGAAACTGGGGCAGCTACGTCTTCAACTCCACCAACGCATCCATCTACACCCTCGCGCAGTGCCACGCCGACCTCTCGCGCGACGACTGCCTCCAGTGCTACGCCGCCAGCCGCACGCGCCTCCCCCGCTGCCTCCCCGCCTTCGGAGGCCGGATCTTCCTCGATGGCTGCTTCCTCCGCTACGACAGCTATGCATTCTTCGCCGAGAGCGTCGATCCTGATTCCGACGCCGTCAATTGCACCTCCACGGCGCCGAATTCCACGCTGCCGGATGCGGAGTTCAGGAGGAGCGTTTTGGAGGTGATCGACAACGTTACGGCCGGCGGGAGATCCGCGACGGCGGGGATCGGCGGCGCGTTTGTATTGGCGGAGTGCTGGAACACCGTCGGCGCGGAGGGGTGTAGGGCGTGTTTGGCGAAGGCGAATTCGGAAATTAGGCTGTGTTTGCCTAGCAGCGAAGGCCGCGCGTTGAATGCTGGCTGCTATTTGCGGTATTCCACGCAGAAATTCTATAATCAGTCTACTGCATCAAATCGTGATTCCGGTGAGAGTTGTTTTAAACTTAAAATTTGTCAAAATATCATTTTAAGTCCGTGAACTTTGAAAATATCATTTTGGGTCCGTCAACTATGAGTTAATATCATTCTAAGTACATTTTTACTATTTCCAAGTTTTTCTAGACAAAAATACCCTCAATACCTTGAAGGGTATATATTTTTAATAAACTTATCATATACTCATATTTTTTTATGAATATGTTTATTATATATTTTTTATGAATTTCTAAATATAATTTAACCTTCAATATTATCATTTAATTTTGTGACATGCAAGAAATGTTCTTTATTCAACTTTTTATAATTAAAGAATTTTAAAATATTTTTAAGATATGTATACTCGTAAAATTAATGTCCCAGTCAATAGACGATACTTGAATACTGATATATTGATATTATTTTTAAATAATATATTAATATTTAAGTATCGTCTATTGACTGTGACATTAGTTTTAAGAGTATACATATCTTAAAAATATTTTGAAATCATTTAATTATAAAAAGTTGAATAAGGAACATTTCTTGCGTGTCACGAAATTAAGTGATAATATTGAAGGCCAAATTATATTTAGAAAATTCGTTAAAAAATATGAGTATGTGATAAATTAATTAAAAATATATATCATTCAAGGTATTAAGGGTATTTTTGTCCATAAAAACTTTGAAATAGTAAAAAAGTACTTCGAATGATATTAACTCATAGTTGACGGATCTCAAATGATATTTTCAAAGTTTACGGACTTAAAATGATACTTTGACAAAGTTCGTGGACCAAAAAAGACATTCCCTCTTTTAGCAATTAACCTGATTTTATGTTCCCATATTAAGTTTGGGAAGATGATTATGGAGTTTTCTGTGTGTTTTAATGCTGTTTGAGTTTCTAATTTGTCTTTTTATGCTCATTTTACTTTCGATTCTTTGTATCGATTAGTTTTTGACGATTGGCTGATACAGTAACAGTTTCTGTCCTCTTTTGATCAACTGCTTTATTTTAAATACAAAGCGTGATGATCTATCTGTGAATAAATCTTGTTCTTATTTGGCGGCTTTGGAAAGGTTGGATTTTTTGACTTGTAGCATTGTAGAGTGATTAGTTGGTAAAAAAGTGATTCATTCATGACAAATGTTTGATCCATTGTATTGAAACAGTTTAGTCAAAGTTTGATTCTGAAAATTTTAGGTGTTTCTAGAAGAGGGGTGATTGTCGCCGTTGTTTGCTCTGTGCTTGCTTTCTGTATGCTCTGTCTCTTTGGTGGTCATGCTGCCTATCGGAGATGGGAGAGACGAAAACAAGGTATTTTAACGCGATATAGGTAGTTAGAAGATACGATGCTTGGAGTGGAAGAGTTGTTCATGTTGATAATATTTGCAGAGCGTTATAATCTTGGCAAGATTTCATATTCATACCACAAGTCAAGTTTGAACTTCAAATACGAGACCCTAGAGAAGGCCACCGACTATTTTGAGCCGATGAGGAAACTGGGGCAGGGAGGGGCGGGCTGTGTGTACAGAGGGACCCTCCCAAATGGGACGACCGTGGCTGTGAAGCGGCTCTTCTTCAGCACGAGGCAGTGGGTTGATGAGTTCTTCAACGAGGTGAACCTCATCAGTGGAATCGAGCACAAGAATCTCGTGAAGCTTATTGGGTGCAGCATTGAAGGCCCTGAAAGCCTTCTGGTTTATGAATATGTGCCCAACCAGAGCCTTGAAGTCTGCCTCTTTGGTGTGTTTGTTGTAGTAGTTAGTTGTTCTCTTTCGGTTTGGGTGATTTTGGTCAGATTCTTGAGTTTCTCGTCTCCCTGCAGATAAGAATCGGGCGAAGATCTTGAACTGGAAGGAGCGGTACAACATTGTGGTTGGAACAGCCGAGGGGATCGCGTTCCTTCATGAGGGTACCGAGTCGAGGATCATCCACAGAGATATCAAGGCCAGCAATATTCTTCTTGATGAGAATTTTGATGCTAAGATAGCTGATTTTGGTCTTGCTCGGAACTTCGCAGCTGATAAAACTCATCTCAGCACAGGAATTGCAGGCACATTGTGAGGAAAATCGCGTCAATTCTCAACTATATAGTTCGAAAGTAACCCTATTCGCTTTTGCAGAGGATACATGGCACCCGAGTACATAGTGAAAGGGCAGCTCACAGAGAAGGCTGACGTTTACAGTTATGGAGTTCTGGTTCTTGAAATCGTGTGTGGAAGGAAGAACAACGTCTTTGTTGACGACTCTGGATCTCTCCTACAAACAGTAATATCCCTTACACTACTCCATATCATGCCATGATCATCTTTCATTTTGTTCGTTATCGTAATGTCGGCTTTATTTTCCTCCTTGCCCCTGGCTCTCTAGGTCTGGAACCTCTTCAAGACAGATAGACTAGCAGAAACCGTCGACCCTTCCTTGAAGGCTGACTTCCCGCCAGCAGAAGCTTCGAAAGTCTTGAAAATCGGGCTCCTCTGCGCGCAGGCATCTGTGGCTCAACGACCATCAATGATGGACGTTGTTAGAATGCTAACAGATGAAAACTGCCAAATCCCAGAACCAAATCAACCGCCATTCTTGAATACTAGCGTCCTTTCAGGCAGCACTGCTAGATCATCCTACAGCATCAACAGTTCCACGTCGAATCCAATTACGCGGCAAGAAACATCCCATCCCTCCTCAGAATCCTTCAGCATTCAGAGCTCGGAAGGGCGGCGATCAAGAAGTGACGAAATCAGGTTAATATAGAAGAGTTTTTTTTTTTTGCATGATTGAATCTGGCGGTTGTACAAGAGTTCAGCCTATAGAAATGTATGTAGATTTTGTAGTTTTATTTTTGTTTTAGAAAAGATCAAAAAAAGAAATATAGTTGGAAATTGTGTAGCAATATTTCTTAGGTGTAGATTATTATAGACAGATTGTAAAAATTGAGCCAAATTGTAACACAATGAGAAATCTATGGATTTGAAACTGTTGTGTGATTGCATAATCTTGCTCTTATTCAACAAGCTACAAAACAAAACTAATAAGATCAGGAAACACAAAATAAAATCATGCTAAGTAGCAATTGATCAGTAAAATTATTGCACGAGCAAGAAAAAATATTGAAGGGATTTAGTTCTTAGTTCTACTCATCTTCTCTAACAACACTGATATCGCCTCTGTTATAATGATCATAGAACTCCCTAGTCTTCTTTTGGTCTTTCCATTGGAACACTTTCCAAAATCCCCCGGCCACAAAGCCGAGGCCGGTCGCGATAATAATCTCCTTTATGACACTCGGGCCCTTGAGAACTACATGACGAGCCATCCTCTTCTGTCAAACCAAAACCTAACACAAATAGAAAATCATAATAAATTCAATAGTTTATACTTGTCGTTCATTTTGTCATTTTAGTTCGTCCGTAAAACATTGCTCGTTTCATTTTCGATAACATCCCCATGACTACCCTTATATTTTCTACTAACTATATAACCTTATAAGCATATTTACCTAACATTTACTATAGTTCATGTAAAAAGTGAAATATTTTTAGGGAAACTTGTTGAATCAAAACTAATTAGCTAATAGATATTTGAATCAAAATATAACAACATTATCAAAATGCAGAGAAATCAAATTTTATTCACTATTTTAACTAGAATACACAGAAACAAAACCGAATTCACAAACATGAAAGGGAAATAAACCGAAGCAAGCTCAAAATCATAAAAAAAACATGAAACATATAACAAAAAATAAACAATGAAAAGAAACTCACGGTTTCGATGCAAATTTTGTTGAGGCGATGAGATCCCAAAATGTCGAAAGAAAAACTGTAGCTATGAATTCAGAAGAAATGGTAAAATATAAAGGTTGTATATATGGAATCGAGACGTGAAATGTATTTCTTTTTCATTATCAAATTTCAGTTAATTTTGAAAAAGCTTAGCCTTTTACGCCAAAAGAATCGGTCAAGCTGATTGACAAGTATTAAAAAAGTTACATGTAAAATAGAAAATTGTATAATAAATATTTCAATATATCTATATTTATTTTGATGATTAATTTTAAATGAGTTACAAATCTATATCTCTTTGTAGAAACAAGCTTATACACTCCCAATTTGTGATTAAAAAAAACAAGCTTATATAATTAGAACATAGTATTATAAAGTACTAATAAATTATTGTTTTGATTATTTTCATGAGCTAAAATAATAATTTCCCAATTTGGTAAATAATTATTCTTATCAGAAATATGTTAGCAATAAAAACTCTTATCTGTTCAAAAAAAATCTAGCAAAGTTCCCCATTTTATGGGAGTGGGCCAATAGAAGACATGTGACACTACTAAATATTATCTAAGTATTTCTCAAATAGATCTACCAACAACAACAACTAGAATTGAGAGAAAAAAAAATGTTGGCAGCCTCTCCTTCCACTCATCAATACTGCAATTTCAAGAATTCCATATGGTGGAGGTAACTGTTAAATGGTATAGACAACATATTTAGAGAAGAAAGCAATGGGAGAAGATTATTGTATTTTGATTGAATGATAAAATGGTATTCAACACCCATATATTTATAGGGATGTTGGTGACTTTTGAGATCCTACAATAAATGTATATTCATGGAACTACACTACTATTGGAACAATGCATGCACATCTTCAATGCTTCTTGGAACTCCATTCTTGGAACTATATTCTTCTTTAATGTTTATTGATACTTCCCCTTTTTCTCAACACTCCCCCTCAAATTGAGTGGTGGGATCTCCAAAACTCAATTTGGAAAGCACATCTTCAAAGCTCCTTGAGTTGACTGCTTTAGTTAGGATGTCGGCAAGTTGATCCTCAGAGCGAACAAAAGGGAGTTCGACAATCCCATTCTCAATGTTTTCTTTGATAAAGTGTCTGTCAACCTCCACATGCTTCGTTCGATCATGTTGTACTGGATTTTGTGAGATGCTTATAGCGGCTTTGTTATCACAATACAACTGGCACTTGCTTGGAGGGAGATTAATCTCTTTCATCAATCTCCTTAACCATAAAATCTCGGTCAACCCACTTTTAATCCCACGAAATTCTGCTTCGGCACTCGAAAGAGCCACCACCTTCTGCTTCTTACTTCTCCATGTTACCAAATTACCTCCAACAAAGGTAAAGTAGCCTGCTGTAGACTTCCTATCGTTTGGGTTCCCTGCCCAGTCAGCATCTGTATAACCATGAATCTCAAGATGCCCATTTTTAGCGAACACTCCATGCCCTGGAGTTCCCTTCAAATACCGACAAATCCTAAGTGCTGCCTCCATGTGATCTGTCTGCGGCTTATGCATGAACTGACTTACGACCCCAACTGCATAGGCAATATCTGGCCTAGTGTGCGAGAGATATATGAGTTTTCCGACTAGTCGCTGATATCGACTACGGTCAGCCAACTTGGCTCCTTCTCTGATTTGTAATCCGTGATTAACTGCCAGAGGAGTGTCTGCTGGTTTACATTCCAGTAGGCCGGTCTCTGCTAGGATGTCCAAGATATACTTCCTTTGTCGCAGAAAAATTCCTTTGATTGACCTTAGCACTTCAATCCCAAGAAAGTACTTGAGATTCCCCAAGTCCTTCATCTCAAATTCCTGAAAAAGATTTTTCTTTAATTCCTCAATCTCTTCTAGGTCGTCACCTGTAATAATCATGTCATCAACATATATGATTAAACATGTGATCTTATCACCCTGCTTCTTAAAAAATAGCGTATGGTCTGAATTGCTCTGTGTATATCCATAGCTAATCATTGCCCCAGCAAACTTCCCAAACCATACTCTTGGAGATTGCTTCAATCCATACAAGGTCTTCCTCAATCGGCACCCTTCACCTGCTTTAAAATCTGTTGCAAAACCTGGGGGTGCCTCCATGTAAACTTCTTCTTCCTTCTTCAACTCTCCATGTAGGAAGGCATTCGTCACATCAAACTGGTGTAATGGCCAGTCCCTATTAGCAGCAATGGATAACAACACCCGAATTGTGTTCATCTTAGCTACTGGAGAGAAGGTCTCAGAATAGTCAACTCCATATGTCTGAGTATAGCCTTTTGCGACAAGTCGTGCCTTGTACCTTTCTATCGAGCCATCAGGTCTTCTTTTGATAGTGAAGACCCATCGACAACCCACTGGTCGCTTCCCTTCTGGTAGAGCACATTTCTCCCATGTGTGGTTTCGAATCAGTGCATCAATCTCTTTCTTCATTGCTTCCCTCCAATGCTTGTATTTCATAGCTTCTTCCCATGTCTGTGGTATTTCTTCTTCCTCATATAGTGCATTCTCGAAAGCCCGAGCCATCTCTGATAAATGGCCTTTGGCTAGGTTCACAACAGAATACCGCTTTTTCTTGTCAATCCTCTCTGGCGTATACCTTTTGGGTGGAACTCCTCTGTTTGACCTTGGTGGAAGTATGTACCTCCCAGTGTCAGGGTCAACTCCTTCGACCTCGACTTCCTCAATTTCCCTTTCTTCGGCCTCAATTGAATTTTCTTCTGCACTTACAGTGTTAGCCAAACAATTATCTGTATCCACAGGATTACTTACAGTGGATAACCTTAACGGAGAAATATTTGAGGCGATGCCACTTTCTACGATGGACTCTACCACATCAGAGACTTGCTCAGCGGAATTGCTTACTGTTTTCTCTGATAGATCCGCATCAGGATTGCTTGACGTTGGCAGTGGCATTGAGATCCAACTTAGCGGGTCCGTATCATTGTTATCCCTAACATTACTCTCCCCCTGACCGCTAAGATGGGTAAAGAAGTACTCAGTTTCAAGAAAGTTGCAGTTCATTGTAACAAACATCCGGTTGGACTTTGGATCGAAACACCTATACCCCTTTTGATTTACCCCATATCCTACAAAAACGCATTTGATAGCGCAAGGGGATAGTTTAGTTCTTTCATGTTTAGGAATGTGGACAAAAACGGAGCATCCGAAGACGCGAGGTTCAAGAGTCAAGGGCGGAGGAATTTTTGTGAAGGTGGACAAGACTTGTAGAGGAGTTTTATGTTTGAGAATACTTGTGGGCAATCGGTTTAAGAGATAGGCTGAGGTGGCAATGGCTTCTGGCCAGAAGTGTTTCGGGGCTTTTGACTCTATAAGCATAGAACGAGTCATTTCGAGGAGAGATCGATTTTTCCTTTCAGCCACACCATTTTGTTCGGGAGTATGAGCACATGTGGTTTGGTGTATAAGGCCTTTGTTTTGGAAGAGTTGTTTCATGGTAGAATTAACGAACTCCCCCCCATTATCTGACCGAAGGACCTGAATGGTTTTGTGAAACTGAGTTTGGATAAGGTTATAGAAATGGGTAAAGTGTGACAAAACTTCAGATTTTTGTTTCATGAAATATATCCAGGTCATGCGAGTGCAATCATCCACAAAAACTAAGAAATATCGAAAACCTTGCCCCCCAATAACTGGTGCGGGACCCCAAACATCAGAGTGTACTAAGGCAAATGGGGTTTCAACACGAGTATTACTTAATGGGTAAGAGTTCCGATGACTTTTGGATAAAAGACAAGTTTCACAGTACATGTCATGCTTAGGAATAATACTAGGAAATAATAATTTTAAGTAACCGATAGATGGATGACCCAAGCGCCGATGCCAAAGCCAAGCTTTCCTGTCAGCTGATCCGTGAGTTAACATGGCAGTCCCTTTTTGAGCTATCTCATCCACATAGTAAAGCCCATCACGTTCAGTGCCACGCCCAATTATCTCTCCGGTTCGGATATCCTGCAACAGACAAAATTGTGGCTGCATTAGTAACGTACAATTCAATTCCTTTGTGACATGACTAATGGATAATAACTTATGAGACATCGAAGGAATATATAGACAATTTGATAACTGCAAAGTTGGGGAAATGTTAACGGTTCCAGCCCCCTCAACCACCGTAAATTCCCCATTGGCAGTTTGGATATGAGATTTTAGAGGTTTCTGAAGGTTGGTAAGGTCTGAGGCATCATATGTTATGGTATCGGTTGCCCCACAGTCAAAAATCCATTTATCATTTTTCTCATGGCCATTAGATACTGCACACACAACTCCAAGCTTCTCGAGAGGCTGAAATCGATTTTGGCAAGTGGTTTGGGAAATTATGGAATTTTCAGGAGATTTGGGGGCTAATTGTGACTGAGAATTTTGGTGGGGTAAAACCTGCAATTTCCCAAAGATTTGGGGGCTTCCAATAAAAGAGCCCCCTAACCCTAATCTACCTGAATCGGGCGCCGCCTCTCCCCTCATCAATTCTTCACTCCAATCGTGAATTACACTCCCACTTCCGCTGGCAACGAAGTTTGCTGCCCCGGTTGTATTCGCCGGCTGAGCAGCTTCATTTCTGGTCCTTCCTCCTGGCTGGACAGCACCGGCGGTTTGCGCGACCCCCTGCACGGCGTTGCCTCCGTCGCCTCCAACTGCTGCGGCGGCGTGCCCGCCACGGTTCCATGGTGTTTGCGGTTGCGGCGGCTTGCCGTGCTTCTCTTCCCACCAATCTGGATATCCAACTAGTTCAAAGCATGAATCTTTTGTGTGTCTTTTCCGTTTGCAGTAGGAACACACCAATTTTGACTTGTCTTCTTCATCACTTCGCCGATTTCTATCATTGCCACTGCCGCGACCACCACTGTTGCTGCCGCGACCACCACCGTTGCTGCCGCGACCGCCACCCCGAGAGCCGCCGGTAGGGTTCTGCCACCCTCGGATGGCGAGGCCAGTTCCAATTCCATCCATGGCAGCTGCTCCGCCGGTGTTTGCCTGTTGTAACACTCGGAGTCGTGTCTCCTCCTGCTGAATCAGGTTGTACGCATAGTCGACGGAGGGAAGTGGGTCCATTTTCAGTATCTCCCTCTTGGTTGTTTCATATTTGCTATCAATTGCATAGAGAAACTGACATACTCTCTGATCTTGTATGAATTTGTTATGAATCTCCATATCCTCTGGACATTTCATTGGGTTCGTCTGTTTTTGGTCGATTGAAATCCAGATCTCTCCCAACCGGCTCCATATTTCTTCTAATGAACTGCTTCCTTGCCTCAGTGTGGTTGCTTTGAACTGAAGATCATACACCTGGATTTTATCTCTTCCGCTCCCATATGTGACGGCCAACGCATCCCATATATGCTTTGCCGTCGGATGTTGTGAAACTCGACTGACCAGTCGAGGCTCAATGTTTTGTATTAACCAAGTGATCACACAGTGATCGGCTTGTTCCCATTGTATGAAGGCTGGATCGGTTCGCGGTGGAGAATGAGGCACTCCGGTGACGTGAGATACCATTCCCCGACCGCTTATTGCCGTCTTCATCAATACGGACCAAAGGGCGTAATTTTCTCCATTCAACTTATTCCCACCAATGTGGAGGGGCTGCGTGTCAATTCTGAATGGCATGGCAGCTGTTTCTGGTGGATTTGGTTGGTTCATCGCAAAACTATTGCGCATAAAGTTGGCAAATTGCCGGGCAAATTCATCTGCCATAGATGAATCTGAGGTTTCGGTTACTATATAGTTGTCATTTGACATTTTGGCTTATGGTTATAGATACAGCGGAAAAAGGAAAAACAAAAAAACGGGAAAGGGCCGAGAAAGGTATCAAAGACGATGATGATACCTTATCTGAGTCCAAACCCGCTCTGATACCATGTTAAATGGTATAGACAACATATTTAGAGAAGAAAGCAATGGGAGAAGATTATTGTATTTTGATTGAATGATAAAATGGTATTCAACACCCATATATTTATAGGGATGTTGGTGACTTTTGAGATCCTACAATAAATGTATATTCATGGAACTACACTACTATTGGAACAATGCATGCACATCTTCAATGCTTCTTGGAACTCCATTCTTGGAACTATATTCTTCTTTAATGTTTATTGATACTTCCCCTTTTCTCAACAGTAACATCATCTGATCCGTTTGAGTACAATAATATGAATATATTTACACCGAAATTGAAACACGAGACAATATACGATTGGATTGGTTTCGGCTCGATGAAACAGGAGGCGAGGTTCAGTTTCGTCGCGATGCTGTGTGAAGAAAGAAGCAGAGAGCAGCAAGAATCATTATGAATTGCTAGGAGTTTCAGTTGATGCAAGTGGTCTACAAATCAAGGAGGCTTACCGAAAATTGCAAAAGAAATATCACCCAGATATTGCAGGGGATAAGGTTTTTGCTATTTAACATTGTTTTCATTCTCAAATTTTGAGTCTATGCAGTGGTAATAACTTACGTTTACAGGGTCATGAGAGCACAGTCACGTTGAATAAAGCGTACGAGGTATTGGTGAGAGACGACCTCAGAAAAGAGTACGATAGGTCGATTGGCAGAGTTCGTGTCGGGATCGAGAGGAACACGCTAGGTAACGTGTGGAAAGAGCCCCTGAGACCCCAGGCTCTATTTGTCGATGAAAATGCTTGTGTAGGTAAATACTAAATCTATTAGGAATCCAAGGTGTTTCCAATGACTTATTCGTGTTGCGAGTAAGATCATATTCTTGTTTTCAGGTTGCTGGAAGTGTGTGCATTACGCGGGTAACACATTCACCATGGACGAGGCTTCTGGAACCGCCCCCATCAAGGTTCAATACGGAGATCATGATGCGCAGATCGAGGTATGCAACGTTTCCTTCTCTTTTGAATTTTGAGTCTCACAGTAGAATTGAAGATAAAGAAGAATGCGCGAAGATAGTTAACATCATAGGCAACGATGGTAGATATATTGTTAGTATGTCTTGAATCTGTATTGTTTTTGCCGCTATGCTATGTTTCTGTTTCGGGTCCTAATTATTATATTTGGCCTAGCCCGTCTCGTGTGCCTATTTATATAGAAGTAGGGCACATACCTCTGTAATCCGAATATAATCTGTCCCGCCCGAGGACATAACACAACTTTGGTGAACCACGTAAATCTGTGTCTCTTTACGTTTCTGTTTGTCTTGATTACACAACTACTATATTCTGTACAACATATATAGCGATCCAGTATATAATAAATTCTCGACACTTGCCTTACAGATGTCGGTCGAATCGTGCCCAGTAAACTGCATCCACTGGGTCGATACAGAAGAGCTAGCAGTTCTTGAGCATCTGATCCGGCCTCAACCGAAGGAGGGGTACGGAATATATGGACAAGGATGGGAAAGGCCTGCAAATGTATTCATGGCTGCCAAATCCTTCAACAAAGAGTTAGAGCGGCAAGAAGAAAGCAAGCATAGACATGGTAATCACATTCATACATCTACAGTTAGATTATTTTTCGATGAGTTTGAACTTTTACCCGGGATTGCAGGAAACTCAAGGGACAACGAAGAAACTCAAGCTCAGGCAGAAGCACGCGAGAATGCATACAAGGAACTGAAGATCGGAAGGTTTGCAAGAATTTGTAGCTGGATGAAGCAAAGCACTAGTAATTTCTGAATGAAAGTGAAAAGTCTGTATGTGTATATAAGAAGCCAGTAAACATTGTTGCAATACATAGGAATTTACATGAAGAAGATACACTGGCTAGCCAAATCTTTGAGTTCAAATTTATATAATTTGCAGGAGAGCATAACAATGTTTTGTCAAAGAACATAAACACATTCTACCTTCACAAAGGCAATCCTATTTCACTGGACTAACAAGGCTCGCATCGATGAGGGGATTAACGAATGTGAGCCTTGTTAGAATGTGTTTTCGACGTCATATGCTCATTCACTAATAAGAATATGTTGTTGAATATTTTACTTAATTTGTTTCTTACAGTAACTGAATTGACATTAACTCAAAAAAGTAATTGAAATGAGTTTAAAATTAGAAACACTCAATTACATGTGGCACGCACATCGCACGGATGCTACACGTGTACATATATATAGAAACATTGAAAGCATTACTATATACAGTTAGTTAAGATAGGATTATAGTATTAAAGACTCCCAAAAGCATTAACTCAAATAAACCAAATGTATTACAAATATGAAAGTTGCATTTAGAAAGTGCTTTAATCAATGTCTCTAAAGATTTACGGTGGAAACGTACAACATATAACGTAATCTTGTTAACTATAAGGAGTCTCGCGCCAAAAAATTAGCTAGTGCCTTAGTCAATGTTTCCTGTAATATTTCTGAACCTGCGAAGAAAACATGTAATGCGATGGTTTACTTAATTTGTTCCTTATAGTAACCGAATTGAACATTAACTAAAAAAAATTGAAATAAGTTTAGATTTTAGAAACAATCAATTACACGTGGCACGCTCATCGCACAGATGCTACGCGTGTAAATATATATAGAAGTATTGAAAGCATTTTTTATATACAGTTAGTTAAGCTAGGATTATAACCCAAATTAAAGACACTCCCGAAAAGAATTAACTCAAAGAAACCAATGTATTACAAATATCAAAGTTGCATTTAGCAAGTGCCTTAGTCAATGTCTCTAAACATTTACAGTGGAAACTTTCAGCATACTAACGTAATCTTGTTGACAATAAGAAGTCTCGTGCCAAAAAAAATTAGCTAGTGCCTTAGTCAACGTTTCCGGTAATATTTCTGAACTTACGAAGAAAACATGTAATGCGATGATTTACGTAATTTGTTTCTTATAGTAACGAAATTGGACATTAACTAAATTTTTTTGAAATAAGTTCAAATTTTAGAAACAATCAATTACACGTGGCACACACATCGCACGAATGCTACATGTGTACATATATATAGAAATACTGAGCATTACTATATATAGTTAGTTAAGATGAGATTATAACCCAAATTAAAGACACTCCTCAAAAGAATAAACTCAAAGAAACCAAATGTATTACAGATATCAAAGTTGTATTTGGGAAGTGCCTTAGTCAATGTCTCTAAACATTTACAGTGGAAACTTACAGCATATAACGTAATCTTGTTGACAATAAGGAGTCGCATGCCTAAAAAAATTAGCTAGTGCCTTAGTCAACGTTTCATGTAATATTTCTGAACCTACGAAGAAAACATGTAATGCGATGGTTTACTTAATTTGTTACTTATAGTAACTAAATTGGACATTAACTAAAAAAAACTGAAATAAGTTTAAATTTTAGAAACAATCAATTACATGTGGTATGCACATCGCACAGATGCTACACGTATACATATATATAGAAATATTGAAAGCATTACTATATACAATTAGTTAAGATAGGATTATAACCCAAATTAAAGACTCCCCAAAAGCATTAACTCAAAGAAACCAAATGTATTACAAATATCAAAGTTGCATTTAGCAAGTGCCTTAGCCTAGGGATGTCAATCGGGCCAGCCCACCGGGTTTCGGGCCAACCCTGTTCGGGTTGCGGGTCAATCGGGTGCGGGCTAATCGGATTGTGATTTTTTCGGGTTATAAAAGTTCAACCCTAACCCTGAAAGCTCGGGTTTCGGGCTAGCCCATCGGGTTAATCGGGTTGCTACCGATAAAATTAACATGCGATCAATCCAATAAATAATGATGAAAATTAGTTATATTTATAAAATGTAAAATATTTAATTATGATAAATTTGAGATATATGCTTAAACTCAAACATAAATATGATCAAATACTAATATTTGAGATTTATGCAAAATAAAACATAAACATCAAGAAATTTTAAAGCATGTTTAGTAATTTAAATATTTCTTTTAGTGAATTTGAAGTTTCTAATTCATTTATCTATTATTATATTAATAAAAAATGTAATATATAATTTATATATTTAATATATAAAATGGAAATTTATTTTTTCAGTAATCTGTATTATAAAATAATCAATGAAGTGTCGAATTAGAGTAAAACAAATAGAACAATAGAAATTTTATCGGGTTTTCGGGCCAGCCCATCGGGTTTTCGGGTCTGGCCCTAACGGGTTGCGGGTTAATCGGGTGCGGGCTAATCGGGCTGTAATTTTATCGGGCTGAAAATTTTCAACCCTAACCCTATAAATTTGGCGGGCTATTCGGGTCAGCCCACGGGTTTCGGGCTAAATTGACATCCCTGCTTAGTCAATGTCTCTAAACATTTACAGTGGAAACTTATAGCAGATAACACAATCTTGTTAACTATAAGGAGTCTCGCGCCAAAAAATTAGCTAGTGCCTTAGTCAATGTTTCCTGTAATATTTATGAACCTGCGAAGAAAACACATAATGCGATGGTCAAGATCAGCCCATACAATAGGAAAACATACTTACACTCCGTGCGACTTGCATGCCAGGACCTATAAAATGACATCATATGTCAATGTCGTTTCTGAATATCTACATTGGAAACTTACACCAGATAACGTAATCTTGTTGACTATAAGAAGTCTCACTCCAAAAAATTAGCAAGTGCCTTAGTCAACGTTTCCTATAATATTTCTGAACATGCGAAGAAAACACATAATGCGATGGTCAAGATCGGCCCATAAAGTAGGAAAAACATACTTACACGTATGTGCGACTTGCGTGTCAGGACCTATAAAATGACATCATATATTAGGTAGTCATTAATAAATAACCATATGCTCCCCATATGCAGCTTCCGAAGCTGCTTTTTGGTGCTCATGAGAGTACTTTGTTATGACAAATAATATAAGTCGAATAAGTAGTCTTTATGGAATAAATATTTACAAATTAAATCGTGACCTTGCATTACCTGATTCTTTATCTCCTCAAGTTTTCTAGTGCAAATAATGTGAGGCAAAGACGAGCCATCCTCCCAACTATAATAATACACATTCACTTTGGGGGATGTGACAAATTTTTCCAGTTCATCCTTGTTTTCAACAGTATAAACCTAAGAAATAGAGAAAACGATTGATGATCTCAGGCAGCGGTCTGAGCTGTCAAACAGCGTCCACCTAAAATACGCAGAATCAATTTATTAATTAATTCAATCACTTTCACGTTTTATGACACTTTTACATTGAAAAAAAGTCGTGTAGCCGCAACTCACCAACTAGGCACATGTATGGAATATATATTTCTCATCTTTATTTTTTTTAATTGAGAAAAAATTATACTTGGAGTTATGTTGGTATAAGAGAGGGCTTGTTTTCCTATATTAGCACTATCTTCGCATTTCACTTGCATGATTATGTGCTTCACACATTATTTTTTACTTTCATCACTTAACATTACAACTTTGTGCATCATTTCTACACTTCACTTAACATTATATATGGATATATTTTAAAATTTATTTTATTTTATATATTTAGAAATTGTGAATATTTATATATTCTTAGTAAATTGAATAACTGAAAAATAAAACTTTAATTCAAAATTATTAGCATAAAATAAAGTAACTGATTACATAATTAAAATTTAAATTATTTTTTTAAAAAAAACTGATCAACATAATAGAATATTCAAAACATACTATAAAAAAATAAAACAACAATCTAAATATATAAAGAAGAAAAAACAATGTAAAACATGTCATAATGATGAACTATTATATAAAATAAGGTCATCTTTATTTTTTTGAATCGATAAAAAATTATACTTAAGTTATGTTGGTACAATGGAGGAACCATATATATAATATCAATTTATTGGTCCGGGCAAGGCACGCAGGTCGCACGGAGGCTACACGTGTACATATATAATAATGCACAGTTGGTTAAGACAACATTGTACCCCAAATTAAGACTCCCCAAAAGCATTAACTCAAACAAACCAAATGTATTACAAATGAAAGTTGCTTTAATTCTGGGACATGTGAAGCTAATGGGAGAGTTATATATGTTGAATGAAGGCCTCGTTCCTGCCAGTGATATGTAACATCAAAAAACTATGAACCAACCATTGATATGCTCTGATTTTGAGATAAACCTCTAGATTAAGATGAGGGTATGGATTTTCTAGTCCCTGCCAGTATATGGTATTGGTTCTTCACTTGGAAGAAACTGGCTATGACATACCCTGACTGATCCCTCACCTGCTTCGCTCAACGCCAAGCGATCCCGGACCTGACAACAATATTCATGGGAGCTCTGAAGTAAGCTTCCGATACTTGAAATGTATGCATGACAAAGCAATAAGGACATTCTTGGGGGTTTTAATGTCAGTTAACTCGATAGAGGAGCTTGAGCTTGACAGTGCAGCCCCATAGTTAAGGGTCACTGACAGCCAAAATGTCATGCCGCCGCAACTCACCAGCTAGGCACATAGGGTGAGATATATTTCTCATCTTTATTTTTTTAATTGAGAAAAAAATATACCTCGAGTTATATTGGAACAATGAAGGACCTGTATCAATTTATTGGTCCGGACACGCACGTTGCACGGACGCTACACGTGTACATATATTAATAATGTAGCAATATTGAAAGTGTTAGCATATAGAGTTAGTTAAGATAGCATTATACCCCAAATTAAGACTCCCCAAAAGCATTAACTCAAAAAAGCAAATGTATTACAAATCTGAAAGTTGCATTAGTTCTGGGATATGTGAAGCTAATGGGAGAGTTATATATGTTCTTCACTTGGAAGGAGAAGAAGGAGAAGGAGCCTTCGCTTTTCTTCTACCCTGAATGGTGTCTTATCAAGTCCCTACTGCTCCACCTTATCCTACAGCTATTCCCTATGAAGAAACAGACCAAACATCATAGGTATATTATATGCTAAGTTTGGGGTATTATGCGATCTTAACTAGCTCTATATGCTCAAACTTTTTATATCGGTATATTATTGTATACATGCATATGTCCACGTGTAACGTTCGTGCAATATGCGTATCCGGACCAATATATTGACATCACATATATAGGGGTGCGTTACAATGCTAATTTTTCTTAAATTACTAACTTGTTAACTCATCAACGCAGTGTATTAAACATGTCAATACGATCACATTAAAATGTTAACACAAATTTGTGTGGACATTTTAATATACTGTGTTACATTTTAAATATGAATGTCAACAAAGTGTATTAAAATATCAACTAAGTTTATGTTGACATTTCAACGTCATCATGTTGACATTTTTAATATACTGCATCGATGAGTTCGTAATCAATAAATAACCAAATCCTAATGCATAACTAGACTAGATTATCATGTTTGGAGAAAACCTTAATAAAATAGTTGGAGAAATAATATTTGATGGGGACACTGAGCTCGTTCTTCGGTCGGTGCTCATGGACTGCGCTCCTCAACTCTACCGTCAAGCGAAGGTGCTCCTCCAGCCACCGCGTGCACATGTTGAACAACGCCACACATAGAAAATTTCAATTATATCCAAATGAGTTATTGTCTACCCCACATTCATTATTAGAAATTTCCATGATACCAAGTTTTAAATTTTAAATTCCATGAGACATTGAGAATTTTAATTCAATTTTAAATCTAAATATTTTGTAATACTAAGGGCACCCGCAACGTTGTGCCGTTGCGGTTCCTATGCCGTTCCGGCGGAACGGTTCCGCTGCGGCACGCGTTGCGGGGTGCGTTCCGTCGCCGTTCCGTGCCGTGCCGTGTTCCGTTCCGGAGGAACGCGGAACGGAACGTTCCGCCACGCGCCGAGGCGACATGGCGGCCTCCCATTCGACGCGTGAAGCCCACTCGCTGCCCCGCGAGTGGGCTTCGTCCGGTGACGCAATAATTCATTTTTTTTTAATTCGAATTTAATAATTTTTTTTTTTTTTGCAACGGTAATGAGACCGTTTTTTTTATATCCGTTTTTTATTATTTTTTTATTTTTTATTTTATTTATTTACTCTATAAATACTCCTATTTCATACTCATTTCAATCACAAACACACATCTATTCCTCTCTATTTCCACCCCAATTTTCATCTCAAATCAACTATATTTTCCTTCTCCCAAATTTAATCAAACTAATGGATCCTTATGAACAAATGCGTCAAATATTGGAACAATCACTTGAAGAAGATCGACGACGGGAGGCGGAAGAAGCCGCGCCGCCCCAACGACGCTCCCGTACGTACATCCATCGTAACCGGGAGGAAGCCGCCGCAAGGTTAGTACGCGACTACTTCTGCGATAACCCGGTTTGGGGAGATACGTACTTCCGTCGCCGTTTCCGCATGGGGAAACCGTTATTTCTCCACATCGCGAATACTTTGGCAGCCCGGGAAGAGTTCTTCCAGGAAGGGTTCGACGCGGTCGGCCGTCCCAGCCACACGACGCTGCAGAAATGTACTGCAGCAATCCGCCAGCTTGCGACTGGACAAACGGCCGACATGTTCGACGAGTACCTCCACATCGGAGACAGCACTGGGCGAATGTGCTTGCTCAAATTCTGCCAAGGCGTCCGGGCAGCCTTCACCGACGAATTTCTCCGAAGGCCAAGCACGACCGATTGTCAGTTCCTGCTCAACCTTCACGAAACAGTGCACGGATTCCCCGGGATGCTCGGCAGCGTCGATTGCATGCACTGGCAATGGAAGAATTGCCCGGTGGCGTGGAAGGGGTCCTACACGAGTGGCCACAAAGGTACCCACCCAACCGTTATACTTGAGGCCGTTGCCGACTACCGCCTTTGGATCTGGCACGCGTACTTCGGGGTCCCCGGGTCGAACAACGACGTAAACGTGCTCCACCAGTCCGACCTCTTGACCGAAGTTTTGGATGGTAAAGCGCCGGCCATCAACTTCGTCGCCAACAACCGGCTTTATAAAATGGGGTACTATCTCGCCGATGGCATCTACCCGAAGTGGCCTACCTTCGTGAAGACATGCAGTGGGTCTGCGAACCCAAAGCAGGCTCTTTTTGCGCAGAAGCAGGAGGCTGCTCGCAAGGATGTGGAGAGGGCGTTCGGGGTTCTCCAAGCGCGCTTCAATATCATCAAAGCCCCGGCTCGTACGTGGTTCATGGAAAATATGGTCGACATCATGTATACGTGCATAATCTTGCACAACATGATTGTCCAAGACGACCCGAGGCGGGAAATTGGTTCGACGACGAATCCCCCGGAAGCTCAACCGCAAGTAGTCCGCCTCGAAGTGGAGCGCATCCGTCTATACAAGAACGGTTATCTATTCGTGCAAGGACACGCGACTCTAGTGCCCACACCCAACTCCAACATGATCTAATTGAGCACATTTGGGCAAATTTTGGCGGATGAAATTATTAAAATTGTGTACTTTTATTTTTTTAGGATTTTAATTGTGTGCTTTTTATTTTTTTAAGTTTAAGTTGTAATTTTTTTAAATGTTGTGTGTTTTTTAATAAAGTGTGTTTATTTTTTAAAGTGTGTTTATTTAAATTGAATTGGGTTGGAAATAAATAAAAAAATGAAATTGAATGAATAGTAATTTAAGGAACGGTTAAGGAACGGAGGGTTGCAGGTTCCGTTCCTTAGTTAAGGAATGGAGTAAAAAAGTACAGTGGGGCCCTCAAATAGTGATTTAAGGAACGGTATAGGAACGGTATAGGAACAGCGTTGTGGATGGCCTAACTATTGAATTTGGAATTGAAGGTACCAACATTTCAAGATACCAAATTTTATTTTTTGGGTACTATCTTTATTTAATTAAGAGTGGCGAACGGAGTATTTTTTTTGACGATTAAGATTGTATTAATGTCAAATTAAGCAAGATGAGAGAGGGTCAAGCACATGTCGAGCAGAACTGGATTTCCAATCCTACAATCTTCCTTTCTAAGCAATGTTTCTCTTTCTAGCTTCATTTACCCTACTGAATCAAGTGATTTGCAATTGCCGTGGGATTCTGGTATTAGCAATTCGAGCTTCGGATTTTGTTGATATTAGCTCGTCAAGCTAATCACCACTTCTTTGCTAATCCGTGACTGTTTCACGGAAAATTTAGATTTGATTCACCGTTTTTTTCAATTTTCCGTCTGATCACCGATCTATTTGTCTCGTGTCAGAGTAATTTAAATTTGAATCGAGTTTCTCCGATGTTTTGCGTGAATGCAGAAGATGCGGCTGAAATGTAGAGTGTGGAGAGATTGTTTTGTGTTAGTATATGATGTGAACATTGTGAGGTTTCGGAATTTGAAATGCTGAGCCCTAAATTAGGAGCTCGGTTAGAGCGGATGAAGCGGAGGTCGAATTCTGGGAAGTTTCATCATAGATGGAAGCGGAAATTCTTCGCGTTACTTTTGATTGCGATTTGTCTCGCGACGTTTCTGTTGATGGAATCGGAGTACAGTAGGATTAAAATGCCTCCGTTAATATCTCCGCCGCTGCAGAAGCCGAAGATTGCTTTCCTTTTTATTGCTCGGAATCGGATCCCTCTGGACATTGTTTGGGATGCATTTTTTCAGGTAGTTATTAGTATCCTCTTACTATGGGAAACTTTTTTTATACCATAAGCGGTCTTAATCCGGTTATTGCTCTTTCTTCTTCTATGCTTTATTAGTTTACAATAGTCCAAATTCCAAATCATCAGTTTCCTAATGTGTCGCATTGGCAGACTAGGGATTTTCAAAATTATTTTTGTATCACAATATTGAGCATATATGTATCATAGGAGTAATGAGAAGCTCCTATGATTCATTGACTGTGCTGTGATCGTCTCAAAGACCAATAATAGCAATGGTGCATCAGTAAAAAATTTCATTGAAGTTCAAAAATACTTGAATCAAGCATGATCTGCGTACTTTTTTCGCTAGTACTAAAATGACTTAACTCCTTGAATTTATCGCAGGTGCAAATGTATTGGCAATAAGCAAGGTTGTTACATGTTTATAAATAATTTAATGATACTACTTGCACATCTATGTGTACCTTTCCCCCATTTAAGGTCTTGGTTATTTTTCTTGATAAGGGGGCAAGAGACGAATGTTTATAACTCTTGAAGTTTTGAACTTTTCTAAATTTATTAACAATTCCTATTTGAAAACTGAAGGACCAAATTTGAATGTGCTGTTATGCTTTCATGTAAACCAATGCATTAATTAGGGGTGATGATCTCAGATTTTGTCTTATTGTTGTACCTTTGTTTCTGAGGAGCATGATGAATTAGTTGTTCTGTTGGGAAAACACTGGAGTGCAATCTTGTCTTCACTACTTGTAGCATATGATAGCTTTTGACAGATGAACATCTAAGATTATAATTTGATCTAATTGGAAGTGTCAGTTGTGTTGTCTTCTATTCTGCGAACCAGGGGCAGTAGTTATTTTAAGTACTATACATCACACTTACTTGTGTGGGTGGGTTGTTAACCACTTTTTGGTTGTGTTAATTATATAGTCAAATGATCAAATAAATATTGAGAAATGTTGCCTTTATTCATGAAAACGTTTTCTTGCAGTACATTTTATAGAGATCTTCCACTTCAATCTACTGAACTTTATGTTGTTTTGCAGGCTGACACAGAGAATAAATTTTCCATATATGTTCATTCAAGACCGGGGTTCTTGTTGAATTCAGCAACTACAAGATCAATTTTTTTCTTAAATCGTCAAGTGAATGATAGCGTACAGGTCTGATTTTGTTTAACAAATTACTTGCCAATTTTTTCCAGTTCCTTGATGTACTGCTGTTTTGTTTATCGATATTATGGTCTTGTTCCTATATTCAGTTTAAAAGAAATAAATTGGATATATAATCTGTGATACTCTTTTAGCATTACTTCGATTTGTTTGTTGATTGACTTTATAAGAACATCGCCGTCTATGTTTTATTAGCCTTTCAAGTGAATCTAGCCAGTGATGCTTTATTAGGTAGATTGGGGAGCAGCAAGCATGATCCAGGCCGAGCGTATTTTGCTTCGAAGTGCACTGATGGATCCTTTCAATGAGCGATTTATTTTCCTTTCAGACAGGTGAAATCTAATTTTTTCTGTGTGATAATAAGTGTCCTATAGTTTTCTGTATTCACTTTTTGCTTTCTTGAATTTATAATTTTTCAGTGACAAAAAGACGAGCAACTCATCTGTTATAATTTTTTCTGTTGCAGCTGCATACCTCTCTATAACTTCAGCTACACATATGACTATTTAGTGTCAACCCCAAATAGCTTTGTAGACAGGTAATGCTGATGCATATTCCTTGATCTCTCTATTTACCTGTGAAATTATTAATAACTTCATTTACTGGTGTATCTTTCTTTTTTTAGCTTTTGTATATGAATTTTTATCTTTCCTTGAGTCTTTCCTCCTTGTTTTTTATTTCCAATAAACAATTTGTTTTGGATGCACATTACGTCCGAATTCAATTAGCTTATGATACCTCCTTAACTCGTGGTTGTGGTTACAGTTTTGCTGATAAAAAGGAAAGTCGTTACAATCCAAAAATGTATCCAATGATTTCTGTTGACGACTGGAGGAAGGGGTCTCAGGTGACTTGTGATTTTGATCTTCACAGAGTTGAACTAGTGTGAACAATACATTCTGACAGAAAAAGATGTGAAAATAGAAATCAGCAAAATAAAAACTACACATTTGCTACTTATAGATATGGCTTGTTATGTCTTTTATTCTCAATCTGTCTTTTGTTTTTGCAGTGGGTTGTTTTGACCAGAAACCATGCCACGGTTATAGTTGAAGACAAAACTGTGTTCTCTATGTTTCAGTTACAATGCAAGGTTGGTATAGTTCTATTAGAGAAGCTCTAATTTTTCTTTAGAGAAGCTCTAATTTTTGTTCGGCTACAGCCATAAACCCTTGGGTTTTTTTTTCTGCATGTTCTATTCTCTAAGGAAAAGGAAAATATTTTATCCATCTTTTCTATTATCTTGGATCCTGACTGCATTTTATCTTATTAGATGGGGCAATTATATTTATTTATTACGCCCTCCATCCCCAAAGATATATTTATTTATTATCTTGGGTTCGGCATGAGTTTTAATGTAAAATTGGTAAAGTAAGAGAGAGGTAGAGAGGAAAAGTAATTAAAGTATTGTTAGTGGAGAATGGGTCCAACCTCATTAGAGAGAAAAGACTTTCCAAAATTAGAAAGTGCATATTCTTGTGGGACGGAGAGAGTATAAAACATGGAGGGGCAATTTAGTGCTTCATTAATAAATTAATATAATTTGCTATATAAATATACATGTATGTGGGAAATTGAGGTGGGCCATTTTCCCTTCTCATTAGAATTAGATCCGTCCCTGGGTATAGTGACTTTTTTTTGCAACATTGTCTGAAAAAGAGCTATAAATATTTTTCTGTTCGAAGATTCTCGCTGCTTGCTTAAACTTGCCTTGATGTTGTAACTTGGTACTTGTTTCCGTACTCTGGACTTCCTAAAGGGGCGTTAATTTTGAGAATATATTAGATTCCCAATTCATAGGATTGAGCATTTGAAGGATTACATGATCAAACATGATCAAACAAGCTCAACATGGTTTGGTTCATCCTATGTAAGCATCCCCTAAGGGAATTAACTGATCAAAGGGCAAAGATAATTAATCAGAGTCCGTAAAGGATCTCATTCACCTTATTTTGATGAATAATCCTTTGGCAAGTCCTTGAGTGAGGAAAAGTTCATATCTGCTAAATTCTGCCATTAAAATTCTACATGCACTTAGATGTTGAAATGCTCAGTATCTCTATTAGCATGCTTTATGAACAATGTTTGCTACTTTTCATAATAATTCATTCAAAAATCATTATCACTGGAGGCTGACATGGACATTTTTATCGAAGGAGTATAAATTTTCTGTTGCTGACTTGTTCCTTTTCCTTTCCTTTTCAAAAACAGAAGAAGCCTCCTGAATTTTGGCGAGATCATCCCATTGTAAGTCTTCTCTCTGTTGTTTATTTCCTATCACCTATCAATTGGAACATGATTAACTGCAGTAGTCATAAGTAGTAGTGCGTACCTATGGATTTCTTTTCATGATTGCTGATTTTTTTTGTGATCGCAATCATTATTTAATTAGGACAAATTTTTGACTCTACTATCTTCGTTCTGCAGCCTGCCGGTACATCAGCTGAACATGATTGTATACCTGATGAACACTATGTTCAAACCTTGCTTACTGTAAGCTGATATCATTAAATGTTAGCTGTTAAATGTTATCAATGTCCATTGATTGTCTTTTGTCTGTTCAGCTAAAAGGCCTAGAAGGAGAAATCACAAGAAGGTCACTGACTCACAGTTCTTGGGATCTAACATCTTCAAGGGATCCTCATAGGAAAGGATGGCATCCAGTCACTTACAAGTTGGCCGATGCTACTTCCAGACTTGTCCAGTCCATCAAGGTAGCTTTTCTGCTGTTTTGGATATATTCCCATTTTACTTCCTACACGTTTCCATTCCCTTGAGCATTAAGGCTACACTTACCATCCCTGGTCCCTCAAATAAACTTTCATTTAAAGGTTAAAAAAATTGAAGCCTTATCTCCGGCTTACTCTCATTGGTTCAAACTCATAAATTAGGGTTTTGATGGATCTTACTTTGACTTATAAGTTGTAACTAGTATTTCAATATTCAAGGTTTTAATCTTCTCATGAAACTTATTTCTTGTAGGGAACATTAGTAAGAACAAAATGATATTATTTCCATGCTGGTGACTTGGTGCTGATTGATTTATTTCTTTCTTTCTGCCTCGAATACTTAAATCAAGTAAGCCGCGAGTCTAGTCACGTAGTATGTAATTCACTAGGCCCTCTGCATTCCTCTCTGACTATGACTCAGCTTGTGATAAACTGTATTGTTTCCTCGGTTTCATCTCGGTATAGTAGCTTTCCACCTTTCGGATTGGCTCAGCTGCAAATTAATACTCTCTCCATTCCATAGTAGTAGAGTCATTTTTCTATTTTAGGCGTATCATAGGAGAGTCATTTCCTTTTCTTAGTAAAATGTAACACATTTTCTTACATCTCACTCTCTCTTACTTTATTATCTCTACTTTTTCCCCTCTTCTAATATATTTTCTTTTTATTTAATAGTAATACATTGCACACATTTTTCTTAATCTCCGAGTCGGAAAGGAATGCCTCCATTACTATGGAACGGAGGGAGTACTAATTTTGCTATGAACGTATAAAAAATTTACAATTCTAAAATTTTAACAAAATCAATAGGAAAATAGGCACACAAAACTTTTTGAGGCTTCATATACGCATTTTCTGCAGGCCATAGATAACATCTATTTTGAGACTGAGTACAGAAGAGAATGGTGCACTAGCAAGGGGAAACCCTCTCCATGCTTCCTTTTCGCCAGGAAATTCACGCGCCCTACTGCCTTACGTCTTCTTAATATGGTGAGTTCATTATATTCATTGCGTTTATATAAGAACGATAATTATTGATGACCTACATAATAAGGAACCAATAGTAATGATTGAAATTTTATGTTTCTGCTGTAAAACACTTTGTTTGTGGCTGCAGTCTGCTTTCGGGTTTATCAAAGAAGCTACAACTTGAGCACAGATACCACACTGAGATTAGCAACTGGAATTCATACATGTGAATAACATTAGCTAGTGAGTCATCCATACAGTTGAAGATCAATGTCGAAAAGAGTTGTATTTCGTGATGTAATTGTTGTAACTAATGTTGTTTTACTAATATCTTTCATATGTTCCTGTGAGATGTCAATGTTAGGTGCATTCTTAGTTCTTCTGGTTTGTTAGCATAAGGGGAACCTCAAATATTCAGTAGTAGCCATCTACATTTTTAGTTCACTATCTTCATTTTTCTTAGCCTGAAAAATTCTTCCAGAGTTGATTGTTTGGATACTTTTGATGTAGAAACTTAAAAAAGTTGCAGTAATTCTGAATTGCGTTTTCTGGCCCAAAATACTATTAACAGTTGTGGAGTTTCTTCGAGGTCAATGACTCACCCAACCCAGATAGGGCTTTGGGCCGTGCCGAGTCGTTTGCCCCTTCTACCTACCAATAACCACTACAGAGCATTGTTAAACGGCAAAGGAAAGGATTTGGGTAAAAGCTTGATTGTTTCTCATTACCAACGTATAGGTTAAATATATGATTACAAGTCTTGTATATGGTAACTAAATCATTGTACTCTATACATGATATAATCAATCCCTTGATATAGGTAATTGATTCTTGATTTATTCTTTCCTAACTTAATGAAATCTTTTTCTTTATTCTAACACTCCCCCTCAAATTGAGTAGTGGGATCCCCGATACTCAATTTGCCAAGAACATCTTCAAGACTCCTCGAACTAACCGCCTTGGTTAGTATATCTGCCAACTGATCTTCCGAACGCACAAATGGGAACTCGACCACTCCCTCTTCAATCTTTTCCTTGATGAAGTGTCTATCCACCTCAACGTGCTTTGTTCGGTCATGTTGCACGGGATTCTCTGAAATGCTTATAGCGGCTTTGTTATCGCAGTATAACTGACACTTACTTGGAGTAGAGTCAATCTCTGTCATCAATTTCCTTAGCCACATGATCTCAGTCAGACCACTCTTTATTCCTCTAAATTCTGCCTCTGCACTAGACAGAGCTACCACCTTCTGCTTCTTGCTTTTCCACGTTACCAAATTTCCTCCAACGAATGTGAAGTAGCCTGAGGTCGATCTTCTATCCACTGGATTACCTGCCCAATCTGCATCAGTATATCCATGGATTTCTAAGCTTTCATTTTTCTTGAACACTATTCCATAACCAACGGTTCCCTTCAAATATCGAACTATCCTCAGTGCAGCCTCTAAATGTTCGGCCTGGGGTTGATGCATAAATTGGCTCACCACCCCTACAGCATAGGCAATATCAGGTCTAGTGTGAGATAGATAGATGAGTCTCCCAACTAAACGCTGGTACCGCCCTCGATCTGCTGCCTCAGCTCCATCTTGTATCCTTAGGCCATGATTTTGCGCAATCGGGGTCTCGACTGGTTTACACTCTAGTAGGCCTGTCTCTGCTAGAATGTCCAAGATGTATTTCTTCTGCCGCAAAAATATCCCTCGCGGTGAGCGGAGGACTTCAATTCCCAAGAAGTACTTCAGATTACCTAGATCCTTCATCTCAAATTCTTTAAAAAGCTTTTCCCTCAAACTCTTTATTTCCTCTGCATCATCACCTGTAATAATCATGTCATCAACATACACAATTAAACAGGTAGTCTTCCCTTCGTGCCTCTTCAAGAATAGTGTATGGTCTGAGTTGCTCTGTCTATATCCATAGCTCTTCATTGCGTCAGCAAATCTACCGAACCAGACTCTCGGTGATTGCTTCAACCCATACAGAGTTTTCCTCAATCTGCATCCTTCACCTACTTTAAATTCATTAGAAAAACCTGGTGGTGCCTCCATGTAAATTTCTTTCTTCAACTCTCCATGAAGGAAGGCGTTTGTGACGTCGAACTGGTATAGTGGCCAATCTCGATTAGCGGCAATGGAGAGTAGTACTCGGATTGTGTCCATCTTGGCTACTGGAGAAAAAGTTTCAGAGTAATCTATTCCATAAGTCTGAGTGTACCCTTTAGCCACCAGTCGAGCTTTATACCTCTCTATACTTCCATCCGGTTTCCGCTTAATGGTGAACACCCATCTACACCCAACTGGCTTCTTTCCGTCGGGTAGTTGACACTTGTCCCAAGTGTGGTTACGCATTAGAGCGTCTATCTCCTTCTTCATGGCGTCTCTCCAATGCTTGTTCCTCATAGCCTCGTCTGCCGACTGTGGGATCTCTTCCTCATCGTAGAGGGCTTCCTCAAATGCTTGAGCCATCTCAGTTAAGTGACCTTTCGCGAGATTCACGATAGAGTATCTCGCCTTTCTGTTGATTCTCTCTGGACTGTACCTCTTCGGTGGTACTCCCCTGTTCGCCCTTGGAGGTAGTATATATCTCCCAGTGTCAGGATCGATTCCCTCAATTTCATCTGTTTCAACCTCTTCAGGTTGGACGTTATCCTCCCCCTGAGTCTCATCCACCACATTAGATCCAATAATCTCATTGACAGGAGCAAGAGTACTTACATCCGATATCAGAAGCGGAGAGTCGTCATCAGGACTTGTGTCACCTGCTGCTTCAGTCTGCACCACATCAGAGACTTGCCCAGCGGAGTTGCGTACTGCTTCCTCTGGTAGGTCCGCTTCTGGTACACTTGGCATTGACACCCAGCTTAGTGGGTCACTAATGTTTTCCCTATTATCACTCTCCCCCTGACTACTAAGATGGGTGTAGAAGTACTCCGATTCAAGAAAATCACAGTTCATGGTCGTGTACATACGGTTAGACTTAGGGTCAAAGCACCTATAACCCTTTTGGTTTACCCCATAGCCTACAAATACACATTTAATAGCACAAGGGGATAGCTTTGTTCGTTCATGTTTCGGTATATGGACAAAGACTGAGCAGCCAAAGACACGGGGTGCCAGAGAAAGGTGTTGGGGAACAGTTGTCTGTAGGGCTAGGATATCGGTTGGTGTTTGGAATTGTAGGATATGGGTAGGTAGCCGATTTAGAAGGTAGGCGGAAGTGGCAAGGGCTTCAGGCCAGAAGTTTTTTGGAACTTGTGACTCGATGAGCATGGCTCGGGTCATTTCTAGTAGGATTCTGTTTTTTCTCTCGGCTACCCCATTCTGTTCGGGAGTGTGGGCACATGTGGTTTGGTGTATCATTCCCTTTTCTAGGATGAACTGTTTCATTTTGGAATTGATGAACTCCCCCCCATTATCAGATCGAAGGATTTTGATGGATTTTTGGTATTGTGTTTGGACAAGGTTATAGAAGTGGATAAAGTGTTCAACAACTTCAGATTTATGCTTCATAAAATATGCCCAAGTCATACGGGTACAATCATCCACAAAGATAAGAAAGTATCTAAAGCCCTGCCCCCCGATTACTGGTGCGGGTCCCCAAACATCCGAATGTATTAAATCAAAAATGGTTTCAGTACGAGAATTACTCAAAGGATAAGAGTTTCTATGGCTTTTGGCCAAAACACAAGTCTCACAATACATGTTCGATTTTGGAATAATATTAGGAAATAGCATTTTTAAATAACCCGGAGAAGGATGTCCTAAGCGTCGGTGCCAAAGCCAAGCTTCCCTGTCAGCAGGCCCGTGAGTTAGCATGGCAGCTCCTTTTTGGGCTATCTCATCCACGTAGTACAGCCCGTTGCTTTCAGTGCCACGCCCAATAATCTCTCCGGTCCTGATATCCTGTAATAGACAGAAGTTTGGTTGCATCAGCAGTGTACAATTTAATTCTCGTGTTACATGGCTTATCGACAATAATTTATGGGAGAGTGAAGGAACATGCAAACAATTAGATAACTCTAAAGTTGGAGAAATCTTCACAGTCCCTGCCCCTTCTACAACAGTAAATTCCCCACTAGCAGTCTGAATATGAGATAAATGAGGTTTATGAGGTTTAGTAATATCCGACTTATCATAAGTCATTGTATCAGTAGCCCCGCAATCAAAAATCCACCTATTAATTTTTTCAGACCCTACAGATGCTGTACACGCAGTCCCAAAATTTTCTAGTACTTGAAACTGATTTTTACATTCAATTGGGGTTGATTTGTATTTTTCAACACAACTGGGGGTCAATTTAATATTTCGGAAAGTGTTTGGGGCAGAATTGAAAGATGAATTGATATGGGGTAATTTTTCGAAATAGCATAAAGGTTGAGGGTTAGGTTGTAAACCTAACCCTAATACCCCGTTACCTCCCGCCGCTTCGTCCATTTCCTCTTCTGGTCGGACCCCTGCAGCGGCGAACTGGGCAACTCCGGCTGTCTTCGGTGGTCCTCCAATCGGTTGTTCGTTGCCCCGAGCGTGAGCGGCCGCATCGCGGTTGCCCCCGGTGGCGGCGTGGTTCGCTGCTCCTCCATCTGCTCCGACAGCCGCGGCGGCGTGTCCCTTGCTCCACGGTGGGCGAGCGGCTGACGGTTTATGTTTCGATTCCCACCATTCCGGGTACCCCACTAATTCGAAACATTGGTCCCTCGTGTGCTTTCGTTTTCCACAGTTTGTACACACTAGTTTGGATCGATCTTCATCCATTCTCCGTTCATCGGGGGTTCGTTGACTCCATCCTCCGTTTCCACTACCGCCGCCGCGGCGTGGAGCATTGGAGTGGTTCGGCCTTCGCGCCGTGAAGAACCCTGCTCCGATTCCATCGGCTTGGGTTCGTCCGTCTGCAGGGCGAAGGATCTCCGATCGAATATCCTCCCTTTTTACTATATTGTATGCTTGCTCGGCTGAGGGAAGTGGCTCCATCTTTAGCACCTCTCTTTTTACTAATTCATACTTATCATCCAATGCAGTGAGGAATTGATATAATCGGTCTTGTTCTGTCTCTTCATTGTAGATTTTGATATCCTCCGGATACTGCATTCGGTTTGGCCGTTTCTGGTCGATTGCAGTCCAGATCTCGTTGAGATCGTTCCACACTTCCTCCAATGTGGAGTTCCCCTGTTTTAAAGTGCTTGCTCTTCGGTGAAGGTCGTAGGTTTGCAATGAATCTCCGCCACTCTTGTATGTTACAGCCAGGCTGTCCCATATATGTTTTGCCGTCGGTTGTTGAGCGACTCGGCTGACCAACTTGGTTTCGATGTTTTGAACAAGCCACGTAAATACACAATGATCGGCTTCCTGCCATTGTGTAAACGTTGGATCTGTTCTTGGTGGTGGGGATGGGACTCCAGTGATGTGAGATACCATCCCCCTTCCGCTTATTGCGTTATGCATCAGGATGGACCATATCGAGTAGTTGTCTCCGTTGAGTTTGAACCCTACTGTCAAGGGTTGAGAATCGGTTCTGTATGTGTTTTTTTCTGGTTTGGTTTCGGGGATTTCTGGTGGTTTGTTGTGCATAAGATTCTTACGCATGAAGTTAGAAAAGAGGCGTGCAAACTCATCCGCTTCGGATGTGTTCTGGCCGCCGGTTGCCCCTTTTTCGGGATCTGACATGGTTTTCTTTCACAGGTTCTTGGTCAAGAGGTTGGGAAGGGATTATGAGCGATGATGATATTGATTCTGAGCTCCCAGAATCGTTGCTGGCTCTGATACCATGTTAAACGGCAAAGGAAAGGATTTGGGTAAAAGCTTGATTGTTTCTCATTACCAACGTATAGGTTAAATATATGATTACAAGTCTTGTATATGGTAACTAAATCATTGTACTCTATACATGATATAATCAATCCCTTGATATAGGTAATTGATTCTTGATTTATTCTTTCCTAACTTAATGAAATCTTTTTCTTTATTCTAACAAGCATATGACACAGACGCAGTCCCGATGGCTCCATGTTCTACTTTTTTATGTCATTGTTATTCATGCTGCATGAAAATAAAGAAAAGTGGTTTTATTAATGAATAAAGAAGTTAGTTATGCAAAAGGAAGGAATATATGCGAGGTGATCATCCAAGATGAATCTGTCTCTCGAAAATTCTGGTAAATATGACATAATGCTCGTGAAGAATATTTTTGTGAAACAATTAATGCAACTAACCATACTATTTAGCCATGGAATCTTCATGTAAATATAGTACTATTAGGGGTGTTCGGTTTGCAAGATTGTATCCCAGATTAAATATGTAATGTGTTTGGTTCATGAGATTCAATCCCACAATTCAATCCTAAATGGATAATAAAGGGATAATTAGTCATAGCTAATCCCCTATGACTAAAATATTCTCATAACTTGCTTGCCGATTTTTCTCTTTCATTTTTACATCACTTGCTTGCCGATTTTTGTACTAATTTACTTTAACAAACTCTGAACATTGTACTAGTCTACTTTAGCAAACTCTGCAAAATCTCTCTCTTCTTCATTCCATTGAGCAACACGTCTCACCAAGTACAACGGTGGTCCTCTACCTTAGCTGGCATGCTTGGCTCAATCACAGTTGTAGCTCGTGTGAGCTCTCGGATTGGTTCTTTTGGTGCAGCAGCCTTTGTCGTATCTTTTATCTTTTCTGTCGCCTTGGCTCGTCTGGAGTTGATGACTTGTTTATCACGCGTAATCTCAGCATTGCAAGCAGCAGCTTGATCAACTCGCCATGCAGCGGCTTGATCGACAGCTTGATCAACTTGGCATGTAGCGGCTTGACCAACAACTTGATCAACTTGGCTTGCAGCACCTTGACCAACTTTGTTATTTCTTCCAGCTTGATCAACTTGGCATGCAGCGGCTTGACCAACAACTTGTTATGCAGCGGCTTGACTGGTTCTTCCAACAATTCTCACATCCATGTCTCCTTCTAAGAACACCAATCCACTTCCTTCTGATATTTTTTTAAATTCAGAAATTTATTTCATACTCCACATCATTCTTTCTCCCAATTGCACAACTTCTCTGAAATTTTCTTTCACTAAGCACAACATCATCACAAATCCAATTCACCCAAAATTTGGAATTCTCCGGCGACCACCAGTCCTATACCCAATTTTTTTTCTCTTCAAATTTCGAATCTACTAGCATTGGGTTTGAATTCGATATCCGAACAATTTCCCTCGATTCAACCTTAAAGCGAATTAGTCAGTAAAAAATCTCAGATTTCATATGGTGAATTAATTACAAAGAAACTAATTACTGTACTAAAAATTGAGAAGATACCCTTTGGAGAAAGAAGGTGAATGGTGATGTATTGTGGAATTTCACTCCGAACAATAAATGATGGAGAGAAGTTGTGCGGATGGTTTTGGAGCGTGATAAAAAATTTAAAGAATTGGGCAAAAATGAGTAGATAAGAAATTTACATCTTTAGGTGAAATATGTAGATAAAGTAAATGGCAATTTCTTCGGTTAGCTGTGAAGAATGAGAAATTCAGCGGCTGGAGCATTGAAAATACGAAGTCAAAAGTTTTCTAAGAAGGGAGAGAGGCAATTTCTTTAGTTGCTGTGAAGAAGGACAAATTCACTGGAATCATTAAATTGGCTGCCAAAATTGGGAACGTGTGAAGGAGCAAGAAATCGATTAATGTTATGAAAAGCATATAAAAATGAAAGAGGAAAAGAAGAAAGAGGTAAGGCGCGCTCAAAATCTATTGTTCAGCGGATCAAATCTCTATATCTTGGTATTATTTTATTTAGAAAATTGTACAGTATCTTAATACCATAGTATATTAGTAGTATTTTATCATGCTAGTGTAGTACTAGTAGTGTTGAAAAGGGCGTGAATTTCTTAGTTTAAACATGCGCATTAACTCAAATTATGTAGCTTTGACCAAATTATTAAATATAAGAGCATGAGACATCTAGATTAGAAGAGAGAGATTTGATCGAGCTCGTACAAGTTCGACCCTAGCTATTGCGATGTGTATTTATCTAATACTCTTCTCGTTTGCTCAACAATTAAAGCACATTAAATGAATGGGAACATATTTCGAGATGGCTATGGAGCTTTCGACACACATCTGGATTGAGCTTGACTCAGCGGTTCTGGTTACCTTGTTGTCATCTAGACAGCTTGGCGCTGCGGATTTCAGACATCACATGGCTTTGATCCGGAGTATGACTTCTCAGCGGCATGTTCAGTTCACACACATCTACAGCGGCTCTGGTTAGGATGGACCAGCTGGGATATCCTAACTTCCGTTTCCGACGTAGAGATGTGGGTTGATCCAGCTTCTTTGGTGGCTGATTTTGATAATTTTTCGTTTCTCCCTCATATATATATAGTCAGTTTTTTCCACTTGATAGTACGGAGGATCTTGACCTGTGGGACCTTTATTTGGCTTCTTCATGTTCTTGTTTAGATCCTAGTCACTTTTGGGCTAAGATCATGTTGTTAGAACATTTTATTTTGATATTATTTACGGATTGGAGGTCTGCCTAAACCTCCCGCCCACAAAGGGCGTTTTTTTATTTTAAAAAAAAAAGATGCATGTCTCGAATCTCCGATTTAAATGAATGGGTACGAACGTATCACAAGATCCATGTCTCTAATCTCCAATAGCATGTAATTAGATTACTTTGCACTACATATAAAGATACATGAATTATATATATAGTTATTGATCTTAAAAATCATAAATTTTGATCCAGTCTTATAAAAAATTTTTTTTGGAAAATATGCAATTTTCGTAACCTGATCCAAATAGATTTTTTTTGACAGATTTTGATCCTTTGTAGCTAACCGTGAAATATATTTGAATTAGTCCGAATTAGACATGAAACGGTGCCATTTCGACGCCCTAATTCTTGAATTCGACGTTTGAAGGATGATTCATAGATTTGTCGAGTTTGAAGAATAACCCGCCATATGAAATTAACATTGTGATTTTTAAGACTAATATTCCAATATAAATACTCCTTCCGTCTCATTCAAGATGTCCACCTTTCCTTTTTAGTTTGTCTCATTCAAGTTGTTCACTTTCTATGTTTGGAATTAAATCCCTCTCTCATTTCTCCTCATTAAAATATTCAATAACTTTTTCCACTCTACTTTATCATAAACAACTATTCCACCTGAAATTCCATAAAACTCAAGGATGTGGCCATCTTGAGTGGGATGAAGGGAGTATTAAATATATACTGTTGAATATTGGACTCCTTGCTTTGGACTCATAATAATATTTGGTTGGGCTGGTTTTTTGTTAAGCCCATACAATTGTTTTATGGCCCAAATGAAGGTTGGCCCGATATACTTACCTGATACGCTGGATGGCTGCCACCTGGCTCCTCCACGCGGATCAAGCGTCTGGACCGTTGCATTGGTGAGTGTGTTTGTTATGAGTCTAATAGGCTCCTCCCTTCTCATTCATTCTAGACAACTCTCTCTCTCTCAGAAACTGCTCTGCTTTCTCTCTACCTTCTCTCTAGTTTTCCGGCGATTCTAGCTGGAGATTTCCTTCAAGCTTTTGGTTCTACCGATGATTCTCAGTTCCTAAGAGATCTATCGGTGGAGTTTGAGTGTTAGGCAACTTCTTCGGTTTCCTTCTCAAACCCTAGGGTTCGGTCTTCATATGTGACCTACCCTATTATGCTTGGAGTTATTGTGTGAGGGTTTCTTGTGTTCAAGGTTGTGTTCTGAGTGGGGCTTGTAAGTCCGCCTGTTGAGATGGCCATGGTGTGCAGTGGCCAGTGAGATCTAGGGTTTCACAGATCTCTGGTTGTGTGGTTCGTTCAACGGTACTCTCCTTTGTGACTTGCAGTAAGGATTGGGGAGGTCTGAGGCCTAGTGCAGTCACTGTTGTGACCTGAGCCATCCGTGGCCCGTTTCTCTGACTTAGTCTCTCTTACTTGTTTAGATCCTTCGGGATCAATTTCTTGTGAGACTAACGGTTCTACTAAGTGTGCAGGTATTCAGTGAAGCTGGAATCTCAAGATCAAAGATGTTCTTGAGATAGCTTAGTGTGACTCTGCGTAATACTTAGTTAGTGTGTAATCTTGATACCATGGTTGTACTTGGCTTGTACCTCTGATATTAGTCATCTCAGATCAATATCAATAAAAGAGGTCCCGGTAATTAGTGAATCTCGAATGGTCTGATCCCTACATATACATAGACAGTTTGTCAAGATTTATGCTCAACTCGACAAATGAATATAGATTTAAAGACCGCGTCTAGTGGATCAACCCTGGAACCTCTGGCATTATACATTACCACTCTACCGTATAGTCAATTCACACCCTAGTAATTAACTTTTTATTTCTATAAAAGATGTCTTGTCTATGTACCGAAAAACTGGGCATGAAATTAGAAATTAAGGAATAGTTGTGCATAAATTTTGTAAATTATGTTTTGTTTTGTTTCTTACGCTAACGACAATTTCAACCGACACCAACGGCAATGATCGTTGAAATAACAACCGTTTAACGATATTGGGCCACGTGTTTGTATTTATTTCTCCTGCTATTTTGTGGAATCAAACGTCAACATTACACCAAACTTCACTTACTAGAAGAAACGAAGAATAGTTATTCTAATTAATGCGTGTGGATATAAGTCTTTGTTCATATATTCAGTCGGCTCTACTTTTATTTTCTTCTTTAATATTCAATATATTACCTTTTTCTTACGGATTCCTTTTTCCCGGTGATAATGATAGCTAATAGATGCTATGATATGAAATGGTGATATGAATTGCACTCACGTATAAGAGAGCAAAATCATACGTATTAATGCTCTAGTGTATGTTCTCGTGGTGATCTACACTATTATGATATACTCTTTCCTCCATTAATTGTTCACTTTGATTCATTCACAAATTTTAACACTTTGGTTCATTCACAAATTTTAAGAAATGTACAGAAAAGTACGTTAAAAAATTTAGTGGAATATGACTTTCACTTTTAGAGGAATATTAGTTCTATAATAAAATGTGAGTGAAATGAGTTAGTGGAATGTGAGACCTACTTATCATTTATGGTAAAAAAAAGTAAAAGTAAATAATTAATGGGAGACGGATGAAAATGACGTGCACAATTAATAAGGGATGGACGGTACGGACTTATGTTCGCATCAGTTGTGATAATAATTGATATGAGGTTTAAGACTAGACATACACTCTGATCTCATAACATGCTAATCTTTTAGAACAAGTTCTCATATTTGATCTATAACATATATCTTATTTTCAGTCGGCTCTGATGTGGTTGCTTGCGTCGCTTAGGACTACTAGTCTTGTCATACTAATAGCAAAAAAGATTAAAATTTGTATTGTAATTGCAATCTATGCAAACCCATATTATCAATATTTTTATAGTATTTTTTCTTTTTTTTAACGAGGATCAATAATGAATTTACATCTATCCTTATGATAACTCAAACTTAAGACATATGGAAGGAAAGAGAAATGTGTTTCCAACTACTAAGGTGTTTTATTGCTATCACTTTTATAGTTTACACTAGATTATTTATATTAACATACTGTAAAAGTTTTCAATTAAATTCAAAATACTATATACTCCATCCGTCCCTTTGTAGTAGAGGCGTTTCTTTTCGGCACGAGATTTAAGAAATTGTGTTAAAAGTGAGTCAAGTGAAGAAAGAATAAAGTAGGAAAGGAAAAACGTAGAGAGATGAAGAGAGAATAAAGTAAGAGAGAAAAAAGTAAGAAAAAGAAAAAGTTGGTGCTTTTTACCAAAGTAGGAAATGACTCAGCTACAGTGGGACAATCAAAAAAGGAATACGACTTAACTACAAAGGGACGAATGAAGTATTATACTACCACCTATTATACTACATTATCCATTAACCCTAATTTCCTCTTGACTTAAACAAAAACTTTCAATCTCATTCTTAAGAGCGCCCAACCACTAATTATTGGTCCAACCAAATCTAAAATTCAAGGAAAGTGGTAGTAATAAATAATCTGAAACACGTGGCCATCAGCCCATTGGCACAAGTGTAGTGTAGTAACCCAGAAAAATGGACAGTTGAGAGATCAACGGTGGAGATTAGATATCAGCGGCGGCAGTTATAGTTAGTTAATCCTATGTTTGAATTTGTCCCAACATAAACACATTACTTGTCTCCTAAGCACTCTTCATCGCCGATTTCTCGACGTCCACGTGGCAGCGAGTCTCCGCCGTGGTTGGCGGTTTGGTGGGCCCCGGCGGTGGAGCCACCGCCGTAAATAATGGCCACAAGCGCAAGTTGTGGGGACACATCTAATGAAAAGTTCACACGCTTTTTCATAAAATAATACTTATCCATTAAAATAGGTTTATCTTTTTCCTTTTTTAACAGTGTCTTTTAGATTAGAGTATTTATTTATATGAATTTGACCACAGAAAGTGTTACAACGTTACTACTAAAAATAAAGATAAAGGTAAATTTTTGTATTTTATAAATCGCAGATATACGAGTAGAAATTATTTATACAATTAGGTAAGATATAGCTTTTGTGAAAATTTGTTTGTATAATTGTATATACGAATAGAAATCATTTATATTATATTCCAAAAAGTTGTATAAAATGAATTACACCCTGATTATGCATGCAAATTAATTTAATTTGAAAGATTGAAACCAAGTCTTGGTCTCGAAGGTAGCTCAAAATTCATAGCATAAATATGTGCATATACCAATCGTAAAGAGTGGTAACTTTATTCCTATATAATTTGGATTTTGTGGAAACGATAAGCGAAGGTAAAGTGGGTGGGCAGATGCTTTCTCTTTTTTCATAATATGACGATCGTATCTGTGGAAAATAGGTTTGTGAAAGCGAACACTTACATATAAATTCTGAATTTTTTTAGAATGTAATAATTCAATTATTTGGTAGAAACTAATTTAAATTGTTTATTTTAATTTCAGGGTGAATTAAGTTGCTAAGGTGATTTATTAGAATTTATCTTGAATTCGATTAATTGTATACAGGCGTGAGTGATTATGGACACGAGCCATACGCGTAATTATACTTATTTCAAAAGAGAAAATTCCCAATTTGGTCGTGTGTCAATCAAATTGGCAAAAAGCGGCAAGAATTTGCCTTAAAATTGCAGACACTAAAAAAGTTAATATTCCAGATAAAGTAATTTAAGAATAAAATAAAATAAAATGGGTTGGAATCATGCTCACTAAATCGAAAAATAAATAAATAGGATTGCAAAATAATTGTAATTTTTATTTGAATTGGGCATTTTTAGTTGCTATCTTGGTGCTACAAATATTTTTAAATAGTACTAGGTATTATTTTATTTGAGGAAATTAAATTGAAACAAATGCCTAACTTGTATACTGTATACTCCTTTCATCCACAAAATAATCCACAAAATAATGTCCATATTTATTTTTTAATAGTAAATCATACTTTCTGCTTGTTTAGTACAATCACATTCTATTACTATAAAACTAGTATTCTCTCCATCCCACCTAAGATTACACGTTTCATTTTTGCACGTTTTAAATTAAAGATAAAGTAAAATAAGAGAGATAATAATGTAGAAGAGACTATCTTCTACATTATTCTCTCTTTTAATTTATTTTTTTTCTACTTTAACTATTTATTATCCAAGGTATGTGCGAAAAAAAATGTTATTGTAGCTAGTATAGAAGGAGTATATATAAAAGTGAGACTCGCATTTCATTAACTTTTTCTAACAACTTTCATTTACATTTCGTAAACTCGCAACAAATTAAAGTGGAACTTTAATTCATGGACTATGTTCATGAAAATTGAGTAACATAATTCAAAATTTTCATACATCCTTATATAAATTAATTATTAGAAATCATTTTCATTTATTTCTGAGCGACTGTGGCCGAAAAGTTTATGAATTGGTATAAAATTAATATGGTAAAAACTTTACAAATATCACCACATTCATATAGTTTGATGTAATATTGCTAGAGATACTTTTTCACTTTTTGGACAAATTCTAAACTTTCAACTTGCATTTCAATCTATTTACTCCTTATCTCTTCTTCATTTAATATAGTACTAGTTCATATATTTATCTCTTCTTTTCTATTTCTTCCTTCTCTTTTTCCATCTTATTCTCCACATTTCCAGTTCCGTAAATTGCTGCCTGCTACGAACTAAACTTTCTCTTTTGTTTTCCCTTTCTTTATTATCAGCTTCAACTTTGTGGGCAAACACCAAATACCAAAGAGGAAACAAAGCTAAAAAAGAGTAAATATGTGTTTCCACTTTGTAGTTCCATATCACTTTGAAGAAGCAATCCCAGCTCAAATTACAAACAGCAAATGTGGATTTGGTGTTGCCCACAAATAAAGAGAAAGTTTACTTCATAGCAGCAATTTGCGGAAGCTCACTGAAAATGTGGAGAAGAAGAGAGAAAGAGTAAATAGACTGAAATGACGTCTCGAAGCTTTTAGATAATTTAGATCAAAAAATTATCAAAAAAATGAACAATATATAACAATATTACATCAAACTATATGGACGTCTGGTGATATTTTTAAGTTTTAGTATCATATTTCATATTAATCCAAAGGTAAGAAGGAAACACAATAGTTACTCATAGATTAATTAAAGCATGGAAATGCAATTCGAAAAATTAAACATAAATATAGGCACTAAAATTTTCGTAAATTCTTAAAATTTTATTTGGTAAGTATGTATTAATAATTTGAGAAAATTATTCATTGAAAATGAGAAAGGGAAAGAAGATAGATTCTAGTAAGCTATCATCATCGGATAAATAAAGCAGTAGCATATTTTGATCAACCCAACCTTTGAACATCATCCACACGTACCCAAAACATTAATTAAATGATTGGCAAAATATGAGGTCCATTGATTGAAAATTTGGAACATAATAGCTATAGTCTTTTTTTTCTTGTGTCCCTTAAAAATTCCCACAATTCAATTTCTCAATTAGATTGTGTAGAATAATGGTATCAATTGTATGTGATACGAAATTTGGTTTAATTTATAATGAATCAAACAAATTTATATGATAAGATGATTACCAAAAAAAATGATGATTGATAATTTAATACTATAGTTAAGATATTTTAGTAAAAGAAGTAATTTTGAGAATATGAGATTTTAATCATAGTTAAGATGTCAAGAGATAAATTGGCTGTGTCATAAAAACCTCAACAAAACAGTAAAAAAATATATCAAGATTCTTCACGTAAAATTGTGAAGAAGAGGTGCAAATATACATGAGAATAATATGTGAAATAAAGCCAGCTTTCTATTATTTGCAACACGATCAAAAGATCCTCACTCACACGAATATAATTATTTTTATTGTGACCACAAAGTTATGAATGATTTTCTAAATTAGCCAATTCACTCCTGAAATAGGAAATTTACAATATTCTTTCTCAATAAAAAAAAGTACTAATAATTTGTAATACTTTTAATTAAAAAAAAGGGGAAACTATCAGATGTAAAAATGAACTGACCAATACTAATTAAAGCCTACTCCAAATCAATAAAATTTATAGAGAACCTGAAATATTTAATTCGGATAATGTTAATTAATTACATAACCCCACACAACACTGCCGCTTGCCCGCTACCCTATCGAAAATAGTCCAATATTTAAATAGCAAAATCCAACCGTCCACGTCATCCTCTTTCAATCTCCACTTGATCACTAATTCACTATACAAACTTCACCTATAAATTAAATCCACATTTTCCCACACCATAATCCATTCAAGCAAAGTTTCATCCCTCAAACATTCATTCTAACACCAAAATTAAGTGTAGAAAGTAACAAAACTTCTCCCTTTATTCCATATTCCACAAGCCATTTTTGTGCTGCTTGTTCATCTATATAAACCTTCACCCTTCCCTTCCCTTCCTCACCAACTCACAACACTTTCCCTTCTCTCTTCATCATCTCTCAATCTTGAGAAATGGCTCCGAGCTTGAGCAAGGGAGGCTCCAACGCCGCCGTGGTGGTGGACGGATTCACCACCTCCGTGATCACCCTCGACGAATCCAACTTCGTCGTGAATGATCACGTCATCCTCTCCGACGTCCCTCTCAACATCACGGCGGCTCCCTCGCCCTACGCTGTCGGGGAGAAGGCGGCCGCCTCGGCCACCTCCCCCGGCTGCTTCGTGGGGTTCGACGCCGCGGAGGCGAAGAGCCACCACGTCGTCCCTATAGGGAAGCTCAAGAACATCAAATTCATGTCCATTTTCCGCTTCAAGGTGTGGTGGACCACCCACTGGATCGGGTCGAACGGGTCGGATCTCGAGCGCGAGACCCAGATTGTCATCCTCGACAAATCCGACGGCCCGGGATTTAATGACAGGCCTTATGTCGTCCTGCTGCCCCTTATCGAGAGCCAATTCCGGGCCTCCCTCCAGCCCGGGATTGACGACTTCATCGACTTATGCGTCGAGAGCGGCTCGACAAAAGTGAACGGGTCGTCCTTCCAGGCGTCCCTGTACATGCACGCGGGGGACGACCCGTTCACGCTGGTGAAGGACGCCATCAAGGTGGCGCGACACCACCTCGGGACGTTCCGTCTCCTCGAGGAGAAGACGCCGCCCGGGATCGTCGACAAGTTCGGGTGGTGCACGTGGGACGCCTTCTACCTCACGGTCCAGCCCGAAGGAGTGATGGAGGGTGTCAAGGGCCTTGTTGATGGCGGCTGTCCGCCGGGCCTAGTGCTCATCGACGACGGGTGGCAGTCGATCTGCCACGACGAGGACGACCTCACGACGGAGGGAATGAACCGGACATCCGCCGGAGAGCAGATGCCCTGCAGGCTGATTAAGTTCGAGGAGAACTTCAAGTTCAGGGACTATAAAAGCCCGAACAAGACCGGACCAGGCCCGAACACCGGGATGAAGGCCTTCATTCGGGATATGAAGGATACTTACACGAGCGTGGACTACGTGTATGTGTGGCACGCTCTGTGTGGGTACTGGGGCGGGATTAGGCCCGGTGTCCCGGGCCTGCCAGAAGCGAAGGTGATTGAGCCTTTGCTTACTCCCGGGCTTAAGACAACTATGGAAGATCTTGCTGTTGACAAGATTGTTAACAATGGTGTTGGGCTTGTCCCACCTAAGCTGGCTGAGAAGATGTATGAAGGAATGCATTCCCATCTTGAATCTGTTGGGATTGATGGAATCAAAGTTGATGTCATCCATGTAAGTAATAGTAGTACTTTCATTTCAATTTTTGTTATGTTTTTGTTGCTAGAAATCTTATGTTTCCAATACATATATGTAGTTGCTGGAAATGTTGTGTGAGGACTACGGTGGTCGGGTGGATCTAGCAAAGGATTACTACAAGGCCCTTACCAAGTCGGTTCAGAACCATTTCAAAGGAAACGGAGTCATTGCTAGCATGGAGCATTGCAACGACTTCATGTTCCTGGGGACCGAGGCCATCAGTCTCGGTCGTGTTGGTACGTACCTATCTAATATTCGTGTTTTGTTTTGTTTTGAATTTCAATTTTGATTTCTTATTTTGGGGGTGTTTGGATGTTATAGGTGACGACTTTTGGTGTACCGATCCATCGGGTGATCCTAACGGCACGTTCTGGCTACAAGGGTGCCACATGGTGCACTGCGCCTACAACAGTTTGTGGATGGGTAACTTTATCCACCCCGACTGGGACATGTTCCAATCGACCCACCCTTGCGCGTTGTTCCATGCCGCATCGCGTGCAATCTCCGGTGGCCCCATCTACGTTAGTGACTCCGTCAGGAAGCACAACTTTGAGCTGCTCAAGAGCCTTGTGCTCCCCGACGGCACCATCCTTCGTTGCGACTACTACGCCCTGCCCTCTCGCGACCGCCTCTTCCTAGACCCTCTCCACGATGGCAAGACCATGTTGAAGATTTGGAACCTCAACAAGGTTCGGAATTAAAATCACATTTTATTTTTTTTATTTATATTATTATTACTAAATCAATTAATTGAAAAATAAATTACTATGGTCTATGCTCCATTCCCATTTCCCGCCCTAATTTGTGGCTCAAATTGAACAGTTCACCGGAGTGATCGGAGCATTCAACTGCCAGGGCGGCGGGTGGGATCGCAAGGAACGGCGCAACCAGTGCTTCTCCGAGTGCTCCCGCCTGGTCTCCGCCACCACTGGCCCGAGCGACATCGAGTGGAAGCAAGGCGGTAACCCGATCGCCGTCGACGGCGTGGAGAAATTCGCGATGTACCTCTACGGCGAGAAGAAGCTCGTCCTCTCCAAGCCCTCCGACACCATCGCCGTCGAGCTCGATCCGTTCAACTTCGAGCTGATCACCGTCTCCCCTGTGAAGACTCTGGCTGGGTCCTCCGTCGAGTTCGCGCCGATCGGGCTGGTGAACATGCTCAACACCGGCGGCGCGATCCAGTCGTTGGCCTACAACGATCGGGAGAAATCGGTGAAGATCGGAGTGAAGGGAACCGGAGAGATGAAGGTGTACGCGTCGCAGAGGCCGGCGGCGGTCAAAGTGAACGGCGGGAATGTGAGATTCGGGTACGCGGATTCCTTGGTGGCGGCGGAGGTGCCATGGGTGAATCCTACCGGAGTTTCGGTGATTGATTATGTGTTTTGATTTTGATAGCTGATTTGGGGAAAATGGTGCCCTAATTAAGATGAAATTGGGGCTTTTTTATTTTTGTTGTTTTGATTTTTCAATGATTATGAGCGATGTATTTCGTTTGAAGCAAGGAATGTATTTCCTAGGAATGGAATATGAAATAAAAATTTTCTGCATAAGTTTGATTGACTATAATTAGACTTGACACTGTTGTTATATCATTATTATACGTATAATTAAATATTTTCAGCGAATCCATAATGTTCACTTCTTTGTTCTTCATTTATAAACTATTTGTATAAGGGCTCGTTTGATAACTTAGTAATGCCAAGAAATAGATATGTATCTTCATATTTCTGTCCGTTTGATAGTCTATTTAGCCTACCACATCAGCCCTTGTTTTTTGGTATGGCCCATCTCAGCCCGCTGAAATGGACTAAAAATGCATTGATATGTAACTTACAATTTTGTAGAGATAGCAAATTCTGCTGTACTCAGAAATAAATTATTATACCTTTTATACCCTTTTTCACATTCTTCTCGTCCACCACCAATTCTCTTCTTCCATTCCCAACTCTTCTTCCATCTCCAACTCTTCTCCAAGCAACTCACATCGGCAACTGTGAAACTGAAAGTGAATTTTTCGCTGCATTGCTATTGCACACTCACTTCTTTTTTGTCACGACCGCCCATACTAGAGGTACTACAAACGCGGCGATCGTGATACAACATGCAAGGGTAGGTTTTTTTGAAAACTTAATTAACTTAAAGGATGAAAAACATTTTGGTTTAAAGAAGTTTAAAGTTATAACTTTTCTATTAAATAAAAACGACTCATAATAAATACCTTTAAAAGAAAGCATCGGAGGAAAATTAATTATTAAAACCCAATCAACTTCTAAGAAAAGCATTTAGTTTACTTCGCGGGAAACATCATTTTCAAGTAACATTGTAAAACTCGTTTAAAACCTAACACAACCAAACATACTCAAACACAGTACGCAAAAGATTAAAGTGTTGGAACATAGTTCAAGACATAGCAGCGGAAATAAGGTTCAAATAGAGAGTCAAGGATAACGCCTATGTATGGAGACACATCGCATCCTAAGTTCTTAGGCCGACACAACATCCTCCGCAACATCCCGCTCAACCTGCACATAAGAAAAATAATATGCAGGGCTGAGTACTTGTTGTACCCAATGGGCTCATGCCGAAAATATTTTATAACAGTTATGTCATCCATACCAGTGAACTCGAGTTTTACATGTAGTTAAGAAATATCACGAGAACACAAAAATATTTTCATAGTCTGGCCAGGCAAAACAATCTCCCCACTTTCTCAACAATCAATCATTCACATCCTCTTACCATAGTGCGACGAAAGTGTGGCCACACTATTCGCCCACGAGACCGGCCGACTAGCAAGGACGGCTCACGATCCCCTCTGTGTACACAGCCTGATAGGGTTTGCGCCCTACTCAGAACCGAATTCGTTTATCATAGCCCTATAGCCTAATGGAGCGAACTCACAAACTAGGCATCAAGCGCAATCTCAACATAGCCCTATAGCCTAACGGAGCAAGCTCAAACGAACTAGGCATCAGGCAACAATCTCAACATCAAAATAATCACGGCATGACATAACACTTTAAACCACCCTTATAGCTCCACAATCATAATTTGGAAAAATAAAAGAGTTTAGTTAAACAAAGCCCACCTCGATTGCTTACAAACACGGTTAACAACTTTATTGAAATCCTTACTCTTCGTACTCACGTACGCACAACAACCCTTATCAACATCATAACCACATAATACAACACAATCAGCCTTCCATCAATACAATTTATCATGCATGTCCTATCGTTCCTTTCATCGTTTTCTTAAATTGCACATCCCAAACGTTCACCAACATAAAGAAACACCCCATAGTATACCTCAATGTATAACACATAACCACTCCATAAGATACGTTCCTTAATCACACATGCATCATGTAATTCATTCAAACTTGACAACAGGTATTATTTTAACATGACAGAAATATGGCAGAACTGCGCAGTCGTTTTGTAAAAATCATTAAAACTCCATCGACCTCCGATGGGGCTGAAATTTTACCACAACACGGTAGACACATCAAAGATAATCCAGTTAAAATTTCACATCAAAATCACATCTTTAGGTCGGTAAAATCAAAAAACGAAACTCACTGGACGAGAATACAAATTCTGACAGAACTGTGCAGTTAACTTCAAAAATTCATTAAAAATTCATCTTTCGTCAAAAGAGGCTAAAATTTATACACAACACAGAAGACATCTCAAATTTTACTCAGTTAAAAATTCTTGCCAAAATAAGATTGTTTGGTCGGTCAAACACACGTCGGAATCTACTGTTCGAACACCACAGTTTTCATGCTTCACAAATTCGAATTAGGGTTTATCTATCATTCATCTAAACCCATTTATTCATGCTTCCAACACATAATCATGCTTCAAAAAGATCTCACAACCATGTTCTCATATGTTCACATATCATTCACCAACGATCATCCACAAGTTCATTCATACACATCAATAAACGCTTACACATATATTTTCTCATGTAACCATCAATCCCACCCGATTAATTCTTAGATCTTCTACACTCACTATATGCATGAGGGAATCAAGAACAAGGATTCAATGGTAAGAAGGAGAAAGATGAATCAAAGTATACCTTTCTCTTGAAAAACAATCGGTAGAGGCAACGAATGGCTCGATTCTTCAACGATTATTGAGTTTCCAACTCCAAAACGAAGCAAGATTGAAGAATTTGTGAAGGATTGGTGGGGAAGAGGGAAAAAGAAGCGTGGGAGGGAGAAGAGGGAGAGAAAAAGGCGTTGAAATAATGGGGCTAGGGTTTGGGTTTCTCCCTTTTTATATTCTAGGATTAATTCCCCACTTAAATAAATAAAAAAAATTGTGGAGTAAAAATAGGGAAAAGGGACGTGTACTAGGGGAGTATTTTAAAAAAAAATATTTAAATCCTCAATTAAATAGGAATGGGATTTAAATTGGTAATTTCTTGTAGGAAAAGACTCCCACAAAATAGGTAACATATAAATTAATCCCACAAGTAATTGAAAGACATATGGGCAAAAATTATGTAGAATAGTATAGGGATAATTTGGTTTGGATTTAATTTGGATAAATATCCCAAAGCAATTAATTAAATCCAAGAAATAAAGTATTATTTCCAATGGATAGGAGGGCCAAAATTTCCAAATAATATGGCTAGAAATATATGCATGATCCCACTTAATTAAATCCCCCCCCCATTGGAAAACATATCATATTATTCAACATAACTCTCAGCCATTAATTTCACATCGTTAACACAACCACATAGAAATCAATTCCCAAAAATGCATTTCCAAATCAACATCCACATTAATAAAACGAAAATAAGCCATCAAATAAAAAATAATAATAAAAAAAGTCAAAATTTTCCGGGGTGCTACATTTTTATATTGAGTGATGCTAAATGGCCATAATGTGGCCAGCCATAAACATAAAATATTAATAAAAATTTATGCATTTAATGATATTTTACTTGAAATTAGTTCATCTTAAAAGTATCAAATTTTCAAGACTAATTTACCCCTATGCATAAATAAGGACTTGAGTACAACTAATAATAAATAATCTTGGAAATATTATATTGTGTATGTGTACGTTTCTTTTGTGTCATATTTCTTTTTTTCTTTTAATTATGTTATATTATTATTTAATTTGAATTATATAACTACTTTTAAATTAGAATATAAATATATTCATGATATTAAAATTATATAATTGGTATTTAGCTTCACTTACAAATGAAATAATTTAAACTATATTATATTTAGCATTAATATTTAAATAACTTATAAATAATAGTATAAATAAAATAAATGTAAACGTTACTATAAATTATTTTATATAAAATTACTTCAAATATTATGGAGAGAGAGTGTTGTAAATTTAAATTTGAAGTAAAAAATTGAGAAAAGGGTAATTAAATAAAATTATCTTAGCACTAACTATTACTATTAATTTATTGCATTGGCTTATATAATTATTTACAAAAATGCCATTGTGTGACTGGCCACATTATGGCTGCATAGCATTACTCTTTTATTTTATGCACTGCACGTATCCCAAATTTTTCACTCTTGGATCCAAATATGTGCACCTCCCTTTATTTCCTCATGTTTCCATTTCATAATTTGTAAAGTTCGTTCCACCGGCGAAGAAGAGGAAAGTCGATATGATGATAGTATATGTTGAAAATTTTGAAATAGAGGTCTGGTCAAATGAGTTGGGTTTCTTTTGGGGGTAGATCTACAGCTCGCCTCCTACGAGGGTTTTCGAACAGGTGACTTTCTGCGAAGTTTTTTGTGATTTTATATGGTAATTAGTTTCACATTAGTCAAGCTAACAGCAGCTGTGTTTTAGCTATGGCTGGTTTTGATCAATATGTCCCCTTTTAGGTTTTATGAAGATGGTAAATTTATTTCCAAGCAGCCGATGGAAATATACAATTTAGAAGGACAAATTTGTAAATACATAACATATTTACTTGATACAAATATTTCCTATCAAACACAAGTCACTAATAATTAATTATTAAACTAACTTATCAAACATATTAATGTAAAATCAATTTGTTTCATAACATGGATCTAAATCTTGATCGGGCCTATCTTGGGCATATCCCGCACCACTTATCAAACAAGTCCTAAGTATCAAAAACTTATAAGACTAAAGACATATGCTCCTCAAAACCGTTAAAGTTAGTTTATAGAGAGACGAGTAAGATGCAAAGGACATAGTCTTTTAAATAAAAATTAAACGATGAAGCTTTTTTTTTTGGCAAATATTTCAAATATATATGTTACAATATTAAACTTTAAATATTAGATTTATTTTTATTAGAAAATATCAATGAATTTAGGTAATTGTGCCCTTAAGTGATTAAGGAACATAATTGAGAAGAAAAAATTAAGAAAGAGTTAGAAATATGATTAATGATTTTCTAGTAATATAAAATGATATTTTCGAGTTAAGAAACATAAATAATGCAAATTCCACTTTCCACGATTACAAGTCCACATTTAACATAACACAAGTTTTAAGAAATGTAGTAGAAAGTTATTAGAAAAAAGATAATGGAAGGTTAGTCTTATTTTTTATATTAGTTTTATAATAAAATATGGATGAAATAAAGCTAGTGGAATATGTGATTCATTATCAAAAGTAGTAAAAAACAAATGTGACATTTATTAGTGGGCGGACAAAAGTGACAAAATGAGACGTTTATTAATTTACCAAGGGAGTATGGAATATTTAATCCTAAAGAGTACTTCAATAAAAGGAACCGTTAGAAAGAATCTTAATTCAATAAATATTTATAATATAAGTAAAGGGAAATTGTTATTTAATTCACAATTTTGGGTTTTCTTGTCAATTCTATAACTTGTAAAATTCGCTAATTAAATAATAACTTTTGCGTATTTCTCAATTCTCCAATATAATTTAAATTTGATGATATTTGTTATTTAAATTATTTTAGGTTAACTTCGTGATAAATTTAGCATTGCTGTATGTTATGATGGTCGATTTTAGTTATATGTAATTGATGAAAATATAATTAAGAAAAATAAAAAATTCACAATAAATTTATCAACACTTTAATTGCATGGGATAATTGAGAACCGTACAAAAATTATAATTAAATTAGCTAATTTTATAAGTTATGAAATTAATTAAAAATCAGCCAAAATTTGTGATTTAACTGATAATTTTCCTATATTAGTATGTTGTATCACGGTGCCAAACTCCTAATCATAATTGTATAAATCTGTATAATAACGGTATTTCTTTCTAAAACACTCAGCAACAATAAATAATTTTCAAATAAATAATAATTTAATAGCATGAATCACATAACTTATTGATAAAAACAAATATATGTGGGTCAATCTAGAATAACACTTAAAATAAAGCACCAAACTGCAAAAACTTCCCGCACACCTTATACAGCACAAATAATACAAGAGCAGTTGCGCGTAATGCAGTTGGCAACGGAGAAGCAGATCTTGCTACAATGAGTCTGGGTTCGAATCTCACTGCTGTCGTGTAGTTGCTTCCATCTCTCAGGCACAAGTATGAGCCATTGGGAGATGGGCACGCTACTGCGTACCCTGATTGAACCCCCTCACATGATGTCGGGCCGGAGTGTAGGGGTCGCCAAGTATGAGGCCTTGGGAGATGGGCTGGCAGCCAGTAGGTTAAGGCCTCCCCCTTAACGGGCTACTGCGTACCCTGATTGAACCCCCTCACATGATGTCGGGTCGGAGTGTGGGGGTCGCCATGGCGACAGAATCGCATTTTGCTGCAATAATACAAGAGCAGGTTAAATCTCTAATTTATTGAAAATATGGGACCTCAATTGAATTTAACCATTTCCCTAAGAGCATCCACAATGGCGGCGAGCGGACCTGCTAGCCGATTTCCGGCGCTGGCGGTCCGCTCGCCGAACCATTGCAGCAGGCGAGCGCCAAATCGGCGACAAAAACGGCGAGCACACTCTGATTCCCAGGCACTGGCCGATGCGCTCGCCGATCGGCTGAGCGATTTTTTTTATAAAATTTAATTTTCGAAACACTATATATACGCGATTTGTACGTCATTTCTGTACTTTTTAAATTTTAATATTATTGAATTTTCCTGTATCTGTGTCGTAAATTTAATTCCGTTTTTTGTGTGATTGTTAATTATTTGTTTTTATAATTTTGTTTATTGTGGCTAGCCTATGGCTAGCCTATTGTTTGTCCAGTTGCTTGTCCTGATGTTGTGACAGAAGAAGTTTTTAAGTGCTGATGATATGACAGAAGGAGTTGTGGGTAGCCTATGGCTGACTTATTTACAATTGTGGATGCTCTAATCCAATCCTAGTTTGTAAACTAAAACCCCAATTTCAGCTTTTGATTCATCTCTCCTCAATCTTGTTATAGAGAGGAAACTGGGAAAACATTATTCATCCAACAGACCACAGCTCCTCACATAGATAGGCGTACATCAAGTGTTTGATAAAAGGAGACAGAAATTAGGAGGATCATTTCTGGGGAAGCTTCAATTGAATCGCAAACCGATGGAATTATATGCGTAGGCGATGCGTATTTGCGAATCGCAGGAACAAGGAATTAAAACCCTAGGAGAAGGCAAATACCATTTTGCCAGGTTAGTTTCAGCTGCCTGTTTCATTCTTTTTTTTCAGTTTTCAATTAGGTTTCTTGTTTGAGCTATAGGTTTCTTGTATGAGTTCTCTGCACATGCTACGAATTATAGCATTTTAATCGCGTCGTTGTTTTGCGGTTAATGTTTGATGAAGGTATTTCTGGTTCGTTTATTTTGTTCTGATTTTGTGCTAGAAGTGATTATGGTACGTAGCGAATATTCAGTGTTAGCCTTCACTTTGAATACTTTTATTCGTAATGGGCTACCATTGAATTCGAATTTAGGGCTGGACTTGAAAAACTTGATTGATGTGGTTGTTAGTTTTTTGAATCTTCTTGTCTCTTCAATTTTTATGATTATCTATTACTAGTATAGACCTGATACAAATCGGCGTTCCTACAAAATATTAGCTTGTGCTAGTGCACACGCTTATATTTTGAATTCCCAACTCTCGCCCTGTAACATGAATGTCGAGATTTTAGGGAGTCCATGCCTAAAGCATTAAGCTTGGAGTCGAACATTTTCAAATGCCTAATGTCACTGAACGAATTTTAGTTTGTTTCTGACTTCTGAGTGATGTGGATCACAGGTCAGCTTGTAGTTAGCTAATAAGACAATGACTTAAATGTGTGTAATATGATGAAGATGTCGAGATTCTGAAATAATTTGGTCATCCTCATATTGACTGCACGGATAAAGAACGATATTTGAAAGCTGTTTCCAACTTCTAGTGACACGTGTTAGTATCTACACCAAACCCCTTACCTGCTACTGTGCTACACACGGACATTTAGTGTCTTATAGATGTCTATCCTAGTCCAGAAACTAAATGAGTGCCCAAACTTGCAGATATTCTGCATCAATCTAAAACTTTAGTGTTTTTGGCTTAGATTTATATGTCACCTTTTGAAGATATCATCTAAAAGATTATTATTGTAGTAATAGTTGATGACCTCTAACTTCTCCACATTAGTGCAGACTGTCTTAATTGCATCTTGATTTAAGCATATAACTTGAATCTTTAAAGTTCGTTCTTTTGTGCCATGTTCGAAATGCTTCGAGAAATCAGAACGGGGTCGGGTCAATGAAACCTGTTTCGTATTTTCATTGTTGGTTCCTTCAGTCTTTACTTGTCTAGTGCTCAAAAGCTTTAGTTTATTATTGTTTGTGTGGTTGAAATGTCAAACATTCTATATCTGAGAATCGTATGTATGTGTGCACGACTGCACATCCATAGGCGTTTGACATTTGGAGCTCTCTGGTTCATTAACTTTCATCTGCCTGATATGATAGATTACTGGATTATGGCATTATGAACCATTCATACCATGAAATGAATTTCTGACAAAATACTTTCAGACAGACTGATTTAGTTATTTTGGTTTATAATGGCCTTATGCTTTGTTATTTTGTGCCAGGAGCCCTAACAATATATTGCTTCTTTTGTTGGCTTTCCAGTCTTGGAGCCATTTTCAGACATATTTTGCCTATATATATACTCTATTTTCCGAATATGCTGTAAGGATTGTTGGAGTAACACAAGAAACCTGATATATCTTGTCCATTACAAACATTCCATGGAGCTCAAGGTTTCTCCAGAAAAACCTGGGTTTTCATCTTCTGATGTGGCCAGTGATACCGAGGAGAAAGAAATCAGTGAAGGTGAAGATGACGATGATGATCGTAACCACAAGCATCGTAGGCAGGAGGCTCGTTCTGAATCTCAGGAAGAGGATTCTCTTGATAACCATTTGAAAAGACCATACAGAAAAAGAAATCGCCCTTTTGAAAATGGTTATTCTTACAGGGATGGTGACCCGCAATCAGGTGAACCCTGGAGAAATTACAATATGGCTTCAGACAGGGACTTTCCTGCTAGGTTTGACAAGAGACGTTTCAAACAGGGCTCATTTTCCAAAGCTCCTATGGATTTGAACCAAAGGATCAGAGGCAACCAAAATCTACCAGGTGAGGTTGGCTTCGCCAGGGGTAGGGGAAGGGAACCTGTTCCTTGGGGCATTCATGATTCAAGGTTTGGATTGGTTGATGTTGCATCTCAAATAGTTCAACCCGGGCCTGTTCCTTCTGCTATGTTTGCTGGGAGGGGCTTGTCAAATGTTCCTAGTGCACATGGTACATCTTGGAATGCATTTGGGCTGGTTCCCGGCTTACCTAATGGTGGACTTGACTCACTTCACCCTCTTGGTTTGCAAGGACCACTAAGACCAGCTATCATTCCACCAGCGAATGTTGGGCTTCCACGGCAACGGTGTAGAGACTTTGAGGAGCGTGGGTTTTGCTTAAGGGGAGACATGTGCCCGATGGAACATGGTGTTAATCGTATAGTTGTTGAAGATGTTCAGGTTTGCAAACTTTCCTAGTTCTAACTTATTTGTTCTCAAGTTACATTCATTAGGTCTTATGGAATTCTCTTGGTGGTTAGTGAGTGTCATTTGCAAAATGATATTGTCTTGTAGGAAGAATAAATTCTTATTCAGGTGCAGAACATGTAATTTTCCTTGTGCTACATATTTCCAGCATGAACTGTATTTTATTTCCTTGAACATTTCTTTCAGCCACCATGAATACCCCCTGGTATAGAATTCCCAATGAACTTTCAGTTGCACAGATTTGAGATGTCTTCATAGGTCAAGAGTAGTCTCAGTATCATTTTGGGTTCATAGATATGATCTGTAGTCAGCTTTGCTGACGAACTAGCAAGCCTCTTTCTACAATATAATTGTATTCTTTTTGGTAAACAAATACTTTGTTACTTCTGTATTGCAATCAATTATGCATCAATATTAACTTCTCATTTATAAGTGTATGTGTATTTACTGTCGAGTGCCATGGGTTTATATTGCCAGCGGTTTATTTACTTCTGTGCTTTGATGATTATTAGTTGTGCACATATAAAGTCTTGATTAGTTACTTATCATGATTTCAGAGCCTTTCACAATTCAATCTCCCTGTTTCACTTCCTGGCTCGCAACTTCTTGGAGCGTCTTCTGCACAAGAAGCATTACCTGTTAACAACAAAGTTTTTTCTGCAAAAAGTAGCAAGCCTGGAATGAATGTAGATGGTTACGGCCTGAATGGTGGTGTTGTGGGAGGTTCCATGGCAGCGGCATCGACATCTGATGTGTATGATCCAGATCAACCTTTATGGGAAAATGATAACCCTGAGACAACGGCAGCACTAATAGCACTAAATCAAGCAAATGTTGATGAAACTGACTCGTTTATGGACATGGACCTTCCCAACCGGCATAATGTTGAATCAATTGAAGGTCTTAATGATGATCGTCCACTCAGAAATGCCAATAATAGTGGATCCCAAAGTACATCTGTGTGGGGAAGAATAACCAGTTCAAAACATGATTCAGAACAGGAAAACAAGACTGTGAAATCTCTGAACACGGATCGTTCAAATGTTCCGAATCAAGAAAAACAAATGAATGTTAATGGAGATGGATCAATTGTGAAGGAGTCATTTGGAAAGAAACAGAGTGATTTTGTTCGTGACACTCGAATACCAGCTCAAAGGGGACTCCGTACTTTATTTGTCAATTACATTCCCCTAAAAGACAATAAGAAGGAAAATCTTCTCTCACATTTTCAGAAATTTGGTGAGATTGTTGACATTTATATTCCCATGCAAACAGAATGGGCTTTTGTTCAATTTTCTAAAAGGGAAGAAGCAGCAGAAGCACTAAAGGCACCCGATGCTGTAATGGGCAATCGGTTTATCAAGCTTTGGTGGGCAAATCGAAATAATATACCCGATGATGGAATAAGTGGCTATAATGCTGCGCCAATTACACCTCGTCGAACTTCACATCCTCCCATTTCTAATCAATTTATTCTCGACAAAGGAAAAGAAAATCCTCATCCTGTAGTTGGAAAAGATAGCAACTCCAATGCTACTGTTGGTCAACACCCGGTTTCTGAACATCCCAAGTCAGCAATTACAAATGGTTCCAAAGCCCCTCCTTTACAGCAAACGAAATTTGAGAGTTTGGAGATTTTGAAGGAAGAACTTCGTAAGAAACAGGAGTTGCTGGATCAGAAACGAAATGAGTTCAAGCGCCAGTTAGACAAACTCCAAAAACAAGTAATTCTTCATTTGAAATGTGACTGTCAGAGTTGTTCCGTTTAAGTGTTTAGCATGTCATCTCTCATTATTTTTAAAAACCGTGATGTTTCATTAGCTAAAGTTGACATATTTAAACTAGCAGGTGTGCGGTGGGTAGTATATATAGGATAGTGAAATTTTGAGCTTGGTATGGTTTATTTTCTGATCAGGGGGATTTTTGTGGGAAAAGTGAAGTGACCATTTTCAGAAATTAGTTGTTATATCATGTTTTTTTTAGTTTTCCTGTTCTTTTTTTTTTGTGGGGGATTGGTTAAGTTACCAAAATATTGTTTATTACAAAGGAGTTGAGCGTGTATAGAACAGACTGAACAATCTTCTTCTCCAGCCTGTCCAGTTTCTTTAGTTTAGTTGCTCTATTTCTCCATTCTTGTGTTTCCTCTCCTCTGCTGGTTTTCTTTTATTATGGAATCACTGTTGACAAGTAATTAACATAATTGCAAAGCATCACTTATCTTCGTTCTCCCCTGATCGAGTCTAAGGTTTCCACCCTCACCTATTTATTCCTTTTCAGGCTGTGGGCAGCAAGGATATTCCAGCATCAGATTCGACCACAAAAAAAGTTAAAGGTGAAACACCACCTAATCAGCCAAAAACGGAAAATTCCAAGTCATCACCAAGAGAAGGCATGTCCATTGAGAATACCCGGTCTGAACAGCATCATGTGACACATACTTCAACCTCAACTATGCCTATTCATGAGCCTTTGAAACCTTTCCGTCCGCAAGCACCTATAGGGACACCATTTGTAGCAAGCAGATTCAAGCTGGACAATCGGCCCACAGTGTTCAAAGTTGTTCCGCCATTACCATCTGACCTTGCAAATGTAAGTTATACTTCTGTTGGTATTTATCACACATATTTCTGCTTGAAGGGTATTTCTCTATGTCTCTTCTTTTCTGGTGAGATGTACCCATCAAATGGTTATTTATGCATGCTCCAAGTTTATTTCCGTATTTGAGTGGCGGAAACTCATTATTTTCTTTTAAATTAATTGCATAAATATCTTCCTTCTAGATGAGTGTCTAGCCAGCATTCAATTCATCATGAAAATTACTGTTATTTTTCCTGCGCTAAATGATGATATACTATATAGGTTGCTGCTCTGGAGGAGCACTTCTCATCGTATGGTGATCTTGCTTCGGTGGTACTGGAAGAGTCGGAACTCCAAGAGACTAATGATGCTTCAGTATCATCTTCTGATGTCTCAGCCCGTGTTTCCTTTACAACCCGACGATCTGCTGAGAGGGCTTTCTCTCATGGTAAATCATGGCAAGGTCACAAGTTGCAATTTTCGTGGCTTACATCTATTAATACTAGCAAAGAAGTCGACAAATCTGGGAATCCTCCTGCCACTTCAAATGCATCTGTTAACACTGGCAAAGAAGTCGACAGCCACGGGAATCTCCCAACTGCTTCAGGTGCCTCTGATAACACTAGAAAAGAAGGCAACAGCATTGGGAATCTCCCAGCTGCTTCAAATGCGCCATCTGATGTTGACACTCAAACTAGTGGAGATGATGCATCGGCAGATAATCAGAGAACTCCTGCCTCGGAACCTGGGAACCACAAAGTAGAAGCTGATGCAGATTCTGCTGAACAGGAGAAAGATTCAAAATCAATGTCACCCTCGCCCTCACCCTCTTCCTCGGGCGAAAAGCAGCTTTAGCTCTTGAACCCGATGCCCGCTTCTAGTTGTACAGTGAGGTAAACATGATGTCAAATTATTATAATTCATATGGTTTAACTGAATCTGCAGCTAAATTCTAGCTTCGGTCTTGTTTTCTCATTTTTGGGGGTTTTCTTCATGAAGAAATGTCTAATTTTCAACTGGCAGTCCTCGTTAAGTGCGAATTGTAATGCGTTGTGTTCTTTGTTATAGATATTTTTAGAAACAAGAGGTTTACATTTTAAAAGAAAAAAAAACAGAAAAATTGTTTAGAACAGTTGACTTTCTCTCCTCTTTGGGCCTGTTTACGTTGTGCTATAATCTAAGATAGTACGTGTTTCACACTTTAATACGCATGTTCTCAAATATTTATGCTCTTGCTCATCAGATTATTTCTTTAATAAGTTTGTTTTGTTTTTAGTAGAATGAAACAATAAATGTAGTATATTTTGTTTACATATAATACTACTTCTGTAAAAAATTATTTTACGATTATATTTTTATCAGATGTTGAAGTTGGTTAGCAATTAACACCACCGATGTTACCGTCATATCAATGTAATACTAATAGTTCTTCCCTACGTTGACATTTTTCAACTATAAAAGAAAAATATAGAAAGAAATGAGTCTAATTTACAATGACCTAGAACTCTTGACATAGATGAACAACCAAAGACCTCAAGCTAAGACTCGAATGATAAAATCGTGCTATGACTGTGCATTGACATCACACATAAATAGAAACAACGTATCATCCTGTATTGAAATCGATGATGATGACGATGACGCCTTTTAAGCGACAACTATGTTAGCGAGTCTCAGCTGTTTATCTGCAGGCAGATACTCCTTCAGGTAAACACATGTCTGATGCATCACTCGCAACAGGAGCATCACATCGTCTTCCTCACTCAAGTCAATAGGTTGTGAGTCGGGCAGGTAGTGCCCGTTCCCTGTGCGACCAGCCCAATCATGAACACGTTCTGTTGCTCTGAAAATACATGATGCTACAGATTCTGCAACTATTCTTGAACCAATGTCGGCTAGGAGAGGTGGTAGGGTAGCGGGAAGATCAGTCAAGACACTTGTTTTATCAGCAAACAAAATCGGCATATACTTAGAACTGCTACCAGATAAAAGGCCAAGAAATCGTAGAGCCTGAGAAACAGGGAACCATATCAGTAAACATGGAAAACTAGAACCAGAAGGACAATTGCCCCCACGACATAGTTGAAATTTTGCGGTCAGGACCAGTAAAATACCAAAAATAGCAGTAATATCTAGTTAGTTTGGTTCTCACCGTTGAAGGGTAACTTGTCACGCATAGAATTTCTGCTGTGTCACTGAGCCATTGCCTTCTAACACTGTCATCATAGTGTTGCAAAGTTACAGCGACTTCTACCAGAATGTTCCAGATAACTGCATGTTTCCACAATTAACTGTGCTATTAGATCGAGTTTATGATTATCAATGCAATGCAATGCAATGCAATGCACTTTTGAGTTTATGGACTAACCTTTCGGATCAGAATCTAGTATATATGCTTTCAGTTTTGCAAGTTCTGCCAGAGGGATGGAAGCAACTCGAACAAGTGCAGCTTTAGCTTTAACTTTTTTTAATGTCTCAAAGATTTGGGTGCCTTCATCTTTGAAGTTTGTATCAGGAATCTGTACAGCAAGAGAGACCGAATCAGTTAACACGTCGGTGTAAAAAAAGAGTATTAGTACAATATAGAGGCGTAACTGACACATTACCAGCAGGAATTTCGATAGCCAGCCTTGTTGAGCCTTCCCAAGACATTTAATTGCTTCAATCCATTCAGTGTTGGAGTATTTCTGGTGTAATTCAGGATTAACACTTGAGTGGGACCATGGCAACATTGTAAAGAGAACTTCAATGCACTGTTCCAAATTATGTGCATAATCTTGAGTTTCAATAGCTGAAGATTCGTCCAAACAAATCTGCAAACTCTTCCAGCATGAAACTCGGATCGAGATTTTCTCTTCATTGTTGTATTGAGTAGAGGAAGCAGACCAGTGCAGGAAATCAGAAACGTCATCAAAAAGCTTTGCAACTCGGGAATCGGAGAATATCTTCAATAGATCTGCCAGGTGCAAGAGCATAAGTGATTGCAGATTTGACTCGAGTGTCTTAAACCTTGCTCCATCAAATAGCTCATCAATGAAGCCAAGAAGTGAATCAAACTGGTGTGCGTGAGACAAAATAAACAGAAAGCACTCCTCTCTCAGGGTTCCTTTTCTGAGGTCTATGTCTTGGAAAGGCATTTCAGCAGTTCGATCACCATATTTCATGCACCGTCTAACGATCTCCCCCCACTCCATCACCGGCAATCGTGGAGCATGTGACAAGCATCGCAAAACAAAAACTGTTCTAGTATTCACAGTGGTATCAAGCTGAAATTTAGGAAAACCAGAAGGAAGATCAGAATAATTTCTACAATTACTGCAAAAACAGTTGGGATTCCAGGAACACGGCAATGATAATTATTTAACAATTACAATGATGCAAGGCCAAATTGAATCCACAAGACCGTAAAATGAACTTCAAAGGATGTCAGTCTTTTTATTAAAGAATCAATATTATGCCTGGGAATCAAAATTGAGCAAGGTTACCTCTGAATAATTTATCTGCATAAGCCACAAAGAGAGCTTCATGACAATAGTGTCTTCAGCAACTCCCTGAGAGGCAGACTTGGGGGCACTGGTGTCATCATGTTCAGCATCATTTGTGTCTTCCTTAGAGAACACAGAGTGCCTGAGAACTGAAACAGCCCATGCTGCATTCTGCTGTGACTGAGGATCATTAGAGTTTTGTGCATAAAGGAATATCTCTTGAATTAGTGGTGTCGACTCGGCCTCCAGGACATGATTTGAAATCAGAGAACCCGATACATGAGACAGTTCCTGCCAGGAATTATCTATATTAATCCACATACAAAATAGAAGCATAAGTATATTAATTATAAAAGTTATTTTTCTGTATTGGCATGTTATATTATAAACTTCTTTTTACATTTCAAATGCGTTCATATTCAAGATATTGATTTCCTTATGTGGTTGATCCTTTAAACATGAATATATCTGTGTGGTAATATGGAAACCTGATAACACTATTTCGCTCCAGTCACCATGTATACTCTCTAAGTAAGAGCATTAAACATCTACTCGAGCAAACATTATTTTCCTACTTTTTGTTATTCCTCTCCTGTAACAAACTTCCAAGATTTCAGCTACTTCTGCAAGCTAGTATTTTGCATTTTCATAAATAAAGGAAGTGCTTGAGGTACAACCTTTTGCTGGAACATGGTGGGTGACGAAGAAGGGATTTGTTGAATCAGTGTCCCAGCAGCAGCCCCCACTGTATTTACGACCCCAAGCATCCCTCCTAGTTGAACAAATGGTAGGTGAGTACTCGAGTAGGTTTTTCTACACAATTCAAGAAATCCTTTTACATGCTCCTCCTTTAAAGAGGGTACCCTTGAATTTGAAACCAATGAAAGGAAGCTTCCAGCTCCAACACAAGATGCCATTAACAAGTTCTGGAGGAAGTTATCAGGTTGTTTAACAGACAATAGTCCAGAGATGAGATCCATGAAGCTGCTCACAAGATGGTCCAATTCAATATCGTCAATCAGTTCTACCTTATGGCAGAACGACACTACAGTAGGTACTGAAAGGCATGCTCCTAGTGCCAAAACTGGCAGACATGTTTCACCTCGAGGATTCTTTGGGAACAAATCATTTGCACTAGGAATCCATGAAATGATGAGGGACTTTAAATAAAGGACTGCATCAAGAGACCCAGCTCTGTATATTGCCCCAAGAGAATTCCCTAAACCAATAACTGGTCCAGCAGCACCCCAGGCATCCTCCTCCAGATGATGAATATCGTTATCCTCAACTTCAGATAAGGGTGAATCGTCTGTTCCTAGGGGAAAGTAAGCTGCAAGTTTTTCAAGAATACCAACCGAAGATCCACTGAATTGATCTGTCATCTGGACTAAGGTCTTAACTACTTTTCTTAGTAATTCCATTTCCTGATTCTTGTATGTTTCTTTTTCAAATTGAGAATTAGTTCCAGAATCAACTCTAGTTAGAAGACCTTGGCATGAAAAACCCAATCCAATTCCACAAGCTCCTTTTACAAGGGTGCTCTTACTACTAGATGCTACCTGTTTAAGAATGAACTAGACGTTACTATAGCACATACATAAAATTACCTCTACAGCAAAAATAGAGAGACATTCACTTCATAAAACATACTCCCTCCATCCCATAAAAATATGGGCAATGGGTATGGCACGGGAATTAAGACAAAATTGGTAAAGTAAGAGAGAGGAGGAGAATGGTATGGTAAAGTAAGAGAGAGAGGAGGAAAATGATAGTTAAAGTAGTGTTAGTGGATAGTGGAACCTACATTAATAAATTGATATAACTTTCCAAAAATGGAATGCACATATTTTTGTGGGACGGACGAAAATAGAAAGTGCACATATTTTTATGGGACGGAGGGAGTAGTATATGGCACAAAGGAGACCTAGAAAATTTCCTTCAGTGGAAAAGGAGAGTCAATATCAAGGACATGCGAGATGAAGAGGCAAAAATCTTTTTAACACAAAAGGAGCACAGTTCACAGATAACTATAAATGGTGAGACAATATACATATTTGTCTTAAATTCAGACCACTAGCATATATCCCAAGCCTCTGATTCATAATCTGGTATTAGAATCAAAATCCTATACCTCAAGAAGTGCACTTATATTCCTAAACTTCTGCTCATGATCAGTCAGATGAAGGCAACTTGAGATCAATCCAAGAGAAATTGCTGCTGACCACTGACGGTGTTCATGTTCGTATCGAGACAACCAATTTAACAAGAACTTTGAAGCCATTGATTGGACAGCATGTGCTGACGCAGGTAGCACCTACACAGAGGATTATACATGGTAATCAATTAAAAAAATTATATAAAAGGAGTCAAGAAAATTCTAGCTGTGCCGTTTAACTTCTAATCTTAAATTCATGCTTATGCAGTCTCAAAGTAATGAAGCTTTCGAGACAATCCAGTTAAGAACTAAGAGGTGGGAAAATGAAACAAAAGTGTAAAGTGTGATCAAGCCTGATCAGTAGTTGTTTGTCAAGCTCTCTTGAAAACGTATTGCATTACCTCTCTCCCTCCTTCTGGTATTATAAATGTCCTCTGCTAGGAGAAATGGTTTACAATGGAAAAATAGCACAATACATAATAATTCAGTTTCAAATCCTACTTTATTCAGAAACCATTTATCTTGTTATAATTCAACTTTATGGAATACAATATGTGAAACAATATAAAGTAACACATTTTCGACCAAACTCATAATTAAAGAATGAAGCCACAACAAAACAGCAGAACGAGTGGCTACATGCCTACATCTGTTGCTTTGTGTCACTAAAATTTAAAGCCAAACTTTTTAGGTGGAACAAATATTAGAATTGCATGTATGTTAGGAAGTGGAATGAAGTACTGGAATCAGATGACAGAAAGCATTAAATCTTCACCAGACAAAAAGCTCCAAGTGCAAGAGCAATATTCTCAGCAGATTGAGGAATTGCTGCTTCTGCTAATCTGGTTAGGATCTGCGAGATTATGTGGAACATATGGTTACATATTATGGAAAAAGGACTAGTGTGCCGAAGAGACAAAACAATACATGTGCAATGAACCTTCAGCATGTCAGTAGCAGCCTTCGATGTTTTGTCCAACACGGTCAAATGTGCCTTTGCCTCAATTACCAAGATGGAAGACCTTAACCATCTTTCCATGAAAGGTTTCCATGATTGCAAAGAGTGAATGGCAAGCAAAATATTTCTTGAGAGCAGAAGAGAGCCAGATATCTCCACAGCTGCATCCTCATATTTGCTGTGCACATCCAGTAATCCCTGTGGACAGATACTTTCAAATCTAGAATCCCCATAAGCAGTTTGGAATAGATACAGATACAAAGTAATCTCACTTTTAAAGATCCCTGGTTTCTCACATCTTTACGAGTAGGAAAGCACAACAAAGCAGCACCAGGTAAATCTTTAATCCTGTATTTACTTTCTGCAAAGGAAATGTGCTTTAGCATGGTTTCAAATTCAACGTGGGACAGACATAGAGGTTCAGAATAAGAATTCCACTAATGACAACTTGAACCTATTCATTTCAGTAAAATGAACTAGTCCTCATGTTGCCATCTTCATAATTTTACTATGAATTAAAGATCTCTCTTGGTTGGTGCCCCTTTGTTCTATATAAACGGAAATCAAAAGATACTATGTCTAACTTTAGATAAAGACCAACCTATGGGATTGGGAAAATGAATAGAATTACACACATAGACAAGTGCAGTTTCTATTTTCTAGGTTACACATAGTTGGAAACTTATTTCGAAATTAACATGTCAAAAAATTATGAAGGTTCACATAATCGATGGCCTTGTACCTGAACCAAAGATAACATCAGGAACTACATCTAACAACTTGAAAATCTTGTTTTGAGATCCAGTGACCCTTTTCTGCTTTACAGATCTTCGCCTCGTACTGTAAACACAAATAAGAATGATCAATATGAGATATTTGAATAGTTTCTTCCATAGTATAAAATGCTGATGATAAAAATGTTTATTCTTAACATGTGCTCATAATTTATAAGTCTGACTTCAAACTCTTCTAGTGCAGCAAACAAATCAGGACTAGTGTGAGAAAAGACCAAGCCCATGTTCCTGGCACCAAAATCGGGTATGCTTCTCTGAATATGCACCACCTAAGAAAAAAAATCCATGGAAAAATAGAATGTTAAAACAGTTTGTATACTGTACAGTTAATCAAATGAAATGCCAGGAAACGTTACTTGGTGCAGTATGACAATTCATGAATTTTAAATTAAGTAGTATTTCAGTTCTAAACTAAAACCAATCACCTAGTCCCACTTCACTACTACCAGATTTTATTGGGAGCATTAAGCAGGATAAAGTTCCTAAACAAAAAAAAATTGAAAACACCTGCCTCATATTGCATTAAAGCTCTTAAGGCAGCTTCTTGAGCTCTTGTCCACAAAGAACTCTGACTAACTTGACTCTGGGTTCCAATCTTCCACAATATATTCAAAACATTTTCAGCAGCATCTGGATATGCTTCAGCATCCATTGCACCCCATCTCAATAAAAGAGCCAGCCTATTGAATGAAAACAAAGTGATAAAATGTCTGAAGGCACTAAGGAGTTTTGCATCTTAAAAGTCAAGCTACATGAGCAATAGATAAGTCCCAAGGAAAAAGAAACATGCTAAATGCTCATAAAAAGAGTTACAACACTGTGAAATAAGACTGTCTGAAATTTAATAGCCGGCAGAGATAAGTAATAGACACCAAAAATAAGAGGGGGAATTTTTTGGTGAGATACAAATAAAGATTGCAAATATAGTTTTCAGAACTCATCAGGTGTCAACATAAGCCTCAATTTCAGGCAAGAAAAATTCTTCACGTCTATATGAATCTTCATATTTAGTACTTATTGACCCTATACAACTTTTACAGAAATGGCTTTTGGGTGCTCATTTTCTCTAGGTTCACCAAGGAGTATAGATAATGGCAGTCTAGAAATTCCAGAGTTCGATCTATGACATCCTAGAAACTCATCAAAAGGAACTAAGTGCATTATAAGGATAATGAATTAATCCCCTCACCTATTGGAGAAACAATTAGACCTGTCATCATTTAACAGTGTCCAAAACTTACACTCATTGGTTGGCTAAAATAGTTGCCAGTTACTCCCTCCGTCCCACAAGAATATGCACTCTTTCCATTTTAGTCCGTCCCACAAGAATATGCACTTTCCACTTTTGGAAACTCTCTTCTCTCTAATGAGGCAGGACCCATTCCCCACTAACAATACTTTAATTACTTTTTCTTTCTACCTCTCTCTTACTTTACCAATTTTGCATTAAAACCTGTGCCGAACCCAAAGTGCATATTCTTAGGGAACGGAGGGAGTATATTAATAGATTCACATGTCAAATTTAAGGACATGTAAAGTAGAACGGAAGTAACAGGAGAAACAACAACAGAACATTTACCCATAAGCAATGACAGCATTCTCAGAGTAGCTCTCCGTTTGTTTTCCAACCACATCCCAAGCAGTATAAAAATCTGGACCCAGAGTATGGTTGCATATTAATCACACATATATACATATATATATTTGGTCATACTGAGTCGCATAAATAGAAACTAGACTTTTCTTGATAAGTGACTAAAACTTTCAATCAGTAAAATTATTAAAGGTCTACCTATCACATCAGCCTCACAAAGATAAGCAAGGCTTTGTAATCCGACAGACTGAACCAAAGGATTGTCATTTTCTATACAAGCCTGTCATTGAAATTGATTAGTGAGAAAGCTAACTCAGTTAGCGTATGAAGTTCAAGAGAAAATAAGTACAGCATACCGCTACAGACAAAATAATGTCCACCCCCCTATCAGGGTTTCTTTTGCAAACATCTCGAACAGAAACGGCAATGCTCATACAGATTCCTCTTTCAGTTGCGCACAATGCTAATTCATTAGGGTGCAACATTCCCTGGATGAACCACCGAGGAAAAAAAGAGGATTCTTTATTCCATGTGAACTTTTCGGTTGGAACTTTCAAGTATGATATTTGCATTTTTCATATATTGGCCACTCAGAAAAATTGAAAGATCAGATGGGCAAAGCAATAAGTTTCATCTTACTTGACCAAATAGTTATGGAATACCATGCTGCAACTCTAATATAGTAATGGAGAAATAAGCACATAGAGTAAGAAATCAAACATAAATAAACAAGACAACAGAAACCTTGCCTGCAAACTCCCAAAGACACGGTCATTGATCTCCCATGTCTTACACATCAAGCGTATTGCAGTGGCTTTAATGAATCTGAGAGATTAATGAGTAAAGTCAGACATTTTATCACCTACAAATTAGCATCGGAACACCAAAAACATGAAAATTAGAAGAATTTTTCCAACATTCTAATTGAAATAGAAGAAGAAATTTTAGCACTCCAAAAGTAGTGCACAAGAAATTGAATTCTACACAACAGAGTTTTATTGCAGAAAACCAATAATCTAGGCAATTTAAAAGACGGTCATCTTGTTAAGTGAAGTCACGCCCAATGATTAAGATAGGTCAGCAAGTACCTCAACTGGAAGTCTGCAATACATTACCTGAAGTTGGCCCTAGAGCTATGAACATAACATTACTGTTTTATAATGACAAAACAATTGAATGACATTTTACTAGGTGTTGGTGCGGATATAAATCTGTTGATGATTCTTCTTCAAGAAGTCTCTTTTAACTATGCCTACTGGAGTTTGCTTATATGGCCAAAATCTTTCTAAGTCGAGTGCATGATACAAGCCATTGGACTCTTTCCTCTCCCCATGACCAGTCATCATCATTGTCCAAGTTGTAATCCACATCTAACCCCCCCCCCCCACATCTAAACGTCCACACACAGAATAAATTGTTACTTCATACTCCACAAATATCATGTGCCGTACACAGGGAAAATATATACATAAGCAATAGCATATGACATACGGATTCACATCCCTGTGAAGCATTGGCAGAAGAACTTGATGTACCAAAGGTATCATTGCAGAATGTGAAGCAACTGATGGAAGCAAAGCCAATAGTTTAAGCTGCATTGAGAAAGAACAGAAACATTTTGTAATCGATGATCACACCGTTGTTTGAATAAGTTTTTAAATATACAACCCTAAGAGTTGTATTTCTGGTAGCTATCTAATACTCACCAGCTTATCATGAAAATCATTATATTTTTCAGCACTTGAGCATACATGATTGTAGAAAAGAACTGTTAGCAACAAAGGAACGCCAAGTTTAGGTTCAATAGTACTTGCAATAGTAAACAGATCAATGCCAAAGTTCGTTGTTTGATGCACAAGGAAGACACCAGCAACTGAGCACAGTATGTGAGGCATTTCTACAAAGACAAATAGGGTGGAGCATAAGAAGCTGAGACAGCTTCATTTAAGACAAACAAAATAAAAATGCAGCTAATTTAATAGATACATTTTTACAACATAGGAAGCATTTACCACTTAGAAAGCTTTCTTCAGAACGATGCATCCCTAAAGCGGATTTGCGTTTTGCAGTTATTCTTGAAGAATACTCTTTTAAAGAAAATATCCAAGCTTTTAGTTCAGAATGCATTTCATTAGAATGTACAACTCCATCAGAAAAATGATTGACGTAGTAAAAACCATCCAGTGACTGTTGATCCTGCAAATAATAGTTATCCATAACGATTAGGTTATTTTGTAGCATGAAGAACATGCTCCATAAAAAGTAAATTTTGCAATAATCTTCATAGATATTATGCAGATTATGTTGACAATGGCTTAAAAAACCACAATCGTACTATAGAAGAGAAGTTAGTAAAATAGATAAGATGGGGAAAAAGCTCATTTAATTAACTTTGTCAGACTCCTGATAAAATCAACAATCTAATAAATTTTAGCCTAGACTAGAATAGAAATGCATGGAAAATTCGATCTTTCACATGGAAGATAATTTATTTATACCTTAAACCATATATTCCTTATAAACCTAAAAACTATGTCTCCAGGGGTGGTGATAATCAGGTTTTGCCCTTCAACAGCTTGTTCTTCCCTTGAAGCAATCAGTAAATTAGTAGCAGTCTTTCCCAAAATTGAAAGTAAATGTGTAGCAGTTTGTTTAATAGATCTGGATGGAGACGAAACAAGTGCAAGCACAGGAAAAATGAGGAGAAGCTCTTCAGTCAATTCACTGGGAGAAGGACCAGTCCTGTATTCTGCAAAAGCATGAAAGTTCATGAATAGAGCAAACATAATAACATAGGAAATCATTAAGAAGCATGCAACAGAATTATTTTGTAGTACCAATTATTTATTAATCATTTTTTTGATAAATCATTTAGGATCTATTTCAACTAGAATGCAATTCATTTAGGAGAAAATTGCTGAGGTTGATTAAATAGCATATGATGCAGAAGTACTTTGTAATAGTGGAACTTGTAGCATCCGGTAAAGAACAAGTTGATAAACTGTTGCATTAAATAAGTCAGACTACGAAGTACAATCATTGGTTTCTCATCTAATTAGGAATTCTATTTATGAATCTAATGTTCTTTTTTACACCATAACCACTGAATGCAGAATTGACAATAGGTGATGGAAGAACTATACCATTTTCACCTTTCCATCTTAAGAGAAACAATGCCAGGTTAAGTACAGAGTATTGTTCATGCTCAAGCTCCAGTTGAGTGAGAATAGAGAACAAGGACAAAATCACTGACGACAGGCCAGTGCAGTAGTTAAGTCCAAGATCTTTTTGGACAGCCAATATGCGCCTAACTGCATCTAAGATTTTCTCAACTCCACCCGAGCACTTGCAGAAGTCCCTATGTAGGGATAAAATTGAATCCATAAGTTCCAATCCACACAGCTGAGCTTCATGAATGAGCTGATATCAATTACAAACAATAAAGATGTCATAGGTCCTGAAGCAGAATTAAATTAGAAAAACAAGCGCAAGCAGTTCAAAAACAAAATAAGGGAAGGTGGATATAGCTATCCAAAGATATATAATATTCGTGATTTAACATACCAGTCCCATTCTAACCAACTCCCTTAAGACCACCTGATACGCATCCACCAAACACTCAAAGATACCAGAAATATTGGCTATGTCCTGCATAAAAAAAGGGGTTTAGCAAGCATAGGAAGCTGAGATATCATAAATATAATTTAAAATGATCTAATGATCCAAATCTTGTACCTCAGACATGTTTTCATTGCAATGCTATACGTTCCAAATGAAAATTAAGAGAATGCAAATGACAGCATTTCACAAACTATATAAACTTACTTCAGCATTCTTACATGGAATATACTTGAGAAGACCAGTCAACAGCTTAATGATGGGAATAGTCTCCTCAGGAGATGAGCAGCAAAATGCCGCCATTGTGGACACCAAGTTCCTCAGATATGTAGAGCTGGAACCCGAAATGGGCACCTGTATAACAGAATAATTCAAAAAAGGGCCCAAGAATTCACAGACAGCCTCCATTCCGAGATATCTGCTCTTCATGATGAACAAAACCACTTGTTTGACCAGCCCTAGTTGAACTTCAGCCCCGCAAGCAAGTATCTGAAAAAACGAATATATCCATCAAATTGCATGAATCATAAACTAAAACAAGTATATGGTGGCCAATTCAACCTACTGAGATTTTTCCTATACATACATTCTCCAAAATTGCTGAATAGCAAGCAGCCAATGTTAAAATTGCTTATTCTATCATAAAACATCACATTACATGTAAGTTAACAGTAATTCATTTTTTTCATTTCACATACCATCCAATCTAGAAATTCATTGTGGAAAAGACAAAGCTAAACAAAAATTAATAAAAAATGAAAAACTTTCTAAACATTCAGAACTTCATATTGCTTCCAACTTAAAAATAACAGCCACACCTTAACGAATGGGTGATTCTCTGAGGAAAAAAACCGAAATGACGACGGATTCCGCTCAAAACCAAGTCTAGTGAGCAAACCAATCGCTTTAGTAAAGACAGCAGCGAATTGCGGATTGGATGAATCCTCGAGCGCGGACTGCAGCTCCAGCAATCCATCGGCGAGATCGAATTTATCGTCCTTAACGAGGCGGCAGAGCTCTCGAGTGGACTGATCGACCACCGCCACAGAGGCAGAGCGGAGGCAGCGGCTGACGGCGTCCGCTCCGGCAGCGGAGGGCGGCGCGGAGCGAAATTTGTCGAAAATTGAGGCGACAGCTAGCTTCTGGAGTGAGGGTTGGGGAATTCGAGTCTTCTCTAGCAGTGGAGTGTAGGAATCCATTTTCAGTTCAGCCGTTCAACCGGAGGTAAAACGGAAGTGGTAAAACGGCTTAAATAGTTCAAGGATATTTATTTTCGATAATACTAATGGCATATCGCCTTCTTAAATTTTTTTTTGTTAATCATGCCTTTTCATATTTTAAGGGCCATCTATTTGATTATTTTTCATAAAATTATAAAATTTTCCTAGTAATCTTTTTCCAGTAGAATTTGAATTCGTGTAGCTGACCATGAAATCTAATGGCTTAAGTTGAATTGTAAATGGAACGACATTGATTTTGATGTTTTTGGTTCTTCGAAATGGGTGAACATGGTTTGAGGGCCCAAACGACTCGTAATGGTGGCCGGTCAAAGAACTCGCTATGATGAACGAGTACGTTTGGGGTCGACTCGAAGTGGTGGTCAGACAAAGAATTCGTTGTGACCAACGAGGATGTTGGCCCTTAAGGGGGTCGATTGTTACAGACTCAATACTCCACATCGATTATAAGTGCAATTGGTGTGAGTTTATAGACTAAATGAGCTCTCTCTCCTAACCGGAGTTTGCGCGTGCTATGTGTGTGTTGTTTATGTGTGTATTTTTGTGCGTGTGTGTATATAGTGCATATTTGAGTTGAGCATACGTAGTGTGTATTTGTGCATGTGCAACGTGTATTGTTTGTGCGTGTGATATGCATGCTTGTGCAGTGCGTCTATTGTGTGTGTGTAATGTATGCATGTGTATTCATTGTGTGTGCGCGCGGTGTGTGTATTGTTTGAATGTGTGCACACTATGCGTGAAGGTATATAATTTTACAACTATTTAGATTTCCAATTATCTAATCTTGATATGAAATTCAAATTGTGAATTAAGATATTTTGATATGAAATTCAAATTGTGAATTAAGATATTTTTGTGATACCAAAACATTAGATTTAGAATTGAAGGCTCGAATTCAAATTCCATCGTATAGAACGAAGCCTCAAAGAATTTAATTTGACATGGATAGAGTTACGTTGGCGATAGGCTTTTATCTGCAGTCATACCGTATGAATAGCGATGTGGATCAAAGTATCAAACCACCAGATATTGTATCATGTTAACCAAAATGGTCGTTTTTTTCGTATTTCACAGATCCTTGCTCGAGATAGGTTGTTGGCTCATACAAGGTGGAATAAAGCCCCCTCCCTCTCAACATATTCTGTTAAAACTGTTATCTAAACATGAAGTTTAAACTAGTCATCAAGTTGCTGAAGCAGACTATATCGACCTCAAAGATCAATACAAGGTAGTATGAGAATGTTTAGACTTCAAAATGTCATCTTTGGAAAGGGTCAGATACAAAGTCAGAAATGCAGGGAACTTTTGAGCTTCAATGTGGAAATTCTGTAACATAGCACTATGACAAATTAATATGGTTCCTCTGCTAGGCTCTCTACAATAATGAAATGAATACAAGTGTAGATAGTTGTGACAAATTATAATCCATCATCTATAACATGGTCAAAATGTTATCTGTACACGATCTATTTTTGCGTGTATGAATACATATCACTACAGATTTAAACCACGTCCATCTTGTTCACACGGCCTTTGGCTGTATCTGCTCAAAGTCGAAAACCTCGGACATGAGTTGCCTAACGTCTGGCTTCCCATAAACTGCGTACACGAGGCCATGGATGGCTTGCTGAACCGAGGTTGTAGCTGGATTTCTCAGCCTACGGTTGTGCTCATACGAGTCCTGGACCTGATCGCTGTAGATGATAAAACGGTGAAGATACTTCTCCCTCAAGAACTTGCCACAGAACTTGTTCATCAGAAGACAACGGTGCTTCTCCTGCAGCCATTTCCCAGGAGCATCAATATGCTTCATAAGCAACCTCTCGGCCATCACAAGATCCTGCCAGAAAATCTTGTTAAAATGAAGCAACAATGGCAGAGGAAGGGAGAACATGTCTTAGTTCTGAAACTCGCGTTACCTGGATCTTCTGACCAACATATTCCAAGCGCTCAAAGCAGAACCGTGGGTGTTCAGACTTGTGTTTTGATGGATGCATGAAACAGAGCTGGGTTGCATTTCAAGCACAAGGATATTAGGTGTGGGCAGATGTAAAGTCTCTTATTTAATGCATAATGGAGCCAGAGTCTCAAGCAATAAATTGACGAATACAACAGAGATATGAATTCTATCTGTAATGATGATACTTAATGAAAAGAGATACTACTAATCATAGGCATAAAAATAGGCTTAGAAATTCAAATGACCATTTCATTTTGATAAATTTAAGTTCTAACCATACAATTAACCTTATATTTATGTATTTTTTATACTTACCTTACTCTCTCTCACATACACAAAAACTAACCTTACTCTCTCTCACATACACAAAAAACTAACCTTTCCAGGCATGTCTTTCAAATTGTAAAACTTTGCATTATCATTATAATTATTATTGTTATAATATAACATTAGTCTTTGTATAAAAAATGATATTTTTTGTTCATTAATTATCTTAGTTGTACTTGTGATACAACAAATTAAGTCAAGAAATATTCTCTCATGCATCGCACTAGATGTGATATAAGTTTACTTAAAGCGAGACTAGACTCATTGGAGATGGAGGCCATAATAAACCAATGACAAGTTCTCAAGTACAACACTACATTTTCAAGAAACAAATAAAGGAAATAGCAGCGAGCAAACAAAAGAATACTTGCAGGTAAGACTTAAGAGAAGGTATTGACCCTAATGGTTCGTTTCGGTTAGCCCATTTCACAGCTCTAGAGGGAAGGGAATGACTGAGGAGATGGTTATAAATAACCTTTAGGTCTAACTAAAAGTACGGCATAGCTTGATGCGGATGTCACACGTCTTATCTAAGAAACAAAGATAACAACGAACTTGTAAGAAATACCTGCAACCCCAAGCCAAGCTCAATGTTCCTTGCCTCTGTTATCTCAGGTATCTAAGAAACAAAGATAACAATGAACTTGTAAGGGATATCCAAGTGTTCTCATCACTTGAGGTCTACATTCAAAATCCCATATGTTTCCACGGAAACGGTGCATACCAGGTGGCACACATGCTCTGAAAAGCTTAGGATGAGCAAAAAGGGCATGTTCTGGTGGCTGAAAACATCGAGGCAGTTGTTGCATTAAAAGGTATATATGATTAACAAAGATGTTAATAACTAGCTTAAACTCATGCCCTGCCATAGTAGATATGGTCATGCCACCTCAATACTTTAACCACACACACATATATAATCTTGGTTTACTTTTATGCAATGCCACATGAAAAATATCAACATATTCAATAACTTGTTTTTTAAGCACATTTTGTCATGGTATTTGATCCAAATGTCAAATGACATGAAATTTGCAATCGATTGACATTTATTTCTGGTACTTACTAACATACCTTTAGAACTCAAACTCATTTCCCACTTTTAACCACATGTTTGTAAGTGCCATGAATGCAAATTATTTTTGCTTTTGACAACATTGAGTAGTTCATGTCTCATAGGAATGACATTTTTCATTTTGCATGTAGTTTTCTACATTAGACATTTGCAGTGGGGCTGTTGTAGTTATTGTTCTTTATAAAAATTTTAATAGTTCCTCACTAGGAGATCAGTAAAAGTTAAACAAATAAGAAGGGAAGAAGCAATTACCCTATAAGCAGCAACATCTTGCCAACTGAGTTTTCGGTTATCAAACTCAACAGATACATAGTCTATATCTTCAAGCTGTCTCCTCAATTTAGGCTGGCAGTCTTCAGCCTCCGGGTCAAGCCCAAACACTTCAAAGAGAACACGATATACTTCTGGCATTCCAAAACACAGATATATTGCTCCAAACAACGCCCAGGACACAGATCTACCAAACGAATATCACCAGCCCTGTCAGAACTTAAAATAACTAGCAAACTAAATTGATAACCCTACTCTACTCACAAGAAGCGGTGCTTTAATACAAACTACAATAATAGGTCCATACTTTATACAATACAAGAAGTTGATTAATGAGAGATGATACTATTGAAATTGTCTAGGTCATGAACATCAAAGTGCAAGCAGAATATCATAGTTCCAATACAAATACCAGACCACTCAGGTGGAGTAGAAAAATCATACACAGGATACAATGTGAAAAACAAGTACAGCAAGACCACAAGCAACAAGATCATCCATTTCTAATTCTATACTACAAAAAAATAGGTCTAAGGGTTATATTATGAGTTTCTTTCCCTAGATATCGCAAACAAAACATGAACTCGTCGAACTATACCAACTTGATCACTTAATGATATCAGTGCGATGAAAGCCTTATATGCTAAACAATGAACTTAAACCTTTTAATATGAGCAATTACATTGTCAATAAGGCACATCATTGCACAAAATGCTACCCACATCAACTCTACTAATTCTATAAAGGATCACAAGACACACACGGCAGACTGATGATTCATTCAACAGCAACTTAAAGCATTACTAAGTCCATTCCCCTCTCAAGTTGTTCAGTTAAAAACCATCACAGAAATATAGTAATCACTCATTATTTGAAGAACTCAAGCCACAAATCACATTCATTCTTTCCCAAAAGCATAAAAATTAACCAGGAAAAGTGACATACTTCACTGGAGGCTCACGGTCTTTGCGAAGGAACCTGTCCATATCATCAAACTGGAAAACCAAATTCTGCAAGCTAGCAGTTTTAATCCACTTATTCAAGTAATTTGTTTATTTTACACATCTTGTTATGGTATTTGGTCAAATGTAAAATGAGTAATGGTATGAATAGATCAGGAAAATTACACAGGACAATATAGTGGAACTCTCTTTGAAGATAGAGGAACAAACAATTGTTGTAATTCTTCATGAAAATCTTAATAGTTCCTCACTAGAAGATCAGTAAGATGTTAACAAATAAGGAGGGGAGAAACAATTACCTTATAAGCAGCAACATCTTGCCAACTGAGTTTTCAGTTATCAAACTCAACAGATACATAGTCTATATCATCAAGCTGTCTCCTCAATTTAGGCTGGCAGTCTTCAGCCTCTGGGTCGAGCCCAAACACTTCAAAGAGAACACGATATACTTCTGGCATGCCAAAACACAAGTATATTGCTCCAAACAACGCCCAGAACACAGATCTACCAAACCAATATCACCAGCCTGTCAGAACTTTAAATAACTACCAAACTAAAGTACTCACAAGAATCAGTGCCTAAGTGCCTTTAATACTACAAGACATTGATTAACGAGAGATGATACTATTGAATTGTCAAGCTCAAGAACACCAGAATGCAAGCTAAATAGTAAATATCATAGTTCCAATACAAAAAATCAGACCACTCAGGTAGAGTAAGAAAATCGTACGCAGGATACAATGTGAATAAAGAGTTCAGCAAGACCACAAGCTACTAGATTATCCACTTCTAATTTTACACTACAAGCAATTACATTGTCAATAAGGCATATCATTGCACAAAGTGCTACCCACATCAACTCTACCGATTCATTCAGCAGCAACTTAAAGCAATACTAAGTTGATTCCTCTCTCACATTGTTCAGTTAAAAACATCACAGATATATATCAGTAACAACTTATTATTTGAAGAACTTGCGCCACAAATCACATTCATTCTTCCCAAAAACATAAAAATTAACCAGGAAAAGTGACATACTTCACTGGGGGCTCCCGGTCTTTGCGTAGCAGCCTGTCCATATCATCATACTGGAAAACCAAATTCTGCAAGCTAGCAGCTTTAATCTACTTGGGCAAAAACCTCTTCCCAATCAAAGCATACACCCTCTCCCTCATTGGCCCCGAAGACTCCCTTGGATACCGCTGCAAGAAGAACTCACACAGCGCCAGCTCCAGTATATACTGCCCCAAAAACAACAGCCGCGAGTGGCCCGACCTCACATGCCTCACATTAGTCCTCTCACAGTGCGGATGCTGAAACGCCAAATACAGCAAGGAATCGAATTGCTTAGCCGGATTATCATCTCCGTAGCTATCCGAGGGCTCCAAGGGATAACCCAGCGCCTGCTTAGCCTCCAGCAAATACTCATCCATCCACGTTGTATTGGCATTGTTCAATCGCTGCGAAGGGAAGCAAGAGCTCAGCAAAGGGAACGACTTTAGCGATAATTGGGGGCTGTTGAGGAATCTCTCGGCTAATCTCTTGTCATCTAATGGCGGTTTGAGGATGAATCTTTTTGGGGGCGCCCTTTTCTTGGGGGAGACTACTTTGAGGAGGCGTTGGGGGCTGTTCTGAGGGAGCTCTTTGGGGTCGGCGGAGGCGACGGCTGAAATGTGGAGATTTGGGGTTTTGGGGATTTTGAAGTGGGTTTGGAAGGGGAAGAGAGTGAGTGAGGAGTAGAAAGAGAGTTCTAATTTGGTGTGCGGTGTGAAAGATGAAGATAAATCCATTGGTTTAGATGGATGGATGGATGATGGAACTGGATTTCTATGAGAAATTGAAGTAGATTGGGGAAGCCATTGATGGAGGTTTTTGCAGGGTTTCTTTCTGCTGCAGAGATAAGGAACGAAATTAGAATTTTGTGTAGATGGAGTACTAATTTCAATAGTAACGTTGACAATGTTTTAGCGTTTTAAATTCCCTTGATGAAAGTGGTCTTGGGATTTAAATTAAGATTTAAATTAAGAGTGATGCTAAATGGTCATAATGGGGCCGGCCATAAAGAGTTAATTTAGTCCATTTACATGTATAAAAAATTAGAATTACCGATATAAACTTATATGTGTGTGAATGGACTTGTGAGTTGATACTTAACATTGAATTCCATTACGTAAAACACATTAATATCACGAATTACTGTATACGTTGAGCAACAATCAAGAAATGACAGTAGTAATAAGTTGAGCAAAAACCACGAAAGAGCAACACTAACATGTTGAGGAACATATAATGAACATGATATAAAAGTAAAATCAAGTAGTATTAAACCAAAAATTTTTAATTTTTTGTTATTTAATTAATTTATGGTTGATCATAGTGTGGCCGCATAGCTTTATACTTAAATTAAACAATACTATCATAAGATAGAATTTGAGATAATGATATTGTGACATAATTCTAACGTTAGTGAATAATATTTTACTATTGTGAATGCTAATTTGGTAGCTGAAGAATTCATTAATTTGCTAACAACATTTGAAAAAATGAAGTTAATGTTTTCATGCCTTAAGCCTAGTTGCTTGATTCGAGGTGAAAAATATTACTACATTATCATGTTCGAGTGTTTGTTAACGTTGGCATGAAAGACTTGTTGTTCATGCTCGTACTGCAAAAAAGAATTGATTAATCATACACATATCGTTCACACTTATTGAATGATCACATATTTCAAATACTAAAAAAGATAACTGCTATTGCAGATTGTGGTGATGTTGACAAATGGATCAAGTTATAACATAGTATAAAAAGATAAATCATTTCCAGCATATTTTACATGATGCCACTAGAGTTGTTAAATAAATACTCTATTCGTTTGCAGAAATACACTACAATTGTTTTATTTGGGAACACAAATTTACAAACAAAACTCACAAATTTTCTACATAATTGTGACTCTTAGGCCATCCGCAATGGGGCGGACGATGGCACGCCCGATGGCGCGCATTGTCCGCGCCCGCCATCGTCCGCCCCATTGCGGGTGCGTGACATAGGCCGCGGACGATCGTCGCGCCCTATACTAAGGGCGCGGAGTATAGCGCGGACGATGCCCATCGTCCGGCCCACTGTGGGCTACGCGGACGATCGACGCGGACGATGGCACGCGGTTTCGTTTTTTTATAAATAGAGTTCATTTGTAATTTCATTTCACGATTTCACTTTCGAAACTTATTACATTTACATAATTACTACGAAATGGATTCCAGTCCCAATAGTCCTATGTTTAGCGGCGGAGTTCGAGAAGTTCACGCGGGCACAGGGGAGCGGCAAGAGCTTGAGCGACGTGCGCGCTAAAGCGCTGTTGTCGTACCGGTCGATGTACGGCGACTTCAAGAACGAGGCCATCTGGGCGCTCTTGAGGGACAAGCAGAAGTTCCAAGGTGAAATTCTGCACACTGGTGCGCCGAAGAGGACGAAGACCACCGAAGCTGGTGATTACACGAGCAACGGCAGCGGCAATCACCCGGTTGACCTCAACCGGACGTACGTGGATGAAGGGAGTTCCGGCACACCGATGTCCTCCCGACGTCAAGGCTGCGAAGGCCTAGGGGAAGGCGGCCGCGACCTCATCCTCGACCGCTGCAAACCAATTTCCGTTCCCGGAAACACTCCCGACCCAGACGGCCACCGCATTTGAGTCGTTGGCAACAGCGTCGATGGCGAGGACGTTATTGCAGACGCACAAGGCCCTCAAGAAGTGTACCGACCCCGACGAAGCCGAATATCTCCGGGCGTTAATCGATGAGCTGCGTCGGAAGTTGGGAATTGCACCGACTTAGTTGTTTTTTTTTTGTAAGTTGAATGGTGTAACTTTTTTTTTTATTAATGCGTCGCCATTTGTTATTTAGACGTTTTTTATTTACTCGTTACTTGTTATTTGAAAACATTTAAATTAATTAAACAAAACAATAAAATGATGATGTGGCGCGCCATAGGGCGCGCCTTAGGACGCCCCACTGCAGGTGTGGGGGAAGGAGGATAAAACTGATGATGTGACGCCCCCTGCTGATGCCCTTAATAATATATTTTTATCTACTAAAAATACATCCATCCATCAACATCATAGATGACATGGGTAGGCCCAAACCAACACATGAATCAAGTGTTTATTCATGTATAGTGGGCCTAAGTTAAGACTGAATATTTGGGCTTCAGATTGACTTGGGCTTATATTGGGCGGGCTTCAGGTATTCAGCTTATGCAAAGTATTTTCTTAAGATTAAATTTTGATCTGTACTTGTGTGATTTTTTAGCACTTTGCATGCTAAAGAATTTTTACATAAGTTGGGATTAATGGTCGGAAATTAGACGTCTAAGGTTATCAGTAAAATGACACGTTGGCCAAATTCCACCAAAGTTAAAAGGTATTGTCAGATTTTAAAACTTGCTAGACTTCGTAAAAAATATACAATCAATATAATTAAGTAAATTATGACGATCAACTTTATTGTTGATAATTGATGAAGACCAAAGATTCTATCAAGACCTCTTAATTAAGTACGAGTCAACCTGACTAACCAACCACGTACCTTAAAGGAACGCATTGGCCTATCAAATTAATTCATTTCGTACAAACTTGGTTCAAATTTTAAACTCGAATTTTAGAATATCATCTCGAAAATAAATTTCTACATTGACATCATAATTTGTTGCTGCAATATTGCTAGTCCAAGTTGCACCTTGAAGACCAACCATCCAATTATATCGTTTTATATTGATTCATCAGTTTAAGTGACATTGTGTATTATTGGGAGTACTTATATATGCAACTTAAAAGAAATGTAAAGGACGGTGGAGATCATGAATTTATTATCAATCTAATAGTAACACCTAATATATGGAGTATATGTTTTATCCGGCAGGAACATAATTGGAGTTCCTTTTGTTTATTTGGAAAGGAATCTAATGTTCACTTGGTGGCAGACACATCTTCACAATTAAAGTCAATATTTTATTGCAAAATTAGTTCCCATGTGGTTGGTGTGAGATCATCACCATTAACAATATGTAGTATATACACAACACAAGCTTAGCCTAAGGAACAAAACAAAGTGCCGCAGGCTTATCTAGATCAGATCCCCTCCACTCTCTATTTTTCATAAATAATATTCATATGCAAATCAAATTGTGTATTCCAACAATTCATGAAGCACTACAAACTACATTTATTTTAAGTAGATTCTGATGTAATAGTATGATGCCGAATCATATAAAGAATATTTCAACGGTTAGGTTAAGTAATTAGAGAAATGCTAGTTTCTTAAAAACGAAAAAGTATTCTTATAAATAAAAAACTGTATTCAAAAAAGCCCGGAAAAAATAGTAATTTGTCTTTTTCGCCCCCTAAACATTGCCAGATCGCCGAAATCAGTCATCGCTAACAATGATTTGATTCTTCGGTTCGATACTTCGATTCACAAGTACAGTGCGAATCTCAAATCATTCCGGCACATAAAATGTTTTCAGCGTGTTTTTCGTACTGCATTGAACATCTTAGGAATGTGGTGAGGACAAATCGATAGACGATGATGGGCTAAGTCGTATCTGCATGTGAGTCATGTGGGACAATGCTTCAATCTAGGGATTCCCATTAGATAATTATCTTAACTAAATTCCAGATAATCTAAATCAATTATGAGAGAGATAGAGAGAGCTAAACAAGATTTCTTAAAATTGAAATCCAATTACAATCAGCATTGGCATCACATAATCAGCAGTGGTGGTAATAACATAGTACATAATTAGCAAGGTATGATAAGATGAATTTTTTTTATCACGTCATATTTAGGCTGAGGGCATGAAATAGCCAAGGCTGGTGGGAAACTGTAGTCTCGGGCCCCCATTTTAATCCCGGGCTTCTCACCATCTTGCTCGACGAAGATAAGCTCGGCCCGGACTTGTTCTCGTAGAAGCTTCTCGGCCCTAAAGTCAGCTCCAGATCATCAAATTCACATTTTCCAACTGACTCCATGGCCCGTTCCGCCTTAGACCCCGGCCCGTTATAAGTAGTCTGGCTATTCCTATCCCGCCCGTTTTTGGCGATATCTTTCATCAACATTTTCTGTATCCGATACAAGCGATGGAGCTCGTAAACCTACACCCCCCCAAAAAAAAAGAAAATAAAATTTAAATTTTAAATTAATTTAATTAAAAAAAAGAAAAGAAAATATAGAGTGGGAATTAAATTAAACTTGATTTTCACCTGCTCTCGAAATGTTTCCTCGTGCTTGAGCATGGCCATTTTCATGTATTCCTTGTCGTACTGATTCAGAAGCCTCTCCATTACTTTCAAATATTCATACAATCTGTAATTTCTTCCTAAAATATTCAATATTACTTAATTGTTAAAAATCGGCACATGATGAAAGCTGTGTATCGTGCTAGTGAGGCCATAAATACATGTGAGATGTTTTTTTTTATTTTAGTTGATTATGAGTTATGATAATGTTAAATTGGGCCATAGTAATTATTGGCAAACGAAAAATATCTATAAGCATGGCTGGGCATCGTTTTCATAGATTCATCAAGAAAAGTACTTGATGAGTCATAGTGAATCCATCTCCCCTAGTCCACATATTTTCACTATTTTAGATATTTTCTTGGGAATAATTGGACTACATTTCTTTGTTTTTATATAAAATCGTGAATATTACATTTTGTGTCTTTGTATAGTAGTAACACCTAGATTATAAGTACCATTACCCCACCAATAATACTAAGCAATTTATTAATTTTATAAAATCCGAAAAAAGGTGAATTTCATGCTATGTAAAGATTGATAAAAGAAGAAATCCAGGGATTAATTTAATGCTAGCCAAGGACAGTAAAACTGTAAGATGAAGCCTCCAAAATCTGTTAAATTGCAGAATTTTTAAAGAAAAGTGGAGAAAAAGGAAACTGTTGGATTATGAAAAAAGGAACTGTTTAACTTTGAAGATGTGTGAAAAAGGGTAGTTAATTTAGGCTGCAAACCTCAGAAAAAGGTGATAAATCTTTCTGTAAATTCCGTAATGATCTAAAAAAGAAACTAACAAAACCCATCAGTTTAAGAAAAAAATCTAGAACAAAGAATATTGACCAAAAAAGGAACCAAATCTGGTTTTTAATTTAGACACATGAAGGAATTTTCTTACCAGCGTCATGAACTTGAAAAAATCAGATCTTTCTCTCTCTGATCTGATCTGATCTGATCTGATTTGGCTTCAACAACTTGTGCTTCTTTTCCCCTCACAAATGTTGTTACCCTTTTGGCATATATAGAAGTGTTTGGACAGATATAGAGAGAGGAGATGGTGCATAAGAATTTGAGGAATCTGTGTTAATTTGTTGTCACAATAATCAAAGTAATTGTTTGTTGGTAATGGGTAATAGGATGGGGGTTTTGATGTGAATGATGAGAGGCATGCCAAATAAATCCCACTGCTATGTATATTTCAAGCTTTGTGGAGAGATGTCCGACCATCTCCACCACACCAATTATTTGTTTATTCACTATCCAACGTTATTTTATTTAAATCAGTATATATATTGTACTACTACTACCAAATACTTGTTCGGGTTTGAGTTATCACGGAATAAATATGGAACAATTACTCCCTTAGTCCCAAGGAAGATGACCCCTTCCTTGGGCGGCACGAGATTTTATGTAGTTTTATTTTGTGTGTTGAGTGGAGAGAGTAAAGTAAGAGAGAGAATAAAGTAAGATAAAAGTGTTTTATTTTAAGTAAATGGTTATCTTGGTTGGGATAAACCAAAAAGGAAAATGGGTCATATTTAATGGGACAGGGAGTAATAATTTTCTTTCAAAAAATAATTGTAGAAAATACATTTATGTGCCCCATAAAAAATTCGTAAAATTGAAAGATATCGTTGATAGTTAAGATAACAAATTTTCCTCTTCTAAAAATATATGAAAACTTTGAAGTTCACTTACTCTCTCAATTTAAACACTTAATGAGAAATCTAATTAACAAAATTCGAATGGTATATGTCCAAATCAAGAAATTCAAGTATTTTGTATCATGTTCATACATTTTTAGAAATAATCAAATATCAGTTAGTAGAATATTCCCTCCGTTCTGGAATAAGAGTCCTATTTAATTAAGACACGAGTTTTAAGAAATGTAAGGAAAAGTGAGTGGAAAAAGTTGGTGAAATGTGAGGCCTACTTCCCAGTTATGACATGGGTTTTAAGATGTAAAGAAAAATGAGTTGAAGAAGTTGGCGGAATAAGTTAGTGGAATATGCATCTCACTTAAATATATTAGTTTTGTAACAAAATGTGGGTGGAAGAAGTTGGTGGAATGTGATGCCTACTTATCATTTATGATAAAAGTAAAATATGATTCTTATTGTGGGACTAACCGAAATGGCAAAACATGATTCTTATTGTGGGACGAAGGGAGTATTTTTTATATGTCAATACACTACTCATATTAGTATATATAAGTTTCTTTTACACAATATCATACGCCATAACAATTTTTTATACGTCAGTATTTCAGTGGTATGCATGTATAATACTACCCTTTATGCACACACAATATATAGTAGTATGCATGAATAATATCACTCTATGCATTTCTTTCACATACTGTATCAGGGTACACGAGGATAATTTTTTCTATAATTGTGTTAGTGGACAATCGTATCACTTTCGTATTAAAATAAATAAAATCACAATTAGTTAGAAGTAAATATATCAATAAATCGACTTATATATGGTAACAATTACAAAGTATAAAAGGAACAAAATGTAATGAGAAAATCGAGTAATTCAACTGTATTAAAGTATTATGCGATGGCATTTAATCGCGAATCCTTGGTACAATATTATTTATACAACTATATGAGAACATCCACAGTGGTGTGGATATCCCCACGGACAAGCACACGGACATCCCAAAAACACATTATGTCACGTCATAAGGACATCCCACTGCATTGTCACATCATAATTACATCCTACTGCACAATAGTGGACAAGCAATAAGACTAGCCGACGCCCTAGCCAATAAAATAAATTGAAAAATACGATTTATTCATTTTAATTGTTGGTGTTTATCAAATATTAAAAAAATGAAGTGCAATAAGTTATAAATATTTAGTATAAATAAAAAAAAGTTTAAAAAGTTTAAAAAAATAAAAAAAAGGACGTCCTATCTCTTGTCCGTCGTCTGCCCATAATGGTGGACGAGCGCACGGACAAGGAGACAGACGTCCGCCTTTTCCGACGGACGAGCTCTTGTCCGTCTGGGATGTCCGTCTGCCGCTCGCCGGTCACAATGGTGGACTAGCACACGGACTAGCGGCTAGTCCGCGCGCTAGTTCGCTTGCTAGTTCACCACTGTGGATGCTCTGAATGGATTTTGAATTAGAGCATCCTTAACGCGCGGGGTCGGGCCCCAATGAGCGAGTCCCGACCCGTGCGTGGCGTTGGAGGGGAGAAAATTCCGGTTCAGGCCGGTCCCATGGCCGCAGTTGAGGCCTGGGGACGCTCCCGGGGTCCGGCCTGGCCGGCGTTAAGTGTGCCCGGGCCGTAACGAACGCGTCCTGGCCCAGCGTTAGATGCTCTCCGGGCCGGGCTGCAAGTCCCCAAAAATTTATTTATTTATTTTCGAATTTTTGTCTATAAATACTGAACATTTGGCTACCATTCATCCGCACTTTACCCATTTCAATCCTCTTGTATTCCCATATTTTTGGCTTCTATGGAGTGGTTTAACAACGATGAACGTCAGATGAACGAGTTCGTCAATGCCAACAATTGGTACGTGCCGCCATCACCCCCATCGCATACGACGCCTAGTCCGGGGGTGGCTAGCAACATCGACATAACATCGTCAGTTAGCACTGATGAGTACGAGATCAGTGATATGGAGCCCGCTGAAGGGAGGGGCAAGGGCAAGGTTGCGGATGATGAGGGGCCAAAGAAGTATAGTCCGCACGAGACATTGTGCCTAGCCAAGAACTTCGTCGACGTCTCCGAGGATCCTATCATCAGCAACCAGCAGAGCGGCAAGGTGTTCTGGTAGCGAATTGCGGAGAAGTACAACGCTGGTCGTCCTAGAGGGTCGTTCGAGCGTAGCTACGTGAAGCTGCGCAAGCATTGGAGTCGGGTCCAGAAGGAGATGAACAAGTGGAATGACAAGTGGACCAACGTAATCCGGATGTGGCCGAGCGGGTACAGCGAGATAGACCTCGTGGAGAAGGCCAAGGTGGAGTTCTTCGCTGACGGGAAGAAGCATTTCAAGTACTTCGACGTCTGGAAGATTGTCGAGAAGAGCTCGAAGTACACCGGTGGGGCCGAACCGACGACAAGTGGGGCGCCGAAGAGAACCAAAGTTTCCGCCGCCGGAAACTACTCTTCGAGTAAAGGAGGTCCGACGATCGACCTCAACGTGACAGACGACGACGTCTTCTTCTCATCCCTTAGCACTCAAAGCCGTCCGATGGGAACAAAGACGGCAAAGAGAAAAGCGAAGGGGGAGGCAACTGCGAGCTACTCTGCTATGCCGCCACCGCCGCCCAATCAGTCTCTGGATAAGATCTCCGATCTATGTCGGGGATGAGTATTACCTGGCGGATGAGCCAGCTGACGGAGTTGACATCGAGGGATACCTCGACAATGTCGGAGTTCGATCTCGAATTGCACCATGAGATGATCGCCTACCTTCGCGCACAAATGAAGAAGTAGTAGTTTAATCCTTTTTTTAAAAAAAAATGTATGACTTGTATTTTTATTTTCTAGGATTTTTAATTTGCTTTGTCTAGGATTTGTAATTTTAATTTCTACCGAACAATGTATTTTCCCGGTTTGAATTGTTCAACGTATTGCATTTACGAGTAAAATAGGTTGAAGTTGTAAATAGTGCAATTTATTAGTTGTGGCCCGGGTTGGGGCCTGCAGGGTTAGAGCAGTTGTGGCTTGGGACTCAAATTTAGGGGAATGATGACGTGGAGTGGACTTGAGGCATGAATCCGGGCCAGGGTTAAGGATGCTCTTAGAGCATCACAAGGGCCCGTTGCAACAAATCATCAAAGTAACAGCGCAGCCTGACAAAGTGATGCGCATGCACCCAAGAACTAAATACTCCATAACTTAGTACTAATAATGTACTCCCCCCGTCCCAATAATAGATGTCACACTTGGGGATTATCACGAGATTTTAGGAGGTGTTGTTTAGCATATTAAGTGGAAAGAGAAAATAATATATTTATATTAATGTGAGAGAGAACTTTTTCCAATAAAGGAAATGTGACATCTTTTGTGGGACAAACTAAAAAGGAAAGTGTGACATCTATTATGGGACGAATGGAGTATAATTGGTGTAATGAGATTAATGTATATATACCTACTCGGGAGTGATCAATTGCTAACTCATCATTTAATTGCTAACTACAACTAATTTAAGACCATAGGATTTTAAAAATCTTGTGGTCTACAATATGCCATGTGTAATTTCATTTTTCATTTTTTAATATTAAAAAGATGATAGCAACTATCAAATTTAGGGTTTAGAAATACAATGTCAATACAGTGTATGAAACGCATCAACACAAAGACATGACAATGTCAATACAATTTCATATTGACATTGTATAAGCATTGTATTGACATATTATTATGTGTTGTGTATTGATATAAAGCTGTTAACGAAATTTATGAAAATTTTCAAAAAAAATTTCAAATTTTGACATCGGGAATATATGCAAGTGAGATCTCGTTATAATCCTTATGAAATTATCTTTAATTTGATATATGTTGTGCGAAAAAATAATTTAAATCGAGAAAGTTATATGCGTTTTAAAGTTATAAGATATTTTTTAAAAGTTGTTTATAACTAATTTGTTGTAAATTGACCTTAATACTCTTATTGACTTTTTTTGTTGATCGTATTGACATTTCAGGGCGGACAATCTAGGCCCTTGATTTGAATATCTAATGATTATTATTTAATTATAGTTAGTAATTAAATATTGAGTTAGCAATATAACACTCCCCTATTTCTATTTGTTAGACAACCAATTATGAGAATTTTTGTTCTATATATTTCATAAATAAATACAAGTAATAGTAGTACACATGACTAATTAAGGTACCATGTAGCACGCCGACACTTGGATTTCAGCCGTACATACCTTAGGGTACCTCCACGAAATCAAAAGTCATGGATATTGTCCGATTATTAGGAGATTATAATATACCAATCTTACAAATTTACTTTATACGGAGTAATATAATACTTCTAATAGATCATGAAAAATACAGTTGCTATAATATTGAGTAATTATGTGGTGTTAGTGAAATATTCCTTCTTCTTGTATCATGTCTCTTTAAGTCTTGATTAAAAGTGTAAATCAAAATGAAGAAATGAGTAAATTTTTTTTTTCTTTTGGGGGGGGAGCCTAGAGCATCCAAAACGGACTCAAAATGCCCTGGACGCACCACCCAGCCAGGCGCCCCCGTTATGATGCCCGCGACGGGGAGGCGGGACATGACAAGAGGCGCTCGAAGTGGTGCAAGTGCTGCTCGCATCTGTTGCGAGCGAGCCGCTCGGCCATTATAACATGAGAATAGATTCTTCTTCTTTTAATTTTTAATTCAAATGTAATTAGGTTAGTAATCAAGTCAAAATGTTGTTAATTGTTATTTTTTGATGAAATCTTTATATATGGACCAAAATATATTTTTTAAAATAAATGCTATTACATGTAATGTATAGGTCCAAAAATATATTTTGGGCAAAAATATAAGATAATTTTTTTGAACTTTTAGTCTAAAATAAATATAAAATAAAAAGATGAAGGCGGGATCAAATCCATGATCACTCCACCATATAAAATTATAATGCAGGTTTGTATTAAAATAGTCGGATGAGCTGGATTATGATAATGTTTGATGATTGGGCGAATTTTTGATGGTAACAAATGCGGGTAAAAGAAAATATAGATCACGACACAAGGAATTACGTGGTTCGATTTACTGAGGTAAATCTACGTCCACGGGAAGAACGGAGGGCAAGATTGTATTGCTTGATCTGGTTTACAGCTTACAAATACAGACTTGCTATATGATCTTTTTCGTCTAGAGAGTTTTCCTTCCTTTTAGTCTATCTGATCTAAGTTCTATTTATACATTGAACTAAGATCGTGGCTTGCATCACCACTAACTAGGTCGTGGCTTACATCACCACTAACTAGGTTGTGGATGTCGTGGAGGTCATGAGATCCTGCATGGGTCCACTATCTGTTTGTTTGGTCCGCTATCCTGCATGAGATCCTGCATGAGTTGACACCACTAAATAGATCGTGTAGTGGAGGTCGTGGAGGTTCTGCATGAGTCCACTATCTCCCAGTTCGGTCGAATACTGAGACCGAACTGCTGAACTATTGCCGAGCAGCTTTTGCCGATCTGAGAGTAGAGCTTGATTGGTCGGCTTTTACCGAGCTGTAGGCTGGGGCCGAACTCTTTGGTAATGCCGAACTGATACTCTTCCTTGGGCTTTGGGCTGATGGGCCGTCACTGCTATTGGGCTTGTTTAGTACGTACCCCATCAATGTTGTTAGGTAAATGAACCTTCAATGAATCCGATTATGATATAATGATGTATATTAAATATAAAATGATTAAGGAGTTGAATCTAACCGGAGCAAACTTATTCTTACGTCCAAAATTAAAATATCCAACATGAGATGAGCACTATCCCCTGAAGTATTGCAGGTGAGGTCATTTTAATTTTATGGTAATTGACCAAAATGATTTAGAATGATTTCCGTAATTACAAAGATATGAAACATAAAAAATTAATGAAAATGCTTGATTGTTTATGGATTTTTTAAACTAATATTTTCCATCATAAACTACTTAATATAATACAAATCCCAAAAATACATCTGATGGAATGTATAATTAGTTCCTTCAAGTATGTTTTGATTAAAATTATTTGTTTGTATTTTTATTATGCTTTCACTTTGATCGATTTTAAGGTGATTACTTCATACTTAATAGAGTATTTACTGTAAGAAGTTTAATTAGTTCATAAGTTCGAATCTCAACTTCTTGGTTTAATAATGACAATTTCAAATTCAGTTATCATAAAAAGAAAATCAATCTGTTAGAATATGAGAAATATATTGGATAAATGATTTAGTTTGAAGGAAATATTTGAGAGGATAATTGACGAATACATGACAAATTATTTAAGAGAGGCAAGTGGTTAGTTTTTCAACGTCTGAAACTTGTACAGATACAACATCCTCATATTTTCATAGGCATTTCTTACTTATTCTAAAATTATCTACTCTATTCTTTTATATTTTATAGATATAAATTTTTTCCTATAAAAATATAGATATTTTATTAGATGTATCTATATCTAGTGAGAGTTGTGATATAGGCAAAACCTATTGATTCTATATATTTAGATGATTCTACTAAAAGTATAGATATCTTATATCTAATTATAGATATTTGTATAAATAATATCTAGATATTTTTCTCATATAATATCTGGATATTATTAATAAAAAATCTTAAACTATTTTCTATTATTCCAACACAACTAAAATAAAAAAAAAACAAAAGAAAAGTACCAATGTGCAGTGGCGAAGCCACGTTGGGGTTGGGACCAGGGGGCACCTGGTCCCCCATCAATTTTACGATTATTTGTATATTGTATACGTAAACCAATAATCACATGGTAAGTCAATGGTACAGTTGGTAGCTAACTTTGTCTTCTTTGTAAACGTCGACAGTTCGGTTCCCTCTGGTGACGATTTTTAACTCTTTTATTTCATATTTTATATTTCTTTGCCTTTTATTTTGTGGAACATAATTTCTATTTGTTCTCTTTTACACTAGTACTTATATTCATTTTAATTCTATGTCATTTCATAATTGCTTTCTTCCATCATTATACTCATAATCAGAAAAATTTAAAGATATAATTATTTTATTCTATTTGTTATGATTTAAGTTTCGTTAATATTTTTTATGGAGATATTTTATGCAGTATAATGTGGATATTTTATATTTCTTTGCTTTCTATTTTTTGGAACATAATTTCTATTTGTTCTCTTTTACACCATTACTTATATTCATTTTAATTCTTTGTCATTTCGTAATCGCTTTCTTCCATCATTATACTCATAATCAGAAAAATTTAAAGATATAATTATTTTATTCTATTTGTTATGATTTAAGTTTCGTTAATATTTTTTATGGAGATATTTTATGCAGTATAATGTGGATATTTTATATTTCTTTGCTTTCTATTTTTTGGAACATAATTTCTATTTGTTCTCTTTTACACCAGTACTTATATTCATTTTAATTCTTTGTCATTTTGTAATTGCTTTCTTCCATCATTATACTCATAATCAGAAAATTTAAAGATATAATTATTTTATTCTATTTATTATGATTTAAGTTTCGTTAATATTTTTTATGGAGATATTTAAACATTATAAAACATTCGTTTCCATCCGTTATACTTACGTAAAAATTGAAAATATCAAATAATCAAGCGTTTGACGTCATGAATATCAAAAAAATCCTATAACTATTAACATTAATTTGAGCCCCATCGTAAAACTTTTGGCTTCGCCACTACCAATGTGTCTCAACTTTGCTACTCCCTTTAAACCAATTATGAGATATTTAACTTAGTGTCAATTGATATAATTCATTAGTGTATTATATGACTATTCTTAAAGTTAATATGGAGTAACACATTATATTAAATAAAATGCACAAATATAATATAGAAATAAAAAAATGACAGGCAAATGGCGACTCTATGGCTCGTTTCACGAGTTTCCTTTATTATTAGAATATTAGATCAAAGATAATAATTGAAGTACAAACAAAAGAGAAAGTTTGATATAGTACATACTTGACAACCAATAATCTAAAGGGAGTAATTATATATAGTGTTTATGTACATTAAAATAAAATTCTTGTTACATGTTGGGTGCAGTATATTTGTCCTATGATGAATCAGTTGTTTGGATTTTGTGGAATTATTATATATTGATTGCAATAAATAACTATACTATATTTGGAAAGATCGAAACACCACCAACATGGAGACGATGTTCATCTCAATTAATTAATTAATACTCCCTCCGTCCCGCACTACTTGCACTTATTTCCTTTTTGGGCGTCCCAAGTTATTTGCACTCTTTCCATTTTTAGTAACAATTTATACCTATAGCCGTAATTGTTGACTTTGTCTATCACTCATTCCTTAATCTCCGTGCCCAAAAGGAAAGGTGCGAGTAGTGCGGGATGGAGGGAGTATTAATATATATATATATAGGGGGTGCAAAAAGAAAAAGGGAAATGCTAAAATAAGAAAATGAATATTATGTGTGCTCGTGCCAATCTAAAGAAAGTATAAGGATGATAGTCACATATAGTTGTCGGATGATCTCATTTTCTTTTATTCTCTTGTCTTTCTCTGCGTTATGATTAACTTGTGTCACACACTGTTTTTTCTTTTATTTTGTTTCTCTATTTTTTTCTTGGCCTTTGGAAATGGAGAGAATAGTTATTCATATGCAGAATATGGTACTCCAAATACAGTTCAGCTTTCATTCCCCTCTTAGAATTTTGAACCATTACGTGAGCAATTATTTTATACTATCTTACTAGTTCTATAAAAATAAAAAAAAATAATTTTATTTTATGTCATGGACTCTACGGACCACTAATACTGTTTTCACTATTTTTTTTATATCTTTTACTTTATTTTATTTTATTCTATTTATTTTTTTAATTTTATTAATTATGTTTTAAAACTCTTGACGTTTCAAAGTTTCTGCTTTATTTTTTAAAAACTAAGAGATAGTATGAGAAGGAAGAAATGATTTTCTGATAAATAACAATATTAGCTACTGTATGGAGTAGAATTTTTAGTAAGGAGATTGAAAATAACGATCATTTACTAATTACTAACATTGATTTATGATTATATATATAATACTACTACATTTCAAATTCTAACAAAATAAAATATAAATTCGAGAAATGAGTGATAATTTGATGAATGATGGATGTAGGAATTGGGACATGGAAGCACGCGTTGCCGGTGCAGGAAGGTGGTGTGGGGGCCACTTGATGTAGAACCATTCTCCAACTTTTTATCTTTATTTTTGACACCCTACGTTTTATTTGCATGTTTCTAATTTCCGTATCCTCAAAATAAGTGCCCCACCATACACAATTCTAATTTCAAAGATTCAAGTTCCAATTATCCTGTGAATTTACTTAATTTAAATCGTATCGTGTGAGACTATAATCAAATGATGAATAACCCCGAGGATAAATGGCCACATCAATGATATTGATATATGTACAATCAGCATTAATTAACGTTTTATTAGTGGACAAAAAAGGTAAGTTAGAGATGATAAAATAAAGCTTTAAATCTATGTATTAAGGCATCCATAACGACAATAGCCCAGCCATAGCCTAGCCACAAATTCCTACTGTCACGTCATCAGCACTAAAAACTCCTCCTGTCACATCATCAGGACAAGCAACTGGACAAGCAATAGCCTAGCCATAGGCTAGCCACAATAAACAAAATTATAAAAATAACAATCACACAAAATACGGAATTCAACTTACGACACAAATACGAGAAAATGCAATAATTTTATTTAAATAAAAAAAGGTACATTAAAAAAATTACATAATTAAAAAAAAACTAACGTCGTGCAGTCCTCCGCGCCCACAACTCTTCAATTAAATCCTTTTGGAGTCGAATATGAGCTTCCACAAAGTAGACCTTCCTCTCATCTGATGCGCACCTGATCGTCTTCACAAAGACGGGCCACCTAGGGTATATCCCATCCGCCAAGTAGTAGCTCATATCATGTTGGTTCCCGTTGGCGATAAAACTGATGACCGGACCGACCCCGTGGCACTGCTCGTTGAAAAGGGGCGACGAGTTGAGGACGTTGAGGTCGTTGTTCGACCCGGCTACCCCAAAATATGCATGCCAAATTCACAGCCGGTAATCAGCTACGCCCTCGAGGATCATCGTGGGATTCTTTCCCTTGTAGCCAGTCGTGTAGAACCCTTTCCAGGCAGCGGGGCAGTTCTTCCACTCCCAATGCATACAATCTATGCTGCCTAACATACCCGGGAACCCATGCTTCTCCTCGTGCATCTACATCAGCTCCTGGCAGTCTTCGGGGTAGGGCTTCGAAGGTACTGATCATAGAATATTTCAACCACGCCCTGACAGAAATACTTCATACATTCAAGGGCAGTCGTCTCACCGATGTGGAGGTACTCGTCCCACATGTCTGCCGCGCCTCCGTAGGCTAACTGCCTGATTGCCGCAATGCACTTTTGAATAGGTGTGTGGCTGGGTCTGCCAGCCATATCGTGCCTGAAGCGGAAACACATATATCGACGCTCCAAAGCGTCAACAATACGCATAAACAGGGCCCTGCTCATCCTAAAACGCCGCCTGAAAAGGTTGGCGTTGAACCGCGGCTCCGGTGCGAAGTAGTCTTCATATAGCCGGCTGTAAGGTCCTTTGTATCAGCCGGTTTATCTCACGGGACATATAGGCCTTCAACTCTTCGTTCATTCGCCGTTCGTACTCCTCAGCATCCTCACCACTACCACCACTACTACCACCCGCGCTACTCATTTCGCGTTGTTGCTCTTGTACAGAAATTAAGATAGAGAGAAAACTCGTTAAAACAAGTGGTGTGAATGAAAATGACATGCAAATCGCGTATATATAGTGTTTCGAAAATTAAATAAAAAAATACAAAATCGGTTGGCCGATCGCTCGCCGATCGGGAGCCTGCAATGGCGGCCAGCCGATCGGCGAGCACATCGGCTAGCGCTCGGGAATCGACGTGCGCTTGCCGATTTTCTCACCGATTTGGCGCTGGCCGGCTGCAATGGTTAGACGAGCGGACCGGCCAGCGCCAGAAATCGGCTAGCCGGTCCGCTCGCCGCCATTGTGGATGCTCTTAAGAAGTAATCCCCGTATCCCTAAAATATTGTTGCAGTTTGACTGGACACAGATTTAATAAATATAATGGAAAGTGATTTGAAAAAGTTGGTAGGACATGAATCATACTTTTAAAGTATTAGTTTTATAATAAAATATGAGTGTGAATAAGTTAGTTGAATGTATGGTCCACTACTAAAAATCGTAAAAAGTGAAATGTGACAATTTTGTGGAACGGATGAAAATAAAAAAATGTGACAAAATTTCAGGGACGAATGGAGTATTAAAATAATACTCTGCCAGTCCATTGCAACAAGTCACTTTTTATCATTTCAAACTATTCATTAAAAAAGCTTGATTTAAATTTGACTATGAATAATAAATAAGTCATACTCCCTACATTTTACTATGTCATTCCACTTATAGTGTATATAAAATTAAATATATAAAAATAAGATATATATTCTACTAATTTTGCATTGTATTATAAAATTAAAAAAGAGATATATATTACACTAATTTTGCAATTCATATTTTTTAATTAAATATATAAAATTTCCTGCCGAAAAAGTGGAATACAAATTGTGAACCTGATGGAGAATTATTTATGGTAGATATATTTTGATGTAAGTCGATAGTTTAAGTTATTGCAGATAAGTTAGCCTTAATGTACCGTATATTTTGTTTTTGTGAATTCTATTCTTATCTTATAAGTTCATTGGATTAATTTAATAGATACATGTTCTCTTTTATTTACCATCGAATACGAAAACTGAGTATCGTGTGAGCTATAACCTATAGTTCGGTTTATTTGTGAAAATGATTTTAATACTACTATATTTTAAGCATGAAATAAATCGAGCATGTAACATCAATTAAGAAAGACAAGAGAATATATATGATGAGTAAGCTATTATGGTAAGTACACTGTAGTTAATTAGGCGTGATCTCGATTCACGGATTAAGTAGTCAGTTGATCAGTTAATTTAGGATCTAGCCTAGGATAATGACATTAATAATACGAGTACTTATTATTAGTGGAATCTCTAATCCATCCAAATAAACCACTACTATTTCACTTTCTAATCCATCCAAATAATCTACCATTTTCACTTTCTGCCATTCTATCAAAATATCAAATTGAACAAAAGGACAACTCATACAAAACAATTATTTGTACGTTTTACTTTACTTTATTGCTGCTCCTGAAATATATTTACATGTTATCATGTATGGTGAATAATAAATATTGAAAATTAAAATGTAGTACTATATATGTTACTTTTGGAAATTTTAAATCAGCTATAAGAGGAAAGGATTCGCAAAATTTGGAAAATAAATTGAAACATAACTGTTAATTAATAAAATGTAAAACTAATCGAGATCTAACACGAATTTGGATGAGCGCAAACTTATATAATTGGCTATTCATATAGTTAAGTTAGGTTTTCGATGAATATGCCTAAGTTTTTTTTAAAAAAGTGGAGACATTTTTATTGCTTTCGCAGTATATAAAATTCAATTTAGTCAGAGGCATCAGACTCCATTCACAGCACACACAGCCTGATCGAAATTTCGAGAACAATGCCTTGTATTCTTTCCTTGATTTCCATGAAAATAAATATATAAAAAATGGAAGTATTCATGCAAAATAATTGAAGAATCCAAGACTACTGAAATAAAAAGAAAAAAGAAAAATAGAAAAAAAAAGTGTTGATTGCATGTAGTGCCTGGAGTATGTTATTCACTTGTCTTGTTAGTCTTGAGATTTGAAATTAAATGATTGTTTTTGTGAGATTTTGATAATGGAGGACATACGCTGACACAATTACCATGCTTTCTTGTGTTATTACCAAGCTAATTGATGGAGTACGGACTAAACAAGCCCAATAGCAGTGACGGCCCATCAGCCCAAAGCCCAAGGAAGAGTATCAGATCGGCATTACCAAAGAGTTCGGCCCCAGCCTACAGCTCGGAAAAAGCCAACTAATCAGTTCGGCATTACCAAAGAGTTCGGCCCCAGCCTACAGCTCGGTAAAAGCCGACCAATCAAGCTCTACTCTCAAACCGGCAAAAGCTGCTCGGCAATAGTTCAGCAGTTCGGTCTCAGTATTTGACCGAACTGGGAGATAGTCAACTCATGTCAGAACCTCCACGATCTCCACTACACCCACGATCTATTTAGTGGTGTCAAGCAGTCATTAACTCATGCAGGATAGTGGGCCCATGCAGGATCGCATGACCTCCACGACATCCACAACCATCATTAGTGGTGATGCAAGCCACGATCTTAGTTCAATGTATAAATAGAACTTAGATCAGATAGATTAAGGGGACTCTCTCTCTCGCTCTCTAGAGATAAAATATCAAATAGCAAGTTTGTATTTGTAAGCTGTAGAAAACAGATCAAGCAATACAACTCTGCCCTCTTTTCTTCCCGTGGACGTAGATTTACTTCAGTAAATCGAACCACGTAAATTCTTTGTGTCGTGATCTGTATTTTCCTGCATTCACTAACATCAGAAATTCGCGGATTCATCACTGGCGCCGTCTGTGGGAAACAGAGAACCAAATTTGTGATAAAGCGAGTTTTTGATCCTCTTCTACCAAAAAAATGCATACCAGATCACATAACACCCGTGCCTCCGTCCGTGATAACCATGAGGAAGCTAATCCAGCAGCCCATAGGCCTAGAAAGCAGCCTCGTGAAAAATCTACTTCCAGTTCTCACGGAGAAGGAACAAGCCGCTCAAAAGGTCCACACACCGAGTCTTCCCAGCAGCCTGATTTGAATGAGGCTGTCAAGCTGTTCTTGGCTGAGAAGCAGGATGAGTTCTTAGCCTTCCTGCAAAAGAGCCAAGAGCCGAAGACGAAAAGGGTGGATTCTCCTTCCTCCTCCAGACATGAAAGTCACTACCGCAGTAGTGCCGTGTCTTCCGGAAAGAAGAATCCTCAACCCCGACATGTTCCTGTTCCTCCTCGGTACCGGAACCACAGGAGAACTCCATCTCCTCCGTACCGAAGAGATGTCAGTTCGTCTGAAACGAACTGCAACAAGCTAACGATTGTGAGTCAAAGCTTCTAAAGAAGATACAAGACCACAATTCAGCTTAAACAAGCAGTTCGTCCGAAACGAGCTGCAAGCTAACGATTGTGAGTCAAAGCTTCTAAAGAAGATACAAGGCCACAATTCAGCTTAAACAAGCAGTTCGTCTAAAACGAACTGCAATAAGCCAACGATTGTGAAGTCCAAGCTTCTAAAGAAGATACAAGGCCACAATTCAGCTTAAACAAGCAGTTCGTCCGAAACGAGCTGCAAGCTAACGATTGTGAGTCAAAGCTTCTAAAGAAGATACAAGACCACAATTCAGCTTAAACAAGCAGTTCGTCCGAAACGAGCTGCAAGCTAACGATTGTGAGTCAAAGCTTCTAAAGAAGATACAAGGCCACAATTCAGCTTAAACAAGCAGTTCGTCTAAAACGAACTGCAATAAGCCAACGATTGTGAAGTCCAAGCTTCTAAAGAGGATACAAGGCCACAATTCAGCTTAAACAAGCAGTTCGTCTGAAACGAGCTGCAATAAGCCAACGATTGTGAGTCAAAGCTTCTAAAGAGGATACAAGACCGCAATTCGGCTTAAGAATCAAGCACTTCGTCTGAAACGAACTGCAACGAAAGTCCGATTCTCGCGATAAAACTTGCCTGAATTAGGACAAGGGAAAGTCCGATCCCCAAATTAGGACAACGGAAAGTCCGATCCGAGCGATAAAACTCGCCAAATTAGGACACAAGACGAGTCCGGTCAAAGATGTTTATTTCATCCGACCAAAGACGAGTCCGGTCAAAGATGTTTATTTCATCAGACCAAAGACGAGTCCGGTCAAAGATGTTTATTTCATCAGACCAAAGACGAGTCCGGTCAAAGATGTTTATTTCATCAGACCAAAGACGAGTCCGGTCAAAGATGTTTATTTCATCAGACCAAAGACGAGTCCGGTCAAAGATGTTTATTTCATCAGACCAAAGACGAGTCCGGTCAAAGATGTTTATTTCATCAGACCAAAGACGAGTCCGGTCAAAGATGTTTATTTCATCCGACCAAAGACGAGTCCGGTCAAAGATGTTTATTTCATCCGACCAAAGACGAGTCCGGTCAAAGATGTTTATTTCATCCGACCAAAGACGAGTCCGGTCAAAGATGTTTATTTCATCCGACCAAAGACGAGTCCGGTCAAAGATGTTTATTTCATCAGACCAAAGACGAGTCCGGTCAAAGATGTTTATTTCATCAGACCAAAGACGAGTCCGGTCAAAGATGTTTATTTCATCAGACCAAAGACGAGTCCGGTCAAAGATGTTTATTTCATCAGACCAAAGACAAACATCAACTTACCCCGTACCTTTATCCAGAATGCCGAAGTGACTCGCTTCGCCGAAGTAATTCACTTCGCTTTTCGGGGGGGGGTAGTGATGGAGTACGGACTAAACAAGCCCAACAGCAGTGACGGCCCATCAGCCCAAAGCCCAAGGAAGAGTATCAGATCGGCATTACCAAAGAGTTCGGCCCCAGCCTACAGCTCGGAAAAAGCCAACTAATCAGTTCGGCATTACCAAAGAGTTCGGCCCCAGCCTACAGCTCGGTAAAAGCCGACCAATCAAGCTCTACTCTCAAACCGGCAAAAGCTGCTCGGCAATAGTTCAGCAGTTCGGTCTCAGTATTTGACCGAACTGGGAGATAGTCAACTCATGTCAGAACCTCCACGATCTCCACTACACCCACGATCTATTTAGTGGTGTCAAGCAGTCATTAACTCATGCAGGATAGTGGGCCCATGCAGGATCGCATGACCTCCACGACATCCACAACCATCATTAGTGGTGATGCAAGCCACGATCTTAGTTCAATGTATAAATAGAACTTAGATCAGATAGATTAAGGGGACTCTCTCTCTCGCTCTCTAGAGATAAAATATCAAATAGCAAGTTTGTATTTGTAAGCTGTAGAAAACAGATCAAGCAATACAACTCTGCCCTCTTTTCTTCCCGTGGACGTAGATTTACTTCAGTAAATCGAACCACGTAAATTCTTTGTGTCGTGATCTGTATTTTCCTGCATTCACTAACATCAGAAATTCGCGGATTCATCACTGGCGCCGTCTGTGGGAAACAGAGAACCAAATTTGTGATAAAGCGAGTTTTTGATCCTCTTCTACCAAAAAAATGCATACCAGATCACATAACACCCGTGCCTCCGTCCGTGATAACCATGAGGAAGCTAATCCAGCAGCCCATAGGCCTGGAAAGCAGCCTCGTGAAAAATCTACTTCCAGTTCTCACGGAGAAGGAACAAGCCGCTCAAAAGGTCCACACACCGAGTCTTCCCAGCAGCCTGATTTGAATGAGGCTGTCAAGCTGTTCTTGGCTGAGAAGCAGGATGAGTTCTTAGCCTTCCTGCAAAAGAGCCAAGAGCCGAAGACGAAAAGGGTGGATTCTCCTTCCTCCTCCAGACATGAAAGTCACTACCGCAGTAGTGCCGTGTCTTCCGGAAAGAAGAATCCTCAACCCCGACATGTTCCTGTTCCTCCTCGGTACCGGAACCACAGGAGAACTCCATCTCCTCCGTACCGAAGAGATGTCAGTTCGTCTGAAACGAACTGCAACAAGCTAACGATTGTGAGTCAAAGCTTCTAAAGAAGATACAAGACCACAATTCAGCTTAAACAAGCAGTTCGTCCGAAACGAGCTGCAAGCTAACGATTGTGAGTCAAAGCTTCTAAAGAAGATACAAGGCCACAATTCAGCTTAAACAAGCAGTTCGTCTAAAACGAACTGCAATAAGCCAACGATTGTGAAGTCCAAGCTTCTAAAGAAGATACAAGGCCACAATTCAGCTTAAACAAGCAGTTCGTCCGAAACGAGCTGCAAGCTAACGATTGTGAGTCAAAGCTTCTAAAGAAGATACAAGACCACAATTCAGCTTAAACAAGCAGTTCGTCCGAAACGAGCTGCAAGCTAACGATTGTGAGTCAAAGCTTCTAAAGAAGATACAAGGCCACAATTCAGCTTAAACAAGCAGTTCGTCTAAAACGAACTGCAATAAGCCAACGATTGTGAAGTCCAAGCTTCTAAAGAGGATACAAGGCCACAATTCAGCTTAAACAAGCAGTTCGTCTGAAACGAGCTGCAATAAGCCAACGATTGTGAGTCAAAGCTTCTAAAGAGGATACAAGACCGCAATTCGGCTTAAGAATCAAGCACTTCGTCTGAAACGAACTGCAACGAAAGTCCGATTCTCGCGATAAAACTTGCCTGAATTAGGACAAGGGAAAGTCCAATCCCCAAATTAGGACAACGGAAAGTCCGATCCGAGCGATAAAACTCGCCAAATTAGGACACAAGACGAGTCCGGTCAAAGATGTTTATTTCATCCGACCAAAGACGAGTCCGGTCAAAGATGTTTATTTCATCAGACCAAAGACGAGTCCGGTCAAAGATGTTTATTTCATCAGACCAAAGACGAGTCCGGTCAAAGATGTTTATTTCATCAGACCAAAGACGAGTCCGGTCAAAGATGTTTATTTCATCAGACCAAAGACGAGTCCGGTCAAAGATGTTTATTTCATCAGACCAAAGACGAGTCCGGTCAAAGATGTTTATTTCATCAGACCAAAGACGAGTCCGGTCAAAGATGTTTATTTCATCCGACCAAAGACGAGTCCGGTCAAAGATGTTTATTTCATCCGACCAAAGACGAGTCCGGTCAAAGATGTTTATTTCATCCGACCAAAGACGAGTCCGGTCAAAGATGTTTATTTCATCCGACCAAAGACGAGTCCGGTCAAAGATGTTTATTTCATCAGACCAAAGACGAGTCCGGTCAAAGATGTTTATTTCATCAGACCAAAGACGAGTCCGGTCAAAGATGTTTATTTCATCAGACCAAAGACGAGTCCGGTCAAAGATGTTTATTTCATCAGACCAAAGACAAACATCAACTTACCCCGTACCTTTATCCAGAATGCCGAAGTGACTCGCTTCGCCGAAGTAATTCACTTCGCTTTTCGGGGGGGGGTAGTGATGGAGTACGGACTAAACAAGCCCAACAGCACTGACGGCCCATCAGCCCAAAGCCCAAGGAAGAGTATCAGATCGGCATTACCAAAGAGTTCGGCCCCAGCCTACAGCTCGGAAAAAGCCAACTAATCAGTTCGGCATTACCAAAGAGTTCGGCCCCAGCCTACAGCTCGGTAAAAGCCGACCAATCAAGCTCTACTCTCAAACCGGCAAAAGCTGCTCGGCAATAGTTCAGCAGTTCGGTCTCAGTATTTGACCGAACTGGGAGATAGTCAACTCATGTCAGAACCTCCACGATCTCCACTACACCCACGATATATTTAGTGGTGTCAAGCAGTCATTAACTCATGCAGGATAGTGGGCCCATGCAGGATCGCATGACCTCCACGACATCCACAACCATCATTAGTGGTGATGCAAGCCACGATCTTAGTTCAATGTATAAATAGAACTTAGATCAGATAGATTAAGGGGACTCTCTCTCTCGCTCTCTAGAGATAAAATATCAAATAGCAAGTTTGTATTTGTAAGCTGTAGAAAACAGATCAAGCAATACAACTCTGCCCTCTTTTCTTCCCGTGGACGTAGATTTACTTCAGTAAATCGAACCACGTAAATTCTTTGTGTCGTGATCTGTATTTTCCTGCATTCACTAACATCAGAAATTCGCGGATTCATCACTAATCAGTCTATTACTTTTAACAAAGATGCAAAACCAGATGTTTGTAATGATGCATTATTCATCAAATCGCACAATTCCTACTTCAAACAATCATATGATCAAACACATTACTTTGAAAATAAAATATAGAATAATTACACCACGAGTACTGTTTGCATTGCGAAAAGATTAATAAAATTGGGGCCTCGAACAATAAAGTCCAAAGAAAAGATTGATGACATATATATATTGACATCCACTATATAATGGCCCCACTATGTCACTCTATTTTAACATTGGCAGTCGAATCTATCATAGCATAAAAGTTACAAGTCTGTGTGGCCACTTATTCTAGAGGCCTATAATCTTTTAAATATTATAATAATAATTTCTTTTGATGTTATCGGAATCTCATATTTAAATAATACTAATATCTATAGTCTATTTCTATAGTTGATGATGGGAATGTTCTTTCCATCGGTGACACTTGTATTCTTTTCCAAAAAAAGTAAAAATTAGCAATTCATAAAAATATCTGATGTCCCGACTCTGAATTTGGGTATTTTTAATAAACAATAAATAAATCGAGTTGATAATTTTTTTAGCTTAATCGGACTATTTAGAGAGATTTTCACATTCATAGTCACAAAAGTTATTTGACAATTTTAGATACGATTTTTTAGTTTGAATTGTTTGTAATTATTAGGAAAAACACAACCACTGTATGTACTCGTTTTTATTGTCCATATAAGTTTGGGCAGAAATTTGTTGGGCCGACACAAGCAAAATAATGTAAAGATCAACTTCTACAATGTTAGAGCATTCCTCCACAATTTATTTAATTAATGGATCACTGGTTTATCCGATCGAGTTAGCTTAATGGATCGTTTTGCTGAATTGTTTTACAAAAATATATCAATATTAAACAAACAACTAAAGAAATTTATGTTTTAGATTTCCGAACTATTGAGTTCTTATTACTATTAAAATTTATGGAGAAAATTTATGTAGTTAGTTACGATTTCGATTCCCTAAAAACAATTACAACTTCGCTTCCCTAACAACAATTATAACTTCGGTAAATTTATTATTAGACTAACATAGTTAGTTTTTTATTTTTTTATTGAAGAAAAATGCTCAAATTAATGAGAGGGTAGTAACTAAGTAAAGGTTCAACAACAAAAACACAAACACACACAAGAGCCTAACAAAACAACAGGAAAAAAACCCAAGACAATTTACAATTTGGACTTGCATGTGCCTTATGTGAAGAGAACACACGTGTGAGGATACGCTCGCCATACTAGAACCCATGAGCTGCCGCGAATTTTGACAATATCTAAGGATATGTTGAGGATACGACTCAATAAAATATACGAGTTTTTTCTACTATAAATTGGTTGATCTGTTGATCGCTTATTGTCACTGCAAACAAACGAACAGGCGGCTTGAGTCACAACTAAGAGTTTTCGGCCTTAATTCACCTTCACGCATGCGCACACACTCGTGGCAAGTGCGAAACTGTGTGACACACAACCCCTTCACAAAGTTTCTTCAATTTTCGTCTGATTTTGATCTAATGTTTTATAAAAAAACAGTGGTTGTTTGGCTAACGACACACCTCATCACACACCATTCACTTCATTTTCTTAACACTTTCTTCTTCAATTTCTTTTCTAATTTTGATCATGTCCAACACTCAACCTCCGAGGCCTTGATTTAACATCCTTTATCATAAGAGATCGATCTAAAAACACTGCGTTTTAATAATAAAATTGTGCTATCTTTAGTTTAGTGTAAGATATTAATAGCTTCTTAGAGAAATATTGTACTTTTGGGGAAATATTACTATTTCTAATATTTTTTGGCACCTTCCTAAGAAAGGTATTTGCTCAATTCCTTCCTAATGTTTTATCACATGTACTTATTAAAAAGCACCATATTCCTTTATCTTTTGGTCCTTCTTATCTACTTTTACTTCTTAATTTCTTCTCTTGTTTCCTCTCTTTTTTTATCTTCTTAAGGAAATGTTGAAAAATATCAAGAATCATAACGTAATAAGAAAACGTTAAGAATATAAGGTGAGTTGGCCAAGATGAAATTGATACAAACTTGCAATTTTCGTGAAAGTGAAATTTTTTTGGAGTATTTTTATTTCCATCAATCGTGTGCACTTAGAACTTCTTAAAAGTGTGTACATTTAAATTTTATTCAATAAATAAATATTTAATGAACATACCCGATAAAGTGATACGGCCTAACCCTTTTGCCTTATATACAAGAAGGTGTTCTAATAAATACTATACTTCTTGTTGGATGAATCATGAATGTAGACTTGAGTTCAAACCATGGAATGAGTGATAATTTTATTTTTGTGTGCAACTAATTTTCATTGTTAATGTAATAACAAGATTTAACCCCATGCCATTTTCTTGAAATTATGTAATATTATTTCATTTGTTTTTTTTTTCACTTGCCACACACTCATTTAACTTCTTTTGTGTTTGCTACCTTGAAATTACAAATGGTTGTCGTGCAAAACGGTAGGAATGTTGAGAGAGACGTGAATGGGTATTCCAAATAGGAGTATTATGTTATTTGGACTTTTCCAATAAGGGTGCACATTTTATTAGAGACAAGAACGTGCCACCAAACTCACATAATTTACCTCCTTGTATTCTTCTTAATACAATTTTCATTTACATTGATTGTATAAAATATCTAAATAAGCGAAAATGGATACCCTCTAAATAGGCGAAAATGGAGAAGAATTGGAAAGACATGCTATTTAAGCCACTATTTTATTTTTGTCAATAAAAGCATAAGTATGCTACAACAATTATCTCTTAAACTTAATTTAATCAATTAATAGGTTTACCAAATAAATAGTTTTATTTTTTTAGTGAAGCTTTTAATTAATAGACCTTTAAATTACAATTAACGTTCAAATAAGAAGGGGAAGCTAATTCAATTTGTTAATGGAATTATTGCATTTAATCAAAACCATGTTTGCACAGAAAGAAAGAATCTCTTGGTCTTATTAATTTTCCACATAATCCGATCTCTAAATATTGTGTTCACATATTTACTAATACCATTATTCAACTCTATTATTATTAGTGTTGCTATTATAATTCTAAAATTATGTGCACACTGCAGAAACTATCACCAGCCTAGTGACCATATTCTATGATAAAGAACAATTATTGGCCGGAATATCTTTCCTCAAACCATATTATTTAACCAAATCTAAAAGTTGAGTGGGTTGCATGAAATATGTAAATCACATGATCGTGGGATTTATTAAATACTAAGTCATTACCACATAAAGATTTAGGAGATTTCCTAATTACTAATTCTGATACAAGTAGCATTTTTAATACTATGATGAAGAGAGACTGATTCCATGTGTTCTCTCTCTTCTGTGCAAACTAATATACTAATAATTTAACACCAAATACTACTCCCAAATGATCAGAATGAGCATCCTAGGAGTATAGGACGACAGATTAGTTTTTTGCAAATATGAGTTGAAAACCATTGAGCATAATTTTTATTGTGGATTCTGTACAGCTGACAAGAGGCTAGTAATTCAGTGGACAGGGAGAGCAGTTTCAAAAACATCAACATGGCAACTTAATAAAATGGCATAAGCCGCCTTAGACTAATCTTCATAATTCAAATGTCACCGTCATCATATTAAATGCTTTTCTCGTTGTTGAAATATTTTCCGCCAACTGGCAGACCAATTCACCCCCCCCCCCTAAATCAAATAATCAAATAATTCCACTAATTATCTACCTATATATATATATATATGTATGCCATGTAATCATCACAAAAAAAAATCATAACATCATCCAAAAATCAAAATGGCTCCACCTCCAATCACCACTCTGTCCCTTTCCCTCATTCTAATCCTCCTATGCGGCTCCACCTCCGCCCAGCTCCGCCAGAACTACTACAGCAACACCTGCCCCGACGTCGAAAACATCGTGCGCAAGGCCGTCACCGCCAAGTTCCAACAGACCTTCGTCACCGTCCCCGCCACCATCCGCCTCTTCTTCCACGACTGCTTCGTCTCCGTACGCAATTACTCACCATTTCACTCACATTATTAGTAATTTCAATTTCATTTGATGTTCATTTCTAACTAACTATTCCATTTTGCACAGGGCTGTGATGCGTCGGTGATCGTGGCGTCGACTCCAGGCAACACGGCGGAGAAGGATCACCCCGACAACCTCTCCCTCGCCGGAGATGGCTTCGACACCGTGATCAAGGCCAAAGCCGCCGTTGACGCCGTCCCCGGGTGCCGGAACAAGGTCTCCTGCGCGGATATTCTCGCCTTGGCAACTCGCGATGTCATTAAACTGGTAATTCATATCGATGATCCTGCCTCTTCTAAATATTTAAATTTCAAATTTTAATTTGATGAAAAAATAGTAAAAAAAAAATAATTGTCGCAGTCGGGTGGGCCATCGTATCCAGTAGAATTGGGAAGGCTAGATGGATTACGTTCAACTTCCGCGAGTGTTGAAGGAAATCTTCCAAAGCCAACTTTCAATTTGAATCAACTGAATTCCATGTTTGCTTCAAGAGGCCTCTCTCAAGCTGACATGATTGCTCTGTCAGGTCATTTTTAATTAAGGCCTTTTAAGAGGGTGAGTGACTCGTTTCTAATAATAACTTTATATATGTGGGTGCAGCATGCCACACTGTGGGATTCTCGCACTGCGACAAATTCTCGAACCGAATCTACAACTTCAGCCCGCGAAACCCGGTCGACCCGAGCCTGAACAAGGCCTACGCGACCCAACTACAAGGCATGTGCCCGAGAAATGTGGACCCGAGGATCGCCATTGATATGGACCCTACAACTCCTCGGAAATTCGACAATGCCTACTTCAAAAATTTAATCGATGGGAAGGGACTCTTCACGTCGGATCAGGTGCTCTTCACCGACTCGAGATCCAAGAACACGGTCAATCTATGGGCTTCGAACGTGAAAGCGTTTAACGAATCTTTTATCACGGCCATCACTAAGTTGGGCCGGGTCGGGGTCAAGACCGGGAGGAACGGTAACATCCGGTTTGACTGTGGGAGATTTAATTAATTTGAGTTTAATAACACAAGCTTGCCTAAATTGGTTGGCTTGGTTGGTTTCATTTTGTGGGATGGCCACGTTGTTGAGAAAGATCTATTAGATTCGTTTCCAAACAAGACATGCTTGTTGATGATCTGCATGTGCAGAGTTTGATGTTTGCAACAATAATTGTGATATTCCATCTTTAAAACTTTGATTTTTTTTTGTGACATGTTATGTACGTTGTACAAGTTGTATATGGATGCCTTACTTGAATCGGGTGTATAAGTGTTTTCCTCATCCATAACGTTAAAAGAAAATTTTATTAAACCTTTAATATTCACGCCTCAAGTCACGTCAACATCTCAAACATTATCACGAACACTAAATGATTAATGACTCAATATAGGTGGGACATCTCAAGAAAGAATACAAATCGTTTATGATAGGATGAAGGAGTATTAAATTATGTGTCATTCACTATTGAAACTATTTTTTATAGTAAAAAGTTAAATATTGCCAACGTTAGAAGGTGGAAAGAACCATGACTCCGAGAAAAAAGTTAAATATTGTCAATGTTGTACAAGTTGTGTATGGATGCTTTCCTTGAATCGGGTGTATAAGTGTTTTCCTCGACTAAGGTCATCCATAACGTTAAAAGAAATTTTTGTCAAACCTTATATTCACGTGTTAAGTCACGTCAACATTTCAAACACTATCATGAACACTAAATTTAAATTACTCAATATAAGTGGGACGTCCTTAGAAAGAATACAAATCATTTATGTGGGATGAAGGAGTATTAAATTACGTGTCATCCACTATTGAAACTATTTTTTTATAGTAAAGAGTTAAATATTGTCAACGTTAGAAGATGGAAAGAACCAAGACTCTGAGAAAAAGCATAAATCTATGATATTTTAGAGGTGGTCGTGGTATGTCTTCACTTTTCACCCTTTTTGGTTGAGTAGCTTTGTTTATCTCGGTTTTGGAGGTCTTGTTTTTGTTCTTGTTGGTTGGACTTCTTTTTTCGGCACGTGTTTTTGCTGCTCTTCATGCTTTCTGCTTTGGTCCTTGTCTATTTTGCTAGGAGTGTGGGGTGTTTGTGGCAGCCGCCCTGCTTTTCATAGTTTTCTTTTGGTGTAGTAGTGTCTTTGGTTGTTTGTACTCTTGGACTTTTAGCTCGCCATTGTTTCTTGGCTTGGGCATGCTACATACTTATAAAGAAAAAAAAAAAGAAAACAACCGTGCATTGATCAACATAAAACTCAGATTGTCAATGTAAATAGATTATAGCCCATGTTTTTATAATATCCAATTAGTTTTATGTGTTTTGTCGATAACTATGTCAGAATGACTAATTACACGTTCTAATTAGTGATGGTATTTAATTTTATTTGTTTTGGATTGAGTCATGAATCTTGATAAACTATTCACTTGTACATGAATTTTAACTCATTACGTTAATACGAAATGAATGTTCTTAACACATTCTGTATATTGCTAGTGGAATATTAGTAATTTAGGATTGCCTAGGATTGACTATGTTAGTATTTAAATTCATATAAATTATGATTGACTATGTTATTTATTTATAAATTATGTAGAATTGTTCCTGAACAAGTTAGTAGAAATTTGGGTATTAATTAAGGTTAATTAATCTTTATTTATAGCATGTTGCTATCTAGTTTAGGGTTGTCTTTCGATTATTAAATTGTTTTATATAAGACAGTATTACCGTAGGTCGTTTTTTCATTCAATCGCTTTTGATATCAATATCATACTCCTACATTATTATCTCATTGGAGGATTGAAATCTTGAAATCCATATCCCTGTCATTTATCTACATTAATTAGCTGGAAAATTTTAGTTTACATGCATAATTGACAAGTCAAATCAAACTATAGAATGGGATAAACACATTAAAGCTAGTGGTAAGGAACAAAGAGTTGAAAAGTCTCTCGTTGAATAACTTGTACTCCATCTATTATTGAAATATTGTTACTTAATGTTTACAAAATCAAGGTTAATTAGTATATATGAGAAGATGAATAGTAGTATATGTATTTTCCGACTAATAAATACTATACTGAATAAAAATCATGACATAAATAACTCGGATAAAATTATTGCTCTGTGAAGAGGGAATCTAATTATAGCTATTAATCAAGTGATGGATAAAATTTGATTAGCCGTTCAAACTACAATGTCAAATAGGATTTCTTTTGATATAATTAGTAATTTAGGTGGGTAAAGAAAAATAGAAAAATTGAGGAATTGTGGCCACAACGCGACAGCCAATTATTGAATGGCCATATAAAATCAAGGTGCTATTTGATGACCTATATAATTAATCATATGAGACGACTATTTTGGACAATGACAGTCTGATTAAAAAGTAATTAGAAAAAAGAGAGTCGATGAGTCATGAAATATTTTAAAAATTACTAATTGTGTGCGTGTGGTTTTTCTATATTCCCATTCAAAAAAAATAATTGAGTGATGTTGAAGTCAACTATTTAGAGGAGAATGATATTATCGAAACTTGATCAAGACACCTAGGTTAGCCATAAGATATGGGTAGCATATAATCTTTGAGTAACAAAAAATTATCGTTTTCACAATAGAACAATTGCCGATTTTAATATAAAATTGATAATAATAAAAACTTTATCGCTTTCACAATAGGCAATCGTCAATTTTAAATAAAATTAATAAAATTAGATGATCATTAAATAAGAAATAAAATACAAGAAAAAATTGTGAATTAAATTGGAAAAGTTTAGGTACAAGTAGCCCAGTCAATTCTATTTGATCTAAACGGTCAATAGGCCCAATTATCAGTGCATTTTATTTATAAGTATAATATACTGTGAAATGAGCCCAATTGATTTAAGCGAATTGAATACGGTATTTTATTACAAGTAAAAGTTAATGAAAAGAATAACTTGTATTTCCAAAATCATGTTACAGTTTACATTATTTTTTATATGTGAAAAAATATATTTACTTTTTCAATGTCTTATTTTTCCAAAATATTATGAATATTTTATTTTCAGTTTTTACCTTATAATTTCTGGGGATATTGGCAATTTGGCGTCTAATATCATGAAACTTTCAAAAAGTTGTGTTTTCCCACGAACTTTAAAATTGATAAATAATATCACGAACTTTACCCCGGGTTTATTTTTTCCCACGAATGAAAAAGTTCATGTTATTTTAATAGATTGAAGAACAATTTTGGAGGGTGTGCTTTAAGAAAAACTATCTTCAAAGATTGAAAAACTTGAAGCTCTCAAAATTGTTGTCGAGAAATTTACGAAAACAAATCCGTATCATAATATTATTTGTGGAAATTTTTTCATTCGTGGGAAAAAATAAACTCGGGGTAAAGTTCGTGATATTATTTGTCAATTTTAAAGTTCGTAGAAAAAACTCAACTTTTTGAAAGTTTCATGATATTAGATGTCAATATCCCTAATTTCTAAGCCGAAAAAATGACAATCGGACATTTGTAAAATGTTTCTTTAAATCGGGTAATAAATGTGCATAAGTTAGAGTCGGGTCAATTTTGTTAATTAAAAGTCGCATATGCCTTGCGATTAAACGCCAATTTTATACTACTACTAAATTTTAGTATGTAATTTTATCTTTTCTAATCCTCCAACTCTAACGGATTTATTGTTGGCACAATATAATTTAAGTTTGTATATAATATTTGTTTGCAAGACTTTGTTTTTGGCATGTGAAATATATTTGGGTACTATTAATTTATCTATTGCCTACCTATAATTTCCTTTAGAATTCCGTTTATATTGTTAATACTAACTTTATCATTTAAAGAATAAAACTGGCCGTGTATATTCTTTAAAATGTGGAGACTGTGGTATAGAATTAGTCTATTATTATATTATCATATATTTGTTATGAAATCGAACTGAATTTGATAATTAGTTTCAGTTTTTGTAATATCAATCTCTGAGTTTATAGCATACAAAATTGTTATGTGGATCAATTAAATATCTAGACTTTTATTAAGAAATAGACTAGAAAATTCTGGAATATAGAAAGAGTGCCTAGAACATAGAATCTAGATGCAAGGAACACCATGAGATTTTTGATAGGCTATTTTTGTCACTCGCTCAAAGTCTTTTTTTTGTATATTTAGCTGATTAAAATCAACATTTAAGATGACTAAAAATGGAGGTTTGGAATTGGATCCGAAGAGTAGGTAAAGACGTGAAGCATGAGGAAAATGAGCAAAAATTGTATAAGCTGGAAGAATGGTGAGAAAGTAACTTTTGGAGCTCAAGGCACCCAGTTTGGGGAGCAGATCTCCTACTCCTCCATTGCTACTCCATTGCTACTCTACCTCTCACAACTTAATAAAATAATCTTATAACATGTACGTGATGGTTAAGTGATGGTGGAATTATTTTATTAAGTGTGAGAGGTGAAGTATGAGATCCGCTTCGCTCAGTTTGGTAGATTGACCCGTTTACAATTTAATGCCACCTCATCAAGGATTAAATGGCTAACTCTATTTTGTTACCACACTCCAAAATCGTGTCTTAGGCTTTAGAAAGTTGGATCAACCTTCATTGAAGAAAAGAAGCAGCCCACATCTCAAAAGGCAAAGACTCAGGAGAAAAATAAATCCTTACTTTTTTTCACCTAACCCTTTCCATTCACCAATTCCAACACTTAGCGTAGTTTAGTTTTATCTTCCCTTGAATGTAATTTCGTGCTCAGGAGGCAAAGCAAAGAACATTTATACACAATGGGATGAAATAGATTTAGGATTTTAAATCTTTGTTGCTTTAGTTTGTTCTTAACTCTTGCTTGGTACCTTTTTCTCTACATCTTAACTTCATAGTTAATGGTGTAGAGCCTGTTTTAGCCTATAAATTTCATGCATTTATTGTTCTAAGTGTTCAAGCATTTACTTTAGTTGTTCTTGTAAACTTTTAAAAAATCCTTGTTGTTAAGCATCTTTAAGTTTAGTGTTCTTGTTTGACTCGTTTATTTAGCTTCGTAGTTTAAACTCTATTTCAAGTTAAGCTTTACTTATTTTAAAATTTATTTATTTTAATCTCATTAAATGTCCATTCTCAAATTCTTAACATTCCTTCATATATAAATTTGCTCTCCCTCTCTACAAATTCCCGGTTCCACAGCTAATGAAAAGGGTCACATGCTCATGACACACATGTAAAAATCTCACCTCTTCAAATTTCACTGGTCGCGATCACGCATGCAAGGAACACCATGAGGTTTTGTATGCAATTTATTATATATTCCGATAAGGAGATATGCATAGATCAAAGGCAGTTTCAGAACTTTTCTTAAAATCAGAACACAGAACTATATTAGTTTGTTAATACATTAATATTAATTGACATCACAAAACATATTAGTTCCTGACTCAATATCAATTTACTGATTCACTAATATCAGGTTCTGACTGGATATAAGGAACTAGTAATTTATTTTGTGATGCCAACTGATATTAATATATCAGATAACTAATACTCCATCTGTCTCAAGGTAGTTGAGTCATTTATTTTTTGCACTCGTTTTGTAAAAAATAATAGTAATAAATAGTTAAAGTGGAGAGAGTGTAATGTACGAGAGAGAATATTGTCGAGAACAATCTTCTCAATATTATTCTCTCTCTTATTTTATTTTCTCACCGCGTTAACTATTTATTACTCCTATCATTTTCGCAAATATAGTAATCATTAATCAATCTTCCAAAATATAATTAACAGTCATGTGAGCCAAGCTCATACATAATCCATGCTAACTAGCTAACACTAATCAAATCAAGAAAGAAGAAGAAGATAGATAGTGTTGGCACATTAAATTAGAAGAAACTAATGAGGATCAACTTAGTTCAAGCAGGCAACCAAGCAGTTGCAAACACTACATTATGCCCTTTCCAAGTAAGCACAAGATCTTGCTCCTCCCTCTTCATCCCCCACCCGGCCGCATGCTCATCCAGCATGCTCTTCACCTCCGCCACCGCCTCCTCGCTAAACCCGACCCCTCGAAACCCGGCGCCCCTCATCCTCTGCACCCACTTCCCCTTCGGCTCGAGCCGCTCCACCCTCAGCGGCCCCTCCTGCGCCACCACGTTCTCGATCTTCCAGCACATGTCTGCCTCGTACCACTGCCTCTGCCTGCTCTCCCGCGGCAGGAACGTCTCCACCGTGTCGTACGGTATCCAGAGATAGTTGTACGCGGATCTCAGCCTCGTCACCAGATTCTCTGACGTGAAATCTGCGTCCTCGTCCACGAGCAGGACTGTGCAGGGATTCAGTCCCCGCACAGCCTTCAGAAACATCGAGCGTGGCGAATGATGTGAATTCACATGATTCGCCACGCAGGATGCTCCTAGGGTTTCTGAATCGGGGATGTAGTGGAGCAGCATCTGGCAGTTTACGATGAGTGCTTCGCCATTGTTGTCGCCTGCGCCGGTGATTTTGAGGTGGTCGATTAGGGAGGAGAAGCCGTCGGAGGAGGAGGAGGGGACGACTCTGAACTCCATCGCTACGTTTCGAGATCTGGCGAAATTGATGAGTTTCGCGCCGAGGTCCTCGTAGGAGAGGTCGAGCATCGGGGGGAAATCCTCGGTGGCGCCGGCGACGGTGAGCTTGAGGAACGGCGGGCCCTCGGGGCGGGTGGAGAAGGAGTCGATGAGAGTCGGGATCTGCATGCAGTGGGTGAGGCTGAGGTCGACGATGTGGACGACGGAGCGGCCTTCCACGGCTTCCATCACGGCGGCGTTGGCGGCGGTGAAGCCGAAGCGGTGCCAGGGGGTGAGGTCGACGAAGCCGGCGAGCTCGATGATGGAGAATTTGTGGTTGGGGATGGAGACGGCGACGTCGGAGAGGAGCTTGCAGCTGCCGCTTCTCGCCGCGCGGGAGATGAGGGCGCGGAGGAAGCCGCAGGTGAGGCGCTGGCCGGAGTCGCCGTCGGGAGGGGCGATGTTGTTGAGGACCCAGAGGATCTGCTGCGCCAGCGTGGCATCGTTGGTCTCGATGGCGTTGGCGCAGTGGACAAGAAGCTGCTCCATGCAGTTGGCGTCTCCGAAGCTGCTGCCCTGCAGCTTCGGAGATGGGAGGCCCGGCCAGCGCCGGGCGGCCTTGTTTGGGATAATTTGGTGAGGCAGAGGCGGAGGCAGAGGAGGGAAGCTCTCACTGAATTGCATCATGAATTTTGATACAATACAATACAATACTAGAATACACGTAGTTTGTGTTGTGGTATAAAAGATTGTGAAATTTTAGAGGGACAGAAGGGAGAGAAAAGGACTAGACTAGTAGTGGTACCTGGCCATTGGGAAACGACCACACAAAATAGAAATGGACTCTTCATCTTTTATTCATCAAGATTGCAAAATTATTATTCCTTTTTTCCATACAGTGAGAAAAGGGACTGGTGAATGCAGCAATCTTGGGGTGCAGTCAAAATTAAGAAGGAATAGGCAATTTCTATCTAAGCATGTGAGTGAGGTGGCCGGCGAATTTGTAAGGATGTGGGAGTTGAATTTTGTCCTTTAATAGTGAAGGAATGAAAGGCAGTTCTGCTTTGGCTTACTCATGGGATATATCTATGTATCATCATATTCAAATCATTTTATGTTAATTAATCATTATGAGTATTATGTATTTTTGTCTGCATGCGACACTAAATTCACTTTGAAATTACTTGCTTACATAAATATGTGCTCCAATAATTGATTATTTTACTGTTTCTATCAAGTGTGGGGACAAACGAGATCATATAGAGCACTTATTTGACAATAATTACACCTTTATTAGTTAGGGTTTTCTTTTAATGTTTACTTAATTTGTTTGCTCAGTGGCTATAATCTATATTATATGATCAGGTATTGATTCATGTTTGATACAGATGGGATATTATATATATGGATGGGAATATAATAGGTAACATCAAGTTGTTAATAACGACCATGATGTATATATAGTCGAGAAAAGGCAAAACTGAAATTCTTATGGTCCTCTTCATGTTTTTGGAATTTTATTTTCTTTTTAGTGATGCCACTAGCATATAGTGTTGGGCCTTAGTTTTGACAAATTTCTCGTTTAATTAGTTTATTTCCATAATAAGTCTTTTGAGAATACTATTTTTAGCAATTAGTAATACTGTCTTCGTCCCAACTAAGTTTGGTCAACTTTTTTTATACGGAGATGAAGAAATTGTGTTGAATGATTTAAATGATAGTAATAAAATAAAATAGGAGAGGAAAAAAAAGTAGGAGAGAAATAGGTGATGTAGTAGAATAATTAAGAATGATTAGATATTTTTTTTTCAAAAAAAAGAAATGATTCAACTTTGTTGGAGACTCAACTTAGTTGGAACGGGGAATTAATTGTTTCTTTGAATTACATGTCACCACTACAACGAATTTATCTTATAAGGACACAATTATAGATGCAATTCTTGTGTTGGGAAAATTTTGAAAATTGGCCAATATTGAGGGCACTGACAGAAGTGTGCTTAAGTAGGACACAATATTCGAGACACAATTACTTGTGTTGAAAATTATTTTTTTATAGTGCTTTCATTTGCGTCTGTCGATTTTTGTCGATTTTAGTTGAGACACCAAAATTGAAAACACTAATTAATGACCCTAATTTACTACACCATCAACCATCATAATGTAGAAAAATCTGCTATGAGATTGAACCAAAAATCTGTAGCTGAAGAGAGTGTTGCAGTGTCTCATTTTTGTTACTTTGAACTTAAGCCTTATAATTGGCAATAAATTATGAGTTGCTACATTTAAAGGATTTATGACAAACATCCTCGAAATAAAATTTATGGTGGATAATAAATTTATAGTAAGTTCCTAGAAAATGAGAATGAGAACGATAATGATGTATAAAGAGAGTAGCATGTTAGGTTATCGTAATCAAGGGCCCCTCAAAGAAAGCAGCAGCAGCCATACGATTTGGGCATGCATAATATATTTACTAACAAACGAAAATGTCATTTTCCAATCCAATAACCGATAACAAATTAGCCTATTTCATCAAATACTACTATTAAGTATTACTCATTTTCTCTTAATTTACATTGCACTATTGAATCTCAAAGCATGTAATAGTTTAAATTAAATTGTTAATATTTTAAGGTTTTTTTTGTAAGAATGAGTAATTTTTACTTTGGTGTCGCAAATAGGGTATATATGTGTGGTCCAATTTTCCGATAATGTATATATAAGGTGGAATTATTTGTGATGGAATGTGATGGTGAGACAAAAATGTCATGTGTGCACATCCAACTAAGCTTATGGTGATGCTGCCAAACTTGGGCAAATTTATCTGTTTTTTTGACGACCCTACACATCACAACACTTCAATTTCATAAATTATTGGGGCACCCCTTTTACTCATTATCTAACATGTAAAGCATGTAATGATATATAAATCTATTAAATGGTCCAGCAGTCGTAGAGAGAGACAGAGAGGGAATGAATATAGAAAAAGCTTATCCAATAGCAATTGTTGACATCCACCAGAAGGAGGGAAGAAACCTGTCATGTAATAGACAGATGAGAATGTAAATCAACAATAACATGTGACCATTGCACAATATAGCTTAAATTCACAATTAATATCCATACATTATATGTATTGATTCATATATATCCAATTGAAAGGAGTAGGTTTCAAGAAATTATATTGATGGAGATCAATTAGACATGTACTATATCTCATACATTGGATGCATTAGTTCAGATGATTCTCAATCATAACATGTTAAGAATCTTTAGTTGGTCATGTGTATTTGTAGAACCTAAATTGTTTAAATTTTTTTCAAAAACAGGCATTTCAATATGAATTAGAATAAGTATATCTATTAATGATATTATATCTTCTCTCAGTTAAAAAAAACTCAAATTTTATTATTTAATTTGAAACATAAATGTACTCTATTTTTAAGAAAATAAGGCAAGGTAACATGAGTGTTAACAAACAAATAGAAAAAAACATACTTGTTGAAGTGATGGCAAAAACTTGTCCCAAGAAGGTAGGCAAGAAAAGCTTACAGGCATATAACAACACATTGGAAAACAACGTTACCATAAAAGTCCACTGGATTCAAAGTTTAAACCTTAGATTCGAAATAAAAAAGGGTATGTATATATGTTCACCCTGAAAAAGACTACTCCATGCATTTCTCAATTAATTTTTTTTCAAATTGCACCTAATACATTTGAAATTTGGTCCCCCCCCCCAAAAAAAAATCCCCTCAAATATAAAAACTATCATTTTGTTTCGATACGTAATTAATGTTATAAACATAACTCAATATCAATCCATAAGATTATGAGATTCGTTAGGTCTAAGTCTCTTTCTATTGTAAGCAAAGATGTTTATGGATCAAATCTCATTTGCTTCTGTACTAATTCCCCAATAGGAATACATCACCGATTCATAATTACAAGGGCATCATCATTCATCCATATTAGTACGTCCATCAATATATCGCAATAAATTTCATATAATGCTCTCCATTTACAAAATAAATGCATCATCAAGTTATACATCAATGCATAAAGATCATGTCAAACCCTTCAATTTAGGTTATATGATAAATTAACAAAAATGCATTATTATTTAGCTGGTGTTGTTTTGTTGAGTCCTGATCTTTGGTGGCTTTTTGGCTATTCTAGACACCTCTTCGTTAGCTGCTTTGACTGGCTTGAGCCTTTCTTTTCAACGTTAGTAGAAAACCCTAGAAATGCAATCCTACTTTTTGGGTTATCCGCGTTAGTAATTTTTAATCTCTATGATTAATCTTAGCAAGACCAAACATGTAGAATGGTTCATATACATTTCTCATATAATGTGTGGTTAGTAATTTATTCGTGTGTGTTTGTGTATATGCATGAACTAACAAATTTATATCATAAAAACCGAAAATTTAGTCTAGGGAAGGCAAAAGCACGAGGAGAAAAGCTGACTATCTTTTTGTCACATCTTGTCTTTTGTAAGTGTCCAACTAATTAAAGAATTAAACATTTTGGAAATGGAATGAGAGTATTAGAAGAATCTTGAGGGAAGCACATAGGGAGAATCAAGTAATGTCAAAATTCTTTAGTTTTAATATACTCTTGCCATTTAAATATTATTGCGATAACTTTGACAAAAACAAATACTAGATGACACCATCTATACATATTTTTTAGCTCAAATTTTGGAATTTCTCTTCATGGGAATTTCTCTATCACCAAAACTCATGTAATTACAAACATAATTCCTTGAGACAACACGCAAAACAAAGGGCATCAATTCACCATCAAAGTAAGGACTGTAACCACGTGGTTTAAGATGCTGTTAACCCACAAGATTTCTCTACATTTGATCCACAAAACACAGCACGAAAATTAAGGTTCTTCAACTTCTCAATAATTAATTAATTAATGATTATGTGTTGAAGCCAAAGGTGTAAAGACATTTAGCTTTTCGTATGGCAAACACGGAAAAATATGACTTTCTTGATTTCGTGTAATTTCTTGAAAGATGTTATTTAATTTGTCTGCTTGGATTTTGGTGGATTATATTCCGTGAGTAAGACTTGTATTATCCAATCATTACTAATTTATGGAGTATTATGATACTCGAAGTCACCTAACTTTTTTAATTTCTTGTTTTAGTTCTTTATAATTAGTTATTCTAACGATTATTACTTGTACTACTAGTATGCTTTGAAGAGATATTTTTTTCCTACTCAAAATCTTGTTTTGATTTAGAATTGCCTTGAGAGATTTTTTGACCTGTGACTTCCACGAGCTTTTAAAATTTTGAACCCTTTTCTTTATTAATTGTTGCTGTAATTGTAATACTATAAATTTAAAGACCATAAATTCGATCTAAGACGACTGCTTACGCATTTATCTCTTGCCGACTAGGCCAACATAGACACATTTTGATTTCCACAATTGCAACACTAAATTTTAAAATCATATCATGATAAACACAAATCTCAATTTTTAACTTTGGAGTTAGATACTAACCATTTTTGGGCTTGATCAATTGCTAACTCATCCCTTATTGCTAACTACAATTAATTTAAGTTTATAAGATTTTCAAAGATCTAGTGGTTTATAAATTGCCATGTGTAATTTCCTTTTATTATTATTCAAATTTAAATAGATTAGAAGAATGACCAAATTTAGGGTTTTGGATAAAATATCAATATAGTATATAAAAAATATGAATGTGATTCTTTGAATATGTCAATGCAATTTTGCATTGACATTGTATATAGGGTTTAAGTCCATAAGATTTTCAGAGATCTAGTGGTTTATAAATTGCCGTGTGTAATTTCCTTTTATTATCATTTAAATTTAAATAGATTAGAAGAATGACCAAATTTAGGGTTTTGGATAAAATGTCAATATAGTTTATAAAAAATATCAATGTGATTCTTTGAATATGTCAACACAATTTTGCGTTGGCATTGTGTATATATTATATTGACATACTGTAATACCTACATTTACATTAAACTAATACGTACAAAATATGAAAATAAATAAAAAATTCAAATTTTGACATCGGAACATATGCAAGTGAGATCTCGTTAGAATCCTTATAAAATTATCTTTAATTTATATATTTTGTGTAAAAAAATAATATAAATTGAGATAGTTATAATCATTTAAATTTTTGGAATATTTTTTAAAAGTTGGTGATAACTATTTATTGACATTATTACCCCTAATTGACATTTTTTTGCATCATATTGATATTCGTGGATGAATGATTTTGTACATTAATTTAATGATCTAATGACTACCATTTAGTTGTAGTTAGCGATTTCAGAAAGAGTTAACAATATAACACACCTCTGCTAGACTATATTCACTACACTTTTTTGCGGGCGTTATTACATTTGGTTCGAGGAGCAAAGCTCAATGATAGCAAGTTTCACAATAATTTAACGCCAAGACTTAATGTTGATAAGTTATATTCTTCCACATGAAATCCAACTTATCTTTTTATTTCAATAGCTATTTAGTGTTGGCAAATTACTACTCCCACAATGGGCCATTTAAATACACATTTTGAATCTAGTACAATTTTTAATAAATTATTTGACTCTATACATAAAATAAGTGACAAAAGTTAGTGAAATATGAGACTCATTTTTATACATTAATATCTAGTAGAATGTGAGTGTAATGAATTAGTAAAACATATGAGGTCCATTTACTATAAAATTGAAAAAAAAAAGTAAATGTTCCTTTAATGGCGAAAATCTCAAAATGACAAAACGTCTCAGATTTTGGCAGACGGATGAAGTATTTCTTAAACTTGGCATATCCAATAAGGAAAATACCTAAAATATAAAAAATCTAAATAAAAAATTTCTTAAACTTGACATATCCAATAAGGTAAAATATAAAAAATCTAAATAAAAAATTTATTAAAATTAGGCCTAACTAAATTAAACGTGATAAATGGGCTTCGAATTAAAAGTGATCTCATTATTCAAGTTGGGCCTAATAAAATTAAACGTTGGAAGTTTGAATTATTTTAGTTAGTAGGTTCTGAATAAAATACATCTCAGGCAACTGGATTAATTAGGTTATGGGCTCTCTAGAAGCAAAGTGAAATATGACTTAATTTAATAAATGAGCTATCAGTTGAATAATCGGCAACTTCAATAATTTAGATATCGACCGTTTTGTGCCTCCATTAATTTCAAGAGATAGATTTCTGTTTAATTATAGGACTGGGCTTCAAATATTAATAATTATGAATTTAGCAGAATTGATTGAGTACTTAATTGTATATATTTAATTCGTGAAAGCAATCCTATATCGTAAAGAAACAATTCCAGGTAGTATAAATATGCAATCTCTTCGTTAGCCATAAATTATCCTAATTTATCATTTTCGTCCGTCCATAAACAATTGCTCCATTTAATTTTTCGCTATTTTTTGTGTCATCATGAGTGATAGAGAGTGATACAGTATTGGAAGACAAGACTTGGAGGCTAAGCAAATTATATTTCCTAGCTAAGCAAGTTGTATTTTTGTTTTTCCTTTTACAAATTAGGTTTTTCTGTTTTGCTTATATTCCTTCTAGTTATTTTCCTTCTAGTTTTATTTTCCATAAGTTTAGGATTTCCATTTGTCTATATAAAGGCATCATTGTTGAACTAAAAAGACAGACTTTTGAATAATATTTTTACATTGAGTTTTATACTATGAAGTTCTAGTTGTACGTTTCTGCATCAGAGAATTGCAAGAGATAAATGAAAAATGAGTGACAAATAATATATAGGATGTTGATGGGTAACCAGAGATACATATGGTGATTGTCATTTAAAGTATATTGTCATCAATGAAAAGAGCGAAATTATTAGGAAAATAGGAGTATTGCATAACTGCTATTAATATTCTTCTATTTATCAACCACTGTTAATGATTAAAAAATTTACAATATTTTTCTCATTTTTTTAGATATGTATAATTAAAAAATTCCACGATATCCACATAAAATAAAATAACAAAAGAATATATAAATGTAGAAACAACATACATACTTGACAATATTTAGGCTTGGTTAGGTTTTTGAAACTTGGTCCCTAACCAAGTAGGCTAAAGAGACAACTGATTGTTATATTCTACATTTGAATCTAATATGCGGAGTGAAAATTGAAATTACTAGTGGGTTCCATGGCCCCCAGTCATTAGTGTAGGTTCGTTCCTGTATAAAACAATAATCCCCATTTCACTAACTTTTTCTAATACTTTCTTTATCAATTTCTTAAACATGAACTGATAAAAAATGAGATATTTTTTGTTGCAGATGCAATATTTTTTAAAGATATTTCAAACTGATTCAGAATATGCTTAAACTTTTAAAATCGTAGCAGCAGACATGATGAAAATTTGTACAAAATCAAATATAAATGTTCATAACACGATATAATTACCCTATCTATCAATAGAGATCAAGCATGAACAATAGTTATCAAATTTTTTTAGTAAAGTTAGCTTTCGCATATGAATGGAGTTCTTCAACTTCTCAACTGAATCTCTAAGAATGACAAATAATGGTCCGGGATGAAGGCAGCTGTAGGCTATAGAGGATGCTTCTGCCACCTCTTTTAAGCTTACACCGCATTGCACATATTGGTAACAGATATGTACAAAAATATTGAATCTTACCATTGATTCAAGACAATCTGAGTAATCGATCATATATTCTGAATCAAACTGATTCAGAATATGCTTAAACTTTTAAAATCGTAGCGGCAGACATGATGAAAATTTGTACAAAATCAAATATAAATGTTCATACCACGATATAATTACCCTATCTATCAATAGAGATCAAGCATGAACAATAGTTATCAAAAATTTTTTTAGTAAAGTTAGCTTTTGCATATGAATGGAGTTCTTCAACTTCTCAACTGAATCTCTAAGAATGACAAATAATGGTCCGGGATGAAGGCCGTTGTAGGCTATAGAGGATGCTTCTGCCACCTCTTTTAAGCTTACACCGCATTGCACATATTGGTAACAGATATGTACAAAAATATTGAACCTTACCATTGATTCAAGACAATCTGAGTAATCGATCGGATATCATCCGGTGTGGCGAACATAGTTAAGTACTTCCATGACCTATTGTATCATGAAAAAAAGTCTCCTAATAGGTTTCATGACGTTATCAACATATATTCGATAAACTATAACTTTATCAAGTTGTTGTTTGACTTCCAATTTCTCTACCGAACCTTGCATAACCGCATTGATGGCTGATATAGAGAATTGTTACTGAAGCTAGAGAATCATCGAGTGTACATGTATCTTTAAATTTAAAAAACACGATATGTACCTCATTCTGAAAAAACACCGATATGTACATTGAATTTTAGAGGAGTTGGGTCGAGTTGGCCCGACCCAATTGACAACTCTATTTACAACCTGGCTCAATTGGCAACTCTATTTAAAGAGGCCATCAATAGAGAAATAAGGCGGACAATATTATCCCCTTGCTACCCTCTTTTTCATTTCTTCATGTCGACTTATACATGCAAGTTTTGAAGAGCATAAATATTAAGCATACTTCCCAAGAAATAATATTCAAGATAAAATACCTAAAATTAGCAAATATACAGACAATACTCCCCTTGCTACCCTCGTTATCATTTGCCTCTTTTATCATTTGTTGAAGTCTGTGGCATATATATCCAAGTTTTGAAATCATTTGCCTCTTTTATCATTTGTTGAAGTCTGTGGCATATATATCCAAGTTTTGAAGAGCTAATTATTAAACATACTCTCAAGAAACAAGATTATAAGGTAAATACCTAAATTGACAAATATTATTATATCTGCATATTTTGATATCAATTAATTGATTTTCTAAGTTAAATAGAAATGAATTTAACAAACTTTTGCACTTTCTCCGTCTGCCATTAAATATCTAGTTTTTTTCCTTTTTTGTCTATCCGCCATTTAATGCTCAATTTTCTTTTTAAATTGTCCATCCACCAATATATACTTTTACTATTTTTTTTAAATGAACCCCTCATTCAACTAACTCACTCTGCTCACATTTTATTATAAAATCAATATATAAAAGTAAGACTCTCATATTTCACTAACTTTTTTTATCACTATATAAAAGTAAGACTCTCATTTTATCACTTTTCATTCAATCCAAAGGTCCAAGCCTACATAACTTTTTTTTATAACTTTAGCATGTGAAAAATGAGACATTTATTGGTGGATGGGGAGTGCTAAAAACCGCATGTTTCGGTTCCCGAAATGGCGGAACCGCACGACAAGGCATTAACCGTTTCCAATTTTGGGCTTTGAATAGACGGATCCGATTTTGGGTCAAACCACCAGTTTGGTGGTTCCGGGTCGTAAGCTGGAGGTTTGCCAGTTAGTTAAAATAAAATAATTTTTCTATTTTTTTCATACAAGGAAAAAGCAAGTCTTACTTATAAAAAATCAATTGGCCATACTTAAAGCTAGACTTTTTATTTTTTATAATGTAACACTTATGTTGGCTTGGACCTTTGGATTGAATGAAAATGTATTGAATGATTTTCTTTTATAGCTACGTATCCTTGGATGTTTTACTCTTTTTTTTTAAATTTTAATGTGAGATAAAAATTATTTACTTATAGCTACATGCTAGATTTCTCCATGACTCCATCATTCTTTGTCCGTGTGAGTACTATATTTTTTATTCTGGTACTTTTATAACAACTATTACTACATACTTATTCATTATTTTTTTTGTCATTATCAATTCATATTATATGTATAAATTTATGTATTCAATTAATACATATATTTATTGTATAATTTATACGCATTAAGAAAATATTTGTTATACAAATCATATTAATCTATCAATATAATTATTTTTGTCAATAAATTGTACACATTAGAACAATAACTATTATACAAATAATAATCTATCAATATACAATTCATATTATTCATTAATTTGTTATTTTTATCATTATTTTATTATATACGTGTTTATACAGTACACCTATATTTAACTAATAAATATATTTATTATATAAACATATCCATTAAGACAATAACTATTAGGGCATTAGCAATGGGGCGCCCTAAGGCGCGCCACGTCAGCGGTTTTATCCTCCTACCTCCCCACCTGCATTAGCGCGCCCTAAGGCGCATGGCGCGCCACGTCATCATTTTTTTAATATTTACAAAACCCATACGAATTTTAAAAAAAATAATACATTAAAATACGAATTTCAAAAACTTCATTTCATTTAATAAAAATTAATACATTACAATGCGAATTAAAAAAAAATGCAAACTCAGCGACGGCGGTTACGAGCCCACACTTCTTCAATCATGTCGCTCATGAGCTGCGCATGCTCCTGTTGGTTGCGCATTGAGGCCTGTCTAGATAGAACCTCTTCGAAGCCTAACGGTAACCCTCTATCGGGTGTGTCGGTCGATGTGCCGGAAGAGCTAGATGCACGGTCGTCTTCATTCCAGTCGGTGATGCTTCCGCCTTCACTCTCGACTATCATGTTGTGCATGATTATGCACGCATATATGATATCGGCGATGACTTCCTTGTACCAGAAACGAGCCGGCCCTTTCACAATTGCCCACCGTGATTGGAGCATCGTCCGCGTCGATCGTCCGCGACCTCCACAATGGGGCGGACGATGGCGCGGACGATGACCATCGTCAGCGGCCATCGTCCGCGACAACCGCAATGAGGCGGACGATGGCGCGGACGATGGCCATCGTCCGCGCTATCCTCCGCGACCGAAGTATAGGGCGCGACTATCGTCCGCGCCCTATGGCACGCACCCGCAATGGGTGCGGACGATGGATGGCGCGGACGATGCGCGCCATCGGGCGTGCCATCGTCCGCCCATTGCGGATGCTCTTATCACTTTTCTGTATTTTGTAGTGTACAGATAGGGTATAGAAATCTTATTAATCTATTATCATACAAAATACATTATTCTATTAATATATAAAATTTATTATTCATTAGCCATTTATTCTTATCTATTCAAAATATATTAGACCAATATTTTTATTTATTGTAAAAGCTATTTACATTAAAATAATTATTATACAAATCGTATCATTCTATCAATATACAAATTATATTATTCATCTATTAATTGATCAATAAATAAATTATATAATTGTTGTACATTTTAAACAATACATTTGGATGATGAGCAACATGACAATATTCAATTAATATACAAATTTTGAGCAACATGTAACCATTCAAATTTATTTGATCTATGCTAGTTAATGTTATTATTTTCTATAAATATATCTTAGAAAAAGAATTATGAATTGCACTTTAATCCGACGGAGTCCTGGGCTCGACCCCCTCTGTTCTTTTCTCAGTAACTTCTTTCTCAATAACTTCTTTATAGTAGTATGACTTTCTCTTTCTCAATTTAATTTTGCTGGTACACACTGATTTGCTCTTTTTCAATATTGTTTTCATTCATATTTAATTATCATTAATTACTCTGTTCTGAAATATCCCTAGTATAAATTTTAATACAATAATATTTTAAAATAAATTCAAGTTTAGTTACTAATTTGAGGATTTGAAAATCAACTCTATTGTGTACGAGGGTTGAATTTGAAAATCCAATCAAATGAGGGAAAAAAAGAAGCTGTAATAAAACAAAGTAAATATTTGGAAAAAAGAAATAAAAGGAAATAGAGAGATGGAGATGGTGGAGTTAGATGAGTGAGAGCGTTGAAAATGGTGATGGTGGATAGAGATATATCACTTGGCATGCTTCGGGGCCACTCTATCAAATCAAATATCTACATATATACATACTCTATTTACTCATCCACATATACCACATGAAAACAAATCTGTATATATGTGAGTTGTTCAGCCTAGATTCAGATTACGTGGGGTTATTTTCAATCTAGCTATATCTTCTTATATACCTATATAGTATGTCTAAAAATTGAGTGTGTAATATGTACGTATATTGTAAGAAAAATATAAATTTAGGTCATTATAATTTCAAACCTTTTGAATATTGGGTTCCCCTGAATCCATGTACTTTTTCATTTCTATGATTAAGTATTTTTATCATATTAATTAGGCTACAACTAGGTCCTTGTGTTATACTCCATCTGTCCCACAATAGGAGTCACTCTTATTATGGGCACGAGTTTTAAGGAATGTAAAGAATAGTAAGTTGAAAAAGTTTGTGGAATATGAGACTCATTTTTTTTATATTGATTTTATAATAAAATGTGAGTGGAATGAGTTAGTGGAATATGAGACCTACTTATCATTTATGATAAAAAAGAAGTGTGAGTGTGTGACTCTAATTGTGGGACGGACCAAGATAGCAAAGTGCGACTCTTATTGTGGGAGGACGGGAGTAATTAATACCCCCTCGTCCCACAATAATTATCACTCTTATTGTGGGCACGCGTTTTAAGAAATGTAAAGAAAAGTTGGTTACTTTTTTATATTGGTTTTATAATAAAAATGTGAGTGAAGTTAGTTAGTGGCATGTGAGACCTACTTACTATTTATGGTAAAAATGAAGTGTGGTAATTATTACATGACAGATTAAAATGGAAAATAGTGACAATTATTGTGGGACGGAGGGTGTAATTGTTTGAACCTTTAATAATTGTTTGAACCTAAAATCATATGAGAAATAACTACGAAAAAGACCAAAATAGATCCTCCAAGTATGAATAACTACAAATATAAGGAATCTAATAAAAACTTGTAAATAAATAAAAGGACCAAAAATTATTTGTATTTTGTCCTTTCGGAACTAAGTGAAACGTACTTATAAGCATTCTATAACGAGGCTTTTGAGAAAAAAAATCATCTTCCTTGCATAATTTGGTTATGTACGTAGAGAATTATGAATGAGGGGGAAGTGGATGTGGAGATGGCCAAAAGTAAGATATATGGGATTTAAACAATTTGTTCTTATCCTCAAGGGACAACTCCGATGATCCGATCCCATGCTTTTTCTTTGAATCAAACCATTTTTGTCTTCTTCCAATACACTAATATTGTGATATGTAATGATTTTGACACCACTTACTCCTCTCTAAAACTAGCTAGTATTATATACCATATGCATATGAAAGAACACACTGGCTAGTGAGTTAGCCAAGTGATAGAAAGATATAATATCTTATGGTGCGATATTTAAAGTTATGTTAACAAATAACGAGAGATTGAGAGATATTTTGAGTGAAATAAAATAGAATAATGTTTAATTTCCATGATTACATTTGAAGTCTATTTATGGAAAATTAATATCCAGTCGCAAGAATATCATATCATCCACAATTCATTTCTGAAATCCATTCCTTCACTGCTCGTACCATTTTTCACTCAATTTCTTACTTTCAAAATAACACCTAGATTTATTATAATGTGGTGTGTCCAACAAATCATAATTACATAAATCACTATCGTCCTTTTTCCATATGACAATATATACGGATCACTAATTATTTACTCCATACTAATAATGAATATACAAAATCATCCTTATTATAGTAATATTTCATTTATATAAAAGTTTATATTTATTATTTTACTAAAATAAGCAAAAAAAAAATACTGAATTGTTTTTATCAAGAAAATATTAATTTGTTGATGCACTGAAAATAGATTATTATAAATGGATAAATACACAAATAAAAAGAATCATAATATTCATAAAACAATGGCGCATATCAAAATATTACCGGTGGATTTTATTCCACCACTAATGCCGAAACAAGTTACTAAATTTATCAATTGGAACGAATCCGCTAGTATTAGTGATGGATAATTCTGCCAAGAGCATTAAATTATTATGGACTGAGTTTATTCCGACGAATCTTTTCGCACATTAATCCGCTAGTAAAAATTCGGCAAATATAATTCGTTTGGTAAATAATACTCCCTGCCTTAATAAATGCATTTCATTTTCATTTCTCAGTATTATTCCCTCTCTTATTTTATTTTTTCTGCACTTTAACTATTTATGGAGTATTATTTTTCTAAAACGATTGCAGAAAATGAAACGCCTCTATTAATATGAAACGGAGGAAGTACTTGCAGTCTTCTCACTCCCCACAGTGGAATTTCATAATTTACTAGTTGAAATTTTTTCCGCTAATGAGTCTTCTCTGCAGTGAATTGCGTAGTGATGTGGCATTGATTTTAAACACTAAAATATTATGACTACGTTAGGAATGTTATCACTCTCATCCTTAAGGTCCCTGGCGGATCTATTAAGGAACCAGGGGTACTAGTGTACCCCCAAAATTTCGTGCTAATAGTGTATTGAACTAATGCAAATGACTTATATTATAATTGGTCTAGCGGTTGGATCCTTCAATTGTAGGGCAGGAAACGAGGGTTCGATTCCCTTCTATTTTGAAGTGTTTTATTTTTATTTTTACTCTTAGTTATATTTTTTCACGTAGCTCTATTATGGCTTTGTGTCCTTAAATTTGTGTTTTTCTTGATATAAATTTCAAATCATAGTATATAAATATATAAAAATTATTTTTAATATAAATATGAGATATAAATTCTATAAAAAGTGTTAGGATGCATGTCTTTATTTTGTTTATAAAAGTAATTGAAATTTTTTTTGAATAAATTAAAAGATAACTTTTAATAAAAATAATATATTCTTTAAAAAGTAAAATAATTTTTTCAATAATAATTTTTTATGCTGTTTCTTAAGCAAAATTAAAAACAAAGATTTTATTTTAAGAACGGAATAAAGAGAAGAGAATAGATCACTCGGATTTTGAAGTTATGTATTGTTGTTACACTTTATTGTACCCCCGAATCAAAAATCCTGGATCCGTCACTGCTTAAGGTGATACACAATATATGTTTATGTTGTGAGTGACATGTGTAAAACCGGTGCTGGAAATTAGAGGGATGATATAATTGAGAAAATATCAAACAATGTGATTTACAATTCAGTTTTTGAAAAGTGTGGGATGAACCAAATTTGACCATCTTTTATGGAGAAGTAATTTATTTGGTAATAATCTCTATTTTTAATATTAAAAAAAGAAGTACATTAGCAGTCTCTCACAGCGTCGTCTATTATTTTATTAATAATCACAACATATATAAAATGCAATAACTCCAACAAAATTGTAAATCACCTAAGACAACATGCATATCAAAAGTTTCACCATGTTTTCGCATACAATTGAAAACGCAGAAAAGAACTTGGACGACTCCAACCCCCAAGAAAAATAATTACAAACTTATACTATAATTTTAACTAGTTTTGTTAATTAACAGCGTAATTGAACAAAACATGGACACATGGTGATGGGGTGCGTACTAAACAAGCCCAACAGCAATGACGGCCCATCAGCCCAAAGCCCAAGGAAGAGTATGAGTTCGGCATTACCAAAGAGTTCGGCCTCAGCCTACAGCTCGGTAAAAGCCAACCAATCAAGCTCTACTCTCAGATCGGCAACCAAAGCAGTTCGGTCTCAGTATTCGACCGAACAAAGAGTTCGGCCTCAGCCTACAGCTCGGTAAAAGCCAACCAATCAAGCTCTGCTCTCAGGTCGGCATCAAGCTCTACTCTCAGATCGGCAACCAAAGCAGTTCGGTCTCAGTATTCGACCGAACAAGGAGTTAGTGGACCCATACAGGATTTCCACAACTTCCAACACACCCACTACCACGTGGTGTCAACTCAGGCCACGATCGTAGGCCATGACCTACGCTACATCCACGATCTTAGGCCATGACCTCCACGACATCCACAACCATCATTAGTGGTGATGCAAGCCACGATCTTAGTTCAATGTATAAATAGAACTTAGATCAGATAGAAAAAGGTTAAGCTCTCTAGAGATAAAATATCATATAGCAAGTCTGTGTTGTAAGCTGTAATCCCAGATCAAGCAATACAATCTTGCCCTCCCTTCTTCCCGTGGACGTAGATTTACTTCAGTAAATCGAACCACGTAAATTCTTTGTGTCGTAGTCTTTGTTCTCTACCAGCATTTACTAACATCAAAAATTCGCGGATCCATCACTGGCGCCGTCTGTGGGAACCAGAGAATAAAATTTGTGATAAAGCGAATTTTTGACCCTTTTTCCACCCCAAAAAAATGCATACCAGATCACATACTACCCGTAATACCGTTCGTGAAAACCATGAGGAAGCTAGTCCAGCCCGCAGGTCCGGAAAACAGCCTCGGGAGACATCTACTTCCAGTTTTCACGATGAAGGAACAAGCCGCTCAAAAGGTCCACACACCGAGTCTTCCCAGCAGCCTGATTTGAATGAGGCTGTCAAGCTGTTCTTGGCTGAGAAGCAGGATGAGTTCTTAGCCTTCCTGCAAAAGAGCCAAGAGCCGAAGACGAAAACGGTGGATTCTCCTTCCTCATCCAGACATGAAAGTCACTACCGCAGTAGTGCCGTGTCTTCCAGGAAGAAGAATCCTCAACCCCGACATGTTCCTGTTCCTCCTCGGTACCAGAATCACAGGAGATCTCCATCTCCTCCATACCGAAGAGATGTCGGGTTCGCCATGTACGGAGCATTGAAGACTCCGTTCTCGGACGATATCACCCGAACTCCCCTTCCACAGAACTACCGAACTCCGTCGATGACTTATGACGGGTTGGTGGATCCTCATGACTTCCTGGGACGCTATCAGTATAACATGGCGAACCAGGGTCTCAATGAGGTCCATATGTGCAAGCTGTTCCCCGAGCTGCTTATCGGGAACGCGAGAAGGTGGTTCGACAGCCTCCCCCAAGGCAGCATTAGATCTTACCGAGATCTAATGGATGCTTTCCACAGGAGGTTCTTTCAGAAAGCGGAAGCCCGGATCACTTCGGCTCAGCTGCTTTCTATACGTCAAGGTCGCGACGAAAGGATCAGCGACTTCATGACGAGATTCCACAAGGAATGCCTACAAGTAGATGATCTCAACGATCTACTTGTCATTTCGGCATTCCAAAATGGAATCCTGCCCGGAGCTCTCTACAGAAAGCTCGTGGAATGCAGTCCGCAAACAGCTCAAGAGATGTGGGACATTGCGGACCAGTTCTCCCGTGCCGATGAGGCTGACCGTCGCAAACGGTCTTTAGACAGCTCATCCCGAGGAGACAGGAGGAAGCCCGATCATAGCGATCAGGGACATCCTCGCCGAACTCCTTTTGGCGATCAGGGACATCCTCGCCGAACTCCTTTTGAAAGGATCCAAAGGACTCCGGTGCAAGACAGATTGGGACCCCGTCTCAATCCCGAGAAGCCGCCCGCTCAGTTCGTACCGCTGAACAAGCCGAGAGCGGAAATTTTCGAACTGCACTCTGACCTGTTCGAAAAGCCAAAGCGGATGACGAAATCAGCCGCGCGCCGACCCCAGGATAACTACTGCTCCTACCATCAAGACCACGGTCACGATACCGAGGAGTGCAGAAACTTGGCTGCAGGTATCGATGTTCTTGTGAGGGCAGGGACATTGAAAAAATACCAAAGCAAGCAGTCAAAGAAGAATAAGAAGCAGAGAGGTGCGAACTGCGCTCCTCAGGATCCGAAAAGGCAGCCGGATCCCGAAGACGATGACGAGCCGCAATATGATGGAGTAATCCAGACTATTGACGCTCTCCCTGCCGGGAAGACCAAGTCGTCCCTGAAGTCAGAGCGCAGAGGCTCCAATCGAGAGGAGCCAACGCATAAAAGGCTGAAGCAGGACGAAGTGATTACGTTCTCGGATGCTGATCCCGTCCCGGCCATCTCTCCTCACCAAGACGCCATTGTCATCCAAGCCGGAGTGGCAAACAAACTGATCCACAGGGTGTTTGTGGATACAGGAGCGTCAGTCAGCATTCTTTTTAAAGAGTGCTTCGACAAACTAGAAGTGGACCCAGCTCGGCTCAGTCCGGCTCCGCTTCCCCTGAAGAGCTTCGCCCAGGAGGACACCCGCCCTGAAGGTATTATCAGCCTTCCGATCACGGTGGGGAAAGCGCCTACTAGCTCCAGTACGATGATTGAGTTTTTCGTGGTGAAAGCTCGGTCCCCGTACAATGTCATCCTGGGAAGAGACTGGCTCAACACAGTTCGGGCCATTTGCTCCACTTATCACCTCACCATCAAGATCCCTACTAAAGGAGGGATAGCGGTCATCCGAGGTGACCAAAAGAGAGCAAAGGAATGTCTGCAAATTGCGCTTAGAAGTGCCGAGCAGTCAGATCGGCACCACCAAGCATAGCAATCACAGCAGCCGGAGTCAGAGGCAATGACCGAAGTCATACCGGAGCCGAATTCGATGACAGTTCAGCTGTACGAAGACGATCCATCCAGAACGGTTAAGATCGGCTTCGCGGGAACGCCTCTACTTCGGGAAAAAACCATCCAGCTCCTCAAGGAGTATAAAGACGTCTTTGCATGGTCTCCGTTGGACATGACCGGAGTGCCCCCCGAGGTAATCACTCATCGGTTAAATATTGATCCTTCGGTCCGGCCGATAAAACAGAAGCAAAGACTCTTTGCGGCAGAACGAAGTCAAGTCATCCATGACGAAGTCCGTCAATTATTGAAGGCGGATGTGTTATTCGAAGTGAAGTATCCTTCGTGGGTGGCCAATCCTGTCATGATCAAGAAAAAGGAAGGAGGATGGCGGATGTGCATAGATTTCACCGATCTAAATAAGCACTGTCCCAAAGATTGCTATCCCCTTCCGAACATAGATAAAAAAGTAGAAGCTTTGATAGGCTTTGAAATTTTTTGTTTTCTTGATCTATACAAAGGATACCATCAAGTTTTAATGGATGAGATTGACGCTTCAAAAACGGCCTTCATGACTGATTTCGGCATTTTCGCTTATAAAAAGATGCCATTCGGTTTAAAGAATGCCGGAGCCACTTATCAAAGGATGGTAGACAAGCTTTTTCGGCACCTGATTGGAAAGGAGGTCGAAGTGTATGTTGACGATATAGTCGTCAAAAGCAAAAGCACTTCGGAGTACGAGCACAACCTCAAGTCCACTCTCAACGTGCTCAAGAAAGCCAACCTCAAACTTAATCCCCAAAAGTGTACCTTTTTGGTAGATTCGGGAAAGTTTCTGGGCTGTTGGGTTTCAAAGGACGGACTCAAGGCAAACCCCTCAAAAGTTCAAGTCGTTCAGAACATGGCAATGCCGAAGTCCATACATGACGTGCAAAGGCTAACCGGATGTCTAGCCGCACTGAATCGATTCCTTTCCCAAGCAGCCGAAAAGCAACTGCCGTTCTTCAAGGTGTTGAAAAAGGCACCAAAGTTCGAGTGGGGAGCCGAGCAGAAAAAAGCCTTTGACGAGCTCAAAAGTTATCTAGCCGAGCTTCCTATTCTCTCTGCTCCAACCGAAGCCGAAGTAATATTCTTATACTTAGCGGCATCGGAACAAACCATCAGCGCGGTGCTTGTACGAGAAGAAGGCCTAAAGCAGCTTCCCATCTATTTTACAAGCCGAGCATTAAGAGGTCCAGAAACCAGGTATCAACCTCTGGAAAAGATTGCTCTAGCATTAGTAAATGCAGCAAGGAGATTGCGGCCATACTTCTATGCTCACAAGGTATGCGTCTTAACTGATCTGCCACTTCGGCAAGTGTTGACCAAACCAGAAGCATCAGGCAGAATCGCCAAGTGGGCTATAGAGTTGGGAGAGCACACAATTGAATATCTACCTCGGAAAGCCATCAAGGGACAAGCCTTGGCAGATTTTCTTGCAGAAGCAAAGTTCGATCAAGCAATTCCTGTTATTGCCGAACAGAAGAATTCTGCCAATGCCGAACTAGCACAGCCCTTGGAATCCGAAGTAGAGCCGCCGGACTGCTGGAGCGGATTCGTAGATGGAGCTTCAAACAAGATGGGAAGTGGAGCTGGTATTCTACTTGTCGCTCCCGACGGACACGAGGTAACCTACTCACTTCGGTTCCTATTCCCCACTACTAATAATGAAGCCGAGTACGAAGCCCTCCTGGCCGGACTCCAGTTAGCGCAAAAGTCTGCTCGTCAAATCTCTCAAAGTCCATTGTGATTCACAAGTCATAGTAAATCACATGTTGGGTACAAGTGAAGCTCGTGACGAGAGAATGAAGAAGTATTTGGACAAAGCGCAAAGCATCAGCCGAAGTTTCTCCTATTTTCGGATAATCCGCATTCCCAGAGCGGAAAATAGCCGAGCAGATACCTTAAGTAAGTTGGCCTCAGATCCGAGCTCAAAGGCGGAAGAATTAATGCATCGAAGCATTGATGAAGCCGAGGTACATTCAGTATCCAGCTCGCCGAACTGGATGACGCCGATCTTGCAGTATCTGGATCAAGGACAATTGCCCGAGGATAAGAGAGAAGCTCGGAAGATCACGTGCCGAGCACTTCGGTACGAACTTCATGAAGGAGTCCTCTTTAGAAAGTCTTACCTCCAGCCGTTATTGCGGTGCGTAGGACCAGAAGAGACGGACTACATCCTCAGAGAAGTTCATGAAGGATCGTGCGGTAGCCACATCGGAGCCAGAGCTTTAGCTAAAAAAGTTCTGAGATGGGGATATTATTGGCCAACCATGGTACAAGAGGCAGTGCAGCTCGTCAAGAAGTGTACGAAGTGCCAAATTCATGCAAATGTCCCAAGGATGCCGCAGACCGATCTATACACTATGCAAAGCCCTTGGCCTTTCATGCAATGGGGCATAGACATAGTGGGACCACTTCCTCAAGCTCCTCGGCAAATGAAATTCCTTATCGTTGCCGTGGACTACTTCACGAAGTGGGTGGAGGCTGAACCATTAGCTACGATAACGAGCTCAAAGGCATTGGACTTCGTCTGGAAGAACATAGTGTGCCGATTTGGCATACCCCACATCCTCATCTCGGATAATGGGACTCAGTTCACCGACAAGACGTTCAAGAATTGGTGCCAAGAGCTGAACATTCAACAGCGGTTCACTTCGGTCTCCCATCCCAAGCAAACGGACAAACGGAAGTAACGAACCGGATTCTGGTGAAAGGGTTAAAAGCTCGGTTAGAACAAGCCAAAGGACAATGGGTAGAAAATCTCCCTCAAGTCCTATGGTCCTACCGAACTACACCCAAAACCTCCAACGGTGAAACTCCGTATAGTCTGGTGTACGGCACTGAAGCCGTAATTCCGGTGGAGATCGGCGTACCCAGTCCCCGAACTCTAAATTTCTCCTCAGAAATGAATGACGACGGACTGAGAGCAGAACTAGATCTCGCCGAAGAAAGAAGAGAATTGGCGTGCATAAAAGCAGCCAAGTATAAGGAGCAAGTAGCCCGGTATTATAACCAAAGGGTGAAAAAGCTTCAATTTCAAGTGGGAGATCTCGTCTTGAGAAACAACGAAGTAAGCCGAGCAGAAAAGCTGGGCAAACTCGAACCCACATGGGAGGGTCCATATCGGGTGTCAGAAGTCCTCGGCAAAGGGTCTTATAAATTGACTCACATGTCAGGAGAACAAGTACCCCCCGAACATGGCACGTCTCCAACCTCAAGAAGTTCCACTTGTAAGAGACAAAAGTCCGGTCAGTCCGTCTCGTGTCTAGTTCGGTCATAGGGGTATATGTTTTTATTTGTTTGTTTCTTACTTGTACCTTTTACTTGTCTTTTTTTAAAAAAAAAAAAAAAAAAAAAAAAAAGTTTACAAGTTTTTTTCTTTCAATCTTTTCATTTTTTCTCTATGTGTTTTGTCTCTATGTGCTTGTCGTCTCTTACAAATGGTACCAAGGTATATCGTTCTTCAAAGACTGATCCCCTTTTAGATCGATTATTAAAGACTATTGTGAGTCCAAGCTTCTAAGGAGGATATAAGACCACAATTCAGCTTAACAAGCAGTCCGTCTGAAACGAACTGCAATAAGCCAACGATTGTGAGTCCAAGCTTCCAAGGAGGATACAAGACCACAATTCAGCTTAACAAGCACTTCGTCTGAAACGAACTGCATTAAGCCAACGATTGTGAGTCCAAGCTTCTCAGGAAGATACATGACCACAATTCGGCTTAAGAAATAAGCATAGTCTGAAACGAAATGAATAAGGGAAAAAGTCCGATACACGCGGATGAAACCTCGCCGAATTAGGAGACCAAGTTCGGTCAAAGAAGTTACCTATAGACCTCGAGGGACGACCATGTCTAGTCAAAGAGGTTTAACTGCATAAGACCACTTCGGTTAACTGGGAAAGTCCGACCACGCGATGAAACTAGCCGAATAGGACACGGGAAAGTTCGATCCCGGCGACAAAAATCGCCAAATTAGAACACAAACCAAGTCCGGCAACGACGTTTCTCATAAGATCAAAGACGAGTCCTGTCAAAAGAAGCTTACTTCAAAGTCCAAATACGATGTCCGATCAAAGAAGCTCATTCATCAGACCGATGAACGAGCACGATGACATTGTTTCGGAATTGGAAGTAAGCAGTGGATAAAGCGGAAAGGAAAAAAAATCTTCATTTATTAAATCTCGTGTTGTTCGGCAGACCAATTCCGTTCCCCTACGAGAAGGCATCGCAATTATAAAGGACTATTTACTGTCCTCGGTGTCTGCTAAAGCAAAGGAATGTCTGCAAATGCGCTTAGAAGTGCCGAGCAGTCAGATCGGCACCACCAAGCATAGCAATCACGCAGCCGTAGTCAGAGGCAATGACCGAAGTCATACCGGAGCCGAATTCGATGACAGTTCAGCTGTACGAAGACGATCCATCCAGAACGATGTTAAGATCGCTTCGCGTGAACGCCTCTACTTCGGAAAAAACCATCCAGCTCCTCAGGAGTATAAGACGTCTTTGCATGGTCTCCGTTGGACATGACCGGAGTGCCCCCCCGAGGTAATCACTCATCGGTTAAATATTGATCCTTCGGTCCGGCCGATAAAACAGAAGCAAAGACTCTTTGCGGCAGAACGAAGTCAGTCATCCATGACGAAGTCCGTCAATTATTGAAGGCGGATGTGTTATTCGAAGTGAAGTATCCTTCGTGGGTGGCCAATCCTGTCATGATCAAGAAAAAGGAAGGAGGATGGCGGATGTGCATAGATTTCACCGATCTAAATAAGCACTGTCCCAAGATTGCTATCCCCTTCCGAACATAGATAAAAAGTAGAAGCTTTGATAGGCTTTGAAATTTTTTGTTTTCTTGATCTATACAAAGGATACCATCAAGTTTTAATGGATGAGATTGACGCTTCAAAAACGGCCTTCATGACTGATTTCGGCATTTTCGCTTATAAAAAGATGCCATTCGGTTTAAAGAATGCCGGAGCCACTTATCAAAGGATGGTAGACAAGCTTTTTCGGCACCTGATTGGAAAGGAGGGTCGAAGTGTATGTTGACGATATAGTCGTCAAAAGCAAAAGCACTTCGGAGTACGAGCACAACCTCAAGTCCACTCTCAACGTGCTCAAGAAAGCCAACCTCAAACTTAATCCCCAAAAGTGTACCTTTTTGGTAGATTCGGGAAAGTTTCTGGGCTGTTGGGTTTCAAAGGACGGACTCAAGGCAAACCCCTCAAAAGTTCAAGTCGTTCAGAACATGGCAATGCCGAAGTCCATACATGACGTGCAAAGGCTAACCGGATGTCTAGCCGCACCTGAATCGATTCCTTTCCCAAGCAGCCGAAAAGCAACTGCCGTTCTTCAAGGTGTTGAAAAAGGCACCAAAGTTCGAGTGGGGAGCCGAGCAGAAAAAAAGCCTTTGACGAGCTCAAAAGTTATCTAGCCGAGCTTCCTATTCTCTCTGCTCCAACCGAAGCCGAAGTAATATTCTTATACTTAGCGGCATCGGAACAAACCATCAGCGCGGTGCTTGTACGAGAAGAAGGCCTAAAGCAGCTTCCCATCTATTTTACAAGCCGAGCATTAAGAGGTCCAGAAACCAGGTATCAACCTCTGGAAAAGATTGCTCTAGCATTAGTAAATGCAGCAAGGAGATTGCGGCCATACTTCTATGCTCACAAGGTATGCGTCTTAACTGATCTGCCACTTCGGCAAGTGTTGACCAAACCAGAAGCATCAGGCAGAATCGCCAAGTGGGCTATAGAGTTGGGAGAGCACACAATTGAATATCTACCTCGGAAAGCCATCAAGGGACAAGCCTTGGCAGATTTTCTTGCAGAAGCAAAGTTCGATCAAGCAATTCCTGTTATTGCCGAACAGAAGAATTCTGCCAATGCCGAACTAGCACAGCCCTTGGAATCCGAAGTAGAGCCGCCGGACTGCTGGAGCGGATTCGTAGATGGAGCTTCAAACAAGATGGGAAGTGGAGCTGGTATTCTACTTGTCGCTCCCGACGGACACGAGGTAACCTACTCACTTCGGTTCCTATTCCCCACTACTAATAATGAAGCCGAGTACGAAGCCCTCCTGGCCGGACTCCAGTTAGCGCAAAGTCTGCTCGTCAAATCTCTCAAAGTCCATTGTGATTCACAAGTCATAGTAAATCACATGTTGGGTACAAGTGAAGCTCGTGACGAGAGAATGAAGAAGTATTTGGACAAAGCGCAAAGCATCAGCCGAAGTTTCTCCTATTTTCGGATAATCCGCATTCCCAGAGCGGAAAATAGCCGAGCAGATACCTTAAGTAAGTTGGCCTCAGATCCGAGCTCAAAGGCGGAAGAATTAATGCATCGAAGCATTGATGAAGCCGAGGTACATTCAGTATCCAGCTCGCCGAACTGGATGACGCCGATCTTGCAGTATCTGGATCAAGGACAATTGCCCGAGGATAAGAGAGAAGCTCGGAAGATCACGTGCCGAGCACTTCGGTACGAACTTCATGAAGGAGTCCTCTTTAGAAAGTCTTACCTCCAGCCGTTATTGCGGTGCGTAGGACCAGAAGAGACGGACTACATCCTCAGAGAAGTTCATGAAGGATCGTGCGGTAGCCACATCGGAGCCAGAGCTTTAGCTAAAAAAGTTCTGAGATGGGGATATTATTGGCCAACCATGGTACAAGAGGCAGTGCAGCTCGTCAAGAAGTGTACGAAGTGCCAAATTCATGCAAATGTCCCAAGGATGCCGCAGACCGATCTATACACTATGCAAAGCCCTTGGCCTTTCATGCAATGGGGCATAGACATAGTGGGACCACTTCCTCAAGCTCCTCGGCAAATGAAATTCCTTATCGTTGCCGTGGACTACTTCACGAAGTGGGTGGAGGCTGAACCATTAGCTACGATAACGAGCTCAAAGGCATTGGACTTCGTCTGGAAGAACATAGTGTGCCGATTTGGCATACCCCACATCCTCATCTCGGATAATGGGACTCAGTTCACCGACAAGACGTTCAAGAATTGGTGCCAAGAGCTGAACATTCAACAGCGGTTCACTTCGGTCTCCCATCCCCAAGCAAACGGACAAACGGAAGTAACGAACCGGATTCTGGTGAAAGGGTTAAAAGCTCGGTTAGAACAAGCCAAAGGACAATGGGTAGAAAATCTCCCTCAAGTCCTATGGTCCTACCGAACTACACCCAAAACCTCCAACGGTGAAACTCCGTATAGTCTGGTGTACGGCACTGAAGCCGTAATTCCGGTGGAGATCGGCGTACCCAGTCCCCGAACTCTAAATTTCTCCTCAGAAATGAATGACGACGGACTGAGAGCAGAACTAGATCTCGCCGAAGAAAGAAGAGAATTGGCGTGCATAAAGCAGCCAAGTATAAGGAGCAAGTAGCCCGGTATTATAACCAAAGGGTGAAAAAGCTTCAATTTCAAGTGGGAGATCTCGTCTTGAGAAACAACGAAGTAAGCCGAGCAGAAAAGCTGGGCAAACTCGAACCCACATGGGAGGGTCCATATCGGGTGTCAGAAGTCCTCGGCAAAGGGTCTTATAAATTGACTCACATGTCAGGAGAACAAGTACCCCGAACATGGCACGTCTCCAACCTCAAGAAGTTCCACTTGTAAGAGACAAAAGTCCGGTCAGTCCGTCTCGTGTCTAGTTCGGTCATAGGGGTATATGTTTTTATTTGTTTGTTTCTTACTTGTACCTTTTACTTGTCTTTTTTTAAAAAAAAAAAAAAAAAAAAAAAAGTTTAAAGTTTTTTTCTTTCATCTTTTTCATTTTTTCTCTATGTGTTTTGTCTCTATGTGCTTGTCGTCTCTTACAAATGGTACCAAGGTATATCGTTCTTCAAAGACTGATCCCCTTTTTAGATCGATTATTAAAGACTATTGTGAGTCCAAGCTTCTAAGGAGGATATAAGACCACAATTCAGCTTAACAAGCAGTCCGTCTGAAACGAACTGCAATAAGCCAACGATTGTGAGTCCAAGCTTCCAAGGAGGATACAAGACCACAATTCAGCTTAACAAGCACTTCGTCTGAAACGAACTGCATTAAGCCAACGATTGTGAGTCCAAGCTTCTCAGGAAGATACACGACCACAATTCGGCTTAAGAAATAAGCACTTCGTCTGAAACGAACTGCAATAAGGGAAAGTCCGATCCACGCGATAAACCTCGCCGAATTAGGACGACCAAGTTCGGTCAAAGAAGTTTACCTCATAAGACCGAGGACGACCATGTCTAGTCAAAGAGGTTTACTGCATAAGACCACTTCGGTTAACTGGGAAAGTCCGATCCACGCGATAAAACTCGCCGAATTAGGACAAGGGAAAGTTCGATCCCGGCGACAAAAATCGCCAAATTAGAACACAAACCAAGTCCGGTCAAAGAAGTTTCCTTCATAAGATCAAAGACGAGTCCTGTCAAAGAAGCTTACTTCAAAGTCCAAATACGAGTCCGATCAAAGAAGCTCACTTCATAAGACCGATGACGAGCACGATGAAATTGTTTCGCTGAATTGTAAGTAAGCAGTGATAAAAGCGAAAGGAAAAAATTTCATTTATTAAATCTCGTTCGGCAGACAATTCAGCTCCCCTACGAGAAGGCATTACGCCATTACAAAGGACTATTCTACTGTCCTCGGTTGCTAAAGTTAAGCCACCTATCTGCAAAATCCTCTGGAAGCCGAGTTCGGTTGTTCCGAGCAGATGAAGAATAAGCAGGTCGACGAGATGCTATCCTCGACCCAACACCTCTTCCGCGAGCCCCAGAAGCTCTAACCCCTCGGCGATGAAGAGTCTCTGCAATAAGCATCCGCTGATCTTGCTCGCTCATAGTCACAACTCCTCGGCGAATTTCAGTCCGTCCCTGTCTTGACGATTCCGGTTGCTCCTGAGCCCGTTCTCGTCTTGACGTTTCCGGCTGTTCCGGAGTTCGTTGTTGACTTGGAGTAGGATTTTGAACAAGGGAACCAGAGGCTTGATCTGGAGTGCGAGCATCTGTTGGCGGGAAATGCCTAAGGAATCTCTCGATTGAGGGACGCCGGGAAAGAATGATGTCGTACCGAGAAGCCCAGCGCCGTAATGATTTCACAACTTGTTGGCAAGCCGAGCTCTCCAGCGCATTGTTCCTCCGGAGTACATGATATTCCTCCCACAGTTCGTCAACTCGACTCTGAACATCTGATATGGTCACTCCCCCGCGCACACGGATGTAATCCTCGTACGCAGTCCTCTCAGCAATGGTCGTATTCAGCTCGGCCTCCAGATCCTTCTTATCGGACTCTAAGTCCTTATTATCGGCCTCCAGCTTCACTAAACGAGCCAGAAGCTCGTCATTCTTCGTCTGATCGGCTATAGCTCTTTTCTCAGCTTCGTCTAAAGCCGAAGAGTACAGCCGTTTCCAGTGAAGTATCTCCATCTCCTTGAGTACAAAGCAGCTATATTAGTTCGGCAGCTGTACCGAGCAGATAGTAAAATACAACAGGAATAAAGGCGAGTACGAAAAGCTATACGAAGACAAGTGTAGAGAATTTTTCATTCACAAGGAAAATTTTTTACACTAGGAGGGCTTCAAGGCCATTTTACAAGGAAGAAACTAGACTAAGAGAAGGGAGACGAAATCATACTCCGCCAGCTTCGTCTCCGGCTCCTCGGTCTGGTTCAGCTTCTTTCTCCTGAGCTACCTCAGCCTCGGCCTCGCATCCTGCCGGCCTCGCCTCCGCCTCCTGATCGGCTTCCTTCTCCGGATGCCCGGCCCGCTCGACTTCGGCCTCCCGCTCCAGCGGCTCGGCCTCACCCTCTCCGTTGTAAGTCAAAGCGGGTGAAACGGGTCCCACGGAGGCAAAGATAGCCTCCAGGTTCTCGTCCCGATCAGCTCGACAACTCCGGACTCGGTCTGCAGAAAGCAGGACCGAGGATGAAGCGAGCTCCTCAAGGAGCGGCAGATTCTGAAGCCGAGCTGCTATCTCTCGGCTGTACAGAGGCAGCACGACGTCGGCCCCCTGCTCACCCTTATCGGTAATTAGCCTTACCAGACTACCGACAAAGGCCGAGAACTGGCTGCTCAAAAAGAGTTTCTCCGTGTAAACACGGAGAGCCTCCCCCTGGGCAGCCACGGCGGCAGCCTCCTTCTGAGCCTCCCGGTGCTTCGTCTGCTCTTGCAGGATGATGAGCTGGTTTTTGGCTGACCGGGCTTCATCCTGAGCCGAGATCCTAGCAGCTCGGGCCCTCTCAAATTTGGCCTCAGCCTGTTCGGCCAGACTACGAGCAAGATGCAACTTCTTCTGCATCTCCTCGTAGTCGTGGGATGCTTTGGAGAGCTCCACGGAGACGAGCTTGGCTCTCTGAAGATGAACAAGGAAAAAACTCAACAGAATGGCCATCAAAAAATGTGGAAAAGAAGCCAAGTCAGAAAGCTTACCTCCACAAAATTCGTCGGCCATTGAAAAGGCTCAGGGACGTGTTCCGGGATGTCTGCAACCACCTCGGAGATGACCAGGTCTTTCCCCGGCACTCTTGGGGACTCATGAAATTTCCCCTTCCCTTTAGCCGAACACGGCTCCGGCTCTTTCGGATCCGAAGAAGAGGTTTTTTGCCTCTTCGGATTCTTCTCGGCTTCAGACGCCGAGCGAGGGGCTCTCTGCCTCTCCGGCTCCACAAGCTCGGAGGACTTTCGGATAGCCTTATTCAACATGTACACTGCCAAAAAGCAAGAAAGCCAGGTTAGTTTTCTTCGTTAAAGCAGTAGAGCATAAAGATAAAGAGAAATCCTCACCCTCGGCCTCTTCGTCCGAAGACGAGATGTCGAACACGACGTCGCCCTTGACGAGCTCAGACTCCGTGTATTGTTTCCTAACTATGGGAATCTTGTTGAGCCCGCCATCGAGCTCGTCCAACGGTTCAGGCCGAGGATGACGGATAACGGACTTCGGCCCTCTCTAGGGAAAACTAGGAGCCGCGGTCCTATCATAGTAGAAGAAGCGGTTTTGCCACTTCGGCCACTTCGTTTTACAAAAGGCCCTAAAGGGCTGTACAGGGATCAAGTAAAACCAAGACCCCTTCCTCTTAAATTGAAAGAATTTAAGGATCGCCTTCAAAGACAAATCCCTTCCTAACTTACGGAGTTCGGCAGCGAAGGCCGACAAGTGCCTCCAAGAGTTCGGAGTCACCTGGCCTAAAGGAAGCTGAAAAAAATCTAGTAAATCTATAAAGGCAGAAGGGAGGGGGAAACGAAGCCCGCATTCTAAGCAGGCCTCGTACACGGTGGCGTAACCCTCCGGCGGGGAGTCAGCCCTATGATCACCGTCAGGTACCACCGCCTTCCCCCCAGGAAAAAAGTATTTTTCGGGTAGGGATATCACAGTATCCTTACTCAAAATACTATGGAAATACTCTACGGTCTTCTCCCCGGACTCTTTCCGGCCAGAAGACCCCTTACCGCCTCTCCTACCGCTACCCGACTCCGAAGAAGAAGAAGAAGACATTTTTCTTACTTTTTGAAGGTGAAGAAAGTCTGAAGAAATTCTTGAAAGCGGAGAGAGAATTTTCGCAAAAAAGAGAGAGTGCAGAAGAAGCAGTCGCAAAAGTGCTTCAATGATGAAGAAAGGAGGTATTTATCAGATTCGGCGAAGATTTCAAAATCGTCGCACCGTTTCGAATCCCACCTTTTCAGGATTCAACGGCCGGATTTTACTGTCGCATTTAATGCAAGGCACGTCCCCTGACATCAGCCTCCCCCTTGCCTTTATCCAGAATGCCGAAGTGACTCACTTCGCCGAAGTGATTCACTTCGCCCTTCGGGGGGGGTAGTGATGGGGTGCGTACTAAACAAGCCCAACAGCAATGACGGCCCATCAGCCCAAAGCCCAAGGAAGAGTATGAGTTCGGCATTACCAAAGAGTTCGGCCTCAGCCTACAGCTCGGTAAAAGCCAACCAATCAAGCTCTACTCTCAGATCGGCAACCAAAGCAGTTCGGTCTCAGTATTCGACCGAACAAAGAGTTCGGCCTCAGCCTACAGCTCGGTAAAAGCCAACCAATCAAGCTCTGCTCTCAGGTCGGCATCAAGCTCTACTCTCAGATCGGCAACCAAAGCAGTTCGGTCTCAGTATTCGACCGAACAAGGAGTTAGTGGACCCATACAGGATTTCCACAACTTCCAACACACCCACTACCACGTGGTGTCAACTCAGGCCACGATCGTAGGCCATGACCTACGCTACATCCACGATCTTAGGCCATGACCTCCACGACATCCACAACCATCATTAGTGGTGATGCAAGCCACGATCTTAGTTCAATGTATAAATAGAACTTAGATCAGATAGAAAAAGGTTAAGCTCTCTAGAGATAAAATATCATATAGCAAGTCTGTGTTGTAAGCTGTAATCCCAGATCAAGCAATACAATCTTGCCCTCCCTTCTTCCCGTGGACGTAGATTTACTTCAGTAAATCGAACCACGTAAATTCTTTGTGTCGTAGTCTTTGTTCTCTACCAGCATTTACTAACATCAAAAATTCGCGGATCCATCACATGGCACATGTATTTAAACATTAAAACATGAACAGAATGCTCCCTTGTTCCCCCCTTGATCTAATTCACAGTTAATCATAGATTCACAGGGGACCATGTCTGATTATTAGGGTTTGTAGAACCCTAAATGCCCTCTTTGGCACATGATACGCGTTACTCCGTATTTCGGAAAGTTGCAAGCAATATATAAGTGCTACCCCAACCCCATTAGTACCCGGCCATTTGGAATGTAACCCAAAACAATATTGTGAGGGTTTGGCCTAAAACAGATAGTAATATACTGTTAAGGACTCACTCCTCAACGATGATCGGCGGCTCGATGGCTCGGCGATCCCAGATTTTCCCGGCGTCCCGTGAAGAGGGATCGGCGAGGATGCTAGCGGCGGCTGTGCGCGGAGGCTCTCCGTCGGGCAGCGGCAAGCTAGGATTATAGGAAGAACTCGTTCTTTGTGGGCAAAATTATATGTAAATTTTTATTGATGATTGAATTAATGAACATAGCCCTATTTATAGACTAAGGACCCTAGGGTGGTTCGACTTCTAATCCTAACGCATCTCGGGAAAGAACCACAAAGAAAACCCGAAATAAATATTTAACAAAAATAACTAATTACCAAAAATAAAAGATAAAAAAAAGAAATTAATACTCCTAATTACTTCGGGACGTAATCCCCGAACAAATCGGGCGGACGTCGGTTCCTCTTCGCCTTGGTCGTCGCGATCGACGTGTGCATGTCTTTCTCCCCCGACGGCGCGGCGCTTGGCGTTGGTTCCACTGCTGTCGCCGGCGTCGCCGTCGGTGTTTGCCTTCCCGCGGCTGCCTCTGACGTGGGGTTCGTATCAACTCCCCCCTCCATAGCGACCTCCTTGTCCTCAAGGAGCACATTTGGAAATTTCCGCTGCACCAGTTCAAGAGGCTCCCACGTAGGCGAATCGGTGCCATCGGACCAGCGAACCAACACATGCTCCACGGGTCTATCGTCGTGCCATAAAACCTGTTTATCCAATACCCGAACCGGATAAACCACCGGCATGTCCCCACAGAACTCCGTCGGCAGTACTAACCCGGCGGTGCCGTCTGCCACGAATTCGCGAAGGAGGCTTACGTGGAAGACGTTGTGAATCCTACTCCCTTCCGGTAGCCGCAAGCGATACGCGACCGGTCCAACACGTTCCAACACCTCAAATGGCCCGTAGTAACGTCGTGCTAGTTTGGCTGACTGAGGACGAGCCACCGAATGCTGCCTATAAGGTTGGAGTTTCAAAAGAACCAAGTCACCCACTTCGAATTCCACATGGCGACGGTGTTTGTTGGCTGACTCGCGCATACGCTGCTGGGCGCGCTCTAAATTCCGCCGTAACTCCACCAACAGCTCCCCTCGTTGGCGGATCAACTCCGCCGCTTCTGGAGGCGTTGCCCGTGAAGGGGCCGCATAAACCAAGTTTGGCGGCTCCCGTCCATAGAGCGCTTTATAGGGAGACATCCCCAAGCCCGCATGATGAAAACAATTGAGAGCAAGCTCCGCCCACGGAAGGAAATTCGCCCATTTGGATGGTCGATCGGCCGTGAACGCGCGCAAGTACTGTTCCAATCCCCTATTTCGCACTTCCGTCTGACCGTCCGACTGGGGGTGGTAAGCCGTTGAGAAATTCAATTTCGTGCCACTAAGCCGCATTAATTCCTTCCAACACAGGTTTAAGAAAACTGAATCCCTGTCGGAGACCAAGGTCTTTGGAAAACCGTGGTGGCGCACGACTGTATTGATGAACAGTTGAGCCACGCGTAAAGCATCAAACCTCGTTGGCAACGGAGCAAAATGTGCATATTTTGACAAGCGGTCTACAACCACCATTATTACCGTGTAGCCCCGCGAATGAGGTAAGCCTGTAATAAAGTCCATGGACACGTCTTCCCATACTTGGGACGGAATTGGCAGGGGCTGTAGCAACCCGGCCGGCTTTTGGGTCGAGTATTTCGTCGTCTGGCACACGATGCATGCTTCCACAAACCTCTTAACTTCTCTCTTCATGTTGGGCCAGTAAAATTCGGCAGTCACGCGGCGCAACGTACGCTCGAACCCTGGGTGACCCGCCGATTGCGAGCAATGATATTCCGTCAGAATCGGCATCCTTGCTGACGACCGTGAGCTCACAAATAAGCGCCGGTTGTAGTATACCAGGCCGTCTACTAAGGTCAAATGAGGTGGGGCCCGACCTTCCTTGATGTCGCCCACGATCTCTCGCATTTCTGGGGACGTCGCGGTTTCCCGCCGAAGTAACTCTAGCAGCTGCGGAATAGGGTGTGCCGCGGCTGCAAGGAGTTCGCCGTTGCGCGCTGCTCCTGGCTCGTTGTCGGCGTCCGGGGGCGCTACTGCGTGCGTGCCGTCGGAAGGCTCGTCTTCCTCGCGCCGTGACAGTGCGTCGGCTGCGCGGTTCGTGATTCCCTTCTTATACTCGATAACGAACTTATACCCCATGAGCTTACGCACATATAGCTGTTGCTCCGGCGTCTGCACTATCTGCTGGAGCAGTTCTTTTAAACTCTTTTGATCACTCCTAATAATGAACTCTCTTCCCAGGAGATACTGACGCCATTTATGTACCGCCTCGACAATCGCGTACAATTCTTTGTGATAAGTAGACGCGACTCGGCGGCGAGGCCCAAGTTTCTTGCTAAAGAAGGCAATCGGGTGAGTTTCCTGTAGTAATACCGCGCCAATGCCCGTATCCGAGGCGTCCGTCTCGATGCAGAAGGTCTTCTCAAAATCAGGCAGACGAAGTACCGGGGCTGTTGTCATGGCTCCCTTCAGATCCAAGAAACTAGAGTCCGCCTCCGGGGTCCATACAAATGCGTCTTTCTTCAACATATCGGTCAATGGTGACGCAATCAGTGCGTATCCTGCCACGAAACGGCGGTAATACCCGGTGAGCCCCAAGAACCCCCGGAGTTGCTTAACATTCTTTGGCTTCGGCCAGGCTGTCATCGCACTAATTTTATTGGGGTCGGCCATAAGAGAACCGTTACTGATCAAGTGTCCTAGATATTCAACGGTGGAACTGCAGAAGGAGCACTTGGGCAATTTGACGAAGAAACTATTTTGTTGTAAAACTCTCAATACGGCGGCCAAATGTTCCTCATGATCTTCCAGCGTCGGACTATAGACCAGTATGTCATCGAAGAAAACAATGACGAACCTTCTTAACATCGGCTGGAAAATTGCGTTCATTGCTGCCTGAAAGGTCGACGGGGCATTTGTTAATCCAAAAGGCATTACCAAGAACTCGAAATGGCCGTCATGTGTGCGAAAAGCCGTTTTGAATACATCGTCCTCTTGCATCCTGATCTGATGGTATCCTGACCGCAAATCTAGTTTCGTAAACACCCTGGCCTTTCCCAATTCATCAAACAGCTCATCCGCCGTGGGTATTGGAAAATGGTCCGGTACAGTGGCCGTGTTCAGCGCACGATAATCAATGCAGAAGCGAAAAGATCCATCTTTCTTACGGATCAGTAGCACTGGTGAAGAGAATGGACTGTTGCTTCTCTGAATAATCCCCTGATCCAACATATCCTTGACCTGGCGCTCTATCTCATTTTTTTGAAAATAGGGGTAGCGGTAAGGCCTGACATTGATCGGTTTTGTGCCCGGCAGCAGATGTATGCGGTGATCATAAGGGCGCGATGGTGGCATCCCGGCCGGCATGCTAAAAACCGGCCTGTAAGACTCTAGAACCGCAGCTATGGGTGGCGCCAGATCCGCCGGGAATTCCTCTCGGTTCTCGGACGGGGTAGTGGTTGGTTCCGGATCCAAGAGCATGATCTCATATACCTCCAAACCTCCTGAAGGGGACATCATAGCTGCCAGTGAGGCGCCATCTATCTTGCGGGCGGGTGGCGTAACCCCCGTCAACTTAATACGGCTCTCCCCGTGCATGAATTCTAATGTCTTTCCTGCAAAATCTGCGGTCACTTTCCCCAACGATTCCAGCCAGTCCATTCCTAGGATCACATCTGGCCCGTGAATAGGCAGAATATGGAGATCCACCATAAAAACCGTGCCCTGCACCTCCAATTTAGTCTGTCTGGAGACGTGTGTGCAAAGAAGGGCCGCCCCGTTACCCACAATCACCTTGAATGGTCGAATAGGCGACAGCGGCAAGTGCAATGATTCTGCAATCTTCGGGTGGAGAAAATCCCGGTCGCTCCCTGTGTCAATTAATACACACACCTCACGATCGTGTATAACCCCCACGACCTTAATCGGTCGAGATCGACGACCCCCATCCATTGCGTGAACATGTGACACGTCTGTTGGTACCGTCTCCTCTCCCGATAAGCCATCCGCCTCCTCATCCTCCTCTGCTTCGTCCTCGGCGTAGCATAGTAGTCTTTGTTTGCACACATGTCCGACGATCCACTTTTCGGGGCAATAGTAACACAAACCCAAACGGGCGCGCTCCGTCTTTTCGGCTTGGGATACCCGAATGGCGCCGGGTCGCAGCCTTTCCCCACCGCGGCTGACTGGGCCCGCCGTCTGGCCTGCCGTGGCCGAGCCCGCTCCTGACGTTGGGCCTACCGAGGTAATAGGTTGGCCTCGGCCCTCACGGTTCTGCCAAGGCCGACGTTGTGGCGCTGAAAGGGCCGGCTGAGGCCGGCGCTCATACGGAACATCTGTCCACTCCAAAACCAAGGCCATTGCGGCTGATAGGGACCCTGGTCTGTGCAGCCTCACGCGTTCCTGGACGTCCGGCTTGAGGCCCGCCACAAACAAAGTGAACAATTCTGATTCCGGGACCCCTTGGACCCGATTCAAGTATTTTTCGAACGTATTGTGATATTCCAACAGTGGTCCTGTTTGCGTGAGTTTTGCCAATAGACCAAAATAATTCTGAGAGCTTCTTCTATCGAAGCGATGGCGAACATCCTCCAGAAAGTCGTCCCACGTGACGAACTCATTGTTTGTACAATAATTAAATACCCATTCTGCCGCCGGCTGGTCAAATAACATCACGGCATAATGTAATCGTTGGGCTTCGGGCATCATAAGGTGATTGAAGTAATATTGGACTCTAGAAATCCAGTTTGTCGCATCCGACCCGTCGAATCGCGGGGGATCCATCCTTACCCCTTGCTGCCTGTCGAAACCTTGGCCACCCCCCTGATATCTCTGTGGAGGGTCCCAACATGTTGGCGGTCGATTAAAAGAATGATCGAACCCCCCAGATGATTGCCTCGGATTGCGGTTGCCTTGTGTTGTCCATTCGGGCCCATTACGACCGATTGCATCGCGTCGTGCCCTAGCGTCCTGCGGACCCTCGTAAAAACCCCAATTAGGGTTTCGTCCTCCAGCGGCCCGATCGCCCGATCTTATGCGACGCGTCTCGTCGTACCCCCAGTCACCTCCGACTCCAAAACCTGAAGGTTGGTCCGTCTCCCGTGACCAAGAATGGTCAAGATTGTCGACACGACGGGCTGGATCCTCTCTCTCCGTCTCGAATTTACCCAATCTCTCCAATCTCTCCAATCTTTCCAATACAAGATCTAGGGTTGCGGGGTTGGTTTCCTCCATTCTCGGCTCCTCTGGTTGGCGACTCTCGCCGTCACCGTCGTCCCCATGTGGACCCCGAAACCCGCCATTCTCGCGGCGGTTTGCTCGCGGCTGTCTCCCCCCGAATCGCGTCGCCGGATAGGCGTCGGGGCGGCCGGAGTTCCAAACGGCTTTGCCGTTGTTGTGATTATAGTTGTTGTTCTCAAAACGTGGCATGAGTACTGGATGAAAGCACCAGATGTTAAGGACTCACTCCTCAACGATGATCGGCGGCTCGATGGCTCGGCGATCCCAGATTTTCCCGGCGTCCCGTGAAGAGGGATCGGCGAGGATGCTAGCGGCGGCTGTGCGCGGAGGCTCTCCGTCGGGCAGCGGCAAGCTAGGATTATAGGAAGAACTCGTTCTTTGTGGGCAAAATTATATGTAAATTTTTATTGATGATTGAATTAATGAACATAGCCCTATTTATAGACTAAGGACCCTAGGGTGGTTCGACTTCTAATCCTAACGCATCTCGGGAAAGAACCACAAAGAAAACCCGAAATAAATATTTAACAAAAATAACTAATTACCAAAAATAAAAGATAAAAAAAAGAAATTAATACTCCTAATTACTTCGGGACGTAATCCCCGAACAAATCGGGCGGACGTCGGTTCCTCTTCGCCTTGGTCGTCGCGATCGACGTGTGCATGTCTTTCTCCCCCGACGGCGCGGCGCTTGGCGTTGGTTCCACTGCTGTCGCCGGCGTCGCCGTCGGTGTTTGCCTTCCCGCGGCTGCCTCTGACGTGGGGTTCGTATCATATACTAATGTGGAGTTTGAGTGTGCATCTACGAACCCTCACAATACAGAAGGACCCGAGTGCAACATGAAGTATTCTGGATCTCTGGAAAGATACGAGAGAAGTGGTAAACATGTATAGTGCAATGCGTTTATGCATTAATGATTAAAGAGTATTGAATAATGAATCTAACATGACAAGAAAATAAAATTGAGTATGAAATGTCATTTCTGAAGAAGGAGACACGGAGCATAATAGTGGGGATTCGACTGAACGTGGCTTGAACTCTAATGTTACTAACAAAAATAGAAAAATATAAGTATACTATATATGTATCCAGAAATGATTGACAGCTCCAATGACTACATTATTTTTGTTAACTGTTAATTTCACTTGTGTTTTCTTTCACCCTCTGTGAACAGCATGCGAAGCTGTATATTCGTCTGGGAATACGAACATGACGACTAATTAGAAGGGTATAATATATAGAAATAATTAATGTTGTTTCAAGTTGGCATTGAAGATTTGTGATATTAAGCAAATTCGAGAGTAAGTTGATTGCGTTGTTGGGTTACTTGTGCATGCATGTGACAGACCAACTAATCGTGCTTAGCAGTTTAATCACTTGATTAATATATGAGTGTCCGACCCTCATAGGAATTGGACAAACAATTAAATAACATATCTCCCTAGCTATGTCCATATTCTCTATGACAAATATCACAATACAAGGAAACGTCCAACTTAATTCATCAAAGATACTCTCAAGCTAGCTCTAACCACCATAGTTTAGTAGTCAATTGTGACTTACCTGTCTAGTAGTGGTGTGCTTTCCAAGAGTCTGAATTCTACCCATGTTTTCTAGGTCGAATGGCGCTTCTAGTTAAGTCTAACTCCTGAAAAACGTGTAAAATTTGTGTTCAATCATGTATATATTTTGTATGGTTTGGTAATTAGGTATTTCATCTCCTCATACAGGGGTGTGATCGTTTAGGAACTAAAGTTGAAGTGACTTCGAATCAAATTTCAAATTTGTTTTTATCAATTTTCCAAAAAACTAGTACTATAATTTTGTTATCTCAATTTGCCACGGACTCCAACTAGCAGTGACATACACAAATCTGATACTATGATTTTTATTTTTATTTATTTATACTAAGGCTCATAAAATATTGAAAACAAAACTGCATGTACTACTGTCACAAAATAACCCCAACAAGAAATTAAAAATGATACGGTAAAAATAATTAAGTAAAAAGAACAAAGGTCTTGTTCTTGAGTAGTCAAAATAATTATATTCCTGACAACCAACCAAAATAGCTGGTGTAGAATCGACCAAATTCCAGTAACATATAGTTTTGTAATAATTTCTCAAAGCACTAGGAATTAACTAATACAATCAAAGCTATGTCGATAAATTAGATTAGTTTATTGTTACTTAATTCCTACATCCCAATACTTAACTAACTGTAATGATCTCACGCATCATTCATCGAGCCACACGCCCTTCAACATTTGGGGTCAACTTGTTTAAACCTTGCTTTCCAACGCCTTGACACAAGATCCTTTTCTTAAACAAAACCTTGATTCCTGCTAAATTCTTGTCCATCTTTTGCCCTTACCAACGTTTTAATCATAGACAAGATCCTTTTCCTAACCAAACAAGAATTATTTGATTCTAAATTCTTGTCTACCTTAATTAACATCTTATTAATGATCATGAACAAAAGCGCCAACCACTATCGAGGAATTAATCTTTTGACTGGAGTTGGTCCGATCTTTCATTCCAAATATACACCACATGATGCAAATGTGTAACAAAATTAATGAATTAATAGGAAAAACACATAAATTCTAAAAAACTCACATAAATTTTTGCATATGTTCGCAGAAAGAAATTGGGTTAGTTAAAGTCTTTTGGCATATAGTCTAACAACTCATATAATTTTTTGCATATGGTCACATAAAGATATATGTGCGAGAAAATACAATTTGTACTCCCTTCGTCCCACAATAGGAGTCTTATTTAGTTATGTCACGAGTTTTAAGAATTATAAAGAAAAGTGGATTGAATAAGTTAGTGGAATATGGATCCCACTTATATATATTAGTTTTATAGTAAATTTGAGTGGAATAAGTTGGTGGAATATAAGGCTTACTTACCGTTTATGGTAAAATTAAATACTAGGATTCTTATTATGGGACGGAAGGAGTATCTATCTATCTTAACATACAGGTAATATAATGATATCTTTATTTCAGTGCTATGATACATTCGCTCAGTGTATATGATGACATAAACTTTAATGTATATAATATCGAAAACAGTATTATGTTTTTGAATTTGCAAGTATGAGAATAACAACTGCCATATTCCAACAATTTATTCATAACTGTAAGTTGGAGTATAATGTCTTAATTATAATGTATATAATGTCAAATAAAATATATAGCCTCATCTTTTTACAAAACAGAAACTTTTAAAATGACATAGTTTTGATGCAAATTTAATAAAGTAAGAGAAATAGAAAGAAAAAGTGATTGAAGTATATTAGTAAATAGTAATTCAAAATGTATCATAACCTTAACTGAAGTGAGTGCTTTGAAACCAAAAGGTAAGAGACACGATCCCTTGATACATTATCAAACCAAGGCTTTTGTCTACCTAGCTATTTGTGCCTAGTCCTCTACTCGTATTTCATATGTTTCATCTTAATTTACTCATTTTTATATATATGGTCCCCACCTACAGTCAATCATATTATTTTCCCATCACTTTTTTACTTTGGAGGATAGAAATCTTTTCTGGTAGTTTCACACTTCGACCATCCCCAAAAATAATCAGAAGCCTATCACAATTATAGGATTGATATCATTAATTCTAAACTGAGGTTTCATTCCAACTTTTTGTTACGTTTGTATAGACATCATTACCTTTATTGAAGAACTAAGTCAAAACATTAATGTTTTAGTGTGTGAATGCAAATAAGTTTGTACTACTACATAACTTCTGCCGTCTTCATCGGACTAAAATTTGTCCGATTGATGTATTGCTTTGAATTGAGAGCATTCGCATGGGTGTAATTAGCGGCTGCCAAAAGTATGTTGACGCATGCGTGCTTAGTATTTGTGTTCGATTGTTGACTGCAATAGATGTTTGATATTGTCTGTTTTGGGTCAAGTCCTACAAATTTGTTTTTGGGCCACTCTAGAAAGGCCTCAAACAAATTAGGGTTGGACAGAAATTATATACACCTTCTAACTTTCCTCAAACTTCCGATGTAGAATGAGTTTGTACTCAACAAAAACACACTCGGTGTGGAATGAGTTTGTTCTCAACAAAAACACACATGTGGTCAATTGATTTGTTTTCTACATAAAATCAAAAAAATTTAAATATTAATTATCATGAGAGTTGTCGATTCAACACAACATATGCGGGTTGAATCAAATAATCCGACAATTTGATAGGATTAGTTTGGAAAATATATGGCCAAAAAAATCACAACTTAAATGACTATATAGTGTATAGTCCATAGAGTTGACTCAAAATTAACCGGAGTTGACTCCATAGGACTATCAAATACCCCCAGAGTTAGACTCAAAATTAACCTGGGTCTCATTTGGTTATTATTTTTTCAAACTTTTAAAAGTTAGTAGTAAAAACTTTTCAAATATATGATGAAAATATATTTTGATTCCTTATATGAAAGTAATACTTATTATTTTATTTTTATTTCACTTTTCCTATCATGAAAAAATATAAATATAAATTGAAAATTGATAATTGATAATTTTAATGGGAAAAAATTATCATCGTCTCTCTATGGGTTACATATTAATATCGAGTCTAAATAACAATCATTTGTATGTGTATAAGTTTATTATTGACATAATATTATCAATATAAATATACTAGTTAAAAATGCGTAAAAGTATTTTAGCCCAATTGGCTCGACAGATAAGCCCCAAATCCGAATCGTTTAGGTTTAGGTTTGAAACTTTATAATTAAAAAAAATAACTCGAAAAGCCACATCTCTAACTATAATAATGACAAAAATTAGCTAGGCTTAATATAAATTGAATATAATAAAAGTGGCTTGGTGATCATATCAAACTTTTTGGGAATGGTTGCAATCATTATCAAGAACTTAAAAGATTAATGGTTGTCGATTTTTGTAATGTTGTATTCTTTAACATCTCATATGGTCGCTTTCGTTTCTTTTATGGTGGGTCGATTAAAATGTAATTCAATGTAACAAGAAGGTGTCCTGTATTTATTGAATAATTACTAGGAAATGCAATATTGCTCATTGGAGAAAGTGGGATGGAAAATTGATGGAAATTTCATTAGTCTATTTTGGTTATGGATTATTTTGGAGATTTATTAATCTTGTCGAATAATAGTTATACCTCTAATTAGTGCGGCCACTAGTCTAGCTAATTAGTACTACTTGTGAATTGTGTTCACTACCATATGAGAAGGGGAGATGCTTCTAGTGTCCACATAATTATTTCTAATCATGAAATTCATTGGCTTGTTAAATAGATCATCTTAGAAGATTTAATGTCATTTTAAAATAGTTAATGAGATCTAAACTTATTCTATCTTACTCAAAATCGGTCCTCTATATTTGCCTGAAGACACTTTTGGTCCTACACACTAAATATGATAGCTTTTTCATCCTAAATATGTTTTGGTTCATATTTAACAATTTCGTAAGAAAATTGACGGTCAACAGTGTTTTGACCACATTAGTGAGTTAAATATCATTCTAATTAGCATTTTTTTGTATTTCATTATTATTTACAATTTTACATTGTCGTCATATAATTCTCTTATTTAGTATACTATACTAGAAAAATTAGCGAAAAAATATTACATGATTCGAATCATTAATATTACTTATGGGTGGGAGAAAAAATAAATATAATATAGTATAGTTTATGTGGTGTTACGGGGCTTAGTAGTAAAGGAAGAGTGTTATGCCAATGTCATTGCCAATTTCCAGGTGATGACACCACTTTTAATGACAGTAATTTTGTTTCTCTCTAGCTTGTACTGCCCATCATCTAATTATTTTTCTCCCGTTGCTTATCTCTCTCTTCCAATCCATTACTCACAGAGTCTCATCTATTTTATAGACACTTACATTAAAAAAAATGCTCACAACTATTGATACTGATTTGAGAAATCTTAGTAAGAACTTCAAAAATCATCCTATGAGATGCTTTGCTTGATAAGTCCCCTTGTATCTTGATAAGAATCAAAGCTCTTGGAGTAATGAGTATCGTCCCATTTGGACTCAATTTTGTTTGAATAATCTTATTTAAAAGGGATGTTGGTCCTTAAACTCACAAACTTTGGCCTAATTATGATATTTTTTATGAATTTTATATTAGTCTAAAATATCACAAATTTTATATTTGGTGTGTTATTTTCCATAGTGGATCAATCACCATATTCGACTAATGTGTGTGGCTTTTTATCATAATTGGCATAGCTAACTCTACGTAGCTTTCTACGTGACTTTTTATCCTACTTGTCATGAACTTAAAAAATGATCTAAAACATTATAAATGTTTCACGTTCGGTTGCCCACATAGAATAAGTTTCATAAGAAATATCTTGTTTGGGTCCGGTTGAAATATAACGTACGGAACTTAAAGTTTATAATATTTCAAACCAATTTTGAAGTTAATGAGAAATGTCATAATTATGCCAAAATTTATAATTTTAAGGACCTATATCTCTATTTAAAAGGATTATGAAATTCAAAGCTATTACATCTTTGTTTTTTTCACTCCTTTTTAATATAAATAGAAAAAAGTACAAAAACATAAAGCGTGTGGAGTAATGAGTGACGCCCCTGCCCCATTAGGAAACTTCATAACAGATATAATGAGATGGACATGCACATTATAATCTATAAGGAAAATGCCACTTAATTGTTAAGATATTTCTTTTATACTACTACTATAATAAATCTGATAAATAAATTATTATTGATTATTTCTAAATAGTGTACACTATAACGATCACACATATAAACATCCCATTTCTTTAAAACTAAGGCACATCATTGAACAGTTTTTACGATGATTGGGCAATTTAAGAAGTGTCCACATCGTCATTAAACTAAATACTCTACTAATTAAATCCCTACTTGAAAAATTGACAATTTATTAGCATTTCTTTTTCATTACTTGGTTCAGTTGCACACTCACCAGTGACTGGTCAGTGGGGACTATAGTATATTAACTGTTGTTAATTATGTATTTTAATTCTATGTCGACGACTTATAAGTTAAGTATTGATAATTGTACGATTACAATTGAAATTTATGTAGTCCTTCACTTAAGTTGAGAGGTTAATTATACGGAGTAATATAATAATATGAAAAAAATAGAAGTTTACATTATGATTAATTTAATAATATGGTTTGATAAAAAAAAACGAGTTGCAATTATTGATTGATCGATGATTAGATTTTAAAAAATATTATGAAACCATGTTATAAAATATCTGGAAGTGTCGATCGCAATCTTGTAACAAACTCTTTGTCTGTACTGCTCTAATTTGGACTAATTGAATGTTTCCATATTTCTGAAAGGTATTCATTCATGTACTTATGAAATCTTTTAACTTTCTCATAATATTAAATAAAAATGGAGTGTTTTACTCTTAATTATTGAATCAATTATCCTAATTATCAATTGATTTTAAGATGGAAAAATGATTTCCAGTGGCCAAAATTATACGGTCACGTCAAATTGAGTTTGGCTTCAATATAAAAAAATGATTTTAGGTATTGGTAGGATTCGCAGTTCGACAAATTGTTGTGCGGTAGATATTCTTATAGTAGTATTTATTTTGTTGTTATTGTTGTATTTCTCATCTAATTATGTGATAGTTCCCTCTTCTTAGTGGGGCGACTTTGATGCTAACGTCATGCAATATGCAATTTATTATACACATTAAAAATCTATCTATAGTAGTACTTAACTTTGTGCATACATATATTAGATGGGCAAATTTAATTTCCATAATTTAAATCAGCAACTTGTTTCAACCGCTGTCGTGTCGTGGTCTAATTGTGATAACAATAGTATTCACGTCAAATTAAATAAGTCGACATTTTAAAACTAAGATGGGGATGGAATTTTTTAGAGCAATTATTAAGTGAATAATTTAATTAGGATGACAATTTGATACTAATATGAAACGGCGACAAGTTTAAGTAAGCTCATATTATATAGTAGTGGAGTAGTACTTACTATATAATTTAATAAATTAAAATTAGTGGATCGATTGAGCCCCAGATCAAACATACTCACAATTTATAAACAAGGAGCAGTATTTATAAATAACCGATCGAGGGTCCCATTTAATAATATGTATAAACATTTTAATATTTATTAACAATTTTATATTTATGAACAACCGATCGAGGGGCCCAATTCTTAGAGTGATTATCTAGAATATGTTTCTTCATTTTCTTTTCTCTATATTTTCTGTTTTTCTATAAAAAAAATGAGTAGCAACAAATAATAGGGTTGTACAATAAATTCACTATAATTTATCCGATTTTTAAATTTGACACACTTACAATTTGTGTTATTGTAATTTCATAGCCATTTTTTTCCCTTTTCTAGTCTATTATGCTATAAATTAACGTTATTATTGAAATAATTAAAGCGAGTGTAAAATAAAAATCGTGTCAAAACTATTGATTTTATTTACAACTATCTCTAGATAAAAATTTGTTTGTATATTTATATTGATCTAGCTAATTTAACATATAATATAAACAAAACCGATCTACGAGATTGAAATTTAAGAGCTATGTTACGTTTATGTACATCTATATTAAAGAGATATAATTAATAAAGATTATCGTATTTAAATAAAAGAATTGTAGAAAAGTCTCACTGCAGTTTGAACCCGACATTGGCCGCCTTTTATCTTTACTGCCAAAAGCTGTAATTCTAATAATTCCAAAAGAAATGGAGTATAATTTGGAAGAGAATCGAATTCAGATTTTCAAAATGAATGAATTGAAGAACGTAGTAGAGATGAAAGCTGGCCGCTGCCCACTACGTACAGCCAGCTAATTGAGAGCATCAGCAACACTCCCCATTTACGCACGAGGTGCACATATGCTAAGCATGCCACGTTTCACGCACTCAACGCGAGGGTAGCACATGGATAGCGTGACGCGCTAGGAGCATGAGTCGGAGGCATTTTAATTTTTTATTTTATTTAAGCAATATTTGATACTTTTCTCCTTTATGAATTTATGATTTGATAACTTACTTACACGATATTCAAATTTGGATCAGTGGTTCATATCCATGCATGGAGTGACGTTACGTAGTTACAAAGTCTCCTACAAAGCAAGGTTTGTAATTACACTCTTCCATATATGTTCTTGAATCATATCTAACTGATTTTATTATATGATTGATTTTAGTAGTGTGAGGGGACGCTTGGAATCGAATGAAATTTAATTGTTTGTCGTGTGATATAGTAATTGATTTTGATCGTAATAATAAATTGTACGATGAATTAACATAACTGACAAAATGATTGCCAAAGTGAGAATTTTTAAAGAATTGTAATGTCCAAAGCAAACTATACGATAATAGACCTTTTCCTTTTGTTATCACACCTTCAATATTTAATCAATCCAGTAGATTAATTAAGTACATTATTATAATTTCAAAATATTAACGCCGAACTCCATAAATATATAGTATATTATTAATTCAAATTCTACATTGCTAGGTAATTAGTATTGGGTTGCGAAAACTTTGATCATATCTTCATCATATAATTGATAATAGAAAAAGAGAGCATATTTGCATAAAATTTGTCGTTATTCCCGTTGATTGATTCCCTACTCTCCACCTGAATCTTTTCATATAGAGCAAATCAATATTTTTAAAAAATGGAAATAAAAAAGATTATGCTAGAAGATATATAAATGAATTGTATAATTAGCTTCTGGTCGATAGTCCTATATTCTCGTCATCGCGTGCATATATAAAATATACTATTTCTTAATCATAAAAATATACTACATATAATTGACGATCAAGTCCTATCCTGAATTTGTGTAAAAAAATCATTAATATATTTGAAATCCAACAGTCCGATTAATTTTACCGCCACAGTAAATTAAAGGCGATTAAGTTTAATTTATCTCGAATAAAATCGATACTAGTATCATACTATGAATCAGATGCAAGCCTAATTCCGTACACGAGGACACTTTTAACAACTACCCCGTATTATTAAGATAATGGATAATCGAGTTATTATAATCTCGAATTCGCCTTTGAAATTTATTGAGCAACTTTCTTAGTTGGCCTTGGAAATTTATTGTGAAGCAGTAATATCAACTTTCTGAATTTCCCATCATTATAAAGTGAAATCAGTTAAATATAATTAGTATTAAAAAAAGGAATGGAAATATAAATTATGTGAATGAGATTTAGTGGAATTGTATATGGGGACACGTCGAACAAGTATATGAGACGAGGGTCCACAGCCCACTTTGAAAATTCGAAGAATAGTGAAAATCATATGACATTGCCGTTACATACTATAATCATCATTGATTTATGTATGTATATATGGAAATTTTATTCACATGAACAAGAGTGCCAATCATTGCAAATGGGGTCCTTCATGAATCGTGATGGTAACCCTAATTAATCTCAAGTTTACACACAAATAAGAGGGAGAGGAGAGGGAAAGGGAGAGGGAGAGGGAGGGGCAGAGGTGGCGCTGCGCAGCCACAGCCGCCAAATCTTTGCACCACACTCTATAATCATGATCAATATATAAGTAATAGTAGTAATTTATTGCATAGAGAGAGAGAGAGAGAGAGATGAAGTGACAAGCGGAAAAGAATAGAAAGAGACTTGCCACAAAGATTTTGGCTAAAATAAAACCGAGTAATTAAAGTAAGGTTTGATGGGGTACGGACTAAACAAGCCCAACAGCAGTGACGGCCCATCAGCCCAAAGCCCAAGGAAGAGTATGAGTTCGGCATTACCAAAGCAGTTCGGTCTCAGTAAGAGTTCAGCCTCAGCCTACAGCTCGGCAAAAGCCAACCAATCAAGCTCTGCTCTTAGGTCGGCATCAAGCTCTACTCTCAGATCGGCAACCAAAGCAGTTCGGTCTCAGTTTTCGACCGAACAAGGAGTTAGTGGACCCATACAGGATTTCCACAACTTCCAACACACCCACTACCACGTGGTGTCAACTCAGGCCACGATCGTGGGCCATGACCTACACTACATCCACGATCTTAGGCCATGACCTACACGACATCCACGACTTAGTGGTGATGCAAGCCACGATCTTAGTTCATTGTATAAATAGAACTTAGATCAGATAGAAAAAGGTTAAGCTCTCTAGAGATAAAACACCATATAGCAAGTTTGTATTTGTAAGCTGTAAAAGACAGATCAAGCAATACAACTCTGCCCTCTTTTCTTCCCGTGGACGTAGATTTACTTCAGTAAATCGAACCACGTAAATTCTTTGTGTCGTGATCTGCATTTTCATTCTCTACCAGCATTTACAAACCTCAGAAATTCTTTGTGTCGTGATCTGCCTCGGCCTCGCATCCTGCCGGCCTCACCTCCGCCTCCTGATCGGCTTCCTTCTCCGGATGCCCGGCCCGCTCGACTTCGGCCTCCAGCTCCAGCGGCTCGGCCTCACCCTCTCCGTTGTAAGTCGAAGCGGGTGAAACGGGTCCCACGGAGGCAAAGATAGCCTCCAGGTTCTCGTCCCGATCAGCTCGACAACTCCGGACTCGGTCTGCAGAAAGCAGGACCGAGGATGAAGCGAGCTCCTCAAGGAGCGGCAGATTCTGAAGCCGAGCCGCTATCTCTCGGCTATACAGAGGCAGCACGACGTCGGCCCCCTGCTCGCCCTTATCGGTAATTAGCCTTACCAGACTACCGACAAAGGCCGAGAACTGGCTGCTCAAAAAGAGTTTCTCCGTATAAACACGGAGAGCCTCCCCTTGGGCAACCACGGCAGCAGCATCCCTCCGTTTCGTCTGCTCTCGCTGGATGACGAGCTGGTTTTTGGCAAACTGAGCTTCATCCTGGGCCGAAATCCTAGCAGCTCTGGCCTTCTCAAAGTTAGCCTCAGCCTGTTCGGCCCGATGACAAGCAGCCGCCAACTTCCTCTGCATCTCAGCATAGTCGTTGGACGCTTTGGAGAGTTCGACGGCGACGAGCTTGGAGAGCATATCGTTCCTCTGAAAATGAGTAAAGAAAAAAGTCAACAAAGGGGCCACAAAAAATACAGGAAAAAAGCAAGGCCAGAAAATCAAGAAGAGAATTCACCTCGGCGAAGTCCGTGGGCCATAAAAACGGCTCACAGATATGTTCCGAAGGAGGCGCCAAGACCACGTCTTTCTCTGGCGCTCTCGGGGGCTTCTGGGCCTTCCCCTTCCCCTTTGCCGAAGTCGACTCCGGCTTCTTCGGATCCGAAGAGGTTTTTTGCCTTTTCGGAGTCCTCTCGGCATCAGACGCCGAGCTGGTGGTTTTCGGCCTCTCCGACTCCTTGGACTCCGAAGATTTTCGGGTAGCCTTATTCAGCATGTACACTGCCAAAAAGCAAGGAAACAAGGTTAGTTTTCGCTGCTAAAGCAGTAAAGCATAAAAAAGAAATCCTCACCCTCAGTTTCTTCGTCCGAAGACGAGATATTGAACACGAGGTCGCCCTTGACGAGCTCAGTTTCCGAGTATTGTTTCCTAATCATAGGAATCTTATTGAGCTCGCCCTCGAGCTCGGCCAACGGTTCTAACCGAGGATGAGGAATCACGGACTTCGGCCCTCTCCAGGGGAAGCCCGGAGCCGCTGTCCTATTATAAAAAAAGAAGCGGTTTTGCCATTTCGGCCACTTGGTTTTGCAGAATGCCCTAAAAGGCTGTAAGGGGATCAAGTAAAACCAAGATCCCTTCCTTTTAAATTGGAAAAAATTAAGGATTGCCCGCAGAGACAGATCCTTATCTAGCCTACGGAGTTCGGCAGCAAAAGCCGACAAGTGCCTCCAAGAATTCGGAGTCACCTGACCTAAAGGGAGTTGAAAAAAATCAAGAAGCTCTACAAAAGGTGGGGGAAGAGGGAAACGAAGCCCGCATTCTAAGCAGGCTTCGTAAACGGTGGCATAACCCTCCGGCGGGTCGTTAGCCCTATGATCATCGTCGGGAACCACCGCCTTCCCCCCGGGAAGAAGATATTTTTCGTGTAGAGATATCACGGTGTCCTTACTCAAGACGCTGTGAAAGTATTCTACAGTCTTCTCTCCGGACTCTTTCCGGCTAGAAGACCCCTTGCCCCCTTTCCTACCGCTACCTAACTCGGAAGAAGAAGAAGAAGACATGGTTCTTACTCTTTGCAAAATCTGAAGAAATTCTGAAGAAATTCTTGAAAGCGGAAGGAAATTTTTACGCAAAGGAGATAGAGTGCAGAAGAAGCAGTCGCAAAAGTGCTCCAATGATGAAGAAGGGAGGTATTTATCAGATTCGGCGAAGATTTCAAAATCGTCGCACCGTTTCGAATCCCACCTTTTCAGGATTCAACGGCCGGATTTTACTGTCGCATTTAATGCAGTCACGTGCACGGCACGTCCCCTGACGTCAGCCTCCCCCGTACCTTTATCCAGAATGCCGAAGTGACTCGCTTCGCCGAAGTGATTCACTTCGTCTTTCGGGGGGGGTAGTGATGGGGTACGGACTAAACAAGCCCAACAGCAGTGACGGCCCATCAGCCCAAAGCCCAAGGAAGAGTATGAGTTCGGCATTACCAAAGCAGTTCGGTCTCAGTAAGAGTTCGGCCTCAGCCTACAGCTCGGCAAAAGCCAACCAATCAAGCTCTGCTCTTAGGTCGGCATCAAGCTCTACTCTCAGATCGGCAACCAAAGCAGTTCGGTCTCAGTTTTCGACCGAACAAGGAGTTAGTGGACCCATACAGGATTTCCACAACTTCCAACACACCCACTACCACGTGGTGTCAACTCAGGCCACGATCGTGGGCCATGACCTACACTACATCCACGATCTTAGGCCATGACCTACACGACATCCACGACTTAGTGGTGATGCAAGCCACGATCTTAGTTCATTGTATAAATAGAACTTAGATCAGATAGAAAAAGGTTAAGCTCTCTAGAGATAAAACACCATATAGCAAGTTTGTATTTGTAAGCTGTAAAAGACAGATCAAGCAATACAACTCTGCCCTCTTTTCTTCCCGTGGACGTAGATTTACTTCAGTAAATCGAACCACGTAAATTCTTTGTGTCGTGATCTGCATTTTCATTCTCTACCAGCATTTACAAACCTCAGAAATTCGCGGATCCATCAAGGTTAAAAGAAGAAATTCGATTTTTATGCGAAAATCGCCCCAACCAAAAAACACATTTCACTTTCTCTGGATGTATATGCAATTATTATTAAATTGATGCATATGTATATCCCCACTCTATGTCCTTTGTTTATATTTGATTTTAAAATTGTAACTTGTCCCAAAATTCCAGTATAAAAGGCGCACCAAATGAAACACTTTCCCCGTAGAAGTGAGAAAATGGTGTGAAATTGTATTGGATAACTCTTTCTATCATTTCAAGCTGAAAATCACACAGATTTTGCTCAGTTTGAGTAAGATCTTCCACTCCTAACTTCACATACACGTTATCGATCCTATAAAAACCTAGCTATATTTATCATCATCATTATATATACATAGAGTGAGAGAGAGAGAGGGAAAGAAATGGTGGCGGAAGGAGAGGTGGTGGTGGTGGTTGTGGTGCGAGAGTACGACGAGAAGAAGGATTGCGGTGCGGTGGAGGAAATGGAGAATCGGTGCGAGGTGGGACCCAGCGGCAAGCTCTCTCTCTACACCGATCTCTTGGGCGACCCCATCTGCCGGGTCCGCAACTCCCCTGCTTATCTCATGCTTGTAAGTTGTAACTAACTAATCATCTCTCTCCTCTCTTTCTATTTCTGCTATATACCTTGTCATCTGTCCCTAGACAGTTAAGTCGCATTCCTTTTTGATCCGTCACCTAATCTCTTTCCTATCTTTCTATTGCTACTATACACTTAGTCTATTCTTGGATAACTACGTCATCGTATTCTTTTCTGGATTGTCTCAATTTAGCTGAATGTTTCATTTATTATTTTTGACAAAAACTTTATCCTCTCTCTTTCATTATTCTAGGTCGCTGAACTGGTAGTAGTCGGCAGTGGGCCAGACAAGGAGCGCCGTGAGATCGTTGGCGCCATTAGGGGCTGCATCAAAACCGTCACTTGCGGCACTAAGCTCTCCCGAAGCGCCAACAACAAACCCCTCCCCATCTTCACTAAACTCGCCTACATCTCAGGCCTTCGCGTCTCCCCTTCTCACCGGTGTGATATTATACATCGATACACATTCAAACTCACTTTTAGTATGATGTTGTTCACTTTAAACACTTTTCAAAAATAGAATAATAGGAATTCCACTTATATATTGCTGCACATTTTTCTTCTATTTCAAATAATAATGATAATAATATTTAATTAATTAATATGCAGGAGAATGGGGATTGGATTAAAACTAGTGCGCCAAATAGAGGAATGGTTCGGTGAAAACGGCGCGGAGTATTCATACATGGCGACGGAGAGCGACAACCATGCATCCGTCAACCTCTTCACTCAAAAATGCGGCTACTCCAAATTCCGCACCCCTTCCATCCTCGTCCACCCCGTCTTCGCCCACCGCCTCCGCCCCGACCCCCGCCTCACCATCCTCACCCTCTCCCCCGCCGACGCCGAAACCCTCTACCGCCGCCGCTTCTCCTCCACCGAATTCTTCCCTCGCGACATCCACGCCGTCCTCCGCAACCGCCTCAGCCTCGGCACCTTCCTCGCCCTCCCCCGCGGCGCCACCTGGCGCGGCGCCGCCGACTTCCTCGCCAGCCCGCCCGAGTCTTGGGCGGTGCTCAGCTCGTGGAACTGCCAGGACGTCTACAAGCTCGAGGTCCGAGGCGCGTCGAGCGTGAGGCGGGCCTTGGTCAAAACCACCCGGGCCCTGGACCGGGCCTTTCCGTGGCTGCGTCTCCCGTCCGTGCCGCAGGTGTTCAGGCCCTTTGGGTTTCATTTTTTATACGGCCTGGGCGGGGAAGGCCCAAATGCGGTTAAAATGATCCGGGCCTTATGCGGATTGGCCCATAATTTAGCGAAGGAGGGGGGTTGTGGGGTGGTGGCGACGGAGGTGGCGGATAGCGAGCCGCTCAGGTTAGGAATCCCGCACTGGGAGAGCTTATCGTGCGCCGAGGATTTGTGGTGTATTAAACGGTTAGGGGAAGACTATAGTGATGGCTCTGTCGGTGACTGGACAAAGTCGCCACCTGGCATGTCCATTTTTGTTGATCCAAGGGAGTTCTGACTTCTTACTAAGGCTGAATCTAATTTTGGGAATTGAATAATTATAATATTATTATTATTACTAAATGTTGATGCATGTAATTTTCCAATTTTTGATAAGATCATGGTGGGTTAGTGGTTAGTGGTGGAGGAGATGGGATAGGAGATATGGATGAAGCCTTTTATTGTCTAGTTGCTGTTGTTGAAAAAGGGAATATCCCTATCTTTTTGTAAATGAATGTAGTTTTTTTTATTTTTAGTAGTAACTTTTAAATCTTGAGTATTTTAGTGACGTCGTGGGATATGGCAATCTTTTTGATAATTTATTCGAAAGGTGACATATCATGTACAGGTGTAGGTGAATTTGGACAATATGTATCGATCTAACCCTTAAAAGGTGTCTTTGTTAGCGACTTCACAAATATTCAAGCCCACAATCACACATGTCACAATTTGGGGTTTCTTTCAATTTCACTATGCAATAGGCATTTGGATTGGCAATTTCAATTTAGATCATTCACATAATATCTAGCAACTGGGATGAAGTAATGCGGGCTGTGCTAGGATCCTTTTGTAAAATGGATTAGAAAGCATAACAATTTTATAAGTAAAAAATATTTTGCTTAATTACATTCTTTCTGTCAAAATGCACGATATATAAATATACTTAAACAATTGAGAATTGCTCTATTTACATATAGTCTGAAACACTTCGTAGTCAATATGATCAAAATTATCATATCCCCATCATTTTTTGCGGTATGGTTGGCTTTCAGTCAGACTGCAACTCTGCAATAGCCTCAATTTTGTAAGGTTCAGTTTTAAATGAAATCATCGCATTTACGCACCTACTAAATTGTTAAAATTTTATAAGTAAAAAATATTTTGCTTAATCATTGTCATTTTTATTGAGTGAAAGTCTTTCAAGAAATTCTAAGTACTCCCTCCGTCCCATCAAAATAGGCCGAATTCCTTTTTCGGAGAAATAGTCCATATATATTTATGGAAACTTTTTTCTCTTTTTTTTACTTTATTATTTATGGCCTCCACCATCCACTATATTATTTCAACCATTATTTATCATTCTCCCTTACTTTACTAATTACGTATTAAAACATGTGTCATCCTCAATTAGCCTATTTCTATGTGACGGTGTTAAGGGTGTTTCCCTTAAAAAAGCACCGGCGGTGGAAATAAATTTCCAGCGGCTAACAGGCTTGGCGGACAATGGCGGAGTTTCTGTGCGCGGGAGTCGCTCCCGTTGGGCAGATAACTAGGCGGATGATAGAATACTCCGGCGTCCAATTAGGTTCGGCGGAGGGAATCTAAAATTAGGATTGGAAAACACACGTTATCTTTGTTGGGGAAAATATTTCATTAATTGATTGAATAAAATGATAACAATCTCTCATGTTTATGATACTCTAATACTACTACCCTAACTTATTGAACAAGAAACAAATATCTAAACAAATATGGTAAAATGACTCAATTATTATGGAACGAAGGAAGTAGACCATTTTTATCAACTGACCTAGGTTCCTCTCTTCCCTTAATTTCAATTTTTTCAAAAAAAAGGAAAAGTATGGAGAAAGTCTCCCTCCCTCCAAGACCAAGGTCGGTCAATTGGGTTAAGACTTGGTGTCTCCCTTAATTCATTTCATTGACCAATGAAATTGTGCCATTAGTCATAACTTCATTGGTCAATAAATATTTTTTAATATTTAAATAATATTTACATGATAAATTAAAAAAATATTTATATTATACTAAAATCCATAATTTTTCATCCTCTATAAATACAGATCATATGTGCTATAGTTCTATTCACAAAAATAAATCTCTATTTTTCTCCACATAATCCTTTGTCTAATCTAAATTTTCTCTAAATATCTAATATTTAGAATTTAATTTGAGCACCAATTATATATCTTCAATTTTGTATTTTAATTTTTCGGTTATGTTTTTGATTTATTTGTTTTATATTTTAAGTTTGTCATTTTTGGGGGTTTTTTTATATAAATTTTGCAATAATTATAAAATCTTATAATAATAATAATAATAATAATAATAATAATAATAAACAAAAAGATTATATAATAAGATGGTTGAATGGTCATTGATAAATGACCAAAAATATATATGGTCGGGTTGAAAAATATTGAGGATGTGAAAGAGAGAGCCATTAATTAAATATTAAAAAAGTATTATGATTAGGTTGGATTGAATAGTTGCTGATAAACATAGTCTAAGCGAAGCACATGTATCATAGCTAGTGTGTTTGCACGAGTTTGGTGAAATTCAAAGGTAATATGATGATGTGAAATCGAAGTGGAAACGTTAGTCATGTACTTCAGTTAAAATGGCTGAGATATGGATCAGCACACGCATAATGTTTCAATATTTGTGGGTTATATAATCATGAAATCGTAGAACCTTCTAACTAATGGTATAGTGAAGCCAAATTACACACTCTCCTCAATTTAAATTGTAAAATAACAACACTTTTCGTTTCTTTGCGATATTTTACATTTTTTTACAACGAGCTAGGAGCCAATCGCAAGAATCATGCATGTATGATAAAATTAGATTAGCATTATACTTAGAAATGAGCAACCAAATCAATAGATGTGGAGTATTTAAACATAAAATGTAATTCAAGGAAGTACCGAAACAGTACAATATAGATGGTGGTGGACGAGTTATGGCGACAAGAGTAAGTTGAGGTAAGTGGCCTACATTGCACAAATTTAGTGATAAAATAATGTTGTCTCAACACTCCAAATATGCGCCTTATTATTGGTTTGTCTGAACAACTTTCCATCCATCTCCATCTCCATCTCCATCTCCATCTCCGACCTCTCAAAATAATAATAATATTATTATTATTAAATGATCTAATTAGAATTGGGACCAAAACTGTTAAGGACTGGGGAACTATTATTTAGCAGTGTCTACTTATGTTATCCTTAATTATGGCTTATGAGTTATGGAGTATTTTGGATTTATCGAACTTCAGAAATTTTTAAATTCATAATATTATTGTTGGTTTCTGGATTACAAGAGATAAAAGTCGGGCGTAATACAACCCAAAAGAAGGAATACAAGAAACGAAACTGAACTGAATTACAATGAAACAAATAAACCGTGAATGTTTAGCCGAGTCGAGGAGGCCTCTTCCCGCAAGACGAGATACGCCCCGGTAGTGCTCTTCGGTTTGGCGTTTCGTCCCCAAAGGTAAAACGACTACGTCTCTTTTGATGCAGCACCGCAATCAGTAGAGCTCCGGCGAACTGGATGGAGGAGAGGGCAGAGCTTCGACAGAAAGACAATGCAGAGAGGGAGAGAGCTTATGATGCAGAGAATGCTTGGAATTGTGTGTCCTAATGCAGTGGTATGGCTAGCCTATTTATAGGCCAAGCCACCATGCAGGGTCAACCGAGCCAAAAAGAATAGTTTGGGCCAAGCCCCAAGCCCAAAAACCATTGCCAAGATCCAAGTCCAAGATCGGGCTCGGGCCCGCGGCCCGCGGCCGCGAGCGCGTGTGCTCGCGTGTGGGCTCTTTCACCCATCTTGGTCCACTATAATTATTAAGTAACATAAAGTCACTTAATTTATACACATTAAAAGATGCGTTAATCCTCCAATGTGGGATAATTAACACTAGTTAATTATTCCCTAAGCTCCAACTCCAAGCTTTAATTAAAAGCTAATTATGCCTAACTTTAATCCACTATTTCTCACTCACCGGAAATCGGTTTTGAGAAAGTGAATATACTATATTTATCTACGTAAAATGTAGATCGACGCTATGTCATTTAATTTCACAAAATTAAATGTCTCGTCACATTTATTATTTGGTCAAAATCCATTGACCGGGCATATTTAATACCATGATTTCTACAATTATTTCGTCATTTATTTGAAGTATGTGTTTGTTCTACTAAAAAAACATACAGTAATGGTTTTGGTGCATGCAAAAGCCTTAATATAACAGAAAGGCCTATTGTGTTTGTTCATGTGTAAAAAGATTATCTTGGAGTTGGATAATGTATGATAGATGGCAGATGCATCGAGCAAAGTGATTCGATTAATTAAACTGCTTGAGTCTTAATTTGTGCCTAATTGAATACCGCAATTAGATTAGTCACGCCTTTTTACGCTAATTCTGCAAATACACTGCATCATCAACAAATATTTTAACATAAACTATTAATCTTAACTCGATAACACTATTTCTTCCATTGTGGTTTGTATTTTACCCATTTCTTATTTTAGAGTGGGTTAGGCATATTTTGACTGCTAATTGCTACAATAACACGTCCCAAATCTTAACCTAACTCAAGCTAATCAAATCAATGATAGTATCCATCAGAGTAACGTAGTTCATGCTATCTCCGTTCACAAAAAAAAGTCACAGAAATTGACATACCTTATTAGAGAGAAAAACTCATTAAAAGTAGATATAAACTTATTTTGATGGAAGACTAAACTGAAAAAACGAGACTATTTCGTGGACGAATGTAGTATGATATGGTCTTCCAAATTCCATTGTAATGTTTCTAATATAAGCATGATAAACCTCAATAAGAAAAATTATAAATCAGTATAATAACAAGAATATTAAAGACAAACGATTCGGAGATTGTTAATAATGTGGTCGGAAAGATAGGGCCACCAAAAAGTTATTTTCTAATATGTTAATTTGAGATTATAATTAGCTAGCTAAGTAGGTGGTTTAGGTTACGAGGAAATTATTCGAAAATTGCAACACTATTAAAGTCAAAAGTATAGTTCCTTTTGCTTGTGTGTGTTCCATAACACGTTCAAAAGTCCATTCCTTTAGGTGCAAATGCCGACCTAAATCGTTTATTAATTTGACTTCTTAATTAAAACTGCGTGTGATTTTTTTTTTGTTAACGAAAAAGTGAGCTAACTTCACTTTAAAATATTATCGTAATCAAGTGTAACTGTCCGTCGAATGAATGAGGAGTTTTGCTATTCAATTAAAATATCTCCGACTAATAATTTATTTACTTTCATCCAAACATCATAATGAAGTGGCAGGCAAAATAAACCCACAATCATTTTCAATACTTTTTTGGTATTAATATATTTTATGTAATACATGCTTTGCAAATCTTACTGACTATTAATGAAGGGGTTCTCATTGAAAATTAATATAGTTGAAATTAATCAAAATACAGTACATTATTTTGTTCTTATTTGATCTAGTATGTTAAATTAACTTTGCTCGATCAGTCTTAAATCGATATACATTTATTTTGATGTGAAAATGATGCAAAACTTGTCCAAAATTTATGGCGTCTCTTAACCGATCCACTTATTATGAATATCTAAAAAAAATGAAACACTTATTAATTTATTATCGTGTCTTTTTTTTATGATTACTTATTTTTCCCTTTCCTTCTAATACCTAAAACATTACCATATGATCTAATTTAAATACTCCTAAGTCCTAAATAATTGCCCAAATAACAAAATTATTTTGAACCAGATAAATCACACACCTGTTTATATATATAAAAAATACATATAATTTAGAGTAAAGGCTAAAACTGGTCCTGAACATATGTCCATTTTACGATTTTGGTCATATACTTTATCTTTTGAATTTTTGCATCCTGAACATTTCAACTAGGATCACAATTGGTCCTACACTAACAATTTCATCAATTTTTAAACGGTTTTAACCCGATTTTGATGGTTTTAACAATCCCATTCGGGTTAAAACCGTTTAAAAATCGGTCAAAATCAGGTTAAAACCGTTTCAAAATTGACGGAATTGTTAGTGTAGGACCAATTGTAATCCGAGTTGAAATGTTCAGGACGCAAAAATTCAAAAAATAAAGTATGGGATCAAAATCATAAAATGAGCATATGTTCAGGACCAGTTTTGGCCTTTAATCTATAATTTATGATTGATCAAAGCTCATAGTTCCACAAACCAAACAGAAAAATACATAAAAGTTTGTCATTATAACCAAATCTTCACTGTCAAAATACAGATTTCAAGCTTTATTATCAAATTAGTATTCAAGAACCGTTTATTTCATGTTCTTACTATCAAGATCTTAACACAGATCCATGATAAAAATTGATCCTCAACCATTGAGGAGAAGTCTAGTCCAAATAAGGGCATTAAAAGTAACCAGCTGAAAAATATTAGCCAATCTATAATCATATAACTGAATTTTAAGCCTTGATATAACAAATAATCAAATAAGACACATTTATTTAACATTGTCTGCGTTGTAGTCATATTGTAAGCCCACTAATCAAATACTAGTACTAAGATTTATTAGTGGGCTTAGCTCTATTGTGGGACAAGTTGAGGTCTGCCTAGCCCACACATATCCATTTTCGACCCAAAACAATCTTCGAGGCCTAGGAGTACAAATTTAATCTATTTTGTAGGGGTATTTCTTTTCTTTAACAAAAATGTTAGATGTAATAAACATTTTTAAATTTTATTTCTACCTCACACTTATAATAAATTTGAATTTGAAGAATATAACAAGACTACTACTGCACACTCTCACTAACTGATTTTCCATCTTTGAAACTCCAGAAGGCAAAACTGAAACCTTAATACAGCAAAACTTTAGCCCAAGCCAAGACTTGCTATATCATCATTCACAATCTTCCAAGTCTTTCAAAATTTCCTGATATCTGGCTTTAGAATTCTCTAACAAGTCAAAGATAATCTTACAAGTTTATTAACAATTCTAGGACTAGGGGCGTCTCCTACTTCTTGAAGGTGTACATCTACTCTGCTCCAGGCTTCCCGACGTGTCCGAACTGCTGTTCTCGTTCGACCACATCTTCTTCGCTCCGGCCTTCTCTGCCCCGCCTTTCAGCCTCTGAGAAGCCAGCTCCACCTTCAGCGACTTCAGCTCCTACGATGTCCGATCACCATCCCAGTCATCGTCTGTGTTCGTAGTAGCAGATCTCGAGCTCCCATACGTCCCTCCCGGAAGTAAACCCCTAATAGACCCGGGCAGGTCCGGCATTGTGTGATCACTGCCCCCTCCAGCTGCTGCTCGGCTATGCTCGAAGAAGAGTACCTGCATAACAACTCGCAGAGGGAGCCTCTCGTTTTGAACGGCGTGCGCGCACGCCTCACCCGATAGCTTCCTGCAATCCATCAACCCGCACATCTTCTTCTTCTCGCTCTTACTCAACTCCGGATGCTCCTGCAGCAATTGAGCACAGCTCGTTTTAGAAACAACGAAAACGAATAGATTACAAACACGGTGTTTGTATAGAGACGGACCTTTAGGTACATGTCGATGGCACGGTAGATTCTGTCATGCGTCAGTCTTGGAAAGCTCGAGACCATAGTTGCTAGATCGAGAAATCTGGATATATGCAACGAGGAGTCTCGAGCAGCTTCAGCCAGATAACTGTCGACCAACGTGGCCACATTGGCCTTGGCAGCATAGAACTCGGGACCGAGAGAGCAGTTGGTATGCTCTTGCATCACAAACTGCTCAACCAAGTCATACACTATGTCTATGTTATAAAGGGCCGCCTCACCATTAGGCGCACGGATCAGAAAATCAGCCACGGTTGCCTCCCCGAGCTGCTGTGCGATTTTCTGCATCAGCTCCCTTCTCCCCGGCTCTCCACATCCCAATACGAACGATGCTTGCAGTAATTTGAGCACGAAACCACACGGCACAGAGCTTATCTCTATCGGCAGCAACTCCATGATGGTTTCAACGAAGTATCGGTACTTGAGTGTATCTCTGCCTCGTATAGTGCCTTTGCTGAAGCCGGGGAGCCTTCTCGTGATATAAACTTGCAACGCCTCTCCGATCACATCAGCAGAAACTCTCCCTTTAGCTCGTATCGTTGAAATCACCCGTTTGTATAGAGAAATATGAAGCTCACAAAGCTCCTCCACCCACCAATCTTGAGGCACGGGTTGCTGCTTCATCACACCGTTCCACAGAGGATCGTTCTCGGGCAGAAGCTTCTTCCGGTTATAGGTATACGACCAATCAACTCTGGAAGGGTCGATAGAAGCTTTGGAAGCTATGGAATCGAGACAGTGGCTGACGATCTTCAGCTCCTCGGACCAGGGGAGATGAGACCTTGTGGTGTGAAGAACAATTATGGAATCTTTCCAGCTTCGGAAGATGCTGGAGCTGAGGAAGACGTCGATCTTGTATATGAGATTCCCCTTCTCGACGGTCTCGTACATTTCTAGATACTCTGCTGCACAACGCGCTGCCACCACGTTGTAAGCGTTGAGCGTGGCGACCATGCCATAGCAGAACTTGGCACATATTTCGAGCGCGGTAGGTCCTCCCGGAATGTCGTCTATGCGTATCTCATCCTTTTCTTCGGTTACACTACCAACGAGCCTCTGAAGGTGAGAACTCTTGGAGAGAAGAGGAAACTGCAACAAGAAGATATACTTCACCACTTTCTAACATAGAAGCATAGCAATAAATATTGACGGATTTTATAGTTTTTAAACAATTGTAGTAGAGGAATATGTTGAGCAACAAAATGTGTATACCTTGTGAAGATAAAATTTGATATCACCAACATTTATGATGAGATCAGTGGCCAACTCTGTAGCTACATATCTGAAAGGAAAATTTGGAACAGTCCATTTTTAGTAACTCTTATACTGCAAATTTATACAATAATAAGCATATCATCTCATCTTATAGCATAAGGAGATATGCTACTAAACAAATGGCTTTTTTGGTTACCAAAACAATCGATAGGAGAAGATAACGTGGGATAATCGAACTAAAAATACATGACACGTCACCCCAGGAAGATAGAACAATTTTTTTAACTTTGGAGAAACATCAAAACTATTAGACTAATCTATCCATTTCAATACACATGAAACAACATATACTATGTAATGAAATAATGCAGGTGGAACTATAACTAAAACAGATGAAAAAAGTTAATGGTTAACCTGATATTGTCCCCATCATTCTGAAACTGATCAGGTTTGGATCCCAGCTTCATAAACTTCATCGTTTCGATATATATCTCCGGCTGCAGGTAGGTTAAAACCAAAACAAGTTATCACTCCTCAACTCAGAAGGAAGTAGCAAAGAGAAAGGTGTGGAAGAAGATAAAGCTCTCCCAAATCTATAGCTCTCAGTAACAGAGAATGCCTAATTGCTTCTTCTCTCACTCATATCTCAAACTTATAGATTAAAAGTCAAAAAACTAAAAAATCCACATTCCCCAAACAAAGATTTGCTACAATCAATCAAGTCTGAAGCACCAGTCAAAGCCAACAGAAATCTTGGTACGAGTGTGGAGCACCACCAAAATCTCAGACAACAAGCATCAACTAGATTTGGAGGCTAATGGAAACATATATACCAAAATCACACCAACCAACATACTTGTTTGTTCACCTTGCTACATAAAAAACTTCAATTTCCCAAATCAAAAACGCATCACAACCAATGAGAATACTCAGCTAGTGATAGTAGCAAAATCAAGATCACATTTTTAATATTACAAAATAGCACAACAAAGTTGAATCAGAAACTTGAACACGTAACACATACTCACCTAATCAAGAATGGCTGAAGTAACGCGCAATTGGTAGGAAAGTGTAAAGAATTTAGAGGAACAAAAAAAACAAGGAAAGAGAGAGCAGAAAAACAAATGAAAAAAATAAAAGAAGATGAGTAGTTGGTAACATAATGTTATCGCAAAAAGCCAAGCTCAGAATGTTCCCACACTCATGTATCCCTTGAGAATCAGCACCACTGCTGCCTCTTTCTCTCCTCTCCACTTTTTATTCGCCTTTCCCTCATATTTATGCTAAACTATCTAAATTATTTTTACCTTGGGAAAATCAGCATCACTTTAGATCACTTCCCATTTCTTCCAAGATGGTAAAGTGCTTGAATTCCAAAGTTGAAAATTACTACTACTACTATAGTATGTATATATACTACTATAATCTTTTTCAATGAATAAAGAAATAGTATATATAAAGTGCACAGTGTTAGGCACGCCAAACTGACACTATTGTTGCCCCATTCATGCTTTTATACTTTTCTTTTTTCATATTTTTTGGAGTTTAGTCAAATGTTTCTTACTATACTACTCTATTTTCTATTGAAATATTGAAATCGAAAACGACCAGCCATCTTTTATCTCTCCTACTTTGATAATAATGGCATCAACAGTTAAATGTACATGTAAGCGAAGAAATCAGATCAGATAACATCGCCAATTGATGGAAAATATCGATGTTTTTTCATGTGAATAGGAATATGATATTCCTTTTATAAATTGCATTTTTGGCTATATGGATTAAGAAAAATGTATTTTTGAGTGTAAGCGATAAAATATACTACTACTGAAGTTGATTAACTTTTCACCCCTGAAATATCTTTTTTTTAGCAGGTCACATGTAGTGAAAAAGCCATGGAGTAATTTAATTGATTACATTAGAATAAATTTGGTTCAACAATTTTTCACCCCTAGAATATCATATGTGGAAGGATCGTGTAGGAGGTCACGTGTGTAAGCTCTTGACTTACTCTCAATTTAACTATAATATCATATGTGGAATTTTTTTAATTTTTACTTTTATAAGTTAAGAATCTTTTTTATGTATATAGCTTATGTTGCAATCATATATACATCGCCATTTAATTCGGTATGGTTAGGTATTTCACTATATACTATGAAGAATTGTCATTTGTGGATTGTGGTAATTTTTTGCATGCAACTTGAATCCAGCCATTCAAAGAATAACGCAAACGTTCGAATTTTTTTCATGTTAGAGAGTTCCGACCACCTCAAACAATGTCAGTCCAGGAACAAGAATGACTATAGGCCAAAACTGGTCCTGAACATATGTCAATTTTATGATTTTGGTCTTATACTTTATCTTTTGAATTTTTGCATACTGAACATTTCAACTCGGATCACAATTGGTCATACACTAACAATTCCGTCAATTTTTAAACGGTTTAAACGGTCCTTGTAAAATGGGCATATGTTGAGGATCAGCTTTGAGAATTGAGATTGTCTTAAAGAATATCCAAAAGATGCTCTTCATTTGAGCAATCGAAGAGTGACTGCACGTGCAAAGATGCACCAACATAGTACTATGTTCTCCACTATATTTAGATTCCTAAATTCTGCAATTTTCCTAAAATAACATCTCTTATTTGTGAAATGGCTAGCATATCTCAATCTAATAATTGCGTCAGCTCTCACATAAATGAAACCAAAAATCATCCAATAATGCTAAGTGTCCTTCACTCTCATCCCAAAAGCATGCCTTTTGTCATTGGTTGCTCCTAAAAAAACTCATAACTACTTAAAAACATGTAAAAAAACATAACCAGTTGTGATATTATCGAATAATGAAGGGATTGACTCGCTAAACATAGTATGACCCAAATAGATGATGCGCAAAGAAAAAAATTAAAGATAAAAAACACATCGTGTTGTTAGTAGCGTGGGTCACTCTGGAGTGATTAGTGAAATCCAAGGCCATTTATATTTATTATTAGGAAAAGTGGAGAACCGCACAGATCTAGTCTAGTTTCACTTTCGATCCACAAGGATCAAGATCAAATGAATGTGTTCCCTTTAAGAAAAAATTCACTTTTAAGAGCATCCACATCCATGCTCTTCGGCTAAAAAATTCACTTCTAAGAGCATCATTATTCATGCTCTTTCCAAAAAGCATGAATGTGGGCCCGGATCCATTTTTATTCATTTTTTATTCTCTGCTCTTTGGCAAGAGAACAACACTCACATTCATGCTCTTCCGCAAGGAAATGCTCAAGGGTCCCACCATTCTATTATTCAATTTAAATAAAAACATTTCCACAATATTAAAATGCTTTAAAAATACCCAAAAAATTAAAAATTACTTAATTAAAATCCTAAAAATTAAAAATTTCATAATTAAAGTCCTAAAAATTAAAATTACATAATTAAATTCATAAAATTAAAAAAACCACTACTCCTGGCCGAATTTTGCTCAAATGTGTTTGATTAGGTCTTCTTGTAGCTCAATGTGGGTTTTAGTATCGCGCATTGTGTGTCTTGTTTCGATCCTCTCGCGCATCGTCGTATGCACACCTCGGCTACGGTTCCGAACCGAAACCGCCGGTTACGGTTCCGAACCGAAACCGTGAGAATTTACCCGAACCGAAACCGTCGATTTTTGAACCGTGGTTCGGTTCATGTTCAAAAATTTTCAAACCGAAACAATGCCTGAACCGCGAAAAATCACTGGAAAACCGTGAAACCAAACCGGAACCGCAAAAAACCGGTGCTTCGAAATCGTGAAAACCCGTAAAAACCGACGGCTCTAGAACTGTAACTGTAACCGCGAAATACCCTGGCGGTTCGGTTCCGGTTCGGCAATTTTTAAAACCGGAACCGACAGTTTCGAGACCATGGTCACCTCTAGTTTGATTATTGATGCTTCACTTAAAGTGGTGGTTCTGATTAAATAGATATTAAGTTTTAGATCAAATCTTATTTTGATTTTTTTTTCCTTGTCTACTTTAATTGTATAGGAGTATTATTCTTTGAAAATTTTAATTACGAATACATCACTAATATAATTTAAATAATAATATAGAATTAAAATTTAGTACTCCGTATTAAAAATTAATTTTGGGATCTTTCATCCGTCCGCTACTGTTCAACGGTGGAGCATTTAACACTGTACGGACCCTTCTTTTATCGGTGACTATTTCTGTATTAAATCAAAAGAAGAATAATTGAATCGCAACCGTAACAACCAACAATTCGCAACGGCGGCGGCGGCGGCTCGGCGTGTAAGGTTGTTTGTGTTTTGATTTAGTTGTGATATATACTTTTACATTACATAATTCAGACTCTCCCCTCCTTCCCTAACCCCCAAATTTCAGAAATCAGAATCACTCGCCCTAATTCCTCTCCACCGTTTCAAACGGAGCCTCGACTGCTCGAACTGGCTATTGCTCAAATTTATGTGAAAATTTATTGTCTTCTTCGATTATAACTTCTCACACTTCATCCTATTAAGTATTTTTTTTTTCAGTTTCACCTTTTTCCCTCTGTAAATATAAACGGAGCGGATCACCACTAATAATTGTAATTGCTGATGCAATGGTAGTTTCTTCAGGAGCTTGTGTTTTGAATCACTACATCAACATGGATCCTAAGCACTCAGGAAACGTTCTCAAGTATATCTTCTTTGCCTGATCAACCATTTTGCTTCACCTAACTTTTTCTTGCTATGCTAAAAAACTTACTCTTATTTGGTTGCTTAACAATTGGCAGGCATTTGGAGAAGCAAAAGGAGCTTTTGATGGAAGCATACAGGTCGATGTCTCATGAACTACGCGGAATGCAGGTACTCTTATTCATCTTGATTTCAAACTTTGCCTCTCGTGAGTCATTGCATTCACATATTATACACAATTGGCACTAATTCGCATGTGATTAATGAAATTATTTGTTATTTAAGTTTTGGTGCTATTAATTGTAGAGGAGGTGCTCACTTAAATACTAATTTTTAAATGTATGTAGGTAGAGGAAGAAATGTTAATGCGCAAGTATTATGAGTTTATGACTGCTCAAGAGAAGGTATGTTCTTGTTTCCCTTTGCATTGGAGTATTATTTTGTGAACAGTATTGATTCGTAAGGATCTTTGTACCTTGGTTTAGTTAAATGTTCCTGTAAGTTCTGCATTACTTAGGTTTCCGGATTGCTTTTATTGCATATGGAACTGAATTTGACTTAGAAAATCATGTGTGGTGATGGTGTTGGAGTGAAAGAAAGTACTATGAGTTGCATCTTTTGTTCTTTCTTGCATAAATTATCCGTGTTACGAGTGCAAATTGTATGCCAGTTGATATCTCTAATGTTTTTGGTATCATGCTCGTTAAGATTATGCATTCTCCCATTAAGCACTTTCTTGATTTATATTCAAGAACCTAAATCAGAATATGATATGATTGCAGTTTGATAATTATATGAGGGAAACATTCAGCAAATGAACTTTGGCAGAACGATAAATGTGTCCCTACTACCTTCTCTAAACATTCAGTCAAGTAAAGGATTCTTGAGAATATGTTAAGTTCAAATGCTCTACTTGCATATGCTACAAAGCTTTTCTAGCTTAATAGGTTTAGAAATGGTATATGGATATTTGAATTGAATTCAAATGCTCTACTTGCATATTGAGAGTAGCTCTTGGAAGGCACTATTGTTAGTTCATGCTACTCATTTGAACTTCACACCTAACTCACAAAATGGGCTTTCTGCAGAAGATTAGTGCCGATGTGAAAGAGAACGAGAACGAAGAACCTAGTGAAGCTGGAGCATTGGTTGTGGCTAACAAGGAAGAACAATCATGAACCTCCTTGATATGCTGAACTCCTTCAATGTAGTGTCAGCTTAACTGGGTTTATAAGCTTGTTTCTTTGCATTTAAAAGCGAGCAATCTCAGTTCCATTTCTTAGGCTGTTAAAATATATAGCAAAGTAGATGAAACTACGGCTGTGTGCTTTATCACTTTTCTAACAAGACAATAATTTGAACTTGCTTTTGCTTTTTTCAACTTTGCTCCCTACTTCATCATAGTAATAATAATGTAATGCATGATTGTAAGGTACTTACTAAACTATGTTGCTCATAAAATTTAAAACTACTTGAAGCTGAACAGAGGCAAAATAAAGCACATAATAAATAGTAGTAATAATCAAGTACAGAACAAGATTACACATATATCACACAGAATATCAAAGCAATCCTAAGTTCTATGATTACTGATAATTAATTCAACTAAATACTGCAAAAGTTGTCACCAAAAGTCTGCAGCTCCAAGACAGAAGAAACCCGCAGCTCTATCTCCACTTCACTAGGTAAGGGCGAATCTGCAGTGACCATAACCTGCAATAACAGAATCATATGCAGGTAATTAGTCTGAATCTTTATACTTTACTAATTCATTTATGTGCTCAAACAGGATTGAGATGGTTACTCAGATCAGAGGTGATGATCATAGCCGTGCTGCCGAAGCCACAAGTGCCACCATTGGCCTTCGTCTTCTGCCAGTAGCTATTGAAGGCATACGAGGCATGAGCCACCACCGAGTCGGGGTAATAGCAGTTCCCATCTTCCTTAATGGCATCACAGTTGACATCTCCTTCCCCGCACGAGTAATCCAGCGCCTCCTGCAGCGTCTCAGCCGGCACACTAGGCTTCGCCACGCGCGCGTGTGGTGGGAGTGGCGCCGGCACCACTCCCACCAAGCGAGCCGGGTCGAACGCGGGCAAATGCTTCCCGTACGGAGGGCTCGCCATCGGCGCAATGTACGGAGCCGGCACGTGGTAGTTCGGCTGCGGCGGGATGGTTCCCACCAGCGGAGGCAGAGCGAATGTCGGGATCGAAGGCGACGGGCGCGGCGGGAATGGATTCGGATTCTTCACCTTGCTCTTGCTTATATCAATGTGAGAGAGCTGTCTCCTTATAACATTGCTCATAATCATAGAAACCCCAAGATTTTTCATGGCGTTGGAGTGGGATTTCTCCAAAGCTGGTTGTGGCGGATACACAACATAAGGGGACTTGACTCCTTCCAAGAAGGTAAGCAAGGGTTCGATGTAGGTCTGTGCCACGTCATCTCGGTAAGATTCGGAGAGTGGATCCAGACAGTCGGAGGAGAAGGCGGCAGCGGGTTTGATTTGGTGGTGAAGAGCCCATCTAGTGAGGGAGTGGTGGAGGTTCTTGACAGCTGGAAGAAGCAAACCGAAGTTGTGGTGCTGGTCTCTGCGGCATAGCACGTTGCAGCCAACGACAATGGTGGTGATGTTGGTGGAGGGGTAGTGGGGAAGAACGTAGGTTCGCAGTCAGTATTCTGCAGCGAGGACGCTGGCTGAGACGTTCTTGAGGTGGTGGGCTTCCACGTGGACGGCGGCGGAGGGGGGCTATTGAGACTTAGCTGCAGAGGAGGGGAATATGAGTTAGTTTGAGAATGAAGAGACAATGTGAAAAAGATTCTTACCGGTGAAGCATAGGAGGGAGAAGAAGAGAGAGAGCACGACAGCCATGTTCATTTGCTGGGCTGCCGGAGAGTGAAGATGGGTGGAGAACAGCTTGAGGAAAACCCTCCCTCTCTCTGTATTGGTGTGTCTGAGAGGGTCTGACATTCAACGCTGTCCTTTATTTGCAGGTACGAAGGGGTGAAAAGTAAATTTGGAATGGTAAAAAGTTGGATATTTCAATTAGTTACTGCATGCATAAAGTAAAGGGAGTGGTAATGAAAAAAGTGATGGGGCGGTAAAAAGAGAGTGAGACGAGACGAGACGAGACGAGACGATAGAAAAAGAATGCAAAGGAGATTTGGGGAACTGTAGAGGGAAAGACATACTATTTGGGAACTGTGTATAAAGCCAAGATCCCAAAACATAACACAAATATGTACTCCTATACTAGTAAGATGTTGTTTACCGCTATTTTTCAAATATATCAACATTCAAATTGTACCTGCCTTACATCATTGTAACAATAATATGTCTCGGCAAATTCTGAGCTTGGAATATGTGTTTTAGGGTAGACTTAGGGCACAATATTGCACAAGTGATATCCATCTGTCCTGACTGAAAAGTGCCTTAGGTTGTCCACGGTCCACAACACCATGTGAGACAAAGCGGTGCTCCGCCGATCCACCCCACATGGACAAAGCGGAAACCGCGGCTGGTCGGCAAAGTAGTCGGCAACGAGCCTTTCGTGGGCTCCCTCCCGGTCACGATGGATGTACCGTCGATTTGATCTGGTTCGTTGAGGAGGAGGAGCAGGGGTATTCGCCGCGACATATGCTTCGTAAGCGGCACGATGTTGTTCGTAGTATTCTTGTTCTTCGCGTTCCGCTTCCGCCATAATATGGGTGAAATCCATTTGAGATTTTGAGTGGGGGATGAATGTGTTGATAGTTTGTATGAGAATTATGAATGAGAGATGAATGAGAGATGATTTGATGTGATAAATGGATGATGAATGTGTGTATTTATAGATGATTTTGGGGAAAAAAAAATAAAAAAAAAATCAAAAAAATTCAGAAAAAACGGGAAAAAAACGGCCATATTTTTGGGATTTGGAAAATATTTTTTTTTTATTTTTTAGCATTATTTATAATTAAATACCGATTTTTAAAAAAAAATAAAAAAAAGTTTAAACACAACGGCTATGCCGTTGACGAATGGGAGCGCGCCACGTGTGCGTCCGCTGGCACGGACGTGCTCGATACATCGAGCAGCGCCGTGCCAGCGGCGCGGCTGCAGCGGCGGCGGTCCTGCGCCTTGCCAACGGCGCGGACGGCGGTGGCGTCTTTCGCCACCGCTGCGGATGCTCTAAAGGTTACGGCGGCCACAAAGCTATTTAAAAAATACACGGTATGTTATTATTATTTTAAAAAATAATAGCACTTAAAATATACAAGGACTCATAGTTAAAAGTTAGGCATATACCGTTAGAAGTATGTGTTTGATGGTTCTATAGAGTCATTTTACTACGCTTTCTAGTAGTACTATTTTTCTAATGTGAGACAAAACTCTGTTTTATAGCTACATTTTACAATGAAGTTGGCTTTATTTTTTAATGTGGTAAATATGATACACATGACATAATATTCCGAAAGAAGTATAGGTAATTAGGTATGCACTTTCGAATGTCCAAATGTCTGAAGATCTTGAGTTCTGAATGTTTGTAGTTCATCGGATCCAAAGAACCGAATAACTATGAATATAGGTTTAGGTCCAAATTGGACTCTTTAAGTTATGGCTTCGCCAATTTCCAAATTGAACTTTATAGGGGATCAAGTCATCAAGGCTTCGAACGTGTACCTTCTTAGATTGAATGTAACCATAATCATCAATCATAGTATGTAGTTTTAAATAAAATTTAAAAGAAAAGACTAAAGAAAAAGGAAGGGAAAGAGTGTCGGTGGAATAACCTTAAAATTTAGTTTATGATTTCAGCACAAAAAAATTTGAGGACATTTCCAACAACATAAATTTTGCCTTTTCTATTCTTTTATTTCACTGTATATAAAGTACTGTCGTGAGCAATACTTCACCTGTAATAGAAGTGATTTAGGATTATTGTCGAATTTTCACTTCTTTTAGTTTTGGGGTGTGATGTAGTCAACATATAATGTTTTAGCACATACTTATGCATAGAGTAGGAATTACGTATAGAATTGTGAATCATGACCCTTTATAATTCTTATTTAATGGTACGTATCTAACAAGCAAATCTTGTTGTCCAACCCAATAATGTGATTGTAAAAATTTGTAATTGCGAGTTTAAGAATCGGAACAAAATCTCTATTTTAATTTGCACTATTATTTGGACCTATGATTATTTTATAATATTTATTTTGCACTTTTATTTAATATATTATTGTTAAGGATAAACATTTTACAGTTAAGAAGGATATATAGGAAAGTTAAAGTTGGGTGCTAACCTTGCTTAATGCATAATGAATATCGAATAGTATTTGGAATTAATGCTAAAGACAAGATATTCTTTCAAGTTTATTTTAATTTACGTCCTTGAAGTAGTGTGAGTAACTTCCAACATCGCTTCGCTCTGCTGTGACATGTTGTGTTATTGTGTTTGACACTTCGACTAGTGGGAAGATTAAATACTTTCTCCTTCTATCAACCTAAGATCATTTTCATATTTGAAGAAATGTAATAATAAAAAATGAGTTTGAAAAAGTTATTGAAATATTAGTTTTATTATAAAAAATAGTAAAAAAAATAAATGGGATAATTATTTATGGATGGATGAAAATGGCAAATTGGAACAATCAACGGCGTATGGAGGAAGTAAAAGACTAGATGCAGATATGGTCAAATATATCATGCTTCACTCATTCCAAAGTAGCTGAGTTATATTCTTTTCTACGTCCTAATGTAGTTCAACAGTTTTATTTTTTAACAAAATACTTTATTCTCTTCTATTTTACTCTAACATTCTCACTCATACTTTATTTTATTTCCTATTTTATTCTCTCTCCACTTTAATCTTTATCAATTTCTTAAATAAACTATGCTCTTATACTATGTTGAATAAACTATATATGCTATTTATACTATCATAATTTAGGGGTGTCAAATAGGTATCAAGAATACTCGATCCAACCCGACCACCCACATAGATAATTGATAAACTCGGATTTTAACTGTTTTATTGGACATTAAACATGATCTTTTGTGTGCTTTCATTGCATTATCTTAGAGTTTATGTCCATATTTCACTATAAATATGCTTTGATGAGTTTATCTAGTGTTTGAAGTTAAAATAGGTAAAAAAGGGTCAAAATGAGCCAAGACGAGGCTTGGGGCTGCTTCAAACGTTAATCTGCCTATCAAGATGGGGTCCAAATCCTATTTTGAGATGACCATTGTCTTTATCATCGAAAGAGCTTCGCGTGGGTACCTCACACGCCCCAATCGAAGTTCGGATGAGAGAGATATGGCTGATCTACGAAAGCCGCGCTGTCCAAAAAAATCTCACGCGGCCGGGTGAATTATTACCCTATAATTCCACCCAGCCGGGTGTCGCAAATTCGTCAGAAACTGGTCGAAAATCATCACCCGGCCGGGTGATTTTTACCCTTTATAATTCCAACCGGCCGGGTACGTTGTTTTGGCGTATTTTTATGCCAAAAATGCAATTTTTTGAGGGGGATTAAATGGAGAAAAAGCCTAGGGTTCAAGCATTCTACACCTACCGCCTCCAACACTCACACACCCTGAAGAACACTTTGAGAGAGAGAATTGAATATTGAAGATTTCCAATCGGAAGATTGAAGTTGCCATTCAGTAGATTCATTCTTACAGGAGTATCTTAATCTTTTCTTCATGTATTTCGTAGAATCTTTTGTTTCAAACATGTTTTTTATGAAGAACATGAGTAGCTAAACATCTCTTGTAGAATTCTTGGTGATGATGCACTGATTTCATAGTTTTTATCCGATTGATTTTGTTCTTGCCTTGCTATTGTAGTTATTTGATTATTCTTGGGTTTCTTCCTTTCAATTGCTTGATCACCAATTGCTTGTGTAGGATTAATTAGATTGATCGGGAGATGAAATAATTAATATGGAAATAAGAATAATGCACACCTTAATATAATAGAACTTGGGAGAGTTGAGGTTTTGAGTGAGGTCATTGACCTAATTGGGCTTTTGGGAGTTAGGAGTGTAGGATTAGAAGGGGACTTCGATCCTAGCACCTAATCTACAGGTTTCTCACCTGGGGGGGTTTAATCTATAATTGTGGTCGGCTTAGTAACTCTAGAGACACCAAAAGGTAAGGTGAATCGATTGGATAAGAGCTTGGAATTGTGCATCGGATCCTTGAGTTCTACAATTTTCTCCATATTATCTGTTCACATCCTTTTCACACCGTGTTTCCTTGTTCTTAATTGTTACTTGCTTACTATATGCTTTTATTAGTTGTTAGAACAAACCAAACTTTTCTTGATTGTCTTGTCTAGATAGTAGTTGATTTTTGTTCGTGGTAGTTAAGTTGATACAAAATTGTCTTTGTGGGATACGATACTCTTACTTACTAATTGCTACACTAGCCCCGTACACTTGCGGGTATCACTTGTGTTAAAATAAGTTGAGTCAAGTTTTTGGCGCCGTTGCCGGGGACAATTGTGTGTCATTATAGCTTAATATCGTGATAATAATTGAGATTACTAGTCTAGATTTTACTCGCTTTATTTGTACTTTTTATTTTGAGTTCTCTAACAGATGTGTTTCCTTGTTCAGGTTGTATGCACACGCGTTCTAAAGGTCCACCTTTAGAGCCTATCGATCCCGAGATCGAAGCATCCAACAGAAGGAGGAACGCGCAGAGAAGGTTAAATCAAAGGATTCGGGTTTCTTCACCCGTTCATAGGCGTCTACCTTCTCCTATCCAGAGAACTCCATCACCTAGTCCATCTCCACTTCCGTCACCTATACAGTACGAGCCTCATTCTCCAATTCTAATGGAGAACTGAGGGAGAACAACAATGAGGATAATCATGAGAACAACAACGAGGATCCTGTCATTCGTTAACTCCGTCTGCAGTTGGCCAACATGCAGAGGCAATTGGATGAGCAGAACGTGAGGCCAGTGCCCGTACAAAATCAGTTTGCCTACAGACAAGTTACTAATCCACCAGTTAACAATGCGGGGATAGCGGCCAACAGCTTTGAATTGAGACCGGGGTTGATAGACATAGCAGAAGCAAACGCATTTGGTGGAACATGCTCAGAAGATGCGAACAAGCACCTCACCAAGTTCATACAAATCAGCAACACAGTGAAGGCGAACGGGGTCACAGATGAGCAAGTCCGCCTCAGATTATTCCCATTCTCCTTGAAAGACGATGCAAGGGACTGGTATGACAGCATGAGTCCTAACTCTGTACCCACATGGGATGCAATGATGGAGCTGTTCTTGGAGAAATACTATCCACCTAGCGAGGCGCTCAAACGCCAAGCAGAGGTCATTCAATATAAGATGCAACTTCAAGAACATTCTGGAGGCCTGGAAAAGGTTCAAGCAGTTGATGAGAAGATGCCCCAACCACGGGTTAAGCCCGGGGCAACAAATCCTAACCTTCTACAGGGGAGGCACGCTGGAGGCAATGCGTGAATTGAACATGAGCGCCGGAGGATCTCTCTTGAAGTTGGGAGAAGCTGAAGCACTTGAGGTGATTGAGAGAGTGGCTTCAAATGATGAGGGATGGAGGAACGATAGAAGCAAATCCTATAGGGTGGCATCCACCTCCGATTTTGATAGGATGGATACAATGTCCAAGCAGCTGGACTTCCTAACTGACAAGCTTGGGTATATGGGAACAAGGCAAGTTGGGACTGAGATGCAACAAGGAATCGAAGATGTAAACTACGTTCACCAAGGTGGCAATAACAGAAATTTCAACAATTACCGCCCCAATCAAGGAGGAGGCAATTACAACCACTATGGGAACAAGGTGCATCCCAACTTGTCCTACGGGAACCCAAATAATGCCTTGCAACCACCACCCGGATTCCAGGTATCAGATGGCCAAATCATAGAACCGAAGAAGGATGAGCTGAAAGATGTGTTAATGGCTTTTATGAAACAAACGAGAGAGTGCATGAAAGACTCCAACAAAAGGCTAGTGCAGGTTGAAGCTAATGTGAATGACTTGAATATTCACATGAACAGCATCGATAACCAGATGAGCCAGATTTCACAGGCTGTGGGTATTCAGCATCAACCAGGCCAATTCCCTTCACAAACGGTTGTAAATCCTAAAGACTGTAAGGATTGCAAAGCCATCATTCTGAGAAGTGGAAAGAGCTATGAAGGCCCAACCATGCCTGCAGAGAATGAGAAAATCTCTTAAGAGGAGACAGTTGTAGAAGAGGTGGTGGAAGAAGAAGAACCAGTGGAAGAGGTGCCGCCTCCCAAGGCAAGCACCGTGATACCTGCACCCCCTGCTGAGGTTAAGATCCCATTTCCACAGCGCGTGCAGAAGAAGAAACTAGATGATCACTTCTCTAGGTTTCTTGACATATTCAGAAAAGTGCACATTAACATCCCACTGATTGAGGCACTACAGCAGATGCCGAAGTATGGGAAGTTTCTGAAGGAGGTGATAGCCCAGAAGACCAGTTGGGGACAGGTAGACACTATTAATCTAACTGAAAATTGCAGTGCTCTGCTGCAAAGGAAACTGCCTGCCAAGCTGAAGGATCCTGGAAGTTTCACTGTCGACTGCCTCATTAGGGGCTATAAGGTGGAGAATGCTCTCTGCGATCTAGGCACGAGTATTAATCTTATGCCACTATCAGTGTTCAAGCAACTGAACATCGGTACTTTGAAGCCCACCTCAGCCACACTACAGATGGCAGACAGATCTGTCGTGTATCCAGAGGGCATCGTGGAAGACCTACTGATTAAGGTCGGGGAATTTATTTTTCCCATCGATTTTATGGTCTTGGACATGGAAGAAGACAAGGGAGTCCCCCTACTGCTAGGACGTCCCTTCCTCGCCACTGCTGAGGCAAATATAAACGTGAAAAATGGAGAGTTGACAATCTTCATGGGAGAAGAAAGTCAGACGTTTTCCCACAAACCGAGAAGCATGGATGGAAGAAATGAGGAGTGCAAAGTGGTGCGTCTGAAGCACCAAGTGATTACTGAAGAAGGAGGATCGAGTGCAGTCAGAAAAGTGAAGCAGAAGGACTTTTATGATCTTCACATGGAGATGATGGCTTCCACTAACTCGAAGCCAATAGCGTGGATCGATGCAGACCATAGTTGCCCTTCACCGGTGCACTCGGTGATCATTACTGAACCCCCTAGGATGGGGGTAAAATACCAACTGCTGCCAAGGGAAGAAAGACAACTACTCCAACACTGAAGGAGCCTATCCCGAGAGAGCTTGAAAAGTGGTGGCTCACCAAGACTTGGAACGATCTATTTCCTCATGGAGGAGGAGCCAAGCGATCATCTGGAGGCAACTCTGGGAAGAAAGGGGATCTCGGTTGATATTTAGAGACGTCGGGCATACGACGGTAAAAAGTTGCGCTACCATGGGAGGCAACCCATGGAATGTATCTTTTATTGCTTTATGTATTTCTTTTGGTGTGGTTGCTAAGTAAGCATCACCTCTCCACCAACGTTTCAAACTTATTTCTTTGCGTAGCTTTGAATAAGTTTGGGGGGTGATATGGTGGATGGTGAAGTTTACTGTTTTTATTATTTTTTTTTTCAATCGATTTTTAATTTTTTTTAGGATTTTTAGTTGAGGATGAATAACCTCCCTTGGATGAACTTGAATGGGGGTGGAGAACAATTGAGTTAAATTCTGGCATATGTGTTGGATGAGTTGCTTATGATGCTTAAAATTCTTCGAAAACTTGTCGATACTTCTAAGCATGCTTGTATGTTCTATTGTGAGCTGATCAAAGTGAATTGCTCGTTGCCTTGTCCATTGTCTATACTTGGTGAGATTTGAGCCTATTTTTTTAAAATGTGTGATTTATCGTCAATATGTTATATGTTTCTAGAACTTGCTCGCGATCTTCCTTGAGTCTACATAGTGAATATAAAGATAGGAAGTGACGTTAGGCCATCCATTCTAGCCTATTAAGACCTTCACCCTAAAATACAAATTATATGAGAATTCCTTGCTAGCCAAGTTTGAGCCTAAAAACCTTTTTCTTTGATAGCTAATCAATGGGGGAAGAGTTGTGATTTGGTAAAAGAGTTGAGTTGAAAATCTTGGGAAGATGGATGTATACCTGATTATTGAAAAAGGAGTTGTAAAAAGAAAAAAAAAAGAATAATTTGGTGGTATAAGTTAGGCAAAGCCTAGAGGAGTTATAAGCTAGACGAAGTCTAGAAGTACGGAAAAAGCCAAGTTTGGAGGAAAATTGGTATATGGGAAGAGTCTATTAGACTACTGAGGAGTTGATATGATTAAGAGTTGAAGTATTGTAGTTCTTCGGGATTATGAGTCACTTTAGCCAAATATTCCTCACCTAACCAAAAAGCCTACATTACAACCAAAATGCAAGACCTTTCAGATCCTTGAACTATAGTCACAACATAGTAGAGGAGATGTTAGATTTCGAGCAAGTTTATGGTAAACTATGCATACTTGATTGATCTGAAAGCTATTTCTTGCCTATATACTTTTGAGAGTGAGTGATTACACATACATATACATATCTTGTGAGAGGCAATTTGACAAGGTTGCATACGTGAAAGTAACTCGAAACAATGATCAGTTTGATGTGCTTGTGTGAAGTCGTTGATACATGATACATTTTTCTATACTGAGGCAATTATGATATCCGACTTATATGCACGAGTTTTTATTTAGTTGTCTTCTGTCTCTTGTTTGAGGACAAACAAGTGATTAAGTTTGGGGGAGTTGATAAACTCGGATTTTAACTGTTTTATTGGACATTAAACATGATCTTTTGTGTGCTTTCATTGCATTATCTTAGAGTTTATGTCCATATTTCACTATAAATATGTTTTGATGAGTTTATCTAGTGTTTGAAGTTAAAATAGGTAAAAAAGGGTCAAAATGAGCCAAGACGAGGCTGGGGTCTGCTTCAAACGTTAATCTGCATATCAAGATGGGGTCCAAATCCTATTTTGTGATGACCATTGTCTTCATCATCGAAAGAGCTTCGCGTGGTTACCTCACACGCCCCAATCGGAGTTCGGATGAGAGAGATATGGCCGATCTACGAAAGCTGCGCTGTCCAAAAAAATCTCACGCGGCCGGGTGAATTATTACCCTATAATTCCACCCAGCCGGATGAGAGAGATATAGCTAAACATCTCTTGTAGAATTCTTGGTGATGATGCACTGATTTCATAGTTTTTATCCGATTGATTTTGTTCTTGCCTTGCTATTGTAGTTATTTGATTATTCTTGGGTTTCTTCCTTTCCATTGCTTGATCACCAATTGCTTGTGTAGGATTAATTAGATTAATCGGGAGATGAAATAATTAATCAGGAAATAAGAATAATGCACACCTTAATACAATAGAACTCGGGAGAGTTGAGGTTTTGAGTGAGGTCATTGACCTAATTGAGCTTTTGGGAGTTAGGAGTGTAGGATTAGAAGGGGACTTCGATCCTAGCACCTAATCTACAGGTTTCTCACCTCGGGAGGGAGTTTAATCTATAATTGTGGTCGGCTTAGTAACTATAGAGACACCAAAAGGTTAGGCGAATCGATTGGATAAGAGCTTGGAATTGTGCATCGGATCCTTGAGTTCTGCAATTTTCTCCATATTATCTGTTCACATCCTTTTCACATCGTGTTTCCTTGTTCTTAATTGTTACTTGCTTACTATATGCTTTTATTAGTTGTTAGAACAAACCAAACTTTTCTTGATTGTCTTGTCTAGATAGTAGTTGATTTTTGTTCGTGGTAGTTAAGTTGATACAAAATTATCTCTGTGGGATACGATACTATTGCTTACTAATTGCTACACTAGCCCCGTACACTTGCGGGTATCACTTGTGTTAAAATAAGTTGAGTCAATAATAGATACCTGATACTCGTAAAACTCATTATAGATCTTACTATTTCTAAAGTTTTCAATTTTTTCTCTTGGATACGCCTTTATGTTGGGGCGTATTGGCGCAATCAATTGGGATTAGATTCTTGTTACTAACGAGTAGTTCAAAAACTCTTCACTAAAATACTGCCCCCATGATCAAATCATAGATAGTACTTGATAGTCTTACCAGGAATATTCATCACAAGTACCATGAATTCCTTGAATTTCTCAAATGATTCTGACTTGTGACACATCAAATAAACATATCTGTATTTAGTGCAATCATCAATGAAGGTGATGAATTACATTTTATCATCTCTAGTTTGATTTGACATTGGACCACATACATCAATATGAATGTTCTCTGGTACTTTCTTGAACCTATTGCTTATTCCATTTGACCTTGAAGGATCTTTGATCATCTTGCCTTCCAAATAGGATTCCCATGTATCAATAGGATCTATTTCTAGATCGTTCATCTCTTGAATCCTTCTTAGGTTAGCATGACCAAGTCTAATATGTTATAAGTACGTTTCATTGATCGACTCGACTTTGATGCTACTTTTAACGACAATAATAATACATTGACACTTCAACAATGAAATCCTAACTCCATTATTTACTATGCCCATTTATTTAGATGCAGAATTTAGTTTGCACGCAATAGGCCTAGAGTTAAGATCTCACACTTTCCTTTCCAATTTCGAAGTTAAAAAATACTCCATTCGTCCAACAATAAGAGTCACATTATGTGTGAGCACGAGTTTTAAGAAATGTAAAGAATAGTGTGTTGAAAAAGTTAGTTGAATATGAATTCAACTTTTTTATATTGAATTTACAATAGAATGTGGGTGAAGTAAGTTAGTGGAATGTACTTACCATTTATGGTAAAAGTTAAATGTGACTCTTATAGTGGGACGAAAGAATTAAATCTTACTCCCTTCGTTCCAACTAAGTTGAGTGGTATTCCATTTTTTTATGTCCCAACTAAGTTGAGTCATTTCCCTTTTTGACTAAAAACAAAATATCCAATCACTTTTACTTATATTCTATCACCTACTTTACTCTCTCTTCATCTTTCATATTTTATTCATCCCTCCTATTTTTCAACATAATTTCATAATCTTTGTGCCCAGAAGTTATGTCTCAACTTAGTTGTGATGGGGGGAGTACTTTAAAAGTAAAACATCTTCGTTAAGGGTATATAGACTACAGTAATCCTGTCGGACCACATCCTTCATTTCTACTTTTGTACTTTCTCTTCCATCAATAGATGTCCTATTTTTTACCAGCTTGAGTTTTAAGAAATTGTTTGACTTTCTAAAGAAAGTAATAGAAAAAGTTAGTGGAATGTGGATCCTACTTATTTCTATTGATTTTATAATAAAATGTGAGTTGAGTGCGTTAGTGTAACGTGAGAACCACTTGCCAAAAATGTTAAAAATGAAATGAGACATTTATTAAGGGACGAACAAAAAAGAAAAAAATGAGGCATTAAATGGCGGACGAATGTAGTAGTTTTTGCTCGAGTAAACCTTACTCTCCTATCCTCCTCATTGTACAGCAGAAATTGTTTCCATCGTGTAAAAAATTTATACTACTATTGCTAAGAGTATCCACAATAGCGCCTAGCGCACCGCCTAGCCGAGTGCCGGCGCTAGGCGGTGCGCTAGGCGAACTATTGCAGCCGCCTAGCCGATTTCGCGGAAAAAAACCGCCTAGCACTAGGCGGTGCGCTAGGCGATCCGCTAGGCGCTATTGCAGCGTCCCGATCGCCTAGCGCGAATTTTTAATTTTTTTTTGTTTCCGAAACACTATATGTACGCGACTTGCCCGTCATTTTCATTCGCACCACTTGTATTAACGAGTACTCTCTATCTTAATTTCTGTACAAGATCAACACCTAGAAATGAGTAACGCCGGTGGTAGTGGTGGGAGTGGTGGGGATGCTGAGGAGTACGAGCGTATAATGAACGAAGCACTAGAGGCCTATACGAACCGTGAGATTGATCAATGGATGCAGAGGGCCTTGCAGCCGGCGGTACCTCGACCTCGACCAGTGGTACACCGCTGAGCGGTGATTGATCGTGATCACGTAGCTACACATCAGCGCCTATACGAAGACTACTTCGCACAGGAGCCGTGGTTCAACGCCAACCTTTTCAGGCGCCGTTTTAGGATGCGCAGGTCCCTGTTTATGCGTATTGTTAACGGATTGGAGCAACGATATCTGTATTTCCGCTTTAGGCACGATGCGGCTGGCAGACCCGGCCACACTCCTATTCAAAAGTGCACTGCGGCAATCCGGCAGTTGGCCTACGGAGGCGCTGCAGACATGTGGGACGAGTACCTCCGCATCGGTGAGACGACTGCCCTGGAGTGTATGAAGTATTTCTGTCAGGGCGTGATTGAAATATTCGGTGATCAGTACCTTCGAAGCCCTACCCCGATGACTGCCGGGATCTGCTGCGGATGCACGGGGAACAACATGGGTTCCCAGGGATGTTAGGCAGCATAGATTGTATGCATTGGGAGTGGAAGAACTGCCCCGCCGCCTGGAAGGGGATGTACACTACTGGCTACAAGGATATACCCTAGGTGGCCCGTCTTTGTGAAGACGATCCGATGCCCAGGAGATGAGAAGAAGGCCTACTTTGCGGCACGGCAGGAGTCGGCGCGCAAGGACGTGGAACGCGCATTTGGTGTGCTCCAGGCTCGATGGGCGGCAGTTAAGGGGCCAACGCGTTTGTGGCACGTCGACTGCATTGCTGATATAATGTACGCCTGTATAATCATGCACAACATGATTGTCGAAGATGAAGGTGGACAACTGACTGATTGGGCCTACGACGATAATGAAGCTGGTCCAAGCCACGGCGTAGCCGCCCCTAACGTACGGAGTGGGGTACCCCACGATGAAGACGGCCGCCTCCAAGCACATGCCGACATGCGCCAAACGGAGGCTCATATTCGACTCCAAAAGGATTTAATTGAAGAGTTATGGGCGCGGAGGGCTGCACGATGTTAGTTTTTTTTTAATTATGTAATTTTTTTTAATTAATGTACTTTGTAAATTTTATTAATATTAGTGAATTTTCTCGTTTTTGTGGCGTAAATTTAATTCCGTATATTGTGAGATTATTAATTATTTCATTTTGTATATATTTGTTAATAGTGATGTGGATAGTATTATTAATGTTTCCCGTATATGTCTCGTAAATTAAATTCCGTATATTGTGTGATTGTTAATTATGTCATTTTATATAATTGTTATTAGTGATGTGGCTAGGCTATGGCTGGGCTATTTATGATGTGGCTAGGCTATGGCTGGGCTATTTATGATGTGGTAGGAGAATTTTTAGTGTTGATGATGTGGCAGTGGCTAGGCTATGGTTGGGCTATTGCTGGGCTATTCCTATTGTGGATGGCCTAAGCGAGATGATATTTTTGTAGTCAGTTCTCAATAAAAATGTTGTTGTCAAGATTGAAATGAGAAATTAATCATTCAACTGTGAAATTAAAGGAAATGAAAAAGATAATACATTTCGCCACATGTCACCTTCAGTCTGATTGCAATTTCATATACAGCGACATCTTTTTGACAATGTGTGATCAAAATATCATTTAACCTATTCGGATAAAAAAAACAGCATAAGCTATTGGTTTCCAATAGTGTCCATTGGCCATTGTGTTAGATGAAATAGGTCCATCATATGTATAAAAAATTTAAAACATTAAAATAAAATATTAAACTGTCATTATGAAATATACCGGACATTTAAGAAAAAAACATTCATACTTTAAAGTTTATTATGTGTAGATGAGCTGGAGATGGATGTGAAAATCGATGAAAAAGTAGGAGAATATTTAAAATAATAAAAAGAGAAAAGAGGAAAATGAAATGTGATAAAAACGGCATCAACAAGGAAAAAAGTGTCGGCCTTGGCAAGCACGAAAAGCATCAAATGAGAAGAAAAGATATTTTAGACAAAAAAGAGAGAGGGGAACGTGGTCCCTTAGCCCAAGCACTACGCAGTCATCATCCTCCATTTATTTCTAAAAGCACAAAAAATAAAAAGGGATCATTCCATCCATAGCCCCATGTGATTTTCTCCATTAATATATAGTATCATTTTCATAAATACCATATATCTAATACTTCCATCTCATAAAAATAAGCTACTTGAAAATGACATAAGCTTTAAAACATAATTAGCAAAGTAAGAAAGAATAAAAATAGTTTAAATAATATTAATGAATGATGGAGTTCATATTAATGAATGTGAGTGAAGTGAATTAGTGAAATGTGAGACCAACTTACGTAAAAGTGAAATGTGGCTCTTCTTGTGGGATGCATCGAAATGACAAAATGTGACTCTTATTGTGGGATGGAAGGAGTAAAATGTATCAATTAAAGTAAAAAAAGAAATGATTAAACCTCTGCCATTAATAATTTCTGTGTCCGCCACTAGATAAGAGAAAGTAAATTAGGTGTTAGGAATAAAATGTAGTAACAATGTTTACATGTTTTATTTTATATGAAAAAATATGATTTATTATAGTTGGAATATTAAAAGAATAAGACTCACTTGATTGAGACGGAGGTAATACATATTCTTGCGGGGTAAGGGAGGAGTATTATAAATTTATAACTCAACTTTACAAAACAAAATTATTCTACTTGTCAATAACGAATTACAGCTTTCAGTCGTAAAACTGTGAAATACTCGGAATATTTATACGGAAAAGTGCTGACTAAACAGCATCTAGATCTTGCAGCACTCCCAAGCTACCCTTTACAGTTTACAGCCTCTCTCTCTCTCTCTCTGAATTTAGGAACAAAGACAAGAGATGAATAAGGTGAGAGAAAACAACATAAGAGAGATCACACGATGAAGGCTAATTGTATCATTAGCATTTTCTTGACCCTATCATTTGTTGCACACTCCAAATTCATTGGTGAAGAGGAGAAAAACAACAGAAGGATTCTACATCAACCACTCTTTCCATACACTTCATCTCCGCCGCCTCCGCCTCCTCCGTCTCCGCCTGCAGCTCCGAACCAAGACCATCCCTTCTTCCACGAGCTTCCGAATGGACCCCCGGTGGATCATGGCCAGCAAACGCCATCCACCACCACCACCAGCACTGCTGCGGCAACCCCACCTGTCCCCCGGCAGACCAATTCGATCAAGAAACTCGCCATCGCAGTCTCGTCTGCGATGCTGTCGCTGGCGATGCTGTCGGCAGTGGTGTTCCTTCTCTACAAGTGCCGCATCAAGCGTATGGATGAGTCGCAGAAGCTTGTTGGAGGGAATTCGCATAGGATGAATGAGGAATCAAGAATGCCGCCATCGAATTTCTTGTACATTGGCACAGTGGAACCGTCTGCCACAAGCATAGCTAACGAGGCGAATGATGTGGCCGCCTCGCCCTACCGGAAACTGAACTCGGGGAAGCGATCTAGTCGTTATCGGCCAAGTCCAGACCTGCAGCCGCTGCCGCCATTGACGAAGCCGCCACTGCCGCAGCCTCCTAGCATCAATTCGCCGCCACCGATGTCGTCCTCTGACGACGAGAGCCACGACACCAACTTCTACACTCCACAAGGGTCATCGATGAGCAACGAGTCGCCTAGCTCCCGCCACAGCTACTGGACTAACAGCATTAGCCAAACTAATCGAGTTGCTCATTCCAAGAGAACTTCACCTAAATCTCGCCTCTCAGCCTCATCTCCAGATAAAAAGCCGGTGATAATCCCCTCCATCAAGCAGTCAGTGCCGCCTTCTCCGCCACCACCGCCGCAAAATTCTTCATTGCAGCCCAGCAAATCAATATCATTCACTCCCAAAAGGACCAAATTTGCACGACCTCCACCACCTCCAGATATGGCTCGGCTCCGATCAATAAGCGATGATGATCAGCAGACATCTGTAATCCCAGCTCCAGCTCCACCCCCACCGCCGCCGCCTCGTCCTCGTCCTCCATCGCTGCCACCACAGCTGTCATCTATCCCCAAAAAATTTGGAGATGTACAACAATATACACCACCACCATTTTCCAATAAAGTGATAAAACTACAGTCAAACAATACTAGCCCCAAATCAAACCAGAGTCCTACTAAAGGTGTTAGTTTGACAGAGGAAGTAGATATAGAGGACAAGAGTGGATCTAAACCAAAACTGAAGCCTCTGCATTGGGACAAAGTACGAGCCAGCTCAGACCGAGCCACAGTTTGGGACCAGTTGAACTCCAGCTCCTTCCAGTAAGTGGAAATATGCTTTTCTTGTATGTGTAGAACGATACTCATGTGGATTGTGTACTGCAGGTTGGATGAGGATGCCATGGAGTCGCTTTTCGGATTCAATTCTGCAAATTCAGTTGCAAAAGATGCTACTAAAAAGTCAGCTACGGAGCAGGAGATCAGAGTGTTGGATCCGAAGAAGTCCCAGAACATCGCAATCCTATTACGCGCATTGAATGTCACAAAAGAAGAGGTTGCTGAAGCACTTCTAGATGGTATGCAACACTCATTCGTCTCTCTGAAGTTATAGTGTTATACACATGGATTTGATAAAATAGTTGTCTCAATAAGAAGTGATACAGTTAGGTGGGAAATAAAAAAACGTTAGTTTATAGTAAAGAAAGACAGAATTGAGGATATATGCATCTGAATGAGAGCATTCTCAATTTAAAATTAAATGCATAGTCATTATTACAAGAAATTCATAGTATCATTCTTTAGGGGGTGTTTACTTCGAGTGATAGAATGATTAATAAAAAATAATCCAAGTTAATCTACTGTTTACTTTGAGGTAATTAATTTTGATCTTGTAGTACTATCATATCCTTCAAATAGTCAATCCTATCACTCCAAGAAAATGTTCCCTTAGTGAATATAATATGCATGACTAGTGAATCTTTCTATAAAGCAATTCATAGCTACACCTTTCCTGCAAGCGGATCTTAGTCGATCTCACAGAACCTTCATCATCACTCGCTAGAAAATAAAAAGGCATCATAAAATATACATATGACACCTGATGCTTTACAGAGAAAAATACACTCTGTCATACTAACATACTAAACATGTTAGTAGTATTTATGATTCTCTGTTAACATTATACTAAAATTGAAGTCCAAAAAGAGAAACTGAATTAAATAGGAGATTTGAAACAAGACAAACCTAAGCAGCTGGGGAGAATGGTTCATAATGTCACCCCCTCTTAACGTAATCTGGGAGACCATATCGCATCAAAGACAAACACTTTGATGGATAACAAGTATGTTAGTACTACTTTAAACATCAGTAACATAGTAAAGATTTAAGCAATTAAAATGTCCAACTGGCTATTTGTTGATATTTGGGACACAGTGGTGTGGTATGTATATTTGTAGTAGAATACTAAGCATACAGCATGGTGAATGATATGACTACCAAAATCCAGCTGAAAGATACTCAAATCATGGAACTTTAGAATTCATCGTTATACACCAGTAAATGTTATTTTGGTACTGCAGGAAATCCAGAGGGATTGGGTCCTGAGCTCTTGGAGACTTTGGTAAAGATGGCACCAACCAAGGAGGAAGAGATAAAACTTAAAGACTACAAGGGTGAATGCTCGAAATTGGGGTCAGCAGAGCGATTCCTCAAGGCAATTCTTGATATTCCATTTGCCTTTAAAAGAGTGGAAGCCATGCTTTATAGAGCCAACTTCCACACAGAAGTAGCATACTTGAGAAAGTCTTTTCAAACACTAGAGGTAAGAGAATATTATATTTGGCTATTGCAGTCACAAGTTATTGAATTAGTAAATCAATCAACTATATGCATTGACGGTAGTCATCAAGCTAGAAATTTTTAAATGAATGTGTACAATAGATGTAAAATCTTCCAACACATGGCTCATTTCACTATGCAGGAAGCAAGTAAAGAATTGAAGAATAGCCGCATGTTCCTAAAGCTGCTTGAAGCTGTTCTACGGACAGGGAACCGCATGAACGATGGCACAAATCGTGGTGATGCGAGAGCCTTCAAATTGGATACATTGCTAAAGCTAGTAGACGTAAAAGGAACAGATGGAAAGACGACCTTACTTCACTTTGTTGTCCAAGAGATAATCAGGTCAGAAGGCACAGATTCAGATCCAGTAAGTGAAACTAAAATGAATATCAAGTCCAAGGAAGAGGAGTTCAAGAAGCAAGGACTGCACATTGTGTCCGGGCTAAGCAAAGAGATTGCCAGTGTCAAAAATGCAGCAGGAATGGACTCGGACGTACTGAGCAGCTACGTCTCTAAGCTTGATATGGGACTCCAAAAGGTCAGATTAGTCATGCAATACGAGAGGCAAAGCACCCAAGGAAAATTCTTTGATTCAATGAAAGAGTTTCTTAAAGAGGCTACTGAGGAAATCACAAGAATTAAGGACGAAGAAAGGAAAGCTCTGTCGCTGGTGAAAGAGGTAACAGAGTATTTTCATGGAAATGCTGCGAAAGAGGAGGCTCATCCTTTCAGGATTTTCATGGTCGTGCGAGACTTTCTGTCTATACTGGATAATGTGTGCAAAGATGTTGGGAAGATGCATGATAGAGCAACAGTTGGGGCCGGGAGATCATTCCGGATGCCAGCAACTGCATCGTTGCTGGTACTCAATAGATATCACATGCGTCCAGACACAAGTCCGGGGGAAGATAGCATGTAACTTAGCACCTGTTAATCGATCCATCAATGGGCGCCTTAATAAAGAACTGCAACACTTGATCAAGGGATGCTTATGAAGTAGTAAAATGAGTGCCGGAACAAGCATCATGTACATACCACAGCCCAACTAGCTTGGTAGACCATGATACTGCGAAAACTAGGTCGAAATTTACAGAATCTACAGGCCGAAAGAACTCAACAAGCAGCAGAATTTTTGAACGATATATAAGTGCAATATATAGCGAAACTACAGCAAACAAAGGCTTTGTTAATTTGTTTTCTAGGGCTTCAGATGAAACAGACTTTTTCATTTCATTTCATTAAATACATAAATATTGATCTGGAAACCAGATGCATAGAAAATTTACTGCCATGCAAATTTATCAGTTCAAAATGTTCAATCAATCCGAAGCAAAAATCACAACATAGAGTAATGTAATTTGTAGAGAAGGCAAAGATGTATGACCTGAAGGTGTATGATGAAACGCCGCAGTTGGAATTGCACTCAAATCCGATGCAGACTGATGAATAGCAGCCAATGATGACAGAATCAACGAGGAAAGGGTTAGAAATGAAGGTCTCAAATACGAATTGCGCGAAACCAGTTTCAGGAAACATTCAAGTTTCAGGATGAAAAGGCTTGAATGCAACGGCAACGGCAACGGCTAATCAATTAAATGTGCTCCATTCAAACAAATTATAAATTGATATACTACATAATAATACTGATTTAATGGTTTCGATTTTAAGAATTTCATGATTTATTTTTAATTCTTTCCTTTCAAAATTCTTAAATTCTTAATTTGTCAAACTTCAACCAAAAAATTATTATGTGATAATTTAAAGCGATATAGTTCATATTTTATCTCTTTTGTAATAAAATATTAGTGTTATTAGATCAATTCACTATATCATGAAAAAAAATATAATTTGATAATACTAGTATATTAATACTAATTGAGTCTACGGTATTGATTTTGAGAATTTTAGAATTTTATTTTAAATTCTTTACTTTCTAAAATTTAAATTTCTTTAAATTTTTCATTTTTAGAACATTACAATTAAACTTCAACCATAGAAATAATCACATGTTCCAAACTCATCTATTTTATATTTTAAATTTATATATTAAATATTTTCTCATATGCTTTATAAAATATTAGAGTTCTTAGTTCAATTCATTATGATGAAATAAATTAAAATTTGATATAAGCATGATATATTGGTATAAATTAAGTTTGTGATTTTGATTTTAGGAATTTCATGGATTTCAATCCCAAATTTAATTTCATTTAATTCTTCATTTTTGAAACGCTATAGTCATATCTTAATAAAAAAAATATAATCATATGTTATTAACTCATTTATTATTTACTATTTTTTAAACTTAAAAAATTGAGTTATTATCACCATAATGTCCAATTTCAAAGTCATACATATTATAAAATTAAAATGGTTACTTATTTTATAGCACAATTAAGAAAACAAGTCGTATTATGTAAAACTAACAATATTATAATCACAAAATAAACAATAAAATACAAAATACCGAGTATATCTTATATCTAAAAATGAATATACAGTGACAAATTGAACTTTCAAACACATACCAACAGATTAAAACCACTAAATAATATAAAAATTAAAATACAAACTAACTAATGGTATATAAAAAGTATAAAAAATAGAAAGAAAATCAAACTTATACAAAGCACATTACTAATATAATTAAGATATAAAAATAATATAGCAATAAAATATACTAGCTTCTACTACTACTTAAAAAAATATAAAAATCTGCCTAATATTTGTAAAATTAAAGTCTAATCTAATGCGAAAACGGAATATTACAATTTAGCTAAAATCAATACAGATATATATCTAATTTGATTTGGTATGTATAATCCAATTAGGGTATATTAGTCCATATTTGAATTAATCTTATGTCAAAGAGACATAGGGGTATTATGGCATGGAGACATTATGTCTCTAAGAGCATCCACAATGGCGGATGTCCCAGTGGACGTCGGACCGGCGTGCCGGACGTCCGCCATTAGGCAGCATGCATACGGATACGGACGTCCGCTGCGGACACCGGAGTTCCGCGGCTTTCCGGGACGTCCGTTGGGACGTCCGCCATTGCGTTGACACAACGGACGTCCTGATTTTTTATTGTTTTTTGTGGATGTCCGTCGGGATGTCCTCGGTCATGTCCTGCCACCCATCTGTGGTTTATGATAGAAATCCATGGGTTCCATCCTAAAACCAATTGGTGATAGGAGGAGAGGCCCATGAGACTTATATAGTGGATTAAGCTCTTTGTGTACACCGATGTGGGATATTTTTTTATGTTCATTTTATGTTTCAATTGCCAACAGAACTGCCTTGATGTTAGCTACAATGAAGCGATGGCAGATGATGCTCAGACGAGGAGCAAAGCAAGTTGAAAGATATCACAACCACAATATTCTCACTGTTGATCAGTTTAGTCTCCAGCCAATGCTCGCATAGACGTTTTAGCTGACCAACGGCATATATATGCATGCATGTGACAGCACCAACAAATGCATCGCGAATTCCCTCATCTTTTCTTCTTCGTAGCTACAACAGTAAAACAGTTTGGTGAGCAAGATGTATACACATAACTAAGCTGCTTTTCTTGTTCCACTATCATTAAAAAGAATCGCGTGTATGTTTATGTTGTCGTCCATACGCAGATGGTTAGAACTACTCTGAATGGTTTGAAACGATGAAACCATCTAACACACAAATACTCTGAATAATTATAACTGACTTCATATTTGCACTAGAATGGTTGAAGCAACTATGATTGAACAGAAATGATGGTGTTATATACCATGATGAATATAGGAATCGGATGAAGACACGAACTGCGAACCCCGGGAATTAGGATTGATGGCGGTTTCCTCTCTGACCTCGGCCTTTCAATTTGAAGACTGGAGAAGCCATTCCCTGCATTTCACCAAATCACCTTAAAAAAATCTTGTTTCATTTAACTTTCAGCTCGGTTGGCCTCATCGAAGAGACGATCCAACCAGTGTTTACAGCATTGTGAGCACAGAAGCAATGGTCCCTCTTCTTCAATCCACTTGTTAACAATCCTATTTTACGAGAGGGCAATGAAGGGGGAAGAGGCAATGAACATTCTTGATTTTTGCAATTCATTTCACTTCTACATAAGAGAAATAACACAACTAGCTTCAAATTATGAGGAAATTCAGCTCTTATGATCTACTAACAAGATCAAATATTGTGAATATAAATCGATATAAATACTATACATATATAGAGTGAAGGTGTATGTATTATTGACAGCCTGTGGATTATGGATAATTATAAAAGATGTGGAAATGAGTCGGCATTAACACCGTGTTTTGCCCCTTAAAAAAACGTGTGGTTTCAAACTCAATTAATCACACACTGATTCCAAAAAGAAAATTTCAAATTTGTGGTTTGTTATCATTTCGTGACCCATTTGATTCCTTTTTGGGATTAAATAGACTAATTGAAAGTGCATACATCAAGTAGGTTACAAACCTACAAATTTGACGATTATAAATTGGACGCTTTAAGCGTATTCAGTCTGGTAGCATATATCCATAATAATAATAAAAAAAAAGTGATTATTCAAAAAGAAATGATAAAATATGATTGACTGTGAAATTTAGTTTTGAAATGATGTGGTAGAAACTAGAAATCAATTTGTTGTGTAATTTTACGTCCACCATTTTTAATGTTTTCTCAATCTATGGCTTTAATTTGTTTTAGGGTACTGAATTCGGGTACCACGTCAGAATACAGATGTCCAGTATAATGTTGGCATCTATCATGAAATCATGACGATTATAAATTGTTGTTTTATTCGTCATCCCTGAAACTATGCTTTAGCGTTTTGTGGATTTTTTATTTCTAAAATAATATCTCAGGTAATTTTATCTTTTATTTAATCATAATTAAATTTTTAGTAGTAACACAAACAAAAACGGCATCTGAATTATTTTTTTTTGGAAAACACTTCTTTCTAGAAAGTTTTGTAATTTTAAGGAATGTGAATTATCTAGTACTATCAAGGAAGGATAAATATCGATTGGTCATTGGATATCAATATATTTGGCTAAATCGAGTAACTCCAGCTTCTTCACTATATTTAATACTCCGTACTATTATTACAAGTTGGCTCATTTTCCTGTGATGCAGTTTGCACCATGGGAATTTTTAATGTTGAGCGTAATCCATCTAATAAATCAGCATATACTTAAGTGGAAATTAAATATTTTATAGGTGGCCTTTTTATTTTTTGTGTATTTTACCCTCAAACCAGCTGGAATTATGAAGATAAACTTTTTAATGGTTAATGGAGATAAACTTTATTCAGTTAGAAAATTGAATTAGTTCAAGCTGTATTTTCAAAATAAAAATGAGTAAGTTGAAGTTTAAAACCTAAAGAAGGAAGTTTAGCAAAATAATAATTGACCGTCGGTGGCAGTGGCGGACGCAGAAATATTTATCGATAAGGGTTGAAATTTTTAAATTTTTGTTTTAAAGTATATTTTTTAGTAATTTAGATATTTTGTAGGGGCTATTACATTATAATTTACACTAAATTTGAACAAATTTTAAAACTATTCATAAAAAAAGTTAAAATAAAAAATTATTCACTGCTTAAGCCCCTTCCCCAATACGCTTGGTCCGCCCATGGTCGGTGGAGTTAGTTATACGTATATAGGTGTAAGTTTATTGGTCCAACAACACGCATGTTTCAAGTAATCCAACTCATTATATCTAATCTCTTCCAATATAATGTTATGGTAGACTATAATATTATATCCATTTAATCATGTGACCTTGATCCAATAGTAGTATAATACTCCCTCCGTCCCGAGCTACTCGCTCATTTCCTTTTCGGCACGGAGATTAAGGAATGAGTGTATAGGAAAGTCAAAAATGACGGCTGTAGGTGAAAATTTTTACTAAAAATTGAAAGATTGCAAGTAACTTGGGACGCCCAAAAAGGAAATACGTGCGAGTAGTGCGGGACGGAGGGAGTATATTTCATTCAATCCATTGCAACCGAGAGAAGCGGAATCAAATTATCAAAACCTACTATTAATCTATTTAAATTCCAACTCATTATATCCATATCTTTCAACTTTTTGTCACCAGTTGAGCATTAAAATAACAGTCGCAAACATACTCAAAATCGGAAATTGAATTATTGGTGTGGTGTGAGACGACAGCATATCCAAGTTATGGTAGCGCACCAGCAACCTCCTCGGTAATAAATTAACAATATTTTGCACAACTCACACAAATTCAGTTCTGAGAAAATAACGATGAAAACTAACAACAAATTCACCGCAATATAAATTATTCCACATCAAGATTATAGTTGGATAATGAAACTATTATTTTTGAAATCAGGAATGTGAATGATAAATTCAAGAATTTTAAAGAAGAGTGGGATAAAAATATTATAGAGGAAGAGTGAGATAAAGAAGGGCTCCTTAGATACTAGGAAAATGGTCTATTTCTTCTTCCATTAATTTTATGAAAGACACCATATATTATTATTAATAGGGTTGTTCTTGGCGAGAAAGTGGCAACATTTCTTGAGTTTCATTACATAATTGGCAAGATAATACACCTATATCTGGCAAGCGCTTTCAGCATGATGTTGATTTTTCATTAGTTGGATTATTTGATTTAACTTATAAATGTAACTATTCAAATAGTATAATCGAAATTTGGGATTTTGTAGTAATTGTAATACCAAGATCTAATCACATTGTGCCATTTTTTTACTACCATATTCCACAAATACTGCCTACGCAAGTCACACATTAAGCATACCCATACCTGTAAACTTTGATCACAAAAAAGTCAGCTCTAAAAATTTTTATAAGTATTATAACTCAAAAATGTGCATTTCCTCTTTTGTTTCATCTCTTTTCTTCTCTTCTAAGTTGCGGTCTGTTTTCCTTGTATAATATTCTCCTCTAATATAGTTGACTATGTAGTACAGAGTATTACAAGAAAGATGGGAGTAGATACCTTGGACACCAAACAGCAACAGTACCCTCTCCCATCTACAGATTGCTCGGAAGGTGGCACGAATATCTGAGGCTCCTATGTGACGCAAGCACACGTTTTAGAGCAACATCAACTCTGGCACCACCCTCATACATTGATTCGTACAACTTGCTCACAAATTGACACAGTTCCTTCTCATCGTCGTCCCATAAACTCATCGGCTGCACCCCATTTTTGTCAGGGTCGCTGTCTTCCCAATCACTTACTGGACTGGAGGGTTCAGGGTCCTCCTCTTCTCCTTCCTCGAATCCAATCTCAAACTTGCCATTCTCATAACTACTAAATTCACCTGCCCCATAAAATGATGTCAGCTGCAATTCTTCAGGCTCAGCAGAAGGGCATATCACAGCTTTGGCACCGGAATCAAGGAATGCTTTCGTCAAAGCTCGCGTAGGACCATATATCCCTGTGAAAATTATAATTCTGTCCCTCCAAGATCCAACCTGCAAGATACACAAGTCAGCATTATGGCATTCTTGTACTTATCAATTGGACATATTAATGTGAGAGAATTATGCATATTTTCAGCAATCAAGAGCCCCTTGTGTTGGACAATTGTAAAAACGGTTCTTGGAAATACACTCTTTGTGGGAAAACCTCATCTAGTCAATGTTGAAGTTTCTGACAAAAGCGATTCTAGGTATTACCTTCATTTTTTTCGAAATGAAGAGATTTTAGAAAGTTGGCAAATTTTCAATTTAGGGTTTATGTTCTAAGGGAGTCTACCAAATTCAGGATTTTAACATGTTTTAGCCAGGTATATGCTCTAACGATATAAATGTGACATCTGTTGGACAGACCTCAAGGACATTAACATTAACAGGAGGGATAATGGAGGAGGGTTCAAAATGAAACTGATTTTTAAAGTTCAAGAGTTGAAATGTTTGATTGGACCCAACAACTTTTAAGTAAATTTACCAAGGAACTTTTGACAACAAAGTGATCAAACATCTTATAGCCTTAAAGGGTTCAAGAGAGCTCAAATATTTGAGTAACCCCAACATTTCTAGAAGTTACCATCAGAGGATGAAATCAAACAAGACATAATATTAATTTACCAGCTCAATGGAGTGAAGAAGAAAGAAAATAAATCAATAAGTGCATAATAATATTAAAAGTTATCTTAGTTTGTATTATCATACTCCAGTTAACAATGGCAGCCTAGATAAACGACTCAAAATAAATTTTTATTACTCATTATCAAGCTACCATAACAGAAAGATCTGTACACATACCATACAACGGACATCTTCTGGAGTCAAGTGCATGGAAGGAACAGTTCTGCGGAACATGTAAGCACCAATTTCTTGATCATCTTCCATGACCTTCGCAATATCATACCAAACATATCAAATTTTCATCCAAGTGAAAAATAATTATGTAACACAAAGAAATAGTGGATCTACCTGTGTTTGGCGCCCTATATATCTGTGGACCACACCCCCAATCTGGAAGTATGGCCTACAAGAAACAAGATCAGTAACAGTTGAGATGTTGGAAATTATTGATGTGTAATTCCTCTTCCTTCCCTTCATCATTGATAGCAAGCTGTATTTCACATTCTGCAGAAACTTCTCTGCTAATTCTCCAGGTTCTGCTACCACAAATACATCATTCTGCCAACTAATTCAAAAAGAAGAAGAAGAAAAAGATTTAACAATAAATCCAACAAGATGAAACTGTATTATAAAGAAGCAATGATGGGTTATAAACATACCATAAAATGGAGCCTCTTGTGTCATTTTGCAGTGCCAAATGAATTACTCCAACCTGAGGTGAATTTTGTATTTTCTCATGCAATGATAGAATAGGCACAGCAAGCTGTCTCCTCTTAGGGGGAGACTCAGGGGGTGAAGCAATTGATTTTGCAGAATGGACTCCGTCTAAGCTCAGAGGTGGTACTAAATCAATTCTACCCACTGGCTGGGGGCCCATGTCAGGACTGTAAACTAGAGGACTTGATGGGAAGCTTCCAGTAAACAAAGGTGATGTAAATAGAGTTGGAAGTGCAGATCCTGGAGAAGCCTTCATGGTCCCAAATGTCCCATTGACAAGTGATAATTTTATCCCATTACTACCACAAAATGCCTCAAGTGTCCGTGCATGGTGAAAAACTCTACCAGAATCTGGACTATTTGAAGCCTCTATAAGAAGTACACCGCGTCTCCAACCCAAACAAGCAGTGTTGTCATTTGACACTATCACATACAAAAAAACCATCGCTATCATTTATAGAATGAACTCAAAAGTTTAAGGAATAGACTAAAGAATGATTCAGAGTTAAAGGAGACTAGTACCATTTGCTCTAAAAAACTGCTGAGACTTAACACTATCTGAAAATTTATCATCAAGAGTACTCTCGAGCAATCTTTCAGCTAGATCCTTGAATGACATAGAATTATTCTTAATGTACTCATCTGTAGCACCCTCTAACTTTAACCAGACTGCTGGATCAGTCTCATCGAGTTCCATGTCACAACGTTCATCAACTGTACAATCAATCATACTTAGGGATAACTATTAAACAAAATAAGTGGAGCCTACTCCGATAAGAAATATATATGCATTCCTCAGATATTTCAAACTCAGAAGGAAGAATGGATCCATAATTAGCCAGAAATTATGCATTCAAGTTAGTTATACAATTTTGGCCTAGGATCAATTTGTTAAATTATTGATTATATACGCTCCTCAATATTTCAAATTAAGTTTTTCTTGTACTAACAAAGTTACATCAGCATTAAAAGTATATGAAATGAATCAGGAACCTTTCTTTCTAATTTTAAAATCCTAGGACATTTCATCTCTTTTATCTGCTGCCTGTCCGGAATTTGTTTTATCCAATCTATTCATGTACCCTTCTAAACACAGAGTGGCAACTTGAAAATTACAAACTACTTTGATAGTAACAGAATTGATTCATGATATATATTTTTCCTGAACCATCATATAGATCTGATTTCTGTTAAATCTTAGTATCATGTTTCTGTCTGTCACAACTAACAAGATATGAAGATAAGATGTCTAATATCTTGATTGCAAGATTATATTCAATCTACAATAGTATATAAAGTGGGAATTAGTTCTCGTGTTACAGTGAGAGAGATTTATGCCTTGGTATTGAGCTTAGAGTCTAATGGCATGACATTTGTTGACTCAATAGAAGAGACTAAAAAGATTATGAGTCTGTGAATTGGTTATCTAATACTCCCTCCGTTCCCTCCGTCCCATTCAAGATGGCCATCTTTCCTTTTTTATTCGTCCCAATCAAGATGGCCACTTTCCAATTTTGGAATCCTCCTCTCTCCTCATTAAAATATTCTACTACCTTTTTCCTCTCTACTTTATTCCACCTAACAACACTTCCTAAAATCCCGTGCCACTCAAGAATGTGGCCATCTTGAGTGGGACGGAGGGAGTAATAAACTTTTGCACTTTAGGTGAAGAGTTGAGGACCTATATATATGTCAAAATGTATATTATTCAAATGACATATTTCAAATCTTTAGCGAGAAATAGAAGTTTGCTTAGTAATCTTACCACAGCAATGCACTATAAGTTTCTGTTAAAACTTTACCTGGATTGAATCGAAAATATTGTACATCTGGCAGCATAGGAAGCAATGTAGTTAAAGTTTCCTCCACACGGTCAACAGAGCAAGCACTGTCAATCAACACTTGTCCAGTGTCCAAATAGCGCCAGCCACCTTTGCGAACCTAACAGGGCAGAAAAACAGAGAACTGAGTACCAATTGCTGGGAAGGTTAACATCTTCAAATCATAATATAACTAGAACACCACAAGGAAAACACAACCAATCTGACAGAAGTAAAGCATAGAAAACAGCAGGCAATATCCCAATGGCTGGGGAAAGAGGGGGGGAGAGGGGGAATCCATATCAGTATCTGAAGGGAAATAGAGAGTCCTTTGATACCTTTGTTGGAACAGACCCACAGCCAATTGAAACTAAACAATCAATTTTAGAATCAGGCCACAAAAGTTGTGCTTCTCGTATGGCGAAAATTGTAGGATTATTAGCTACAATAGCCCCATCTTGCCAGCGATATATACCTGTAGCATAAAGAGTTCAAAAAAATGTAGACAATGAAAGCTTCCGTTGAGATCCATCTATAGTATGGAGAAAATAGACAAGATAGATGTCCCAGAAGGCACAAAAAAGGAAAGTACCATCAGAGAAATCATCTAAATAATATGGTGCTGCGGATGACGCTCTTATAGCCAGCCATACTTGATGCTTGCAACTTCCAATAAAAGCATTTCTCTTGTATCCAACCTGAGCTCCAGTAGTCACAACTCCTTGTACCCCACTTATCAAGTTCTCAGAAACTGCAGAAGAAAGCTCTGGTGTTCCAGCAGGGTACTGGGATTAAGAAGATATTGTCATTGTAAGGCAACTAAAAGAATCCCCTCAGACACAAGAAGAAGAACCATTAACAGCTACTAAATGGAAAGCACCAAACCTGGTAATTACGAAATACAAATGGCTGTGCAGGTGCGACACTGACCAGAGTAGACACAACAAAAACTTTGGGAACCTTTTTAACAGCTGACTCTATCAGGAGATCTCCATCCTCTTCAGCACACATCTCCTTCAGCAGCTTCTCGAATTGATCTGCACTGTGCTGGAAGAAAATTCCAATTAATATGGAACCTCATGATGAATTCTGAATGGTGATTGGTATGGAGGTTTGGGAGACACTAGATGATAGTAAAAAAAGAGGATTGCTTGGTGTGGGGGAATCATTCCACCACCAACACTTCCATTCCCCAAAAGTATGAATGGAGCATAAAACCTACAAATAGGGGGCATGGAGTACCAGAAGAGAGACAACCAGCAGTATAACATACTTTATTGTGTCTTTTCATTGGACTAAAAGACAATGGCTGAATAGACAAAACGTATTGTGCGAGATTTGGAAATTAAAGGAATGGAAGGGAAGAGAAGAGAACAGCAGTATAACAAACTTTAGATCCATGAACTACAACACGGAAGCTCTGTGATGAGCTCTTGTAAAGTTGATCCAGTTTTTCTCTCCATGTTGCTGCTTCATTTTCCTTATGAACAGATTCAGCAAACACAAGTTTACCTTGAAAAATGAGAGAAAAAGTAATTATGTGAGAGAAGGAGAATAATAATGATAAAATATGGCCGGGAGAGACTAAAGAGAAAAGCAAAAAATAAGGCTCCTTCTGGAAAAAAAAAGAAAAAAGAAAAGAAAAGTTACCAAGTTCTTTGTATATTTCGTCACACTTTTCCAAGGACATTAATTTTATTCCAAGAGCAACAGCAAGCATACCACCGGTAGATGTTCCACAAATAAGGTCAAAAAGCTCATAAATTTGCTTTCCAGTGCCCTTCTCGATTTCTCTTAGCATCTTAACTGTCGCCAATCCTTTCATTCCACCACCATCCATTGAAAGTATGCGCAATCCTCGCTTGGGAACCTGTCTTGCTTTTATAGCACGGCGCAGAATCTCATTCTCCCCTACAATGACAAATGTGAGAGATGCAAGACTCCCTGCCCCAATATGTTAGATCATTAAAATATTCTTGCAAGAACACACCTAATATTGCAAGAGCACGGGCTGCAGCTTTACATACACGTGGCTCAGGTGCAGCTGTTAGTCGCAGAAGAAGTTCGCGCAGACTTTCTGATGTGACAAGTGCACGTCGGTTTTCCAAACAAAAGGCAAAATTACCAATAGCAAACAACGCTAACCTTTGGACCTAAATCAGAAAACCTTCATTTTGAGCTAAACCATTGGCAAGAGATGATGTGAAAATATACACATAAAAGAAACACTAGTGGAGCTTGCCTCTGGGTTCTTGTGAGCACACAATAACTTCAGTGACTTCAAAATATCTTTCGTCAGCATTTTCTGAGCTACAATATCTGATGTAAAAGCTAACTTGACCATAACTTGTAAGACAGAGATAACTTCCTTTGACCCAGTGGATTTCAGCACTCTCTCAATAGGTTGCATGATGTCAGATTTCATAAGTTCCATTGCTACTGAACCATCTGAAGCAAGATTTAAAAGTGCAGAGCAAGCTTGTTCGACCTTACAAAAATAAAATAAAAATAAAAATGCAAGTAAGACATTTTAGCCAACAAAAATCGGCATTTATTTATGAACCGGAAGCATACCACATGCTGGTTTTCACTACTTATCATACTTATGAGCTGCCGTACTGCATTTTCGTCTTTTCCCACCACCACACAGTTCCCCTCATCTTGCATTATCTTAGCAAGAGCAGATGCCAGCAAAGGGTGATGACAAGAAGAAAAACGGAATACGAGAGAAAAGAAGGCACTCAGTTTATGCCGAGATGCAACAAAATAAGAACTATTCTCCATCTGAATCAAAAAAAGAAAAAGAAAGTATAATTCAACTTAAGAGCCTTTACACTTGGTTTGGCTACTAAGTACTAATTACTGAAGGGTTCATCATCATACCTCAATCTGTACATTTACTGTTACCAAGTTCTCATCGGCCACAATCCGAATGTTTGCAAGGGACAAGTGTCGAAGTTCATTCAGTGGCAAAATATCAGGAAGAAATTCAAGGGGGTTCCCGAAAAGTCTCAATACACGCAACTCTGACATAGCCCTGTCAACGAGCTGAAGACAAGTATTAAGCTTTGGAAAAATATCCAAGATATCACCAGGGAAATTTTTTATATTTAAAGCATGGAAAATGCATAATAAAGATTCAAGTCCCTATGCTTTGAAGTGTATTGGAAATGGGTATGTGCACTTTTATTTATTTGTTAAAACTAAGCCCTTATACTAGCCTACATGTTAAATTTGAGTGACACCCTATACTTTCATTTGTGTGAAAGACTACGTCCTTGTGCTACATGAATAATAATGGACTAACTAACTTTAAAATAAATAAAAGTAGAGGGACTAGGTTTTTGCAGAGAGAGTAAAAATAAAAAAAAGTGAAATCTCAATGTTTACAAATAGAAGTAAACAGATCCAATTAAAAAAAGAACTTTAAAAGTATAGGCACCAAAATGTATTCCTTAAGCAAAGAAAGCTACAGGTGAAAAATTGACCTGAAATCAAGAATAGGGCGAACCAGCTTGTTGTGTTCCAGGGACAGTTCAACAAGACCAGCACACTGCCTTAGTTCAACTGCTTGCATCCCAACAAAGATTACAAAGGATATTAGAACAAGCTGTTAGGTTATGCTATTGCTTGTATCACATAATAATTCATTTTTATATCCAGATTAGTTGCTAGGGTAGCTAACATTAATCCTCCATCATATAAAGGGGTGGAAACCAGGAAAAGAATCCAACTCTTACCAGGCACGGAAACGAGCATGTTATAGTCTACAGCAAGAACTTTCAAGTGCTTCAGCTCACCAAGCTCAGATGGCAAAACTGACAGCTTATTGTTATCAAGATAAAGTTTCTCAAGAAGAGGAAGACGGGTTATCTCAACGGGCAATGCCTGAATATAATAAAACTCAAGTAAATATAGGCAATTACATTGTCAAAGTTCTTTTGAAGAGACACCCTACATGATTACAAAAAGTAATCCAAAACTGAATTCCAAGATAACTGGGCTTAAAAATTCCTAAATTAAATGTGTATAAGGAGATACAAACATACTGACTCCGCCACTAGCAATAAACATGTGCTCGTATCAATCTTCACAAATTTAAATAAAATGAAAAAGGGAGAAAGGAAATATCCAGGATTCACCAGAAAGTGGAGCTAGTAAGCAAAGCAAAGAGACGTATAAGAATTAAAAGTTAAAACTATTCTCAAAAACTACAAGAATATAGACTTTGAAAACTAAGAAACACAAACATTAGCATTTCCAGACACAAGCAGATAACAGGTGGAGAAGACTAAAAAAAGTCGGAGATATAATCACTGGAACAAAAACAAACTTACACATTGTTACATTACATATCATGCAGTAAGATGCGTAAATTCATTATGCATCAAATTTCATTATGTACAAATATGCGTAAATTATGGGGATGATCAGAATTTGTGTTGTTAATTTGGCGTTCGGGTCGCTCAGAAAGCATGACTATCCTAAGTATTTGACAAAGAAAACACTTACTGATAATCCAAGACCACAAAGGCTGACAACAGAAACATTTCGCCAATGATCAGGACATTCAGACCCTGTAGCCACCCCATCTGCAGCCCCATTGGCAAAATTCGACCTCATCAGCTTCACCAACACCCCCATTCCGCCATCAGTCTGTTGCCCTGATCCCGCCGCTTTCCACATTAAAACCCCCTTCAGCGGATCCCTCCTCTTCACCACCCTCATCTCTAAACTCACAGTCTCCATTCGCTCACCTTCACTGTTCTCCAGATCAAGCACGGAATCCCCATTTTGCATCCTCTCCGTCAGCTCAACTTCCACAGAATCCTGCGGCGTCGGCAGGGCGACCATCACTTGCGATTGCAGCTTGAGCGCCACTTGATCCTCGTCATCGGCGGCGTTCCAATCCAGTTCGATCTTAAACCCTAACTGATCCTGATTGGCGTTGGTACTGGCAACAGGAGCGGCGACGGTGGAGGCGGCGGAGGATGCATCCTCCTGAGACGAAGGGGATGAGCCCGATAAGGAGTGTGACGACAGCGATGACCTCGGCGATGCGTCATCGATAGTGTCGGCGTCCTGGCCGTAGCTCAATGTGAGGTGGAAGACTTCCGTAGGGCGCTTCCAGCCCAGCCCCCACGACATTGACGCCGATTTCAGATGACGCTACTCTCAAAACTGTTTACGTTTTCAGTTGCTTCGATTAGTAGCGCAGCGATCCAGCGAAATTGATCCAGCAATGCGGATTGGCTGATTCTGCAGTCGATTAATTCAATTCACTACGATCAAAGTCGTCTGCATTTCGTACGATACGTACAAGTATAGGAGGATATAGATCATCGACTTGCTTCGGAGAATATCTAGTAAATCTACTTGTAACGCAATTAGTGTATATATAGATATAGATACAAAAAAAAAGCAAAATGGATCAAAATGAAGCGAATAACAACAGAAGAAAGTTGAATGGGGAGGAAACGTAAGCACTTACACAGAGCTTTGAGTAATGGGAAGAGTAGTGCTGCAGAGAGAGAGGAGAGGTTGTCTCTCCATTCTTTTCTTCCTCTTTTTCCTTTGCTGGTTCATAAATTGGATTTTGGTTCCTTTTTTAATAATAAAAAAAAAGAATCTAGAAATGTAGTTGGGTTTTCTTAATTGGAAGTAGATGAGCCCATTTACCAAGCCTGCTTGGCCCATTTATAAGTCCACTCATTTCTCACTTGCAACTTCATTGGAGTATTTTATTTGTGTGCGTGTGTTATTCTTGCGGTAAATTATCCGAGGTCAAAAATCAAAAGTCTTGAGTTCAAGTTTACCGTAACGCGGCATACATCTACCAAGCAACACTTGGAAGTTTCAAAACCACATACGATGTGATGGATTTGGGCAGCAGCAATGTGAACATGAATAAAATGTAATGTCAACTCTATTTGAACTTACTTAAATAGATTTGTAAATTACTCATGAAGTATCTTTTCAAGTTGCAAAGGAATTTTTAAAAGCTCAATATTACACAAAAATATATAAAATGCTTCATACTCCTACAATATAATAAAATGCTTCATACTCCTACAATAGAAAGCTTAACAAAACAAATATAATGACCAAAAGAATATGATGTAAATTGTGTCTGCAAACATCTTATGTCTCGTGCAGAGGACTTGAGTTGAATCACCTTTAAATTAATGATTATATTAGTTAGATAGAAATTTTAAGAAGTCAAGAAGTTCAATTTATGAAATTTGCCCAAATAATGTAACGTTTTTATTGCCATGATTGTTAATAATTTCATACCATATATAATTGTTGTGATTTAGTAGTGTTTGACTTTGCAAATATAATAAAAAGGGTAATTTAGTATATAAATAATACTCCCTCCGTCCAGCAATAGGAGTCCCGTTTTTCCGTTTTGGGACGTCCGGGAATAGGAGTCCCGGTTCTACTTACCATATTTAGATAAATAAATCACCCTCCCTCAATTCATAATTTACCAAAAATGCCATTAAAAAAACACCCCCCCATACACCAATTATTGTCGGCACTCTCTCAATTACACTCTCAGTCTCTCGATTTCCTTCTCTCACTCTCTCACTCACAATCGCGTTCCACTCTCTTCCTCCGTGGAAACCCTAATCCACGCCTCATCTTCCTCCTCCAAATCACCGCCTCCTCATCTTCCTCATTCGACCGTCCATGGATAATGCACCCTCTCCACCCCGATCCCCCATCTATGGGTTGGATTCGGTCGGAAATCGCATCCAACTTCCACGTTGGCCTCGTCCGAATCCGGCGCCGGAGTGGACGTTCGACCCGTCGGAAGGGTCGATCCCGACGCCAATTGCGACCCACCTGTCGCCTATCCCTACTTACTCGTGGGAGGCGGATGATTCGATGTCTACGGTTGTTCCTGAAACTCCGACGGTCGACATACCTCCCTGGACCGAGTCCCAGCCCCCAATGTACCTTGAAACCCCAGATCTGGAAGGTATGCCGTCGATGGTGGGTGGTTCCACCGTGGTCCCTGGCACGCCGGATCCCATGCTCGAATCTGAGCTTATTGTCCCTGATACGCCGGATCCCATGCTCGAATCTGAGCTTATTGTCCCTGATACGCCGGGTTACGAGAGTCCGGACTCCAATTTGGTCCCTGAAGCTCCGCGAGTGAAGAGACGGAGACGACCTGTTGAGGAAGAGGAGTGGTTCAAGGAGATCCTCCTGATTCTCTTACCCGGCATGAAAGATCTCATCTAACATGGTGAGTTGTGTAAGAATCACCCCCTGGCTAGGGTTTGGAGATTCTGTAGTCGGCTGTATTTAGGGTTCTTTTGTTGGTGGCTGTATTTAGGGTTCTTTTGTTATGCTTTCGACTCCTATATGATGAAATATGTGATGTTTGTCTGATTACCCTACTGCTATATGGTGCATTGTTGTTATACATGCTGGAATTTGTTGTTTGTTGCTCCTGTGGTGTTGGGCTATCTTTGGGGTTCCTATTGTGTGTGAAATAGCCACCCCTTGATATGGTTTGGAGGCTTTTCACAATGCCTATGATGACATTTTTCTGAGGTGGTTTCATGTTGCTGAATTGTTGCCTAAGTTGATGGAATATGTTGTTGGCTGCTGCATTCTGTGTTGGGATATGTTTGTGATTCCTGTTGTGTGTGAAATAGCCACCCCATGATATGGTTTGGAGGCTTTTCACAATGCCTATGATGACATTTTTCTGAGGTGGTTTCATGTTGCTGAATTGTTGCCTAAGTTGATGGAATATGTGTTGGTTACTGCATTCTGTGTTGGACTATGTTTGTGGTTGGTTGTTGATGTGCTCTGTAAAAGCCACCCCTTGATCAGGTTTGGAGGCTTTTTGACACTGCCCTATGATGAAATTTTTCTGAGGGAGCCATTAGATTATCCTGAACATGTGCATTACATCTGGTTTGCACTATGTATGTATACCAAAAACCAAAAACATCAAACCCTAACCCAAAAAACATAGGGGCTGACCAACACACCAAAAAAATCAGACTACCCTATTCCATACACATCACCTATGCTGACCTAGATGCCAAATGCACTTGAAAGAGGGCCAATATCATACATTGACCCAACATTATTCTCTGGCATTTGCAAGTAGTGCAACACATCTCTCACAACATCCTCATCCACTTCCAGCACATTGGGGAGTCCCCCATTTCTATGCAGTCTGTCCTTGTTGATATGTGGGACCTTGTATCCATTTCCACCTCTGCAGTGTAGGATTTCAGTGAGGCAAGCCTGCAAGCTTAGGAAAACTTTGTTGAGAGTTTGTGGTGACAGTTCTGTAAATGAGCTACACACATTCCCCACTAGTTCATCCACAGTCTTGCATGGTTTCTCATGCTGCAGTGACTGAATTGCTCTAAAAAATCCCAGGTCTAAGATGTTAGTATCAGGAGAATTAGGTGGTTGACAAATCAGTTGGATGTCAAATCCATCTGATTTGGCAACAGCCTGAAACTCTGGATCCATGGCAGTTATGTGTGGGGTTGCATTATCTTGCTGAATGTAGATGTCTTTACTTGCCCCAACAGGCCACTTGGCCTTAATTGCAGGTATGATCTGGCATAAAAAACAACAACATAGCTACATGATGATCTTTTTTGAATAATTAAGGTCTGATAGCAAGGAAAAAAGTTGATTACCTTGTGGATAAGGCAGTCCCTCATCACTGCCTTTGTGACTGAATTGATGGCTTTGGTTTCCATGGTCCCTCTTGCTCTGTTTTTTGACTTCCTCTGAGCTGGGAGTACTTCAGTGAAGGGGAATATTCCAACCTTACCATCATAAGTTGCCTGCCCATTGGCATCAAACTGTGGTCTACTGACAGCACACATAAACATCACTTTGGTGATGTATCTCTTGGATTTGCATGACCTATATGGCTCATCCTCATCCGGCAAAAGGTAGTACCTGTCTGAAACCTTGGTCATATAGAACCATTTTTCATCTATATGCACTACATTGTGCATGCCTTGAAACTGCACTCCACCTTGAGTTATCTGTGGCTGAAGTTGGCTAAGACTCCATCTAGCTCTTGCTATCTTATTCATATTGGTGAGGGCAGGTTTGATTGCATTTGTATGTGGCCGTAGTTTACCTTGCTTCACCCACTGACCTAATGTGCTCTTACTCACATTCAATTTTACTGCCATTTTTCTCAGGGAAGATCTTTCAAGAGTAGATAAGTTTCTAACTTTATCTTGATCAAGCTCTAATCTATCTACATGATGGTATCCTCTAACCTTTCCTTCCATCATTGCAGGTTCTCCCCTTTGCATTTGCTCCTTGGCTGCCTTCCATAGCCTATAGACTGTCTTCCTACTGATGCTATGAGTTTCTGCTGCCTCCATTACAGCCCCTCTGCCCAATATCCATCCCGATGATGAAATTTTTCTGAGGGAGCCGAATTTACTTCATTCTTGGGAGTTTTTTTGGCAGAATTTCAGATTTTGAGTTGTTAGGAGGTGTCTTAAATGAATGTAGTTGAGGCATTTATAGCAGCATAGGATTTGTACTTGTTAGAACTCAAATTTCCCTCAAAAACTTTGTAGAGGGAACTTTGAAAAATTCACTTCCCCCCTTGTATTTTGAGGTGATTTCACCTGACTTTGTTCAATTATGTATGGAAGGCATTTTTTTATGTTGAGTGTTCTTATTAAATTTAGTTTCCCATTAATTGTGACTTTTTTTTTGCAGCCTGAAATTAAATTCAGGTTACATAAAATTAAATGTGCAGCATATTGTATGACATTAAATGTACAGCCTCATATGCAAAACGTTGCTGCATTGTTCAAGGGAAAAAAATGGCAGCATGTTGTATGCAACACACCAAAAAAGAGTTTAAAACAATTAAAGTGGGTCACAAATTCAACTATCACACACCATTTATTACACACTCCAACAACTTTCTTAAAACCCGTGCCCAGGAGAATTGGGACTCCTATTGCTGGACGGAGGGAGTAGTTAATAAAAAAACCGATTCAAATAAAAACCGATTTAAAATTTAAGGGCATTTTGTATATACAATTTTTGTTAATTTATCTTTACGCATATTAATTTGATTAAATTAATTCGAAAGGGATAAGTATTCATTACACTTTTAACATTGTTTCAGAAAATTTTTAATTATAAAGATGTATCACTATATCTAATTAAGTTAAGTTAATTTAGCATGACTATCTTACTATAGTTAAATTGATGTTATCCTAAATTTACGCATAACATAATGGATACACTACCAAATTTGCTCTTATAAAAAATTTTATTCTATGAATTAATTTGAATTAGGAAAAACATGATATACAATATCATTTATCTATTTTAAAGATATGTCAGTTACATTAATTATTGTATTAAGATCAGTTTTAATATCTTCAATACAAATTTCATCATTTCCATAAAGTTTAAATTCAGAGTTCTTATCTTTTTGTATCTTGCATAATTTATAGCCGAATTATTGTAAGAAATATATAAAATAAACATAAAGTAAGAAGAATTATAAGTACACTAGGTAGAACAAAAATTGATCTCATATACGAAAATATATGGCCAAGAGTATGCATATACGTACGAATCAAGCATTAAATTAAAAAAATATAAAAAAAAGTCAAGCATTAAATAATACTTGTATTAGTAGTATGTATTTAATTGAGATTTTAAAACACATTGTCAATCCATCCATGATTATCAATGAAGGAAATGGTGGCTAACTTATTAGCCTCTCCTTCACTTAGCTTCTTCGCCCATCCCACTCTTCTGGAACTCATCGAACCTGGACCTTTACTTTTATACTCAGATAGTGATAGTTGATTCCTGCAAATACATATTTGAATGTTGATTAGATCTTAAACTCAAATATTTACTAGCAAATAACTCTAAATTAACATGAGAAAAATAATGTGGTTACTCGTTGCCAGTGTTTTTCCAAGCATCCCATCCTTGAGGAACAATGATATCGGACATTTGTGTGTTGTAAAAGAGGACTCTAGCATAACTTCTCCACGGTCTTCCAAGATACACTTTCCCATCTCCAACTATATTGCAGTTGTTGAACACGAACCCACTCCTATCATTAGGGTTCTCTCTCCCTTGAGCTGTGATAAATCCTGGTCCGTTTACGGACCCCGCAACTACTGATATGGTGCAACCCTGCAAACAATCGATGTATTGCCTTTGTATTTAAATTTGGGATAAGCCCAACTTTTTGCGAATTAATTACCATACTTGCAATTAGAATATTTAGAAATTGTAAATTAAAAAAAAAAACAATTTTCTGACAGATTTTCCGACGGACTATTATCTGTCACTAATTACAAGCGGATATCCAACATTTTTAGCATGCACTTACATATTATCGATTATCAATCCAACATTATTAGTATATAAGTTTTATGAGCTACTCAATTGGTTTTAGCTTAAATCTCCTGATTATAATTTGCTCGAACAGATCTTGAAAACACTAATTACCTCGTATAAGGATTGGGCAGCACCAAATATGAAATCTACGGCACCTTCTATGGTGCAACTTTTGTAGTAATGTCGGCCTTGAACATCCCACAAGGTGTCTTGCAATCCGAAAAATCCACAACGGTAGAAGGCTGATTTGTCGCCTTTAATCCGCGCTGCCACCGCTTGATCCATCGGATTTCTATTACTTTTTGGGGGAGAGTTGTAAGAATTCTGCACATGCCAAATAATTACTTAACCTAATCATCCAACCGGAATTAATGAACTTAATTCATTTTAGCACGTGGTGCATGTGTTTATTACCATGAACGATATGTCTCTGGCTATGGTGTTGTTAGCTTCAGAACTGAAAGTAGCAGTTACGTCAATGGCGCCATGACCATTCCACGAAATGATGGTGTTTTTAATTCCTGCTCCTTTCAGGATTATGAATGGCTTATCCTCAGGAATAATCACTTGTTCCCTGCAACAAATCAACATCATATATAAGAGTGATATTTTTGTCAGAACAAACTAAAAAGAAAATTGAATATTGTTACTAACCTATAAATGCCTTGTTTGATGTCAATGGTAGTCCAGATGGTGTTGCCGGGAGGAACGGAATTAATGGCAGCTTGCACGGTTGTGAAACCACCGCGCTTCGATTGATCAACCACGATTATGGCTGCGCTAATGGAAGAAATTGATGACAAGAGTAACAAAAATATGAAGATGCACCATTTAAGAGATGCCATATTTTTTTCTTATGAATGTAGTAGACGAATACACTTTGCTCTATTAGTAGATTGTATGCTTAATGATTAATTTACTCTCGGATGATTAATATGTATATATACTCAGTTGAGTATATATGTGTATATGTTAGCATTTAATTATGAAGTCAAAACAAGGAATAGGCTTCATAATCTTGTTCATATGATGGTCTTCGTTCCTTTATTTTGCCATTTACAGTCAAATATTCAATATTTTTCCATAATTATATTCTTTTTTATTTCCTCCCAAATTTTTGTTGAATTTGATTTCAATATAGACCAAAACAGTCAACATTTATATGAGATTGCACAATAATATTAATGCACTGTCCAACAAATGTGCGTTACAAAAAGCAAAATACTTTGCTAATTAAAAATGGTGGATAACTAAAACGAGAAATTAAAGCATATTGGATACAATTTGAATTTCAAGCACAAAGCATGGCCATAAGTTTTGAAGCTGTGTTTTACATTTAAATCAGAGTATATAATTTTATAATATTATTATCTAATTAAATCGATTTATGCATGATCCAATTCATAGGAAGCACAGATATGAAAAATAGAAAATCTGAAGTTGGTTTTGAAAAAAACTGTATGTTAATTAATCCATCAGTTTCCTGTTCTGTTCATTTATTTGTATTTATAAATTGCTATGTTTTCATGCACGTATAAACTAAAGCTAACTAACTATGTGTCTTGATATGGCGATAATGAGCTACTAAGATTTAAGCAAATAAATTGAAACATGTAAATTAGGATATCCTAAGTTGGATTTGCACACGTTAATCATGCCTTCCGTTTTTCTTTCATTAAATATTTAATTGTAATCGGCATGTGTTTGTGGTTGATCTTTTTATAGTAGCGATCGAAAAGTGTTCAAATTGACGTTTGTTTTTTGTGCAATTTTCAGTTTTGAAACTTATTTGATGACATGAGTTTTGTTGGTATAATAAATTGTTATTTTACACATTTGTAAGTTTAGAAATCGTTATAATGATATTGTTTCTCATTTCATAAATGTGAATTCATAGTTTCGAATTAGTGCAAATAGAAAATCAATTGGATCATGCATCACACAAAGTGAGACGCTAGTTATATTTGTCCGTGTCTTAATACTCGGAAGAATATCGTCTATGAATTGTGTACAGCATACTGGCCTCTAACCTCTAATTATATCAACTTAATTGACAAATTTGAAATATTAGTGTGACATAATTATCAGAGGAATTCAAAGACAATTTTTTGATAAATTTCAATGAATGAAATCAAACTCTATATGTTTATATTCGTAGCCACGACTCGTACAATTTGAATAAATTAAGAATATCTGCATAGCAATAGTTGCTTTAATATACTAATGCACAATGCTTTACACAATAAAATCCAGATTTGCTCATTTGAATTTGATTAAGCTTTTCCATTTCAACTATATCAATATTTATCTACAGAAGATTGTTTCTCTTTGAATTAATGCTTCATAGCCTTTTTATTGACCTTATACTTCATAGTCCCTTGAATTTATGTTACGCAGCCTTTTTATCTAGAAATTATTTTGTAATATAAACTATCATGGCTGAGTAGCAGAAGATGATTTGAAAGATCTAATTATCTGTTTGAAGAGTTCATTTACATATTGAGAGTGAAGCCCAAAAACATTAGGTGTGATGTCATAACTGCAATATAATGTACAAAATGTGAAACACTGTTGTTTCTGAAAGGTGAAAAAAGACATTTAGTTATGGCATGGTGAACTGATATCTAGTTGTAATGTATACAAGTGTACATTATAAACTTGTAGAGTAATTTCTACTATTTGCTAATCTGAATGCAAGTTGAGTACATATTATATTCTATGATTGCCTACCTAATTCTTTTGCTTAAGCAATGGGCTGCTTCTATGGAGGATCTTTATATGTACCATTTACTAAGGCTGGACAGGAAAATGTTTCTTCAAAAGAACAGCAATAGGCATTCCCAAGAATCCCATAAAAATGCTGAAGAACCATTGCATGATTGTGAGGGGCGTCGTGCTTGCAAATGTCCCGAGGCATTCGATGATAATGATCTGGAAGAAGAACGTGGAGCCTAACACTATCACGAAGACGTAGTTGTCCAGTATGCCTCGGAGCACGTCTATTTTCTCCATTTCTCTTGAGTTCACCTCATTGAAAAGCTGCAACATAAACACAAGTTGGAAGCAGCTAATGCAAGATGGAATTACAAGCATCAAAGAGATAGATAAGTACCTGGCAGAAGACGAATGTGTTGAAGATAATCGTGTTTAGTACCAAGTCCGAGTCAATGTGCTTATGGAGGAAGAAGAAAGTCTTTCCATGCTTCTGAAGGAACCAGATGATAAGGAACTGATAAAGAGATTGGCCTAATATGTTCCTCCACATGATGTTACTAATGAAGTTTCCCTTCCTCCCGACAGGAGGCCTCTTCATCAGTTCGTCGTTAGGAGGCTCGGTTGCAAGTGCAAGTGCACCAAGTGTGTCCATTATCATATTCACCCACAGGAGCTGAACAGCTGTTAGAGGAGCACTTCCTGAAATTTGCGTGATGAAGAATTATCTTTGAGAGACTTTGTATAAAAAGATGTGTTGTGTAATTCACCTGTCTTGCAAGCAGAATAGAAGTTGACGGCCAGTGCAACGACATTTACAGTGAGCTGGAACTGCACGAACTTTTGAATGTTTACATAGACCGAGCGCCCCCATTTGGCTACTGTCACGATCGTGGAGAAATTATCATCCAGAATTATAACATCAGCACTCTCTTTAGCTACCTGAAATCATTCACTTGTTAGACTCAAATAATGATTGGAGTTTAGAAAACAGTGGGATTCATACTACCTCAGTCCCAGCAATGCCCATTGCAAGTCCAATATCTGCTTCGTGAAGTGCAGGAGCATCGTTTGTTCCATCACCAGTGACAGCCACAACTTCATTAAACGTAGTTCTCAGGTGTTTGACCAATGTATGTTTGTCCATTGGCGAAGAACGGGCCATCACCTGGATCTTGGGAACGAGTTGGTGCAACTCCTCCAAACTCAGTTCGCGAAAAACTGGACCTTCTATCGCGATACCATCGTCAGTTAGTATCCCGCATTCTCTAGCAATAGCTTTGGCAGTATTGATATTATCTCCGGTAACCATCCTTACACATATTCCAGCTGAACGACACAATGCAACGGACTCAGGGACCCCAGGGCGCACGGGATCTTTGATCCCCACGATCCCTATGCAGGTGTATCCTGAGGCAGGAATGTCATCAGTAGCAGAGAATCCATTTTCAAGCTCCATATAGGCGAGGCACAAAGTCCTAAGAGCTTCGTTTGCAAATTCATCGATTGCTGTCTTCAAACGATTGATAGATATCTCATCCAATGGTACAACTTCACCATCTGAGTTTAAGGCCTTGTTGCAAGCAGCCAAGACTATCTCCGAGGCACCTTTCGTGTGAGCTCTGAGACCTCCTTCTGGGAGTTCCAGCACCACCCCCATTCGCTTCTTTGTGGAGTTGAATGGCTCAAGCTTCACTACTTTGTATGCTTGTCTCTCTGCTTGAAAATCCCCTCCCAACGCCAGGCCTAACTCGAGAATAGCTGCCTCTGTCGGCGTTCCAAGAATCTTCTGCTTCCCGTCCCTGCTCACCACCACTTCTCCACCAGTGTTATTGAAGATTGATTGAAGCAGAGTCTTCAACACAGATTCCGGGAGCTGAGACCGCAATTCGGAAGCACTTCCTTCACTGCTCAAATCCTTGACAGCCAATGAGATGCAACACTTCACCACAGTCATACGGTTCGTTGTAAGTGTACCAGTTTTATCACTGCAGATATTGGTGGCTGATCCCATGGTCTCACATGCAGCAAGGTGGCGCACCAGCGCCTTATCGTTCATCATCTTCTTCATCGCGAACGCAAGGCTCAACGTGACAGCCAGAGGCAGCCCTTCCGGGACTGCCACAACAACAATAGTGACAGCAATGGCAAAGTACTCCAGCAGCTCAAGAGCATCGTCTCCCGACCATCTTGACGCCGTGTGCTCGCCCCATTTATGGCTGAGCATCTTCTGCACCAGCACAGCAAATGTCACCACAGCAAACAACAGCCCCACCTTCCCAATGATGGTTGCCACTCCATTCAGCTTCACCTGCAACGGCGTCTCATCGTTCCCTCCTTCACTCAACGTCGCCATCAGCTTACCCCATTGAGTCCTCATCCCAACTGTTGTCACTAACATCTTACACGATCCGTCTTGAACCTTTGTCCCGGAGAGGAGAAAAGGGCGGTCGAGGCTGATCACAACCGGCTCGCTTTCTCCGGTTAGACTCGACTCGTCTATCAGGAGGGAGAATCCCGAGAGAAAGAGGCCATCAGCAGGGACTTGATCACCAATGGAGAGATGCACGATATCTCCAGCAAGAAGGCTGTAGATAGACATCTTCTCCCTATAGCCATTTCTGGTGACTTGAACAGAGACTTTCTTCTTTTCTTTATCCAAATCTTTAAACTGCAGGGACTGCTGGTAGTCACTGGTGGCTGTGACAAACACAACCAGTAATATGCTAGCGGCAATGCCGACGCCGTCGTGGGCGCCTTTAGGCCATCCTTCTGTTGGTATGCCGACGACGAGGGAGAGGAGCGCGCAGGCGCCGAGGATCATCAGTGTCATGTCTTGGAGAGCCTCGTAGACGAACATCCAGAAGCTCTGGGGCTCGCTCTCTTGGAAGGTGTTGGTGCCGTACACGCTGCGGCGGCGGTCGAGGGAGTCGCTGTCCTCGCTGGGGATGCCGGTGGTGGAGTCTGTGGCGAGCTTGTCGGCGACGCCTGTGACGCCGCCGTGCTCCTTGAGTTTCTTGAGATCATGGCCCTCCACGATGGATTCGAGCTCCTCTGCACAGATCTGGAAACCGGCGTCTTTGACTTGTTTGGGGACGGTGTAATCGTCGTCGCTCAGCTGCATGCCTGAAAACGTCAATTAGTTTGAGGCATTTTGGCAATGATCTAAAATAAATACAAAATCAAACTAATGTACAGTCGACGATCCTAACCTTGTATGAACTGAAATGCAGCTTTTGATACGAGAAGTGCCACTCTGAACTTCTCCTGAAATCAAACCAAGATTCAACTTCAAGATGGATGGGTTGTAAACTCATCCCACGTCCGAGAATGAAGAGAAGTTAGAAGCAACATATAAGTGTTGTCGAACCTCAATTAGTTCAAAACTTTTTAGGAATGTGCAAGGCGTAACCCAAAATATACAATATCAAATTAATATGTAGTCGGCAATCCTAATATTATATGAATGAAAATAGATAGATAAAACTGATATACAGTAGAAAATCCTAATAAATATGAATGAAAAAAAGGATAACATGGATTACGTGATTGGTTTTGCGCATGGCGGCGGCCTCGTAGCGTTTGGAGAGGTTGGCGGTGAATCGGAAGCGACGCTTGTGATTCTTGACGACGCCGCAGAGGCCCCTCCACCGCTGCAGCGCCTCCTCCGGCGCATGCTTGTGCTGCACCTCCCATTGCTCTCTCAATAAACTCTCCATCAGATTTTGCTTCTCACAAATTAACAAGTAATTGCTTTTGGCATTGCTCCAAATATTTGATCCTAACTATGTTTAGGCCATGCTTGAATTGGTGATCGTGATTACCATTCTATTAATGGAACTACGCTCTTTTTGCAGCCTCTTTTGTAGGAAGGTTTGAACGTAGAATGTGCGATTTCCACATTTATACTAATATAATTGGCGAGTTTTGACATGTTTTAGAATTTTCATAAGTTTTGGGTATGCATTTAAATATTTATAAATATGTGGCAAGAATCTAATAAATCTTCCATCAACAATTATCAGCCGTTATACACTAATTAAAACTATTTCAATAGTGCAGCCATTAAAAAATATAACGGCTATAAAATAATTAAAATTGTTTAATCTAGGCATTCATAAAAAAAGTATAACTGCCACAAAATTAAAATTGTGGAAACGACTAATTGCACTAAATAATATGGGAATTACTACTGAAAATAAGCGCAATATCTTTTGCATCACTATAAAATGTACATAAACCAATCCATAGCCAAAACCAGGCTTTTAACGTTTAAACTAATTCTTTGTATTGTTGCAAAATTTATTTTTGACTTTATTATAATATAATGACAAAAATAATGGCAATTGACGTTGCAAATTCATAATGACCGATAGTTAATACTAAATAAATTAAGCTCTACAAATATAAGCTCAAAAACCTGACTCAACAAATCATTAGAGGTGAGGGTGTTAGACGTGAACAGAGCAACAAAACCGCATAAGGCTCAACTCCAGAATGGTCTCCTCAAGTGAGGGGTGGGACATGCAGAAACGAGGAAGAGTCTCAAACATGTAGACACAAGGAATTGAGAAAAAAATTTTGAGGCAACTGCGCATCGCTCCCTAAATGGGAAAGTAATGTCGGTGGTGGTCGTACAAACGTAGAAGCCGTGAGGAGGAAGTAGCCTAGAAGTCGTGCTGAGGGAGTTGCCTAGAAGTCGTGCTGAGGGAGTCGCCTAGAAGCGGGGAAAGAGAAAGAAAGAGGGTTGCTGGTGGCAACGACTTTAGCTAACGGCGAAAAAAATGGCAGCATGTTGGTTTAGCGGTGGAGAGGGTTTTGAGACAAAGAAGAGTTGCCAAAAATGAGGAGGTTCTATTTAGTTTTGAAATTTGATTTATTTTCTGAAATAAAACTAATTAATTGGATGAAATGTTGTAATGAATGCAAATTCATTCTTAATTTATGGGATTGATGAGATTATGAGCAATTTAAGTATGTCCCATACATAAATATATTTTGAATTTTTAACATGGGGAACATTAGGGCGCATTCTTAATTAGAGTGCTAACATACATCCAATCACGTGTTGCCATGTGGCACGAAAAATGCAATATTGTATACACAAAAATACAATATACATTTTTCAAGTTGTATATGCATTTCCGTAGATTGCATTTTAGTTATAGGAAAATTCCATGTTAACATAAATTGTCTACAATGTAAAATAAATTATATATAAATGTAATTCATTTATATATAAAATGCAAATAAACAACATATATCTAAAATGCAAAACTCTACAATAAAAATGGAATCCGCCAAAATTCATCTATAGCTTCTATAAATGTATATTGCATTTTTCTGTATACAATATTGCATTTTTCGTGTCACATGGCAGGACATGATTGAATGTACATTAGGGCATCCACTACGCTGTCCCCCCACCGTCCCTTAACTGTCCCGTAAACTACTATTTGAGGGCCCCACTGTATTTATTCCTCCATCCCTTAACTAAGGGACGGAACCTGCAATGCTCCGTCCCTTGAATTACTATTCATTCAATTTCAGTTTTTTATTTTTTTTTCCAACAAATTCAAGTAAAAAACAAACTTCATTAAATAAAATAAAATTACAACTTAAAATCCTAAAAAATACATAATTAAATTCGTGCCGAAATAAATAAAAAAAGATATAATTTAACTTTGTATAATTTGATGCTCTAAATTCAATTAAAAAAAACAAACTTCATTAAAATTAAAACAACATTAAAATTCAAAAAATAGAAAAAAGACATAATTAAAATCCTAAAAAAATTAAAATGACATAATTTAATTTTCTCCGCCAAAGTTTTCCCAAATATGCTCAATTAGATCCTCTTGGAGTTGGGCTTGGGCGCTAGAGTCGCGTGTCCTTGCCCGAATAGACAACCGTTCTTGTATTGACGGATTCGCTCCACTTCGCGGTGGACTACTTGCGGTTGAGCTTCCGGGGGATTCGGGGTTGAACCAATTTCCCGCCTCGAGTCCTTCGTCTTGGACAATCATGTTGTGCAAGATTATGCACGTATACATGATGTCGACCATGCTCTCCATGAACCACGAACGAGCCGGGGCTTTGATGATGTTGAAGCGCGCTTGGAGAACCCCGAACGCCCTCTCCACATCCTTGCGAGCAGCCTACTGCTTCTGCGCAAAAAGAGCCTGCTTTGAGTTCGCATGCCTGTTGCACGTCTTCACGAAGGTCGGCCACTTCGGGTAGATGCCGTCGGCGAGATAGTACCCCATTTTATACAGCCGGTTGTTGGCGACGAAGTTGATGGCCGGCGCTTTACCATCCAAAACTTCGGTAAAAAGGTCGAACTGGTGGAGCACGTTTATGTCGTTGTTCGAGCCAGGGACCCCGAAGTACGCGTGCCAGATCCAAAGCCAGTAGTCGGCAACGGCCTTGAGTACAACGGTTGGGTGGGTGCCTTTGTGGCTGCTCGTGTAGGATTCCCTCCAAGCCCCCGTGCAATTCTTCTATTTCCAGTGCATGCAATCGACACTGCCAAGCATCCCGGGGAATCCATGCACTTGTTCGTGCAGGTCGAGGAGGAACTGACAATCGGTCATGCTTGCCCTCCGGAGAAATTCGTCCGTAAAGGCTGTCCGGACGCCTTTGCAGAATTTGAGCAAGCACATGCGCCCAGTTGTGTCTCCGATGTGGAGGTATTCGTCGAACATGTCGGTCGTTTGTCCAGTCGCAAGCTGACGGATTGCTGCAGTACATTTCTGCAGCGTCGTGTGGGCTGGGACGCCCGACCGCGTCGAACCCTTCTCGGAAGAACTCTTCCCGGGCCGCCAAAGTATTCGCAATGTGGAGAAATATCGGTTTACTCATGCGGAAACGGCGACGGAAGTAGGTTTCTCCCCAAATCGGGTTATCGCAGAAGTAGTCGCATACTAACCTTGCGGCGGCTTCCTCCCGGTTACGATGGATGTACGTCCGGGACCGTCGTGGGGGCGGCGCAGCTTCCTCCGCCTCTCGGCGTCGATCTTCTTCAAGCGATTGTTCCATTATTTGACGCATTTACTCAAAAGGATCCATTTGTTTGGGTTGATTTAAGATGGAAATTGGAGTGGATATAGAGAGGATTTGAGAGGAATAAATGTGTATTGTGTGTGAAATGAATATGAAATAAGATTATTTATAGAGTAAATAAATAAATAAAATTAAAAAAAAATTGAAAATAAAAAACAAAACGGTAATATTACCGTTTGAAAAAAAATTTTAAAATTTGAATTTTTTTAAAAATAAAATAATTATTGCGTCATCAGTGACGACGCCCACTCGCGGGCCAGCGAGTGGGCGTCACGCGTGCGTCGGGCGCTCGACACGTCGCCCGGGCGCGTGGCGGGACGTCGCGTCTCGAGTCCCGCAGCGACTGGCTACGGGACGGGCTGGAGACTGGCGCAACGCGTCCCACGGCGGAACCGTCCCTCCGGGACGGAAAACGAGCCGCGCGCAGGACGCGTAGTGGATGGTCTTAGCACTTTAAAATTAGTTAGCATATTAGTATATCAGTGGGGTTGATATTATGAGAACAAAAATAAAAAATTCAAAATTAGTTAATTGGAAATTACCTCAAAATGCTAAAGTGGCAAAAAGATCCCGACTAATTGATGCAAAATATTAAAGTAATTGCGATTAAAATCTAAATAAATGTGTGACAATTGCGATAACACTATTGTGCAAATAAAAATTATAAATATGATTGAAAAGATTGATTACTTTTTTTCATTACTTTTTTTCTTTTGAGATACACATTGACACCTCCAAATAGAATGTGGCAAATGATTACTATGAAATGATTCTTGGTAAGCGATGATGAAATGAAAATGGAATTGCGATTTTCATGTTGATTCCAATTCTACATATGAATAAAATGTAAATCAATTTATTTTAATTTACAAAAATTGTGTAATTTTATTGAATGGTGAATAATAAATTTTATTTTTAATATATTAATAAACAAATTTTATTATATTTACCGACCTTAAATTTTAATTTTAAAATAAATATAAATATAAATACTTTGATTTAATTTATCAAGATTATATTAAAAATATGCACTTTTTTTTCTAAATTATCTAATCAATATTAGTCCATTTATTATTTCAAAAATTGTTTCATTTTATATTTTATAATAATATTTTTATTTCAAACATTTATGATATTGTTTTTCATTTCATAAAATCATTTTGCATAATGAAATAAGTATGATTAAAATAATATGGATTGTGCATCGCACGAGTGTGATACTAGTTTATAATTAATTGTCAGAAATGTATATTATTAATAATTTTAAAAATTCTAATTTTTTGTTGTGACTGAATATCAGTTGTGGCAATCTAAAGTTTCATTATTTTTTAAATTATATGGACTAAAGTATATCAGAATAATTCACACCAACAATAAGAACTAACTAAGCTAAGATCCCACAAGTCTAGTGAAGATATTCGATTCATTTGAATGTTTAATAGCGATGTATTTTGATTGTACTTTATGTCCTTTAGTTATTTGATGTATAATCCCAAACCACTTTCAAAATTACTACCACTCTTAGTAACTTTTTTCCACTTATAATTTTCTTTTAGAAACTCGTGGTTTAGAGCATGCGTAGCAGTGTGCTCAATACTACAACACAACGTTCCACAGTGATGAGCGTGCCAGTTGCAGCTAGCTTACAATTGAGTTCAGTCTAATAATTTGAAAATTTAGAATTAAAATAAATAAATAAACAACCCAATAGCTAGTGTATTAAACTATCATTTTTTAATTCTCATATACAAATACTCCAATTCTCAAATCTCACTTCATTTTTCACACCTTCACATTTTCCTTTTTTTTCTACTATAAATTTTTATCTTTATTTTTAATTTTTCTGTTTTCTGATAAATTCTCCCTTGTGTCTCGATATAGATTTTCTACGAACTTAGGTATGAAGTCACCGAAGCCGATGCACAATCGTTTTTATATTTACAATGACAGAGCTGGAATATGAGGCCGAAATCACTGTTAAAAATGAATAAATAAGAAAAATTGAATAAGATTTGCATCTTTAAAAATTGAGACTACATGAGTGCGTTACCATTTACAAATGTTTACATTAAATAGATATGCTTACGTCTTAAATGGAATTATGATTGAATTGAGACTGATATTAAAATGATTAGAGAATAATGGAACGTTAAATGAATCCAACCTCCCCGTGACGAGATCAACCCTTCAACTGTCGACATTTTAATCAACGGTCAGGATTGTCCCATGAAAATCATTTCGAAAAATTCCTCGACACTACCCTATCACCACTGAAAAAGCCCTCCGACTCCAAATCTCTCACTTCTCTCTCCCCTCATCTTCTCTTCTCACTTTTCGCTGTCACTTCTCTAATCTGTGGAATAAATTGAGAAGAACTGAAAATGAGCAAGGGACCGGGACTCTTTACAGATATCGGCAAGAAAGCCAAAGGTCAATTCATCGTGGATCCGCCATTTTGCCTTATTTTCATACTCGATTACTTATTTTTCCTTCAAAATAGTTATGTCATATTTTTTTAATCTTATATTTGTAGATCTGCTGACTAGAGATTATCTCTCTGATCACAAATTCTCCGTCTCCACCTACAGTGAATCTGGATTGGTACGATTTCATACAGCCTTTGTTTCTGTTTGATTCGGTTGATTTGGGAATCTTATCAATTGCCTGTTTGTAATTTAGGGTTTCGACTTTCAACTCTTATGTGTAGCATTCGCTTTTGTAGGAATAACATGATAGATTAGAATTAATAACGGGATTGGTTCTGCTGTCAGTGACCTCCTCTAAATTTCTAATGTTTGCATTCTTGGCTTATCACGATGAACTGGTGATATGTTGTATCTGTGCTAAAATCATTCTAAATAGATTACTGTGGATATTTTGTTAGACAATTAAGCTCACTAATTTTACATGAGTTTCTTCTCTTTCTATTTAAATCTGACTTGGCTCTAAGAGTTTGAATGAGGCCGCACCTTTTAGTTTAAAAGCATAACTTGCCCTGGCATTATTTATTACACATTCAGGTTTCATTATTTATGAGCAGCCATCTTTCCTCTTCATTTCTGACTTTTGCTTCATAAAGGATTAAAGATAGGATGTTGTAATATGATTTCTTAAGTTTATAATTTCGTATGACGCCCCTCTGGTTTTGAAACTCTTTTTGTTAATTGACTCCAATAGTGGTTTTGAAACTCTTTTTGTTAATTGACTCCAATAGTATTGTATGTTTATCTGGCTGAAACTCTTGCATTTACTATCAGGTGCATTTAGTATTGTATATTTTCAATATGTTTCCACTAATGCTTATTTGAGATGTCTATAGTTTGCTTGGGACCTAGATACATGAGAGCAGATAATTGAGCTTCCAATTGAGAATAGCTGAAGCTCATATAGTTATTTTATTGTTATTATATATTGTTATCCTCTCCTAAATGCCCCTAGATGTTTTCACCTTATGAATGCCTACTTGTATTGGTTTTGCCTTTGCTTGTGAGAGTTTTAACAACAACATATGAATTATTAGTAGTTTGTGACTATATGTCTCTTGGTCTGATTATGCAGCTCTCCAATTGTTATTTGGTGTTTGTTGCACTCTGTTTGTTGATATGGCTATGCTCAACTGTCAAGATATCTTTTAGTTTGTTGTGCATTACATTGTCATTTACTCTCATGTGAATTCTCTGTTTCATATGTGAAAATGTAATTTCTATTATACTTTCTCAATTCAGGCCCTCACAACATCCACAGTGAAAAAGGGAGGTTATTCATCTGGTGATGTGGCAGCTCAGTACGCATATAAGAATACTTCTACAGATCTGAAAGTTGATACTGATTCAAATGTATGTGATGTTAATTTATTACATTCACATATATATTCCTGCTTCATTGCAACTTGCTCTTATCTCTCATTTACTTTCTGAAGATCTCAGCCACTTTCACTGTTGCTGATATTATTCCTTCATCAAAGACCATTGCGAACCTGAAATATCCCAATTATGAGTCCGGAAAGGTGCTGCAGTCCCCATTTTTTATTTTTTTCTGAGTAGTTGACTTTCGGGTGTTTCTTTGTATTTATATATTCTCTATTTCCTTCCGCAGCTAGAATTTCAGTACTTCCATCCTCATGCATCCCTCACTGCAGCTGTTGGTCTGAACCAAACTCCTCCACTTGATTTCTCTGTCACCCTTGGTACTCCCACCTTTGCTTTGGGTGCAGAGGCAGGTTATGAAACCACTTCTGGAAAGTTGATAAAATACACGGCTGGAATCACCGTGACAAAGCCGGATTCATCTGCTTCAGTAATTCTGTAAGCTGTTACATGCATTGATGTCTATAACAACCCTACTTGATAATCAGTTAATCACATAGTTTGCACCTTTTCTCTTAAAGCTTAAAAGTGCCCCTTTCCCTTGTCCATGTAGGGGTGATAAAGGAGATACCATTAAGGCATCATACATACACTACCTTGATGAATTGAAGAGGAGTGCTGCTGTGGGAGAAATCACCCGAAAATTCTCCACAAATCAGAACACATTTACAGTGGGAGGATCTTGCGCTGTTGACAGCCTGACACAAGTGAAAGTGAAGCTTGATAATCATGGTACACTAGCTGCTACTTTGCAGCATCAGGTCATTCGCAAATCTCTCGTGACCATATCCAGTGAATTTGACACTAAGTCCTTGGACAAGACTCCCAAATTTGGCGTATCGCTCGCTCTGAAGCCTTGAAAGCTCCTAGATTAAGCATCTTGCATTTGAATGCTGTTCCTGTTGCATCGGAAAAAGTTTCCAAGTAGGTTTCCAAATAAGTACTAGTATCAGAAATTTATTGTTCCCTGCAGTTGACATATCATCATGCATTGATGCACGGGGAAGTTCTATGATGTTTTGTGGGTTTTGAACCGCCTACTGTGTCTCTGTCTATTTAGGCTTTTTGACATCAGAAAATATTCTTTACATTTAACTATTTTGGCTCGTTTTACGAAGAGAGAATGAAGCACGGTTTCATGCGTTTGAGTATCTCTTTATGTGTCCATGATCTGGAGAGGTTGTGGCAACTACGATGCTTTCATCATCTATTGTTCTGTGTAATTTCCTATTCTGCAACTTCTTTTATACTATCAGGATTCAGAACTGAGAAAAAAAGATGGTGCAAATGGGAGTATGCTTATTGCGAAAGAATGCTGATGTAATTTCATTTTTACATTCATCAATCTTTAAGTTTCATTGTTCTACTTTTCCTAAAGCCTCTTTCAAGGTTTTTGCTCTCACGTTGAAGTTGAACCATATAGCCATATAGGTAGATAATCTATGTAGTCATTATATTGTAAGTACTAGACTTTTGGTTAGGTTATACAGTATTTATGCTTTTCTAATCTAACAACAGGGACTTTGGGAAGGAGAAGACCAAGCGGTGTTATGTTTTTTTGATCCAATGTTGCTTTTTTGATCCAATGTTGCATTGTATTGGCTTCAACTGAACCATTATCAAAGATGGTGATATACATTAGAGCTCACAAAAAGTAAATATCATGTATTTTGATGCTCTATCATATGGAGTAAACAAGATTAAGCATTTCTGTAAATTAAAAACTACTCCGTCTGTTCACCAATAGGAGTCTACTCACTTCATCCATCAATAGGAGTCTTATTTCTTTTCGATACGAAAAAGTTAGAAGAATATGAGGTCTCACTTGTATATGGAGTACGCCCTCCTCCCAAGGAAGATGATCCATTCCTTGGGCGGTACGAGAATTTATGCAACTTTATTTTGTGTGAAGTAGAGAGAGTAAAGTAAGAGAGATGGAATAAAGTAGAGAGAAAAGTGTTTCCATTTTTAGTAATGGATCACCTTGGTTGGGACAAACCAAAAAGAAAAATGGGTCATCTTTAATTGGACGGAAGAAGTATTAGATTTATGAGTGAAATGAGTTAGTAAAACATGAGGGTTTACAATTTATGGTCGCGGATCAAAATGAAAAATCGGTAGCAATTTTGAGATGCGTTAGGGCATCCACTATAGGGGCGGCCCCAAAAAGAAAAATGGGTTATCTTTAATTGGAGGAATGAAGTATTAGATTTATGAGTGAAATGAGTTAGTAAAACATGAGGGCTTACCATTTATGGCCGCGGATCAAAATGAAAAATCAGTAGCAATTTTGAGATGCGTTAGGGCATCCACTATAGGGGCGGCGCGCCGGCAGCCCCCATGCCGCCGTCGCCCCGGCTAACTATAGTGCGGGTAGCGTCCGCCCCGAGGCGGACGCAATTTTTGGGGCGGAAGGCCCTCCGGCGAGAAGAGTGCGAGGACGCGCCGAGGGAGATGCGCCGCGCCGATAGGCACGCCGGCCTATAGCGCGGCGGTGTGCGGCGCGGAGGATTGGGGCGGACGAATTTTTTTTTTCATTTTTTTATAAATTCAATTTAATTTACCTATAAATACACCTCATTCCCTTCATTATTTTCACACCATTCCAACTCTTCACTCATACTTTCTCTCACTAAAATTTGTGGATTCAATTGGTATTAAAAATGGACGATTTGTGGAATGACGCGTGAAATTCTCTGATTCAAGAGGTGCAGAACCAAACCAACGAAGAGGATGTGGCGCGCACGGTGGAATTGGCGGAGGCCGCGATCCCTCGTGCGATTACTCGTCGTCGGAGCATCCAACAAGACCATAGTGGAGCGCACCAGCGTCTAATGGCGGACTACTTTGTGGATAACCCTCGTTATGCACCCGAGATTTTCCGTCGGCGATTCAGAATGTCACAATGGCTCTTCAACCATATAGCGACGAATTTGGCGGAGCGGTACCGGTGCTCACCCTCCGGAGTGACTGCACTGGCCGGATCGGGCTGTCTACTTTTCAGAAATGCACCGCTGCAATTAGGCATCTTGCCTATGCCGGACCGGCTGATATGTTCGACGAATACCTACAGATGGGTGAGACAACTATGAGTTCTTTCTATTTTTGTTCTAGCCCACTAATGGAGTCCCATTTTAATGAAGGAGATTAAATTTATTCCGAATGGGGGAGTGACGCACAAGGGCTATGCGTCGTTATTAATGAAACGCACAACCCTTATGCGTCTTTGGTTAATGACGCACAAGGGTTATGCGTCGTTCAAAGACGCATAAGCATTATGCGTCTTACCCTAATGACGCATAACCCTTATGCGTCACGCTGGTAAGCATTCCCGCCTGTCGTGCGGGTGACCCGGGTGCGATCCCCAGCAACGGCGCATTTTTTTAAGTGATTAGTATTTGATAAAAATGAGTTATTCTAAACATTTGTTTTTGGAAAATAGATATTACTCTTATAAAAGAATTAATTAAAGAAGTTAATTGGAATTATTTTACGAATTTGATAGACACTTAGCATAAGCTTCTTTTGTTACAAACATTCTCAAATAATTTCATTTGTATAATGACTTCGTATTGATATTCCACCCTGATTTGGCGTATTAAAGAAAATGCAAATGAAGACGTATGGGGTTGTATCTATCTTCTACTAACAAGGAGCTGAAGGAGCTGGAGAGGGGATATGAGGGTTTGTTGGAAGATAATTGTAGGGTCTTTGCAAGATATTTTAAGCAAGTGCTGAGAAGAGGTGGTGGAGAGGAGATGATTTTGCCACCTAAAATAGTATTTCGTGAATGTGAAAGTGATGATCGTTTAACTTTGTGGGATGGAGATGATGAACAGAGGATCAAAAGCCATGGATTTCAGTCTCCAAACAGACGGTATAATGTAATGCTTTGTTTCTTTTTTTTTCTTTCATGCAAAATTTATCTTACAAAAGTGGATAAGAAAAAGAAAGTATAAATTTTTAATCATATTTAACTACTCTTCACCTTTTTTTATATGTGAATATAGTGAACAAATATTTTCCAACAGTTTTTTATTAAAGATAACACATAGTAGTAATTATGGTATAATGTAATGCTTTTGTTTTCTTGAGTTTGAATTGTGGGGGTGTGCTTTTTATTGTAATTGAATATATTATAAAAAATGAGGTATGAGAATATATAGAAATTTTGTTACTACATTTTAATTATTCTTATATGTTCTACCTCATTCTTTAAGATGAAAAATAAAATTAGTCACACCAGTTTTTCTCATGATAATGTTTTAGGTATATCATATGAAGTCCGATGATAATATTATCAACAGTTGTAAAAATGAGAGAAAAGATCTCATCTCTATAAAAAGCAATTCTACTCATAAAATGGCGTTTTAGATCATTGTTGATCAAGATGAATTTGTTTTCTAGCTAATTTATATGAGATGATACTATTTACAATATTTATTAAATATTCTAACATTGCAAACTAGAAAAATATTTTGTAGTAATCAATTAAGGAACTTAGACTTAGTTGTAAAGCCTCTTCTTAACCGTTCGTAAGCGGATTTTAGTTCTCCTATTAATCCTTCCATTCACGAAAAATATATCACAATTTTTATGATTGATCGTCTGTATCTATTTGCCAAAAACAAATGTTTAGAATAATTCGTTTAAAAAAATGCGTCGTTGCCGGGGATCGAACCCGGGTCACCCGCGTGACAGGCGGGAATGCTTACCAGCGTGACACATATGGGTTATACGTCATTAGGGTAAGACGCATAATGCTTATGCGTCTTTAAACGACGTATAACCCTTGTGCGTCATTAACCAAAGACGCATAAGGGTTGTGCGTTTCATTAATAACGACGCATAACCCTTGTGCGTCACTCCCCCATTCGGAATAAATCTAATCTTCCTCATTAAAATATAATTCCATTAGTGGGCTAGAACAAAAATAGAATTGTTCCGACAACTAGCCTAACGAAAGCCCACCTCTGAGAAATATTTGGTCCGCAGTTCCTACGAAAGCCCACCTCTGATGAGTGCCAAAGACTGCTAGATATGCACGGTTCGGTTCACGGTTTCCCAGGGATGTTAGGAAGCATCGATTGCTTGCATTGAGAGTGGAAAAACTGCCCGGTGGCGTAGAAAGGCCAGTTCACTACTGGTTTCAAAAGCAAAGGTCCATCGATGATTCTGGAAGCCGTTGCTGACTACCGTTTGCGGATCTGGCATGCGTATTTCGGTATTGCAGGTTCGAACACCGACATCAATGTTCTTCAGTCATCGCCTCTCTTCAATGATGAGTGCCGGGGGGGAGGGGTCCAGAAATCAGCTTCGTAGCCAACAGAACGCAGTACCGCAGGGGATACTATTTGGCAGATGGGATATATCTTCGGTGGCCCGTATTCGTCAAGACAATTCGTCAACCGGTTGGACCGCAGAAATAATATTTTGTGCGAAAACAAGAGGCTGCTAGGAAGGATGTTGAGCGAGCTTTTGGTGTGCTCCAAGCGCGATGGGCCATTATACGGTGCCCGGCACAAGTTTGGCACGAAGATGATGTCGCGAATATTATGTTAACATGTATCATATTGCACAATATGATAATAGAAGATGAAGGATTTGTTACAAGCGCTGGGCACCGGAAGATGGCGGAAGTACAAGTCACGGTGTTGCCTCCGTGCCGATACAGATGGGTGTACCACATAGTAATGAATATTTGCTCCAACGTTTCAGTGATATGCGCAGAAGCACAACACATACCACACTCCAGGCTGATTTGATTGAAGAAGTTTGGGCATGTAGCACATACCACACTCCAGGACGATTTGATTGAAGAAGTTTGGGCACATAGGGGAGGTGGCGCAGCGTGAAGAATATTGTGATTTTCTATTGATTAAATTTTCATTATATAATTTTTTCAATAATTTAATACGACAAAAATTTAGTGTTTAATTTTAATTTATTTAACTGTAGCCATTTTTTTCTAATTACGTATAGTCCGATAATTTTAATTATAATTGAATTAAAATAAATAAAAAAGAAATAAAATGAAAAGAGGCTAAAAAAGTGTCCACTATAGCTGCGGATAATTTTTTTAATGAGCGCGGATAAATAAACTGGAGTTATGGACAAAAAAATGCCGGGACTATTGAAAGTGTCCGCCTTACCGTGGATGCCCTTAGTCCATAAAAAAAAGAGTAACCACGAGGCATTTGAGTGACAAGAAATTAAGATACGTAATGGTATGAAAAAGTAAAGATTCTGTCCAAATTTGATGACACATTTTCATTTTAAAAAATACTAGAAATAATATTACAGTACTAATTATTGCTCTATCATTTCCTAAAATCCCATGACATACAACCAAGTGAAGTAACTACACTAAATTTACTCCAAATCAATGGGGGTTGCTAATTGTATGTCTAGTATAGTAAAGTATACAAGTGAAATTTGTGTTCAAATTTGTTTACAGTTTGAGGATTCCGAAAATTATCAAGTTGTAATTTGTAAACATAGTAGTACTATAGAAAAGAATCAAGACATCACCCAATTTTACACAAACAAAAATCACATAACCCAATTTTACACAAACAAAAATCACATTACCCAATTTTAAACAAACAAAGGTCGCCATTTCTTCAAATAAAAACCTATCCTAAGACTTGCCCTATCCATTTATGCATAACAAAATCACCAAATAAAAACCCAAACAACACAATAATACACTCAGGAAACAGTATGAGCATTGTATTCAAACAACAAGAAAATAAAGCAACCATCCGTAGTTCGACTGGCCTGTGTTTAACCAACACAACAAAATTAAACAAAAAAGCTTAAAATAAACGGAAACCTATCAATCGATGGTCTGCATAATGTCCTCAGCCGTGAACTTGGTGCCCTTATCCTTGTCAGCAACAGCGCGTCCCTTAGCCTTGCGATCGAGGAGCGACTTGCGGTCCTTATCGAGACGGAGCTTGGTGATGACGACCTTGGAGGGGTGGATTCCAACATTGACGGTGGATCCGTTCACCTTCTCGCGCGTGATGCGCTCGATGTGGATCACCCACTTCTTGCGGTACACCTGCACCACCTTGCCCTCGCGCCCCTTGTAGGTGCCGCGGACCACCTGCACCTCGTCGTCCTTGCGCACCGGCATCGACCGCGCGTTGTACTTGGAGCGGAGGTCGCCGGAGAGGGGCGCGCTCATCAGCACGCGGCGGACGCTGGAAGGCGCCGTGAAGTGAGCCTTCCGGCTCTTGCGGCGGGAGGAAGAGACTCGTGGGTTGTATTTCATTTTCGCCGCCGGAGAGGAATTCGGATTTTTCTTTTTTGAGGATTAGGGTTACGCAGTTTACTTGCATATAGATATACACAGTGGCTCCATTTTTGGGCTCTTCTGATGGGCCGTATTATTAATTAGGCTCTTCAATTTTGGTAGGAATGAAATAGATGGCATAACTTGTTATTCGTAATTTCTAACATCAAACATAATTTTTCCTACAGTAAATAAACATCAAACTTTCAATAAATAAACATCAAAACTTAATTTTGTGATAGTAGTTTATTGTAATTATCAATGATTATTGATAGTTTTATTAAAAGTAATAGTTCAAAATTATAAAGCTCAAGCAAACTCTCTAGATCCTCACATGAAAAATGAATACTATTATTCATTTATGCGTACGCTTGCGCAAACAATTATAGTTCAATTCTTGAGAAATACTCCCTCCGTCCCCAATTTGAGTCACTCTTTTCCATTTCGGGCCGTCCCCGAATAAGAGTCACTCTTCCAACTTACCATTTCTGGATATCAAAATTATCCCTGATGTTTAGCAATATTTACAAAAACTGCCATTACTGTAAATTTAAAAAAATGGAAATTGAAATCCATTAGGGTTTGGTCAACCCATCTCTCACTCTCGATTCACTCTATCTACTTCACTCTCTCTCATTCACTCTCCGCCGTCACTCACTCTCCCCCTCCGCCTCACTCACTCTCCCCATCCGCCTCCTTCCGAATATGGACAGTATTGTCCCTGAAACACCGATGGACTGGGTAGAGAACGACGAAATCGGTAGTCGTTCCGTCATTCACGGTGTTCCACCGTTCGTAGGCGACGACGGGGCTGAAGGCCCGACACCCCCCGACTGGTTCTTTTACGGCTCTGAAACCGAAGATCCGTCCGACCCTCTCGATGGTGAAACCGAAGATCCGTCCGACCCTCTCGATGGTGAAACCGAAGATCCGTCCGACGCTCTCAACGGATCTCAAACTGAAGCTCCGGCTAAGGATTTCGACGGATCTGAAACTCAGGCTTCGTCCGAGGGCGTCTATGGTTCTGAAATTCTACCTCCGTCCCCATTAATGGACGGATCTGAAACTCAGGCTCCGTCACAGCCGTTTGATTGGTCGGAGCCGAAGCCGCCTTCATGTCCTGTTCTTCGGGGGGGAAAGCGAAACACCTTCCATTGGTTTGGATGAAATTGAGGAAGGCATGGCCGCGGTTGAGCCAAAGAGAGAGTACTCCGACAATGAAAAAGCAATGCTACTAATCATGTTTCCTTGCCTCAAGGATGTCCTCTAATTTGTGAGTATCTTTCTGATTGAAAGCCACCCCCTTTGTTAGGGTTTGGAGGCTTCTGATTTCTGATGCCACCTACTGTATTTCTGATGTACTCGATGTTTATGTGTTATTGCTCCATATTTATGTGATATTGCTGGCAGTGGTAATTGATGATGAATGTTTATGTGAAATGATGGCAGTGGGAATTGATTATGAATGTTTATGTGAAATTGTATCAGTGGGAATTGATTATGAATGTTTATGTGAAATTGTATCAGTGGGAATTGATGATGAATGTTTATCTGATACTGAGGCATTACTATAGCTGTTGTAAGTGTCCTCTGACTTCCCTGTGATGAAGCTTTTCTGAGGGAAAGCTCAGCCACCCATGTGTATGGTGTGGAGGCTGTTGTAAGTGTAATGTGTTGTCCCTATGTCCCTGTGATGAAGCTTTTCTGAGTACTCTTAATGAAGCCACCCCCTTGTAGGGTTTGGAGGCTGATTTCAAGTGATAATACAACCTATAATCACTAATTACTGAATTACATGTACAGTGATGATGTTTACACAAAATGCAACCTATCTAGCTTAGTAAGCCACCCCCTATGAAGGGTTTGGAGGCTGATGCCATGTGATAAAATTTTTCTGATGGCAATAACAAAAAATGCAACATATGCACAAAAAAAGAGTTTACATCTTAAACACAAACATATGTTTGTGCTTATAATGTAAACTCCATCCCCTACTATTATGTCTAGTACCCTAAAACATGGTTAAGATGCCCTATGTCGTAGGTGTCTCCAGTGTTGTTTTCAGGCAGCTTTAGGTACTCCAAACTCTCTCTTACCAAACCCTCTTCAACTTGAAGTTGTAAGGGCAGCCCTCCTGTTCTTTGCAATCTGTCCTTGTTTAAGTGAGAGATGTTGTAGTCATTCTTCCCATGCACTTGTAGTATTGCTGTCAGACAGCTTTGTAGTGTGATAAATACTCTATTGAGTGTTTGTGGTGAGAGTTCTTCAAATGAGGTAAACACATTCCTCAGCAAGTCATCTACATTGGTGGCAATTTTGTCATCTTGAAGTGATTGTATTGCCCTAAAATACCCTAGATCTAACACATTTGTGTCTGGGCAGTTGGGTGGTTGGCTAATTAGATGGAATTCAAAACCATCAGTACTAGCAAGTGATTCAAACGGTTGATCAGCAGCTCTTAGGTGAGGTTTGGCATTATCTTGTTGGATGAAAATCTTCTTGCTTGCATTGGCTGGCCATTTGGCCTTGATTGTTGGTATAATCTGTGAGGGATATGTGTATGAGACTAAATGATGACATTAATCATGTCTGATAGCTTTAATAACAACAAAAAATTGGCCTACCTGGTTTAGAAGACAGGTTGTCATGACTTCCTTGTTGATGGATTGAATAGGCTTGGTCTCAATTATCCCATTTGGCCTGTTCTTAGAACTTCTTTGGGCTGGTACTTCCTCTGTGAACAGGAATAAGCCTATTTTACCATCAAATATGGTTTCCCCATCACTACCAAACAGTGGCCTACTGACAGCAGCCATGAACATCACTTTAGTGATGAATCTCTTGGACTTACAGGACCTATACGGCACATCCCCATCCGGCAAAAGGTAATATCTGTCTGATGTCTTTGTCATGTAGAACCATTTCTCATCAATATGAACTATGTTGTGCATTGAATGGTAAAGAAGTTTACCTTCTTCTAATGTTGGCTGAATATGAGAAAGACACCATTTCATCCTTGCAAGTTTGTTGGCTTCAGTCAATGTAGGCTTGATAGCACTTGTATGCGGTTTTAACTGTCTACTCTTAATGAATCTACCAATTGTTGACTTGCTTACTTCTATCTTAGAAGCAACCTTCCTTATGGTTGATCTCTCAAGCATAGACAGGTTTCTAAACTTTTCTTCATCTAGCATAAGTTTATCTTTGTGTTGATAACCTGATGCTCTGTTCCTCATTATAACAGGTTCCCATCTGTCCATTTGCTGCTTGCTGACCTTCCAAATTCTTAATGTTGTCCTTTTATGGATGCCAAATCTCTTGGCTGCCTCAGTAAATGAACCTCTTGGCAGCACTCCAGCCTTACTTCGCTGTAGAAGAAACTGCGCAATGAGGTTTTTTTATTGGGCGGTCAAGGTTAATGAAACCCGCTGCCATCCACTTTGCCCTTGCTCCTGCTGCTCCTGATCATGGTCCAACTCTCTGACCTCCTGACATTCCATTGCCCAGTGATGAAGATTTTCTGAGGGTGTTTTCAACAGTAAATAACTTTATGTTTTTTGTTTTGGTTGTTGAAAGTAGGAGGAGTAGAAATGAATGTATTTATAGGAGTTGGTGGACTTTGTACAAATTCCCTCCATGCAATGAAATTTGATGCTTGAAATTCCCTCCTTTAATTTTTGCCTCCAACTTTTGAATTTGAGGTTCTGTGCAATCTGCTTCAGTTAGCTGTTGTAAATGGATGTTTAATTTTTGGGTAGTGATTTAGAGACATAATGTCTCTATGACATAATGCCCCTATGTTTTTTTGACATAAGAATAATTTATATATGACCTAGTATACCCTTAGTTCAAATAAGAGGAAATTAAATTAATAGTTGTGTAGTGTAACCGTTTCATTATTGAAAGGAAAGTCAAATGAAAGCAAATTAACTATTTTAATACTGGCTTTCAATAACTTTGGGGAATTATAATTAAGTCATTTAATAATTTTCTTCAAAATTGCATAATATAAAAGTATTTGAATTGGCTTACCTCAAAATGGAGAATTTTTTTATATACAAACACTAATATAAATATTAGCTTTTCGATTGAATTTACTCATTTAATAGTCAATAGCGCAATTAATTATTCTATTATTAAATAATACTTAAAATTATAAATTATAAAAATGATTAGATGCATATATATTTAAGTTCTTAGTGTTATTTGTTACTAGGATTAAAAAATTATTAAAATTATAAGTCATAAAAACGGCTACATATATGCATATACTTAATTTCTAAGTATTGTCATCCAACGAAATAGTAATAGTATTAGCATCAAATTATTGTAGTTTTATTTTTAAATAATTATTAAAATTAGTAAGTCATAAAAACGACTACTTGTATATATGCACTTCATTTCTAATTGTTATCATCCAACGAAATAGTAATAGTATTCACATCAAATTATTTTATTAGTAGTATTAAAAAATTATTAAAATTATAAGCCATAAAAACAGCTACATGTATAGATATACTTAATTTCTAAGTGTTATCATCCAACAAAATAATAATAATATTCGCATCAAATTATTGTAGTATTATTTTTAAATAATTATTAAAATTATAAGTCATAAAAACGACTACTTGTATATATGCACTTCATTTCTAATTGTTATCATCCAACGGAATAGTAGTAGTATTCACATCAAATTATTTTATTAGTAGTATTTAATAAATATTAAAATTCTAAGTCATAAAAATGACTACATGTGTATATATATGCACTTAATTTCTAATTATTATCATCCAACGAAATAGTAATAGTCATTCTCATCAAATTATTTTATTAGTATCAAATAATTATTACAATTCTAAATCATAAAAATGATTACATGTAGTATATACTATACATACTTAATTTGTTAGTGTTATCATTCAACGAAATAGTAATAGTCATTCACATCAATTATTTTTTTTCTATAAATAATGTTTAAAATTCTAAATTGTAAAATAGTAATAGTATACATATGTTATATACTTAATTTCTACTTGTTATCCTCTAATGAAAGGATAATAGTCATTTGCATCAAATTGTTTTATTAGTAATTATTAAAATTTGAAGTCATAAAAATGACTACATACATATGCATACTCAATTTCTTAGTATTATCGTCCAGCTAAATAGTAATAGTCATTCGAATCAAATTATATTATTATTTTTAAATAATTATTAAATTTCTAAGTCATAAACGTGTATATATGCACTTAATTTCTAATTGTTATCATTCAAATGAAATAGTATAAAAAAATTGAAATTTCTTAATTGTGAAACATGACTATTATATTTCTATAGCTAAAACACATTATTTTGACACCATGTAACAATTTAATTCTAGTATACAAATTTAAATTGTTGTTCCCTAACATTTTGTCCATTAATAAAATAAAGCATGTATAAATTTCAAATCTTCATTTTGATGCTCTATGAACTCAAGCAATTAAATTGATTTATTAATTTTATAAATATTAATTCCAGATTCAATAATGATTTGTAATAATAAAATTAAGATTGTGTATTAAATCTATTAAGTACCTATAAGTTTAGAATTTAAAAAATTTAATTGTATAATGTATTATTTAAATAAAGTTTAAATTCATTATATTAGATTTTTTTTTAAATCGTGATTGAAGTTAGAAAGAAAAATTCAAAAATTTAGCATCATTGGAGTATTTAAAATTTTGAAATTTATGTACACTTCCTAAACAAAATAGTATAATATTAAAGTCAATGATGGAGCCGATTTAGGTTGAGAGATTGGAGATTGGAGATTGGAGATTGTGTGCTTAAATCAAGCCATCCATATAAATACACTCAACTTTCCTAAATTCTTAAATATAAATAAATGTTTTTATATGCACAAGGATAGTATGGTATATGTACAAAACATTTATTTAAATAAAAATATAAAACAATCTAAAATGACTACTTTAACCTCATTATGTCTTAGACATTATGTCTCCAAAACATTTTTCTTAATTTTTTTGCAGTAACAACAAGTTTAATTAATCAAGAGTATTAAATGGAATTTATTTAATCACTATACCAACATTAATTAATCAAGTTTAATTATGTAATCCTCCAACATTTATTTGGCCATTTAATACTTCAAACAAATTTATTACACAAAAAGTCAAAGGGGCCCTACATTACACTACCTACCTCCATTTATTACACTACACATTTAAACTCTTTCTTAAAACCCATGCCGAGTCAAAGAGTGACTGGAATTGGGGGACGGAGGGAGTAACATTTCTTGAAACAGTAATATGTGAGGCTATGAACCTTTCACTGTCACGTGTGTTTTCATGCAAAATCGTATGTATTTCTAATAAAGTATTAATTAATTATTATAGGTGTGTAAAATAATAAAATAACATAAATTAATATGTAAGGATTTTTAAATTGGAAAAAGAATACCTAAAAAAACTTAGAGAAATCAAAATCCTATAAAATTGATTATTTAACTTATTTTAAAAATTCTTATTACTTTCCAATTTAAAAATCAAACACCAAAACTTAAAATAAAGAAATTAATTTTCCAAACAGAATTCTAACAAACAAATATGTCCAAGAATGACTAAATTGCCACTAATTTTGTGGAGTGGCAATGCATACCCCATGAATTTAAAATTCGGATATTTGAAACAAGATAAATTCAAGTTTCAAACCCAATAGCAAAGTGAGTAGAAAGCTGTGGGCCACCCTTCCATTAAATAACGCTACAGCCAATGAGAAGCAGCCAAGATAACACGCGGCACACGTCAGGTTTCAATCAACGTGCAGCCACGACCAAGAGCGCGTGGCACTCACCTCCTAATCACATCTCCGAACAATGCAGCGCGTATCCACACGCGCTAACTTAGCGAGTGAAACTGGAGGATGGCGTTTTGCCACCCCATTCCCATGATTGGTCCACCGATAATCAATCACACAGCGAAAAAGAGCTGCTCGCCCCAAAAATCCGCGGGGCACAAGTATAATTGATGGGAAATTGAGGGGCGTCGAGCTTTGCTGGAATAAATTGTGTTGTTTTTAGGTTCTACTATATGTGGTACACAGGAATCCCATAAATCGTTGCTGTGAAGGGAGCTATTTGGGGAGTGGTCAATTGGGAGAAGACAGATTAAAGATCTGTTTCGTTTTCGAGTCCTCGCGATCCATCAATCGTACCAATGGGTCTCTGGGAAGCTTTTCTCAATTGGCTTAGAAGGTGTGTGTCTCTGCTTTTTCTCATTTTTCATTTTTTCCATTTTCCAGATGAATATGTTTGGTGTGTGTGGATGAATTTGATCGGTGGGTTGTGCTTGTGTTGTGTGTGTTCCTTTTTTTCTGAAAAGAATGTTTTTTTTAATCTTTAGCTTGGAAATTTTATCCATTGGCTTCAGTTTTTGCATTGGTTGTTGCTCTGTTTTGTGGCTTTTTTGTTTTTTACTCTCTTTATCCTTTTGTTTCTTTTGTCAAGATTAAAGACATTTTGATCGTATTAGAGTTATAATTATGTTGAATTATTTCTCTGGAATTCAATCCCTACTTGAGTAAGAGGACATTCAACCTTTTGATGGTTCTAATATTCACTGACGTGCCAAAACGATGCATCTTATGCTTTTGATCCTTGGATCATACAAAAGATTAATCTTTTAAAGCTATCGTTCGAATTAACCGAGCCTATTGCTTTGTAAAATCTATAAATAAAGGAAATTATTGAGTTTTCTAATGCCATGTTCCATAACTCACCCTTGGAGTATTAGTTGCCAAACTTTTAAGCATGGTGGTTTGACAAATTCTTGTTACACGTGCTATTTTGGGAGTGTTTTCTTGTAAAATCAATGCAAACAATCTTGTTTGCACCATAAATTGATGCTCTTTCAGCCATGTGTGCTGTCCAACAGAGATATAATTAACTACTCCACTACTAGTCTAGAAATATCCACAAAGGTGTTGTAGAGAGTATCTTGAAATTCAGAATTATCTCTTACAGTGACAGGGCATCAAGATAGTGTCTTTGGTCCTTTTAAGGAATAATTTAAGGATTTTTCTTCATTAGTTACTTTTAAGGATGTTGACTCACAAACAATCATGTGATGCAGCCTTTTCTTCAAACAAGAAATGGAACTGTCTCTTATAGGTCTTCAGAATGCCGGGAAAACTTCGCTTGTAAATGTTGTCGCTGTAAGTAAATATAGTACCCTTTCTTTGGGATGAATATTTGTGGTCCTCTTTGATGATTCTTTATTTGTTCGATCTTTGTTGATTTATTTTCCCCTCTGTGTATCTAGACTGGTGGATACAGTGAAGATATGATCCCTACGGTTAGTTTACTTCCTTCTTGATTTCTTTACACCTGGCTCTTTTTGCTTCGTTCTGGAACACCTAGGACATTCATCTGTACTTACGAAATTCTGTCGTGGTGCTGCAGGTAGGATTTAATATGCGGAAAGTTACTAAAGGGAATGTCACAATAAAGCTGTGGGATCTTGGAGGCCAACCCAGATTTAGGAGTATGTGGGAGCGATACTGTCGTGCAGTTTCTGCAATTGTGTATGCTACCAGTAACTTTTTCTCCAGTGCTTATTTCCTCTTAGCAGAATTGCTTATGTTTTTATCCCTTTGCTACTTTGTGCGCCTATAGCTCCTTCATTTGTGCACATCCTCAAATTTATTCGTAAAATCCCAATATCATAGGTAGAATTCTGATTATATCATCAAGTTGCTTGAGTGTGAGAATATGGCTGATCTTGAGCAACTAAGTTTGAGTAATTGTGTTTGCTTAGTTTGAGTTTAGTCGAGAACTCGAGATCGTTACCTTATAGGGTCCGCTTAAAGCTAGCAAAAAAAATTGACATTCATACATTATGGTTTCTTTTACAAATGCTAATTTTGTCACTAATATCATGCATTTTGGTGCAGTTATGTTGTTGATGCTGCTGATCCTGACAATATCAGTATCTCCAAAAGCGAACTTCACGATTTGTTGAGCAAACCATCACTAAGCGGGATTCCATTGCTGGTTTTGGGGAACAAGATCGACAAGGCTGCTGCCCTGTCAAAACAAGCATTGACTGATCAAATGTACGTACAGCATGAGATGAATCGACATCCATTTAGTTGAATTATGTTATAATCTGTGGGTAGTGGTGCAGGGGTTTGAAGTCGATCACAGACAGAGAAGTGTGCTGCTTCATGATCTCTTGCAAGAACTCAACGAACATCGACCAAGTGATTGACTGGCTGGTGAAGCATTCAAAGTCAAAGAGCTGAGCACAAGATTAAGGTGTCTACTGCAAGTGCAAGTGCAATCTGTTGTGTTATAGATTTTTTTGTGTGGGAGTTTGCTGCTATTGTTGTTGAGTGCACCAATTTATATGTGGCCGATGGGTTGCTGTTGCCTGCGTCTGCGTCTGCTTCTTTTATTTGAAGTATCTGTGTATTATATGTTAACTCACATTTGCTTTATATTCTCTAACTTATGTCACTCTCTTTCTTTGGCCTTTGATGCCAATCTATTCCTCTCTACCTTCTCGTTTTGTGTTGTGAAAAAAATAAAATTGCACAAAACATTTGGTGATGACACTCCAGCCATCCAGAGTTCATTTTATGCTTGATCAGCAATTTTAAATTATAGAAAGTCAATTCTCTGTTACTAAAAAATTGTGGTTGATTCATTGTCATACTCGTGGAATATAAGTATCATTTTATTTTAAGGCTCATCCACGAATTTAATTATATGGTCATCTAGACTATAAGTAAGGCTTGTGATCAATTGCTAACTCACTCTCTAATTACTAACTACAACTAATTTAAGACCATATGATTTTAATAATCTAGTGGTCTAAAATTTGCCTCGTTTTTATTTATTAAATCAAAAAGGATAAAAAAAATATCAAATTAAGGTTTTGGATGAAAATGTCAATATAGTGTTTTGAAAATATCAAGACAATGCTTTGAGAATGTCAATCATTGCTTTAAGAATGACATTGTACATATTTTATATTGACATATTTTATATACTATGTTACATTTGTTGATGTACCAAAAAATTAAAAAATTTTGATTTTTTTTTCAAATTTTGACATCGGAACATATGCAAGTGAGATCTCATTAGAATCCTTATGAAATTATCTTTAATTTGATATATGTTGTGCGAAAAAATAATTTAAACCGAGAAAGTTATATGCTTTTTAAAGTTATGAGATATTTTTTAAAAGTTAGCTACAGTTAAGTTGGTGTAAACCTTTTTTGTTGATAGGCTGATGATTTAGGCTCTTGATTTAAATATCTAAGGACTATTATTTAATAGTAATATTTACTTTATCACTTGTAAATAAAAGTGCCATTTCATTTAAGAAATCGTCTCATGAAATTTACAAATAAATAATAGTGCGAAGAGGGAGAATAAAAGAGAAATGAAGTGAAAATTGTTCCACAAAATTTGCAAATAAATTAATAAGAAATAATAGAAGAGATATATTAATAACTACCACTACCAGCAACAATATGTTCTTAAAACCACCTCCCCTCAAATCGATATTAAGAAAATATCCACTTTCTTATACGAAGATCTAAATGCACCTTAACGTGACAAAATAAAAAGAGAGAAGGAAGAGGGGAATTGTCTAATAAAATCGATCTCACTGTAGTATACATGTCGTTCAGGAAATTAGCAAATGCAAAGGGAATGCGAGCAACATAAGAATTAGCTTGAGTCACATATCTCACCCACCGATACGATACGATACGATACGGGTTCGCAGTTTTGCTCTTCATTGCTATCTGCAAGTATTTCACCTGTATTCACACATCACTTGGTTACACTCACCCACAAACTATTCTCTTTACTTTGCATCATCTAACTAAAGCTACTATGTACAGCACCCAAAATGCTTGAACTCAGAAACGACCTTGAAATGGTGACTCGACTCAAGTAACAACGAAAACATGGCTGCATACTTTACTAAATCCATTAGGGCGTTATTTTATTTATTCATCTGTGTGTGGACCGATTGCATAGCATGAAACAGTTATGAAGAGTAGTCCAAGTAGTACTACAACTAGAGGAGGAAGTGGAATGGGTGCCTTCGTTACCTGTAGTCTTCAAGGGTTGGTTGTACATAGGTATTGTGAAGGTCAAGCTCACAGGCCCGGCTTCTTTACTGATATTTCCTGTGAAACCAAAGGCTAGACAATACATGATCTGTAGTAAAGCAGCAAGGTGTTGTTTAGTATTTCATTCTACAGATGTTGGTCAAGGAAAGATTCAACAACCAGCTCTAGAAATCTACTATGTTATTGAACAGAACTACAGATTCAACTGAAATATTTATTGAGTAGTATTTAGGGTTTTGATAAGCAGTAGGCTATAGAATCTAATACTGATGCATCTGGATACTAATAATCATAAACTGAGCACTCGATAAATAATGTAAAAGGGGAAGAGTGGAGAACCAAAAGATAATTCATACCAAGATAATAGTATCAGTGATGAACAACTCTATCATTGAAGTACTACTTAGCAGAATTTTACCTCGTTGTATACGTTGGTAACGGCATCTCTATTATTATTATTATTATTATTATTATTATTATTATTATTATTATTATTATTATTATTATTATTATTATTATTATTATTATTATTATTATTATTATTATTATTATTATTATTATTATTATTATTATTATTATTATTATTATTATTATTATTATTATTATTATTAGCAGTGATGCTTATAGGAAACTCAGTACGGATCTTCAGAATCACCTCAGCCTAACAAGAGAAAATAAATTTAAGAAGCTACCATGACTTACAAATACTTATTTTCTCAATGATATCAACAAAGATTTCCTCCCTTTTTCTACCCCCGGATCATTTGCCACAACTGATGTTGTGACAGCTGTACCAGGCATTCGTTTATTTCCTTGCTGCATAAACAAAACAGTTTCCATCAGGATCATGAATACTTAAACCAGGCCATACTCAACTGAAGCATTGCAGCATTTGTAAGAAAATGTATATATTTTGAATTATTTACACATTTATCATAAAACTTAATACCATAAATAAGGCTGCAGGGCCCAGAGTCGGCAAGCGTGCAGCATCAACTACAATTGGTTCGTTGAAGACATACGACTTCAATACCTCAGTAGATGTCGTTTGAACATATCCAAAATCCTGTGATCAGAAGATATGTATTGGTACATAAACAGAAAGATAAATTTGTAGGGATTCTAAAAATGAACAAGAAAATTATAATTACTATACATAAAAAAAAGACATATCAAATATCAGGAAAATTCACTGGGATGTCGTATAAGAATCCCTCTACCTCCCTCTTAATTCAATGTGGTAATTTGGTACTATTAAACTGATCCCCCAAAAATATGTCAAATAACAAGGATAAAAATGTCCATGTCTTATTATTCTTAAGGCAACATGCAACTGATAAGGCTTATTTTATGCATCGATTTAGGGGTAAAATGTATGCTATTTGATCAGTTTATCGCGCAAAGCGAGTATTAATTGTGCAGGAATGTTGCTTGACCAAGGGCAACAAGGTCAAACTGATCAAGCTGGCACAGAAGGCGAAAAAGGCCAAAAACTTGTTGGGTTGATCAAGGAGGTGATCAAGCAGTTAGCCGGGGCACCACTACATTCTAGAAGGAAGACACGTGAGGCTGATGCGCTGGAAGGCGAATCCTCATTGTGTTATTGAAGAACCACGACATTCTAGAAGAAGGACACGTATCAATTGATGAGGCGCGCGATCCCAGCAAGGACGAATATTCGCTGCCTAAGTTGTTATCATAGCTGGAGGTTGTGTGAGGAACTTATAAATAGAGGATGCAGCGCCATAATAAGGATCATCTTCTTCTTCTTCGGCATCTTCTTCCTATTTCCTCACCTTTAGTTTAGTTTTCTGCCTGTTCCTGGTTCCAAGTTCTTCCCCAGTTCCAAAATAGCCTAGTTAAATAGTAGAATTGGTCAGTTAGAAGGAGAGCGACTAAAAGGAGCGCGACAGAGAAATCAATACCTGTTCGGCGCCGTCTCAAGTTCCGACCGAGGATTTCTCGGCTTTATTCGCTTTCTTGTTTTCTGAATCTGTTAGCTTAGTTAAATTTCGTTTTGTTACGTAGTTAAAGAATAGTTCTTGTTTTTCGCAAGTTCATAGCACTGTTTAGAGTTCTGAGTATAAAAATCAAAGTTGTTTGTTTTCGGAATTCTTGTTTACTGCTCCAGCTTAGTTTAGTTCTGAACATATGTCCATTTTATCATTTTGGTCCTAAACTTTATCTTTTGAATTTTTTGGTCCTGGACATTTCAAATCGGATCACAATTGGTCCTCCGTCAATAATTCCGTTAATATTTAACGGTCAACGATTTTAATCACAATTTTGACCAACTTAAACAATTTTTAATTATTTAATCATCAAAATTATTTTTTTAAATAAAATCATAAATTATTTATTAGAAATAATTAAATAATTTTTAAATAATTAAATTATTTATTCCAACTTAAATAATTTTTAAATAACAAAATTATTTGTGATTTTATTTAAAAAAATAATTTTGATGATTAAATAATAAAAAATTATTTAAGTTGGTCAAAATTGTGTTTATCATAAAAAAAATCATAAATTATTTATTACAACTTAAACAATTTTTAAATAATTAAATTATTTATGATTTTATTTAAAAATAATAATTTTGATGATTAAATACTTAAAATTTGTTTAAGTTGGTCAAAAATGTGTTTATCATCAAAAAAGCATAAATTATTTATTACAACTTAAACAATTTTTAAATAATCAAATTATTTATGATTTTATTTAAAAAAATATTTTTGATGATTAAATAATTAAAAATTGTTTAAGTTGGTCAAAATTGTGATTAAAATCGTTGACCGTTAAATAATAACGGAATTGTTAACGGATGACCAATTGTGATCCGATTTGAAATGTCCAAGACCAAAAAATTCAAAAGATAATGTTTAGGACCAAAATGATAAAATGAGCATATGTTCAGGATCAATTTTGGCATTTACTCAATATATAATTACCCCCAACTTTCTATAAACGAATGATCATTTATATAAAAGGATGTTACAAATTTCCCATAATAATAATAATAATAATAATTCTTCCAGCTTAGAACCCTAAACCCAACGGTGGCTCACAGCTTCGTCCTCACCCTACTTGTGAGATCAATGCAACTCTGAAACCCCCAAATTTTGTCCTACCCATGATGTCCTCTATAATTTCAAAAATCCCCTCCATGTCCCTCGCTAGGTCTCTCTTCCACCGGGCTCTCTGCACCGCCGTCGATACTCGAACCCAAAAGCTCGAGCGAATTGCCGAGGACCTGATTGCCCTCAACAAGATCGAGCGCCATGATTACGTCATTCTCTTTCGTCATAAAATGGGCTTGAATCGGTTCGGCGCCGCCGCGCAATCGCCTTCATCACCCGGATCATCTGCCCCTGCTGCTGCCGCCAAAGAGAAGACCGCGTTCGATGTGAAATTGGAGAAATTCGAGGCTTCGGCGAAGCTGAAGGTGATTAAGGAGATCAGATCTTTCACTGATTTGGGGTTGAAAGAGGCTAAGGATTTGGTGGAGAAAACACCGGCTGTGGTGAAGAAGGGGGTTACGAAGGAAGAGGCGGAGAAAATCGTGGCGAAGCTCAAGGAAATTGGCGCCACTGTGGTATTGGAATGAGGCCAGATTTGAATAGTTCGGTAGTTTTCCTCGACAGCAATTTTCGTATTGTTAGTTTGTTACATGCGTAATTTTGATTGAGATCATTCTGATTCGTGAATAGAAATGATACATTGCTTCAATGATTTCTCAGTTATTCGAAGCAATAGCATATAAATTCGATCAAGTTCATCTTAGTTATAAAAGATGGAATTTTGGACGAGATCAGATCTTCAGTGTGAATGAATACATTACTGAGAATCATGTCATTGCTATTACTGTTCACTATCTGTGAATAAATGCATTATCAATTGCTTGGTGTTGCATAACAGAGCTTTCTCAATATTGCCTTGTTTATTTGTTCCTTATTGTGGTGAGAACATGAATACTAGAGAATTCAGTGACTCCATACAAATCTAGCTCAGGCATTTAGGTCTGATTATCGTTCGTGCCTCTGCGTTGTCCTGAAATAGTTTATTTCTCCTGCAAAGAATGTTAAAAAATATGGTTTTGCTAAGTTTCTGTGTTCAGAGTGGCCTTAATGCAGAAGAATAAAGGGACATCTGAAAAGCTTCAGTGATCATATGGCTTCTTGTTGAAGTTCTGTGTTACGGACTCAATTCCCACATCGGTTGTGAGAACAATTGATGTGGGGTATATAGACTAAATGGGCTCTCTCTCCTAACAGACTAGTCTTTTGGGATGAGTTCTCCTGTTTGGTGTGTATCAATTGGTGTTTTCATTGAGAGCCCAAACGGCTCGGAGTGGTGGCCGAGCAACGAACTTGCCGTGACCAACGAGTGCGTTTGGGGCCGCTCGGAGTGGTGACCCACGGAGTGGTGGCCGGGCAAAGAATCCGCCGTGACCAACGAGAAGTGGTCTGGCAAAGAACCAGCCGTGACCAACGTGGTCGTGACCAACGAGGACGTTGGCCCTTAAAGGAGGGTCGAATGTTACGGACTCAATTCCCACATCGGTTGTGAGAACAACTAATGTGGGGTATATAGACTAAATGGGCTCTCTCTCCTAACAGGCTAGTCTTTTGGGATGAGTTCTCCTGTTTTGTCTGTATCATTCTGTTCTTGTTGATGCTTACTTAGCTGTTAAAGTCAGGAAATCTCCATATCTTGCGTTTCTTGTTTCCTGCATCAAAACCATGATGTTTCTAGAATCAGGTGAATTAGGATTTAGGACTGGGCAGTCGATTTTATGTGTAAGAGTTTGCATCTGTCACGGCCAGTTTTCCTCCAAGTAGGGGTGAGTTGGTATGTTTTTCTTTCCATGATGTTCAACTGTTCTTGCATTTGTCACGGCCAATTTAATTTATGATCTTTTTTGTCCTTGTTCTTTGAGTTAATTTTCCTAATAGGATTAAACCTGAGTTCCATTAGCAGCCTATGTATATGGCTTGTTTGACATTTGATTTGGGGTGTTGCAAAATTTGAGTTGTATTTCGTTTCACTTGGTGTTATTTTCTTCATGAATCAGTGGATTTTCAATCTTAGTAGTGGAGTGTATATTTTCGTTGCATCAATTATACTGTGCAACAAGCCTAGGTGTATATAAACGTTGTAGAGAGGCGGAAATGTAGTTTGATAGCTGTTATAACTGAATCGAACAAGAAAGCCACAATCTCAGGCTTACAGAAGATTGCTAAACAATGCATAGGTTTTGATTTTCTTTTTCCATTAACTTTAAAATGAAATTCAATAACCACTGCATAATGCAATTCTATTGTCATAGGAGTTTTGCAAGAAAATGAGTTTGGGACACAAACAACAAGCCGATGAAACTGGCAAAATTCATAGAGTCACAAATCTGCAACTTATCTACAATATATAGAGACACAAGCTTGCAAACGATGAGCTCCCCACAGGATGGCCTTCCATGTTATCAAATGTTCTGCACAGAAACAACCGAACGAGGCAATCAGATACAGAAGTCGAAATCTTGGACAATCGTTCAAGCAAGCAGAAATATAATATACGTAGAGGCTTCAACTATACCAGACACCGCATAGTTTGACAATTCAATGCCTTCTGGGCAGCATCAGCAAAACACTGTGCGGCTTCTGCTTCGGCCTCGGCTTCCTCGGCTTCCCTCGCTGCCGCCTCAGCTTCTGCTATCGCAGCTTCAGCCTCCGCAACTGCTATTGCAGCAGCTGCAGCAGCCTCCTCCGGGCTCATGCTCCTCATTTTCTCTAACTCGGCATCAATCTCAGCTTTATTAAGAAGTACAACGCCGCTTCCCTCCGCTTGAAAATGATTCTTCTTAGCTCCATATTCAAGCAACAACTTTGGTTCTTCCCCAGCACTAAAAGAAAGCAACTTTGGTGCAATTCTGTATTGATTCTTCACCTGTTAACCAGACGCTACAAATTATCAAGTTGAAGACCATAACGACTCGACCTCTTAATTTTTTACTTCCTTTTTCCATCTATGTAGAGGTAATTTGATTTCTTATTGTATACATATGACTCCATAACCGAAGCTCAAAAGGTTTGATACGACAACAAAAGCTCAGAAATCTTTTTCACTCAGACACAATTATAGCACCAAAAGTACACTCTTTTACCCAGCCTCTCAGATATCTCCTGTTCATCGCATAACAATAACTACACAGTTTATGAAACATGTCCATTAATCACCCAACTGGAAAGGAGTCAAATATCTAATACTCTCACATAGAAATCTCTGGTAGAGGTTGGTTGAAGAATCACCGCTGTCGTAAGACCCAAATTTTAACAAATTTTCGAACAAAATGGCGAAGGATAGAAGAACTCATATTCAAGAAAGAAGCAAATAAAAGAGCAACAGGGAATGATCCTCATTGAATATGAAGCTGCCAAGCAAACTACTGCTGCCAAAAGCACTAGTCTTCAAGCAATCCTAAATAGTGGCCTAACTCTAAGCCCCTAGGTGTACAATAAAATATACTCCCTCCGTTCCCTAAAAATAGGAACTTTTGAAACGGCACAAGTTTTAATGCAAAATTGGTAAAGTAAGAGAGAGATAGAAAGAAAAGTGTGTTAGTTGAAAATGGGTCCCACCTCATTAGAGAGAGAAATTTCCTAAAAAAAATAGACAGTTTCTATTTTTAGGGGATGGTGGGAGTAAAAAACATAGCCAATTCCTCTAACCCATGCCAACGCCAAATAAGTGTATATTCAAAACATCTCAGCCAGGGTTGTTGGTTCACCCTCGCCCACCAGGCCACCACATATATAGCCGGAAATAAATGCCACCCTCCCAATTTTCTGCTAAACTAATTAAATGATTAGATCACTATGTATTAAGAATCGCATCATTTGGATCCCCTGTGATGGCATGTTTACATTGCAAGGACATGAATGAAGCAGCATGCATGAAAAATGAATATATTTGACAAAGGCTAGTAGACACTAGGTACTTACTATCTAATGGAGTAATCAGTAACTTACAGCACTAAAACATGTAAATTTGAGATTCCCCCCGGAAAGAAACAGGAACTATTTTCTAAAGTGATATACCTTAATTAGCCGTCCATTTTCTGTCAAAATCTTCAAATTTGCAGCCAAAGTCCTCTCAAGTTCTGGAAGGGCTGAGTAATTTTCCTACACATATACCATATATCATGTCAGATTCAGAAACTCATGCTCATAGAAGATATAAGAAAACTCTTAAAGGAATAGAAGATATAAGAAAACTCTTAAAGGAAGGACTTGCTATTCGTGAAGCATAGCTTCAACCAAATCGTACAGTGGCTGTTCTCATATGAAAATTATAGCAGAAATGAGTGGAGAATTAAAATTTTCTTTTTGCAGGACATGAGTTTATCAAAAAGTAAATTATGTACCTTCAAAACTCTAGCAATCACAATATACTATTACTATCAAACACCAGCATTTTCTCAATTTTCAGCAGATTGACTTTTTAGTCAATTTTATTTAGAAGTCTAAAAAGCCATGAACATCAAAAGACAGAAAAGAAGTACCTCTACATATTGCATAATTGCAGGCCGACTAGATCCTCGAGGTTCCTTTAACTTTGTTATAGCCTCCAGAATAACATCATCCATCCTGCATTCACAGCCAAAAGCCTCAAATGATGTATTTAAGAAGAGCATCTAGAACAAATTCATTCTGTATGAATTATAGAAATATAATGATTTTCAAATATAATTTGAGTTTAACGCATTTAGAACAGGAGCAACGCATCTTATGGAGCTTGTTCTTATAACTAAATCAAGCAATGGACCAGTGTGTAGCCATAGTTCAAGCACATGAAGCAACAAAACAAATCCTTTCCTCCTCCTACCAGGTAGAAAGTTTATCCGCGAACATGCACACACAAGAGAAACTGTCAAAGTTGCAAGTTCATCTTACGAAGCAACTAGGACAGATGTTCGAAAATAAATTATTGAAGGGATGTGATTTTCCTGTATGCTTAAAACAGGCCAGCCTATCTTTACAGTCGGAAGGCATCAAATGACTAAATAGGAGCATCTATAACAGAGTCATATGACTTCTAAAAACATTTCTTAAGATTCCCAAACATGTATACACATATAACAACCCATGGAAAATTACAAATTAACCTTCCGAGGCGGCTAAGCCGCACCTCTGAAAATAAATTATTGAAAGAAAGGTGTTTTTCTACACGATTACAGCAATTGCAACACGAGAGCACTAAGCGACCACAAGAATTATGGCAAGGAAAAAATCAACATAGCCTTAAAAAATTATTAAATAAATTAATTGTACTACCTCCATTAAATGATTGGACGAGTTCTAAAAAGATAGAAGGAAAAAAATTTAGGAGGAAAGTGGGTTATGAAGAAGCTGGTTAGTAATTTACAAATTTAAAATTGGCACTTCACGAGGTTATGTATTCCAACCTTGATATGTTTTTCTTGAATTTTACATCCTGGGATATTTCATTGGACACTGCAATAGAAGTTACACCAAGAACTTCATCCTTATCCACCACCATGCTACTAGCCGTAGTGTCCTCCTCTCGCTTGGGGGTAAGCTGACTGCCTTTAATAGAAACCCTAGCCCTATGGCGGGATCCAAGACCATTTGCCATGCAATTCAGATTTCTCCACTTATCCTAAACCAGAAGAAGTCCTCTAAAATATATTAATTCTGCAATGCAAAGGATACGATAAAGATCTACTAATCAATACCTTAAGGTCCACATTAGAACGTGACCGCAAGACTGTGGTGAACTCTGGATCTTTAAGAATAGTACTCCATTTTCCCATTCCATATTTTTGAATGCCAGCTTTAAGAGCAGCTTCTTCTTCCGATGTCCACTTCTGCTTAGGGGCACCCATCGCAGACCTAGTGAGTAATGCTAGTTTTTGTTAAACCTGCCAGATGCAGAGACATCGAACAATTAGAGAATAGATACAATACTAACGCCTAGAATAATAGAATGAAGTGATAACAAATAAAAGAAAGTAACGAAACGGTGTATTTTCCGTATATAGTTACGAAATTTGCTCAGGATCATTATTACTATAAGATGATCATTATCAATTAAGACTTTTATATACAGAAACTCCTTTATTTTTTTAAAAAGATGAGTATCTCAGCATTTAATGACTCCTAACCAAATCCCGAATACGACGAATACAATAATCAACCAAAAGATTATGGCACATCCTAAATAGGTAGATAATACCCCGAAGCAACAACCTTTCACCTGCTATACTTTGCATATCAAATTTAGACATGCAAGAAACATACTATGATCAGAACACTGCAATCCAAAATCCAGTCTGAGGCTATAATAAATTGGATACGACACGTGCTTTAGATAAACTGATCAATAATAGAGAATGCAGCATTTGCAACTAATCACAAGCCACAAGAACTAGAAGTATATAGAAACAAGTTTCAAGAACTCATTAACAAACTCCAACAATGATCTGGAAAACAGTGATGCAGAGAAATGCAGCACACCAATTCATGTGAACATTAACCGTTACCAAAAAACGCAGAACCTTAATTTTCTAAGTTATAACAAAACCGATATGGAAGTCAAAATTCCAGACTAATACACAGAGCTGTCCAATAAAGTGAAGAGACCAGCTCCTTTTTCATGAAAATCATCTGCAACATAAAAAGAAATCCTTTTGAGGTGAATCACGCGTTAAGTCGAGATGATTCTGCCCACTAACATCTTATTCAAGCTACATCATTCCATCGCATGAAAAGGGCAAACGCAATTTCGTGTTTCAAAATTGGAAGAAAAAAAAACAGGAAAGCAAAGACCATTCCTTCAAAGGTAAAGGAGCTCTGAATAGAGTAGCCATACCCGGAGTAGAGGCGCGTGATTCCTAAAAAAATGTTGAAGGAGAAGTCTGATTTATGCAATTGAAACCCTAATTGACATAAAGTCGGCAATAGGAAGAATTAATGAGTTCCTACCTTGTTTGTGAATGTCCGACGCATAGTTTCTGATTCTGGAAGAATCATCCAGCTATGCCATACACACTACTGTTGGTGTGAGCAATAAACAACACTCAATTTTGTAGTAATAATTTCATTTGGTAGCTTTACCTGGTATAGGACCAATTCATTTCCCAAGCATGTCATGACTCCACTCACAATTTTGATTTACGCTGACTCAACATTTCTTAACAGATTTGTGATAATAATTTTACTTTTTCTATAGTAGATTTGGTTATTGTCTACACAATATTCGAAGTTAAATCCAACCGGATGAGTATGACTGAAGGGAATAGCAAACCCCTAGTCTGATGTCTGGACCATGCCTCCACCACAACCACCTCGATCTATATTAGCACTTCGAGTGGGTGGACCGGTGGAGGAAGAATGGCTCGACATCCTAAAAATTTATGAAATATGGGACAAATGAATGTAATAACAAAGTACTCTCTTCGTCTGCCATTAATAGTCCTAGTTTACTATTTTAATTTGTCCGTCATTGGGAGTCCTGGTTCACTTTTATTATAAATGGTAAATAGACCCCACATTTCATTAACTTATTCTACTCACGTTTTATTATAAAACTAGTACTTCATTCGTCCCTGAAAAGTATGAACTATTTCATTTTTAGTCTGTACCTGAAAAGTATTATGAACTTTCTAATTTTAGAAACTCTTTTCTCTTTATTGAGGCTCAACCTATTATGCACTAACAATAGTTTATTTACCTTTTCTTTCTATATCTCTTACTGTACTAAATTACCAATTACATAAAACTCGTGCTGAACTAAATGTTTATACTTTTCAAGGACGAATGGAGTATATAAAATGGGTCCCACGTTCCACTTTTTTTCCTCCCACTTTCCTTCATACTTCATAGTATATTTTAAAACTGATACTGAGCTGGTTTTCATGAAATCTAAAGTGGGAAATGGGATTCACTAGTAAAAAATAATGATATGTTTGGTGTAGTTCATTTTCTGCCCCCACAAATAATATATTGCAGACAAAGTTTATAAAAATCAATTGCGGGGATAGCTCAGTTGGGAGAGCGTCAGACTGAAGATCTGAAGGTCACGTGTTCGATCCACGTTCACCGCATTTACTTTTTTTTTTACTATTTCAGTTTAATTTTTTGATACTTTCCCCCTTTTTCCTTACTTTCCACGTTCACCGCATTTACTTTTTTTTTTTACTATTTCAGTTTAATTTTTTGATACTTTCCCCCTTTTTCCTTACTTCGTTCTCTGCATTTACTTTTTTTTTTTTACTATTTCAGTTCAATTTTTGATACTTTCTCCTTTTTCCCTACTTTATTTCGCAGCTTATATACAGTAACTATTTTTTATTTACACCAAGTTTGTTAAATAAGAAATAACTTGTTTTTTAATCGAATAGCTTAAATAATGCGAATTTGAAATATATCACTTTCTAATATATATCTAGACAGTGTATTGCGTTATGCACACTTCGAGAAAATAAGATAGAAATAATAGTATATTGATGAATTTATAATAACGATTAGGATTATGAGACAAAAACAATTAGGCCATGTTTGGTTGCCAGGATTCTGTCCGGAAAAGTAATCTGATTCCTTAAATTTTAAATTCTTGTGTTTGTTTCCGTTTTTAATCAAACTGTGAAAGTAATCAAAATCCTGAAATAAGGAAAGTTAGTACAACTTTCCAGGATTCTGAATCCTAACTTTTCTTAGGTATTCTTTTTCCCAGTTTTAGGATTCTTACATATTTAATGCAATATAGTACAGTTTATTACTCCCTCCGTCCCGAGCTACTCGCTCATTTTCTTTTCGGCACGGAGATTAAGGAATGAGTGTATAGGAAAGTCAAAAATGACGGCTATAGGTGAAAATTTTTACTAAAAATGGAAAGAGTGCAAGTAACTTGGGACGCCCAAAAAGGAAATACGTGCGAGTAGTGCGGGACGGAGGGAGTATTATTATTATTATCATTATTGTTATTATTTATTACAATGTTTTAAAAATAATTTAAAAGTATAAACCATACTTAATTTCAGGATAATAAATAACTATAATTCAAATTATCATAATTATAACTATATTATTAATATTTTATTTTATTTTTATAATAATAATAATAATAATTTATTAAATAATTAAATATAATTATAATTATATAATAATATAATAATTATTAATTTATAAATTAGTAATTAACAATAAAATTGTAGTGAAATTTTAAATTATAAAATTTATTCAATTAAAAATTAAGTAAATATAATGATAATAATAATAATAATAATCTTATTATATTATTATATTATTATATATTATGATGTATAATCCATATTTAAACTATCCATCGTAATAATAAATAAAATAATATAATTATTATCATTTGTAATTAATAATTTATTAAATAATACTCCCTCCGTCCCGAGCTACTCGCTCATTTCCTTTTCGGCTCGAAGATTAAGGAATGAGTGTATAGGAAAGTCAAAAATGACGGCTGTAGGTGAAATTTTTTACTAAAAATGGAAAGAGTGCAAGTAACTTGGGACGCCCAAAAAGGAAATAAGTGCGAGTAGTGCGGGACGGAGGGAGTATGTATTATTTTTTTTTAATAAAAAATGATAAATATATTTTTAGTTTAGTGTTTAAATCAAATATATACTTTCAAATCTTGATATTTTCCAAACACGGGAAAGTAAAGTTATTAGAAATCATATTCCCGGGATTCATTTTCCCAGGAATCATTTTTCTTACCAACTTTACTTTCCCGCCAACCAAACATGGCCCTAGAGTTTAAAGCAATCAAAGTTTACTCTACAATAATTCTCATAAGTTAATATTTGAAATAGGGGTAAAATATGTTATCGGGAAATTGAAAACTAGGAGAGAACCAAAAATTGTTTTGTAATGATCATACTTAAAACATAATGATCCAATTTAAATTTGTAATTGTTTTTTTAAATAATCAACACATTCTTATTTAATCCTTAATTTTCTCTTTTTCTTAATTGAATTAACTAATAAAAAATCATCATGGCTAATATATCCTTGTGATGACCTAAATCTCCTACAAAATTATATACTGCTCCATATGAGATAATTAATCCAACCGGTTAATTTATGGGATTTTGGTCTCTACTATCATTAATTTTGCCAAAAATTTGCTATAGTATTTCCCATAAACTATAAAAGTGGTATGAAAAATCACAAACTTTGGCGGAGCGTGTTTCATTCCCAAATCCCAACCCAACCCATTTTAAAATTTTCTGGCTAAATACATTCTACATAGACAATTATAAAGTGTGTGATACACCAAAAAAAGAAATATTACTACGTCGTTTTATTTCCCAAATACTAAAACTAATTTCAATCCTAATTAAAAGATACGATGACTCTGTACGACATAACCATTTATGCAAGAAAATCACGACACATCCAACAATGCAACGTTCGAATCACGTTGAAACACACGATACAACAACAGTGCAACCATTTGACACGTGATACTCCACGCGAAGAGAAGTAGTGACACTACTTTCTAATCTTTCATACTAAATGACTGCATAACACTATTTGACCAAAGATTAATAATTTAAGCTTTAATTCTACTAACAAAATTTGAAGTCAAGACTTTGGGTTTCCGACATTAATCACTCTACAATTAGGTTATATATGCACACGATTGACCTGCTTTTTTATTGATAAATAAAAAAAAATTAAATACTGTGTAATAATATACTCAAACATGAGACATTTGGCCTCAAGTATTAACCACTATATTATCAGACCATCATATACATTAACTTGCTTTTTATTATACAATTGAATGGTTCGATTTGATGCAATTAGTACAATTTGTAAAAATCATGGATTAAATATGCCCGGTTAATGGTTTTGACCAAAGAATAAATGTGACGAGACATTTAATTTTGTGAAATTAAATGATATAGCGTCGATCTACATTTTACGTAGATAAATGTAGTATATTCACTTTCTCAAATCCGATTTCCGGTGAGTGAGAAATAGTGGATTAAAGTTGGGCATAATTAGCTTTTAATTAAAGCTTGGAGCATGTGCTTATGGAATAATTAACTAGTGTTAATTATCCCACATTGGAAGATTAATACATCTTTAATGTGTTTAAATTAAGTGACTTTATGTTACTTAATAATTATAGTGGATCAAGATGGGTGAAAAAGCCCACACGCGCGCACACGCGCGCGCCGCCGCCGCCGCCCGCCCCGCCCGTGCTCGTGCTCGTGCTCGTGGGCTTGATCTCGATCTTGATCTTGGACTTGGATCTTGGCAATTGGTCTTTGGGTGGTCTTTGGGCTTGGGGCTTGGCCCAAACTATTCTTTTTGGACCACCGCCAAGTCAGCAATCCAAGTGGCTTGACACGTCGTCAAGCGAGGCACAGTCACGGGGTGCCACGTGAGAAATCCACACGCTCCACACACGGATGGCACACTCCTGCCACACGCCTGTAACCGACGTCGGTTACGAATTGGCCATGATGAGCCTTCAATGGCTGGTTGACCCTGCATGAGGCTAGCCATACCACTGCATTAGGACACAACACATACCAGCATTCTCTGCATAAGCTCTCTCCCTCTCTCTGCATTGTCCTTCTGTCGAAGCTCTGCCCTCTCCTCCATCCAATTCGCCGGAGCTCTACTGATTGCGGTGCTGCATCAATAGAGACGTAGCCGTTTTACCTTTGGGGACGACACGCCAAACCGAAGAGCACTACCGGGGAGTATCTCGTCTTGCGGGAAGAGGCCTCCTCGACTCGGCTCAAACTTTTTTCACGGTTACTGTTTCGTTTTTACATTTGTAATCTCATTCTAGTTCAGTTTCCTCTTTTGTATTCCTTCTTTTGGGTTGTATTACGCCCGGCTCTTATCTCTTGTAATCCAGAAACCAACACAATTGAACTATAAGAATTATTAAGATGATATTCAGTTCATTATATAAAATAATAGAGAGATACAATATGTGATAAACCATAATATGATCTCTCTATGATTAATTAGTCTCAGAGGTGAATGTGAGATGATTAGTTATAAGATATGATCTAATCTTGGTATTATGAGGGTGTGTCAAAATACATTGTTACATAACGAACTTTTGAGAAGAATACTAAATAGTTACATTCATTGAGCGATGAACATAAAAACAACGGGTTACAAATATACCCCAAAAGCTCTAAATAGCCTAGTGGTAAGTGGTAAGATCATATCCAACAGTACTGCAAAACCTAAAATACAGTAGAATAATCCTCCAATAGTACTGTAAAACCAATCTCATTATAAGTTTTTGGAAAAAAAATACCATCTTTAGGTTTGCACTTAAAGTATACCAAAAACACTTTTCATAATTTGAGTTATTGCATTCAAGTCCAAATCTATTCATATTTATGAAAATAGAAGAAGAGAAGGAAGAGAAACTAACATAGAAAAAAAAAACTTACATGGAGAAGTTACCGGGAGAAGGAAGCGGAGCGTAGTGAGAAGAATAATCCTAATCTAATCTTATTAATATTTGATTTAGTTATTAAATAATGGGCTGGCCCATATTAGTATTATATTATTTAATATAATTAGAAGAACATAATCTAATTATTTTGCTAAGAAAGAGCAGTCACTTTATTCCTGTACATAACCCAATTTTATTATATACATTAATAACTAGCGGTACAAATAAAATCTATGGAAACGATTATTTTGTTAGTTAATGAAATACTATACGTATTTAATTTAATTTAAGATATTGACAAAGTGCTATAGGGTTAGTGTGTAATTTTATATAAAATATATAGGTATGATTGAAAAGTATAAAAAGTTAGTGGGTGGGGAATATTCTTTTGGGTTTGAGTTTAGTGTAAATGGTTGGAGTAAAATCAATATTTAACGTGACATTTACACTAAAATGAGTTTGAGTTTAGTGTAATCGTTAGAGATGCTTTAATAGCCTCAACATGGGTTCAAATCCTATCTAGTGTGGTTTTTGGCTATTCACTACCTCGGAGTTTTATTCATGGTTTCTAATTAATGTTTGAAGAAGTATAAATTATTTGTTCTCTCATCAAGAATTTAATATTTAGGAGTATCATTTATGGTTTCTAATTATGTAGAATATGATGTGTTTTGTTTTAATTTAAATTTTTAAACTTTTTCCAGACTAAAACTAAAATAAAATTCTTGTTATATAAACATCAAAGAACCACCGTTCTTGCGAAATATTTTTAAGTAGTTAACACTAAAAATATCTTGTTTGCACACAATGAAGGGACTCGTTGTAAAAAACAATTGAGATAATAGAAGAAAAGAGATTGATTGAATTTTTAATACCTAAGTCACTATAAAATTCTGAATACGCAACTGGTTTCTGTGTAGACAAGATTAACATATGATTAACACAGTAACACTTTAAATATGATTGACAAATCATTAACAATATTTTTTAATGAGAAATTTCGGAATAAGAGTTTAAATTCGCTGACCTTTCGTAATTAGGGATTCAATTCACTGACTTTTCGTAATTTGGGATCGAGGCATGCGTATTTTTCGTAACAAGGGATTTATGATATTTTAGCTTATTTATGTGTTTTTTTAATATTATTTCCCCCTAATCATTTATCAATCGTCTAAATTATCCTCTTCAAATTTTTACCTAAAAATGATATCTAAACATCTTCCCACTACTGTGTCAGTTTTTATACTGTTTCTTTTTCTCATTTCACATCTGTGCTGTTTCTTTTTCTCATTTCACGTCAATTAATTCATTTCTAATTAAATTCGCATAACTCTTTTGTATCGTGAATCAAAATATTTATGAAATAAAACTATAAACAACAAACACATGTATTTTACTTGATCAAATTAATCTCTAGTTTCTCATCATACAAAATTATTATTTATGTCCCATTAAATATCTCATATTTCATTTTTAATTCCTGAACAAATGTCACATAGGGCTGACAATTTTTGACACGATACGATAATCCGACACGAATCCGCACGAAATTATTGGGTTTGGATCAAGCCTTATTGGGTTCGTGTCCTTATCAGGTTGACCCGTTAAGAACCCGATAATTCTGGGTTGGGTTCGGGTTGGATGCGGATAACCCATTAAGAAATAACATTATTATTTTTTATTATTATTAAAAAAATATATTTTACTTTAGTTTTAAAATTTATTGTAAATCAGGTTTAAATCATATAAAACAGATTTCAATCGTGTAAATTAGGTTGAAAAACAAGGTTTGATTGTGCAATATTAGATTTAATCTTGTAATATTAGGTTATAATCGTGTAATATCAGGTTTGAGTCATTATCGTGTTGTGTCAACCCAAATTATATCGTGTCGTTAACGGGTTCGTGTCGGATGCGGGTCGTGTTCGGGTTTGAAGGTAGCAGGTTGGGTTCGTGTTCGGGTTTAGAGTTTTCTTAACAGGTCGGATTCGGGTTAGGCCCTGATAATGACCCAATCCGCACGATTTGCCACCCCTAATGTCACATATCACTTTACTATTTGTTTTAATGGATCTCATATTTTATTAACTCAATATAAACTGGTATGTGAAAGTATGTCTCACAATCCACTAATTTTTTCCACTCAATTTCCTTTATAAAGTCCAATAATTTTTTAAGACTTGCACCGATCAGATATGAGAAAATAATGGGGACCAACTTAATATTTATTTATTAAAATTTGAGTTTAAAAAACTTGGATCTTTAAACTTTATAAACTCTACGTTTGAATTTATCAAACCTAATAATAAATTTTTATTTAATGAAAATGAAATGAGCTCATTTATTTTCGCTTAGGATTTATATCGAGTTTATTGTGAAGAAATATGACAAAGGATTAAAGTAGCCAAAACTTCCCTCACGTTTGTTGTGAAAATCACATAGATCTTTGACGTTACATCTGAATGGATCATTAAATTCTTAAAAATCTGAAGGGATAATTTAGACAATTGATAAATAGTTATAGGGAAATAATATTAAAAAAACACATAAATAAGTTAAAATATCAGAAATCTCTTATTACGAAGAATACGCATGCATCGATCCCAAATTACGAAAGGTCAGCGAATTGAATCCCTAATTACGAAAGGTCAGCGAATTTAAGCCATTATTATGAAATTTCTCTTTTTTAATACATGATGAGTAATAAAATACAAATGTAGAAGAATACTAGTTGAGATGAAAATGTCTGAATTTATATTCACCTAAATTCGTATCGTAAATAAAAACTTATCCTTTTTCTATTTCTTAAAAGAAAGAGGGAACATCATTTTTGGTCCACGAACTTTGTCAAAGTATCATTTTAGGTCCGTGAACTTTGAAAATATCATTTTAGATCCGTGAACTTTGAGTTAGTGTCATTTGAGGTACTTTTTACTATTTTCAAGTTTTTTTAGACGAAAATACCCTCAATACCTTAAAATGTACGTATATATTTTTAATAAATTTATCATATACTCATATTTTTTTATAAATATCTTTACAATATATTTTTGACAAATTTTCTAAATATAATTTGACCTTAAATATTATCACTTAATTTTGTGACATGCAAGTAAAATTGCTTCTTCAATTTTTTATATTAATTTTTTTAAAAATTGAATAAAGAACTTTATTTAATAATAAAAAATTGAATAAAGATCTTTTTATAAACATCTTTACAATATATTTTTGACAAATTTTCTAAATATAATTTGACCTTCAATATTATCATTTAATTTTGTGACATGCAGGAAAACATCTTTATTCAATTTTTTATTATTAAAGAAAAGTTCTTTATTCAATTTAAAAAAAAATTAATATAAAAAATTGAAGAAGCAATTTTACTTGCATGTCACAAAATTAAGTGATAATATTTAAGGTCAAATTATATTTAGAAAATTTATCAAAAATATATTGTAAAGATATTTATAAAAAATTAAGTGTATATGATAAATTTATTAAAAATATATACACTTTAAGGTATTGAGGGTATTTTCGTCTAAAAAACTTGGAAATAGTAAAAAGTACCTTAAATGATACTTACTCAAAGTTCACGGACCTAAAATGGTACTTTGACAAAGTTCGTGTACAAAAAATGATGTTTCAAGAAAATACTTTGATACTTCTCCTTTGCTGCTAATGCTATGTGGTGAAATATTGTCTCTTCCCCAAAAATTAGCAGCAACAGTTCTTCAAATAAGAAGCAGGAATCCGTTTCCGTGCAGTGATTCCAGCAATCTCGAAATGGCGAGCTCTCTTCGGCGGCTGGCGAGTGATTCCATTAAGATTTCTAGATCGGCAAGAGCATTCTCCACGGAAAGCGCATTGGTCGAAACAAAACCCGGCGAGATCGGTACGGTTTCGGGCATCCCCCAAGAGCACCTCCGCCGAAAGGTATACTTGTAATATTTGCGGTTCTTTGAATTTATTTAAACAAAAGATGGATTGATTTACCTAAATTTGTTTTGGTGTTGGATAGGTTATGATATTCTCACCTGCCAGAACTGCTACTCAGCAAGGAGCTGGGAAGGTCGGTAGATGGAAAATCAATTTCCTGTCCACGCAAAAGTATGCCTATCATCTCTTGATTGCTTGCATTTTTTCTTTGGCTCAATCACCCTTTATCTTTGATCAATTTGTCATCCACCTTATTTTTCCTTTAAGAAACATTGGGCATAAATTGAACCCGGCTTCTTGTCGTGCGGCCTAATACTTATTGGGAATGTGTTCACTTTATTAAATTTGAGCTAGATCAGATTGTAGTTTCCATTATTTTTGTGAGGAAGGAATATTATTGGTCGATGCTACACACAGTCTTCATGCATTTGAATTAATGGGTGTTACGAGCATTGGAGTTAGCAAGTTATCATTCGATTCCACCAAGTTTGTTCTTTGATTCCAATATTATCAATTCGATTGCCTTCGTTGAGTCAGTGCTCTTCTGGTACACGAAGGGAAGAAGTTGATCCCAATGTGTTGAATTATTATATCCACTCTATCGATAACTTTGTACCTGAAACATTTTACTGGCAATGATAAAGTAAAGTTAAGATGTTTATGGCAAGGAAATTATATGGCCGCTAAGGAGAAGATAAAGGCACAAAGGAATAGAATTATAAAGGAATGAGATGAAAATGTGAACGGAATGAAGATGAGAAAGGATTCCATAATGGTTCTAGTGCTTGGTATGCTTAAGGAATTAAAGAATGGATTTCTTGATTTTCTTACAATTAAAGATGATGTCAATGACAGTAGTCATAAGAATGTGATCAATTATTCACTGATTGTTTATATCATTATGGTTGTTGAATATGCATATATTGTTTCTGATATTCAGATGGGAGAATCCACTTATGGGTTGGACATCCACTGGAGACCCATATGCCAATGTTGGGGATTCTGCACTAAGCTTTGACAGTCAAGAAGCTGCAGTATCATTTGCTGAGAGACATGGTTGGGATTACACGGTATGGTCTCCTTGGTCTGAGATCCTGACAGAACAAAATTTCCAAGTTTAAAATTCTATACTCGCGTTTAGGCTCTTTATGCAAGGGTTAGATATTAGACTGTAAACCGCTCTTTATTTGTAAGCTGGAATCTTGAAATTCCATGAAAATGGACTATGCTATAAAAAGTTGAGTTATTCGTAGTATCATTAAATGAAATAGAATCGAATTAGCATAGGCTTGTTTTTTTTCTCTTAAAGAATCTGGTTTGGCATTTTATTGGTCTTCCTGTATTTAATGGAACTGGCCATCTTGACACAGCCATTAAATTATTAACTTAACATCTGTTGATATCAGTATTTTGTCTATTTTGAGATTGGTTCAACATTGCACTGTCAAGACTCGAGTGAATTCTAGTGCTATTGAATCGTTTGGCATGTATTAGTCATTTATCTAAAATTTGGCGCTGTGTCAAGACTCAAGAGTGAATTCTAGTGCTATTGAATCGTTTGGCATGTATTAGTCATTTATCTACAATTTTGGCAGTGTCAAGACTCAAGAGTGAATTCTAGTGCTATTGAATCGTTTGGCATGTATTAGTCAGTAATCTAAAATTTTACTTTTGCAGATGATCTTGCTTTTGACTTTCTGGTCCTGTTATAAGTTTATCATGCTACTTAACATCTTCCATGCATATTTGTTTCACCAGTTTTAAATACTCCATGACAGTGCTGGTCTAATATTTTCGATTATGAAAGTTTCTTATGTTTTTATACTGCTTCTTATTCACAGGTCAAGAAGCACCACACCCCATTATTGAAGGTTAGATATCCTTATTTTAAAAATTTAGTACTTGTTTATGTTTGAGGTGATTTAGCAGCAGCCTGTTAAGAGACTTGAACTCCGATTCCAATTGTACTTTTACTTGTACTAAACATGTCTAAATTTTGTGTTCTATGTTTTCTTTTCACTTGTGGTGATTTCATGTTTGGTGTAGTTTGCTTCATATAGCACTAGCTGTTTTAGCAAAATAGTACTCTGAAACCAAATTACACGCCTTCATGTATAGCACACTATACACTATTAATTTTCATGGTTTACTTCCTTTCCAAGCTGTTTTTTGACAGAATTACTTAAACAAGCTTTGAAAACTAAATTGCTTTTGTAGTAGTGGCCTGTTACATATTTGACTGACCTTCGACTTTTTGATAGTTATACTACTATACATTCCTACAAAGATGAATACAAAATGAAATTTGAGGTCTCTCAGGACTCACGGTAGTCTTCCTACTGGGTTTCGTGTGCAGGTGAAGGCATATGCGGACAACTTCAAATGGAAGGGCCCTCCTAAGTCTGAGGCGAGCTAATTTTTCAAATTTTATCATTTGCTTGGGGTTTTTAGCTCAGGAAGGCCCAAGGATGAGTACTTTGTGTTATCCTTGAGTGAATAAATCTCACAACATTTGGGTGCCTTCATGCTTGATTTGTTTGTGCAGAGAGTTTCAATACGCTTTGCACTTTGTTGTAAAACAAGATACTTGTGTATTACAGAATTATATCCCAACTTTTAGATAAAAAAAGACTTGTTTGTTTTAATTTCTTTTTTTTAGATGGGTATCTTTACTGTCCTCTTGTTAGATTTTTTACTAAGCTCAATTGTCCAATACAGTCGAATGGAGCTGAAGGAAGAAACATCTACTTTTTCTACTTGGGTTAAATATTTCTTTTGCTAATTATTGATAAAAGTATATCATGCATGCACCATTACCCAAAGTGAATTTAACAATAAAGATAAATATAAAAAAGGGGTGCACTAAATTTACTCAAAAGTTCAGCTTGATTCGCATGAACTAATAATTTCCATAAGAACAGGCGAATTCATTATTTTTTCGAAAAAATAAGCACCACCTACTTAGTCTAAAATGAAAGAAAACAATATGTAGCTTTTGATTTTTGTATACAATAATACAATATCACTAACTAGCCGTTCTTGTATGGTCAAGAAAACTCACTACATTTACATTTTTATTTTAGTTTTCATCCTCGATGAAGATCGTTAAATTTCATAAAACTGCATTAATGAATTTCTTAGTGTTACTTGTAAAATATTCCACATTCGAATACTTGGATACTTAATCGTTACCATAAACAGACATTGATTCGTCTACAACTCCTCCTCAAATTTGTTAATTTCATGCGTTTCCGATTTGGAGTTTTATTTCAAACTGGAAACTAAGATATACTATGCAAAATGGTAACTGAAAGAAGAGCCTACCTCTTTGCTAATGAGTTGAGTTGCCGGGAGCTTTTAACCGTTGAGAAATTTAGCTAAAATAAAAGTGTGAAACTCTGAATTTCTTCACATGTCCACATAGCATATGGATTTGCCTTTTATGTGCAAAATATATAGAGTTTGTGCAGAGCTGTGGGGATTTATAACCATGTTACAACTTACAATTGAAGGGGGAGATCTATTATCTGTCTAGACTCAAGACTCAATTTATCCAAATCTCTTCATCTATATACAGGAACTGTGTAACAAATATATACTACATCCGAGATATGTAGTATATAGCCACAAAATTATGACCATAGTAGAATATAATAACGTACCATCTCCAAGTTGATATCATGTCCAGGAAAAGCAACGTCCTGTGTAACGAAAGACAAATATATTTGCTGAAAGTGAAATTCGAAGATAACCTGTTGGTAGAACACTGCAGTATAAATTTCCATGACGAAAGAAATACATGAGAAAGAGAGAAGCGTCAACTACCACAGGCAACTATGCTAGCAGATAATTCTTAATACTGATTCACATTCCTTAAGAATTAAGGATCAAGCTTTTCTTACCTTAGTAGTTGGTTAGGTTCAGAAAGAAATTACTACTATAATGCACTGGACTCCTATCAAAAGCTATGCAGCTGAAACATGCATAATGCTCATCTAGCAATAACCGTCAAAGATTTACATCGGTCACAATCAATTCCCAGTTACTGTTATAGCTACTTATAACAAATTGGTGAGAGCAGTTGGTCAACTAAACTTGGTTAGTTTAGATTCTTGAGAAGGTTTACAGTGGTGTGATTCAACAAACAGAGGTGGGAATGAATCTTTAAAACCACTGAAACCATCTCCTCTGCTTATATGCATCCTCTTTCTTAGGAGCTAGGGTTATCCTATCGGCATGGGAGACGGCCCATCTGTTGAAATCTGGTGAAGCAACCAGCTCTTCCAAGGCTTTGCGTGTGGACTCCTTTGTGAATGCTTCCCATTCATCCTTTGCAAATTTTCTTTGATAAGGAGCATCATGGAATGAAGAATAGAAAGTCTCCGAATCTGTTATTGGTGACTTACTAGTTTGACCTGAAAGGATAGCTAAATGTTAGCAAGGAATTTAATGACAGACTAAAGTGTTCAAAACATTTAAATTGAAGGAAGCCACCTTGAACAGGAGTATATGAAGCTCTGATTGAAGGCCTGGAGGCAGAAGAATTGGCAACTGGAGATCCATATGGATAAACAGGTTCTCTCACATTGCTCTTGGTCGGTCTACTTAACTTTCTGCAGGTTATTTCATGATTTATATTGGAATGTATGATAAACTGAAAGAAAAAAAAGCATGATGCACTCAGAGACACATGTCATTGACTCACTTGTAAACACGGCGAACAAGCTTTGGTTGGATGGACCTCAACCCCAAAGAGAATAAAATTCCACCAATCAATGCGTCTATTGCCAATAAAGGATCTATAGAGCTCTGAAAAAGAAATCCATGATCATTTTACGCGACATATAAAAATACTTTCGAAATTGGGGGTGATCAGGATACATTTAATAGTATGAAGAATCAGGAAACCTGAAGGATCAAGACAGAGGAAATAATACGAATTGACCAAGTGGCAAATTGAGATACACCATCATCAATATATCCATCATCCGTGATTACAAGCTTGCGTACAGCCCAAAAACCCAACCAAGATCCAACAATTAGAAGGAAAATAATCAGAAAAATTAGCAGCTGCAAGACATAAATAGCATATGCATTAGCACAATGTGGAACACAACACAGTTTATGGCAAGAAGTTCAAATACAATACCTAATTAGTGCATAGGCTACACAACAAGTTTGATCTGAGACATTACATAGCAATATCTATTATCAATCATAAGAGCCACGAGCTATTCTCATCTAAAAACTAGATTACATTTTTAATTTTTTTCTAGTAATTTTTATTGATAAATCATACTACAAGATAAACATATCAGTACTCAGTAGCATGTAAGTGGTTGTGTTTTTACTCTGAAAATTAAATCTCAAATAACTTGTAACAGTAGATGGTTTGTATTGTCAAACCTTGAAATGGATCTGAAATCAGATTTTTTATGTATTGTAGCGGCATTAAGAATTTAAGAGTGATCTTTATAAAAGCACAGTAAAAATGAGACTAATACCGGCACTATAGAAGGGAATTTGCATCTTCGTGATTATTATATTCGAATTTTTCCATCGGGGAAAGAGTAACTAAAAGAATTGAATAAAAGAAACTTACATACAGGATAATACATATCTTCAGAAAGTCCAATCTCGACCAATAGTGAATGTAGCAATCTTGGCACATAGCCAAGTAGAAAGGTTCCCATGCCAACCTGAATCAAATGAACAGATGAAGTTATTATACTAGCAAATAAAAATTGCCAATTAGATGGGGTGGCGTGTAAATTTACATACAAAGGAGGAGTACAAAATTATTGCAAATGAGCCTTTTCGACCAGTTGGAAGTAGCTTCATCCCCTGTGCCAAAGCATAAGATGATTAGTAGAATATCCAGAAAATCTTTACTTCCCTTTCTAAATCGTAGGACTGAGGCCTTTTCATTTGTTAATATCAAATTAGAAAATCTGAAAGAAGAAAACTTATTTACTTACCTGGAAAAGGACCATTAATATCACAAGTAAAGTCCCTGCAGCCATGGCACCACTGTAATAGAAAACTAAGGACTTGCTGAGCACAGAAGCCAAACTCATCAACCCTATTCCAGAAATAAGGAATAGTATCCTATACAAAAAGAACTCTGCAAAAGGAAATCAACTGTAGTGAGTGTTTGCTAAAAACAAATTCCTGTCAGGAAAGTGATTATGCATATAGATAGTAGTAACTGTTTCATAGTAAAGCTAAGTAGTGTTTTCAAGTAATAGTGCAATACCAAATGCAGTATCAATAGTAATCATAAATACATGAGAAATGATGATTCAGTCTTCATGTTTTTAATATGTACAAGACCAGTTTATGGGAAAAATCAGAGAATGCTAAAAGTTTGTTAGAACTTAGAAGCATTAAAAAAACACTCACATGGTACTTTTAGAATTTCAGCTATTTATGGCATTATGCAAGCATAACTTGAGTTTGAATTTGAAAGCACTCAAAATTGCTAAACACAAGCTAACTCATACTTACAGCTTTTATAAGTTCTTTTGCAAACGCTAGTGCAAGGTACAAACAAAGCTAAGAATCATATTAACCATTAACTAGCAAGCTAAAACAAATTACAGAAAGAAAATAAAATAGAGACAACAATAATATAATAGTATGTGACCATGGATGACAAACCTTCATCAAGAGAGACTTGAATATTTTCAGAATAAGAAGCCCCCATCCTTATGTCTATGACTTTGTGATCAAAAGGAGACATTGGTTTAATCCAAAACCCATCGGAAAGTCTTTCCCACTGGTCGTGTGGGCACATTCCTATCTCAAGAGTTACATTCCTGCTGTCACTAAGCATGTTATTAAGTAGCTAAACCAATAAATATTTCCAAACATATCTACCCGTGTAAGTGTGCATGTTAGTACATGGAAAAAATAAACAATAAAAGATGTTGTCCATGAAAAATATGTTAGCACCTTACCAAGCAATAGTTTTTAATAGAGATGATCAGATGAAGATGAAATATGTTCTTATTATCATATCAAAAAAATCAAACCTTCCTTAAACATACGTTCAAAATCATCCAAATCTAAGATATATTCATCAGGAGATTCAATGCCTTTAATATCTCATGAAAACTATGGTGTTTCAAGATTCAATCAGGAAAAAATCAAAAATTGCTTTCGCAAACGTAGTAGCATGATAAGCAAATAGATCAAGCTTTTAGTTGGCTATATGTTTCCAAGAAAAGATATACAGTAGTTTCCAGAATTAAGTTTAAGTGTTAACGACACAATACTAATGTTAATCAACTAAGCTTACTCTGACAGAGTATTGCTAGAATACACATCAATAGCCAAAATCACCAAAGCAATTAAGTTTTCCATCACTTGAGCAATATAGTCTCATCAAACCAACTTACCTGTGGAAACAGACATATATATTTGGTGGGCGGCCACTTGAGGTTGCATGCGAAACTTTTACCTTCATTGAATTAGCATACTTGTTTAAATGTTTGATCCTAGGCAAACCATGAATTAGAACTCTCCCACATTTAATTTTAGCTCCAGGCTTGGAACCTGGAGAATTTTCCACTATCAAGGTTGGAGATAGCTGCAATGTTGCAGGCCCATTTGCAGCTGCAACAAACAATACATACGCTGTGAGCTAAAATATAGATAATTACTACTGAACAAGCATAGCTCTATCTCACAGATTAATCTGCAAATAAAACTAAATTCACATGAACCAGGCAAGCAATTATGTATCATGGTCCTTGAAGGAGTCTTGTTCGGATTGTAAGGGGCGAAAAATCAAAAGAATTTGAAATTATAATACACAATATTAAAAACTAGTACTATTAAACTCTATGTATAATTATAAACTCCTATATTATAAAACATTAGTGATTGTAAAAGTATAATTAAAATATAAGAAATATATTATAATTAACAATTTCTTAAAAGAATTATAAAATTAAAATGAATTATCTTAAAAGAATATAAAATTAAAAAGAACATATTTCTAGTGAATGATAGAATTTTATTAATTTTTTAATCAACAAATATAATTAAATATATAAATTATACTAGTAGTAAGTTATTGTAAATAAAAAATTTAATATTTATGTATAAAAATAAATAAGTTCAGAGTATTATTTTCAAAAAGTAATGCGGCAAAATAATATTATACACAAAGATATATGAATAAACATAAATTAAAAACATAAATTTAGTAAATACTCCTAGTATATAATCAAATAGTAGTAAACTTTTAATATAATTAATCACATATTCTTAATATACATATATACATATTAAACACGAATTATTAGTTTATATAGATAAAATATTTCGTGTTTAACATATGAAAATAACTTATGTTCATATTACTACCAATAAGTCCTTGTGGTGTAGTTGTAGAATTGTTGGTAAGTTCACCAGGAACTCTTGAGTTCGACCCCTATCAAGGCTAAAATTTTAGAATAAAATTTTGAAAAGCATTTGAACCGGTTTCCGGTTTCGACGGTTCATGGGGGTTGAAGCAAATTAGGAGAATCGAAAAGCATGTGAAGTAGCATGTAAAACTATTTACAGAAATAGAATCGAAATCCAACCACGATAATCAAACCCGGGGAAGCAAATTAGGAGAATCCAAAATTCCATAACAGTAACTGCTTAAGAGTGAGCGTAAAGGGTTGATTTCAGGCATAAACCCTCACCACTGGCACTCAAAGCTACGAGCTTTTCGTTTTGTTCTGTCAGATAATGAATAACCCTGAACATATAGTTACCCTAATTATGAAGAGTGTTTACCTAAAGAGAGTTCAGAATCAGCTCCCGCGGAGAGAAACGCCAAATGCGAGAGTGTAATAAAGCATAGAAACAGTGTTGTTAGAGTAGGCATGGCTCATCGAATGCAGAAATGCAGAAGAATTGGGCGGTTTTGTTTGAGAAAATCAAATTTGTAGCAAAGAAATGATTTTTTTTCGTTGAAACTTTGAATTGCTCTTTTATTCCGTTGTACAAAGTGGTCCCCACCATCTTTTTTCCTAGCACAAGATTGGCCCAGGCAGTGTATCTTAGATGCTAAGGGTCTGTTTGACTTGAGTAAGAAGAAGAAGATGGATAACGACTAATAGCATTTACAAGGGAAAGGTAAATTGAGAGGTAAAGTCATATAACTATCATATTTATCTTTTCTTCATGAAAAATCATTTTTCGAAGATGGAAGTATTTGAGAAGGTATTGTACCTTTTCTCATTTTGAAGATATATCTTTAATTCTCCATCCAAGGAGAGATAAAATCTTATAACTACCATATTTGCCTTCTTTTCATGAAAAATCATTTTCGAGGGAAAATGTATTTGAGAAGGTATTACAATTTATGTTTTTAATGCATTTTGTACTATTATTTTATTTTTAAAAAATAATTTACCTTTCTATATATTTTTTTCCTTTGGAATGTGTTATTTTTAGGAAGAGTATATTTCATTTTATGAGAAGGTAAATAGCTAATATACTTCTTTCATTTACCTCTACCTTTTTTCTTTTGGAATGTGTTAGTTTTTGGAAAAGTATATTACACTTTATGAAAAGGTAAGTAGCTAATATATCTCTTTCATTTACCTCTCTTTATTAGAAATGCTATAACGAATGGTAATTTTTGTTGTTTGGAAGATAGAGTACAAAGATAAAAATGAGGGAGGTACTCTTTTGAAAAAAATGTATGTTTATCTTATACAGCAAATTTGACCCTTATTAAGGAATTAGTTAATTATTGATGAAGCTAAATTAATGAATAAATTAATAATATGAATATTAATTAAAGTAATATACCAGTTGATTATATTTATATATTACCCGTTTAGGATATAATGAGGAGAACATCAATAGATCATAAATCATCCCAAATATATGGCAGTGACTAAAACTAAGAAATATTGAGTAATTTAAGCAAAAACTATGAAATTGAGATATTAATACTTAATTAATTATTATTAAAATATTAATTAATTAAAGCAAAGTTGAGATGGTGGAAGTAGCCAATTTTCCAGCAAAGAACAACGAGAAAGACGACGGAATAGGGATAAAACAATCGAGAATAATGACATCCTCCGTCCAATGACATCAAGAAACCAGTATTCACGACGATTACACAGTCATTCTCCATTGTTGTAAACTACTTTTGGAAACGAAAACACTAACCAACTGGAAAATCAAGAAAACTGCGCATGGAAATGAATAGACATATACAAAACCTCTTTGATTACAATATTATCTGAATATATTGTGTAAAAGCAGCAGAAATAGCTGATATGAAATGTTGAAAATGGCAGTGTAGAGCATCTTGGAGGTCTCATTGGTTACCCAGTGCAAGATCATGCCAAGCATCAGCCTCAACTGGTTGGCTTTCCTGGTCTGAAAACACAAACATATTCATCATATCAAACTCCCCAGAAATTGATTCTTAATACCCAGCAACATGAGAGGTCTAGGAGCATAACAACACCATCGCACTAGCATACACAGTAACACTCCTATCAGTAAAAAATGTACAGTTTTGAGATTGGTATATATGAACTCCTATCCAGAAGCCTCATCATGTCAGTCAGACTTTGTTCAGAAGAGAACACTGAGTTGAGAGTCAACTGCGGGCTAGCATTATGTTTGATAATTTGTTGACATTTATATCTAAATTGTTTAATCCGAAGAATAATATACCTAAAAATAATTCCAGCATGCGGCTTGTCCTCAGAACAGTTTGACTACTTTAACAAACCATGCAAACCCCTAGATTGGGACGAAATCGGACCTTAAAAACTAAGGGGTCTAGAGACTAAGTGCATGCAATATTATTGGTCAGCCTTTGCCCTCATGATCTAAATGGATATGTGTTAATGAACATCCTTAGTGTTCATAACCAACTTCAATCTAATTATTTACCCAATTTGATCCATAATCCCTACTATAAGTCTATAATACTGTCACTGAAACTCTATGGGGAAGATAAAAAGGCAATTACTTTAAATAGCTTTGCATCATTTGACACAGTAACACCAACTAAATTCTTAACAAACAAGTAGTAGTTACTTTCCATCATCCAAACAAAGCATGTAGTATAAAAAAGAAAATTCGAAAGAGGACATACTTGAATCTTCGGCGTCATCAGTCCTAGAATCAATTAGAGGCGGTAATGGAAGATCTGAGAGAAACAAATTAACACTACATCAAAACTCTTAACAATGAAAGACAAGTGTTAACATACTCAGTGGAAATGCGCTCCTCAAATGACACAACAATGAAACAGCCAAAAAAAGAAACAAAATGAAGTACCATCATCAGGAAGAGTATCTCTCATCCATTCTTCATCCACAATGTCTATGAGGATGCCCAAGCTTAAATCCGCCATTTTTGCGATTCCCTTCATATTCAATTAAGTTTCCAAAATTCAAGGCCTCAAGATTAGATAAGACATCAAAATGTAAAAATGAAGACAACAAAAAACTTCTTGATTAATAGGCCCAAACAGAAACTGCAGAGAATAATACCTACAATTGATCAATATATCTGTACAGGTGAACACTGGGGATTTGGAAAACAAGTATAGTAGTATAAAAAATATGGGATGAGGTTGATGGGCTAACAGGCTGAGGCCTAACTGAAGCGAGCCGAAACAACCAGTCTAGAGCTCGACTGCTCGAGTCGTCAAAGAATTCGAGGATCGAACTCAACCCAACACAAATGTAAAGTTCGGATTCAGTTTGAGCTCTATTTGTGTTGTGAAATTTGTAGGAACAAGTGATTAAAAGAGGGGCGGTGATCTACCAAATTAAACCAGATAAATCTTTCCTTCATTTCTCTTTATTGCAGGTTTCTACCCAATTACCAAACATGTAGTTATAACAGAGCTGGATTTCCAAACTTCATTCCAACTAAAAATAATTCTCCTACTTTCAATTTTTTCTTCTTCATTATAAGTTTTCCGCAGCAACGATCCCTTTTCAATGCTTCTGAGTTAAAATATTACTGTTACCAACAGATCTCTTTCAGTTGTTTATGGATTTTAGAGCATGAGATGAAGATTATCCAATAATCTCCTTAAACATGTGGATTCTACTTCAAAAAGGACATTACTCATATGGATTCTACTAACCTTAGCGGATGATAAGAGGGGCGGTGGAGCAGTTTCCGGAAGCGGACGGCGAGCGGTGGCGGGTCGAGAGCTGGGAAAGATTGAAGAAAGGGTTTTTGGCTAACAATTTGGGGATTTCAAACTTTTATTTAGTCGTGGTTCTTAATTACAGCATGTAATTTTTAGAATTTAATCTTAATAATGTATTACTAAATGTAAATTTGGAGTTTTAATTTTTAAATAATTTAATAATCATTGTGAATTAAGATTATGAAAAAATAAATGAATTTAAAAATTGAAGGGAAAATTTTAAGATGTTGGGAATTGGGCGATGATTGTCATGTCGTGTAGCTCGAATGTTCAATTTGAAAAGAATATCTTTGAAATGGTGCGAAATTCGAAAAGCAGGAAGGGCCACTCAGAATCATTTGAGCATCTCCGCATTTTTTTGAAGATCCATTCACCACCTATTTATTTTCTTCTCCAAATGAATTTGCTCATTTACAGATTTCTGTGGCATCATTAATCTGTGTTAGCTTCCACATTTGATCGCACAGTCGAATTCTCGACTTCTCTCTTTGCGGCGGCGTGCTCCTTCATTCCCCTTGCAATTTAGGTAGTTTTTCCTATCCTTATTGTTACGCAACAAAAATGCTTACTTTTCTTTTCGTGGTTGAATTGATGTCTCTTGATGAATTGCGAGTATTTATTGATTTTTGTGCTTATTTCGTGTTTAGTGGCAGAGAATGGGTAAGAATGAAGCGAATCGCAGTGCGGTGAAATCGTGCGATGCATCTGATGATAATTCAGGGGAAGGGAAAGGAAAGAAATTGTGGAAGAAGGTGAAATACCAGCTGGTGGAGTACCATGCGCTGCCTGGATACTTGAAGGATAATGAGTATATCCTTGCTCATTACAGAGCTGAATGGCCTTTGAAGCAGGCCTTGCTCAGCATTTTCTCCATTCACAATGAGACCCTCAACGTCTGGACGTAAGACTTTTATTCCACCCATGCTTTTTATTTTGTTTTTGTTGCTATCAGTGTAGTTTCGATGGCTTTCGTTTGTAGCATGGTGATAAATTGTCTTGAGAAATGTTATATTCTTTCTTTGGCATGAGCAGCATATCACATAGGGATGCATATAATTTGAAATACTAATATTTACTATAAAGGAAAAGGAGTTGTGAGCAAACTAATTGGAGCAAGCTGAACTAATTGGAGCAAGCTGAACATGTCAACGTGTCTGTGTCTAGCATTGCCATGACAGAAAATTCTGAAAATGGTAGTAGGTGCGAGGAGGATCACGTGGTATCCCTGAGAATGTGGGCCATATGATATTGGTTCATTGATCATGGAGTTCTGCGTAGCTATTAGGTCCAGAGCTTTAGTTCAGGAGTAAAAACAAAACGTTCAGGTTTATAATATGGAGATCTAAGGCAGGGATTAGTGTTTAGTTTAGTCCTCATTTATCGTATTCTGGTTTATCTGTTTGTTTCCGTACGTACTCCTAGTTGTATCGACCAAACTATTCAATAAGTTGTTTACCTTAATGGAGTCAATTATTTTTTATATCATGTAACCTCATGTTTCTCCTTCCCCGAAAATTAGTTAGTGGGAGAGAAGCTGTAAAGCAATGGCCCCTGTGTTCCATAAATAGCAACTTCAAGTTTTCCCTCATTTGAGAGGACTAATTGTCACTATATCTAGTTTACCAGTGCAAGAGCTGTGGATAGATCTTTATTTGCTCTCTTTCTGGGCTCTTGGTACAACACAAGACATTTGTTTTATAGTACTACTTTACTAGTTATTTTCAAACAAGGAACCAAGTTCCTCACAGCACAACCATTTAGCTAGTACCTTGAGAGCTAAGAAATAAGCTTTATGATTTACCGCGTTGAAAAATATTACTACTTGGTTCTGCTTCATATTGCACTCATAAGTAGTACTAGTAATTCAGTTTTCATCTGAACTCAATGCTTCAATCTGTTTCCAGTACTAACAAATGATTTGAGGTAGACATCATACATAATAGAATTGCTTTAATTGTTAAAGGAATTGATGTATTAAGCTTAGCCTGCTGAAAGGTAGCCTTTACTGTGCATCTACCATCTTTCTACATTGATTTTGATGGTTAGTAGGACTAGTTTTAATTTTTAAGGCATGTCTTCATATTCAATGCTGGTTTAGAATAAAGACCATGATATCATTTTGTAAAAGATGTTGGCGGCGTTGGAAAGACATCATTTTAATTATTTTCTGGATATCTCATTTGTTTTTTGCTATCACTACTTTGGACTTATGCTACAGTGGTGTTGATGCCTTTTTTACTTCCTTAGTATGATTACATTTTTTGGAATATTCCCCATCATTCATTCAATCTCTGTTCTCTGTGCAGGCATTTGCTTGGCTTCTTCCTTTTCCTCTCTCTAACCATTTACACTGCTATAAAGGTTCCAAATGTTGTGGACCTGAATTTGCCGAGTGCGCTCAGAAATGCTGGTTTTCAGAAATTGCATGCAGATCTCATTACTTGCCTCCCATCCTTGCCACATATGCCCGCTCTTCACAAACTTCGAGAGGAGTTGAAAACTTCATTGCCTTCAATGAACTTGTCACCATACTTATCCAACTGGCACATTATGGAACTCCTCTCTAACTGTTTACCTGAGAATCTGAATTACAGCAACCACACTGATACTTGTGTTCTGGTACTCTACTTCCCCTTTATGGTGGTGTTTTTAGTTGCTTATTATTCTCCTTATGGTTTCATGATCTACAAATGTGAAAGTTGTCGCGAGATGCTCAGATGCATCCATTTATTTGGTGGTTACTTTTTCTTAAGCCTTACACATAGTAAGTTCTTTTAATGGGTGACACTCAGATATTATTCATTTTGCTTGGCCTCTGATATCATGTTATATGACTACGTCATCTAAAATTTTTAGTTTGATACAAGTTAGAATGAACATCCTGAGTATCTTGACTCCACAATTCACATACTAGTCTTGGCCTCACCAATATGATTTTTGATGAGATACTATTTCTGCAAATCTCACTGATTCTTATAACATATTGGTGCAGTCATGTGCTATAATACTCCATGTGTAATCTTGCATATTACTAGTATCTTTTTTTGTGACATCTGCACTCTGTCACGTATAATTTGTATCAGTAGTTCTAATTTCATATCCTGATATAATGGGAAACATATTAGAACGTTTGGGTTGATTGGATGATTTGCTAATTTTCAGCATAATATGAAAGAGGATGTGGCGAACATAATAGCTCCATTGTTGGTGAGGCCTATCACACGTTGGCCGTTCTTTGCTTTCTTGGGTGGGGCTATGTTCTGCTTGCTAGCCAGCAGCACATGCCATTTGCTCTCCTGTCACTCTGAACGCCTAGCATACTTCATGCTTCGGCTAGACTATGCAGGGATCGCTGCCCTCATCTCAACATCCTTCTACCCGCCCGTCTACTACTCCTTCATGTGCTATCCTTTCTTCTGCAATCTCTACATGGGGTTCATTACTCTACTAGGAATAGGCACAGTCCTGGCATCCCTTCTCCCAGTGTTCCAAACCCCTGAATACCGCACCTTCCGAGCATCCCTCTTCTTCGGGATGGGTTTCTCTGGTGCAGCCCCCATCTTACACAAGCTAATCCTGTTCTGGCACCAGCCAGAGGCGCTCCACACAACAGGATACGAAGTTTTGATGGGGCTATTTTATGGCGTAGGAGCACTGGTGTATGCAATGAGAATCCCGGAGAGATGGATGCCGGGGAAGTTTGACCTTGCCGGGCACAGTCACCAACTCTTCCATGTTCTTGTTGTAGCCGGAGCTTATACGCATTATCGTGCCGGACTTGTGTATCTTAGGTGGAGAGACCTGCAAGGATGCTGAGAATTGTTAAGAGTAAGTGTAGGTGGTAAATATTTCCATTCAGTGGTAGCTTATATTGCCATCTTTGTGATGTTGTGCACAAAATAATTGGACGTAAAATGCTTCAACAAGAAACTACTAGTAGTATTACTACTGCACTGTAGTATTAAATCCCATTTCGTATTAATGTTTTTTAAGTGACGTGCAATACTCAAAAAACGATCTAAGTTTTCTTGTGCACATATATAAAACTATACATATACTCAAAATAATGTTATATAACCGCCCGCAGTTTTATTACATTTAAAGTAATTGCAAATTCGAACATGATTAGCTAAAAAATATAATATTGAAAAAAAATAGAATACGTGAAAAAACCGTCTTTGAAAAATATACTTCATTTACTAGTAACTCAAAAGTATAAGTTAAAAATGGAAAAGATATTGTATAGTTACATAAATCAATAATATTAAACTGATTTATAATTACGAGCAATATAAAACAAAAACTATATTGTGTTAAATAGCATTCAGTTAAAGGAAAGCAGAGGAAGAGAAAAGTTGACCATACTTGATGACAAAACAATGGATCCTACTTCAGTCAGATATTCAACCGTAATAGTGTCATGTCAGTAATTATAATCCATCAATTTTTATAATTCATCAGTTTTTATAATCCATTTCCAATTCACTTCTACTATCCTTCTTTCAGTTGAATCTCATGTTATTTTTACTCATCCATTATTCAATGACAAATTCAGTCATCTTCTCTTTTCTTACACCATCTTTCAATTTTTCATCCATTTCACATTTTATATACTCTAATTAACTTAAATATGCAATTTAATTAATTATTATGTTAATTAAATTACTAAAATAGTTAGATTAGCATTCTAAAAATGAATTATCATCTAAAAACAGCAAAACAGTGAGTTGAGTTTTGCACTACTCCACGACTTCTAAATATCCAAAACACATGCCAAAATGCTATCGTTGAGAGTCGAACTCAAGACCTCCCGCTGAAGATATTATTTTGAGCGCAATGCGTCGTCATTTTCATTCCCGTGATGATTTGGGGTAAGCCTATTTTGAGTTACCTATCGTATGAAGTTCTTTCGGTCTCATCTCTATATTAATTGCTGTCTACCAATATTTCCATCTTTCCCTTTCCATGGAATTATTATTTCCCATGTAAATTTTGGCAGCGTTCTATAATTATTAATTATTCTATTATAGTTTCGAGTAATATCATCACCAACAACCCCACGCCAAATTTCTGTTACCTTCTCGTCCTTTATGCAATTTCATTATCAAGATAATATACAAAAATATTTTCATCCGTTTCACTCCTCATTTGTGCATACTAGTACTACCGTTTAAAATATGTACTCCCTCCGTTCCATAGTAATAAAGTTATTTTGTCATTTTGGTATATTCCATAATAATAGAGTCATTTCCTTTTTTATTAAAAGTCAACACATTTTTCCACACATACTCTACTCTCTCTTACTTTATTCTCCCTTCATCTCTCTACCTTTTTCATTTTCTACTTTACTCTCCATTTACTTAACTCACCTAACACAATTTTTCTTAATCTCCGTGCCGAAAAGAAACTCCTCCATTACTACGGAACGGGGGAGTAAAAAAGAAGAAAACTTTGCTGTTAATTACACGCACATAAATCACATAAAAAAGAGAGATCATGTTATTCATTTGGTTGTATGTGACAAACAAAAAAATTTAACATTGTTTAGCTAACTAAACATCCATCACATTCCGGCCTTCCCTTTGGATCGAGCCACCACCTCGACCATGTCCCGTTGGTGAAGAACAACACCATCCACACATTGGAGCCGAAAGGCCGCCAACGACTAAAGGCAATCGATGATAACCACCAACAATAGCCATGAGGGTCGATCGCACAGAGTCAATTGGGGATACAATAGCAGCTCAATTTGGCTATCAATTTGCAGACAAGCTCATCATAAACGATGAGGGCAAATTAGGTAGTATAGAAAATGGGCAAATTTTAAACAAAAAAGAAAAAAATGTAAAAGCCTATATCTGCAACCCTTTCTGAGATCTTGAACACTATAAACACATACAATAAATCTTTATGGAACAGTATTAAATTTGGATCAGATTTAATTGGGCAGATTTCATTTGAAACAACTTGAACAGGCCCTAATTAAGGTCATCCGCAATGCTATCATCCCTTAAATTTTTATTCATGAACCCCACTGTACTTTTTTACTCCATCTTTTAACTAAGAGACGGAACCTGCAACCCTTCATCTCTTATCCGTAACTTAAATTACTATTCATTTAATTTCATTTTTTTTATTTCCAACAAATTCAATTAATAAAAACACATTTCATTAAATAAAATAAAATTACAACATTACATTCTTAAAACAATAAAACAAAACATAATTAAAAATCCGAAAAAAATAAAAAATACATAATTTAATTTCTTCTGCCAAATTTTGCTCAAATGTGCTCCATTAGATCATCTTAGAGTTGGGCGTGGGCGATAGAGTCACGTGTCCTTGCCCGAATAGACAACCGTTCTTGTATAGAAGGGTGCACTCCACTTCGAGGCGGACTACTTGCGGTTGAGCTTCCGGGGGCTTCAGGATCCATTAGATCGATTAAATTTGGGGGAAGAATAAAAGAGATGATTTCAGATGAAAATTGGAGAGGAAAGAGAGATGATTTGAGAGGATTAGATGTGTGTTGGTGTGTGAAATGATGATGAAATAGGAGTATTTATAGAGTAAAAAAATATAAAATAAAAAAAGGAAAACGGTAAAAAACGGTAATATTACCGTTTTCGAATTTTTAAATTTTTTTTATTAAATTGGAATTTAAAAAAAATGAATTATTGCGTCAGCGTGACGAAACCCACTCGCAGGCCGGCGAGTGGGCGTCACGCATGGCCCCAGAGCGCGCCACGTCGCGGGAGCGTGGCGAGACGTCTCGGCGTGACGGGGGATCCAGCGGGATGGTGACGGGACTTGACGCTGCAACGCGTCCCGCGCTCGTCTCGTCACGGAGGGACGGGACTCGTGCCACCCGCATAACGCTTTGCGGGTGGCCTAAGAGCATCCACTATAGCCCCGGAGGGGGCGACGCCGGGGCGACCTATAGTGAGCGGGACGTCCGCCCCAAGGCGGACGAAAAATTGGGGGCGGACGAGGCGTCGGTGATTACGGGGCGAGGACGCGGCGGTGGGGGATAGGCGCGCCGGTCTATAGTTGGGCGGCGGTCGGCGCGCCTATCCGGGGCGGACGTCCGATATAAAAAAAAATTCCAAAAATTAACCCTATAAATACCACTCCTCTACCATCCATTTACACCATTTGCACACACTCTCCCTTCATTCACTATCTACACTTTCACTCTCTAAAAATGCACGGTGGAGACGACGAATCACCCGGCTCTCACGAATGGGGATATGGCGGCAATCCTTCCCAGCCGTCGGGGATATGGCGGCTATTCGTCTTAGCCGTCGGGATATGGCGGCTATCCTTCTCAGCTGTCGGGATATGGCAGCTCTTCGTCCCAGCCATGGAGTTGGAGTCAATCTCCCCTGCCGTGGGCATCGAGTCCAACTCCTCCACCATCTCAGCCGTGGAGGCCTTCTCCCACGCCCCAACCTTTGCCGAGGAATCTGAGTCGCTCGGCGTTTGGAGATTACAGACTCAACCTCGACGCCCTTAACCATCCGCGTCCGGAGACCCCTTTCCAATCCAGCAGCACTCCTTTCACTGGCGAAGATCAATACACACTGGATACGATGTTCGGTCTGCTCAGTTCCGGCGTACCGGATATGCCCGTTGCGACGATAGTCGGGGGGTCCGAAGGGGCTGGCTCGGGCAGTGGCGGTGGAGGCGGCGGAAAAGGTGGCGGCCATCGCAGTGTCGGTGGCGGCTCGGGCAATGTCAGCGGCGCTGGCGGATCGGGCAGCAGCGTCGACTCCGGTGGTGGCGGTTCAGGCAGCGGCTCAGTGGCCGGAAACAGACGGGGTGTCCACTACACCATAGCGGAGTCCATTGCTGTGTCGAGGGCGTGGGATGCCGCCACATCCGACCTCATAGTGGGCACCGATCAGACCGAGGTGAGCTTTTGGAAGCGCGTCCTGTTGGCGTACAACGAGTTCAAACCTCGCGGCGCCAGAGAGCGTGACGCGGAACAGCTCCGCAAGAAGTGGTCTAGGATTCTGCCGGCCACCAGGCAGTTCGCGGGCATATACCAGAACAACCTGCTCCACGCGGAGAGTGGCCGAAGCGAAGCTGACGTGAAGGCACTGTCGATGGGCCAATACAACACGGAGGGTTGGCCGAAGTTCACAATGTGGGAGGAGTATCTTGTTCTCGAGGACTCTCCGAAATTCAAGGTCATCTGTGAGCAAGAGCAGGCTCCGGCGCCGAAGCGGACAAGACACAACATTGCCGGGGACTACAACAGCTCGCAATCGTTCGACCTGAACGAAGAGCAAGCCGAAGAGCCCTCCGCTACACACTCTAGGTGTGCCCGCCCTTCGGGGGAATATGCCTCTATCCGACGCGCTAGAGAAGCTGGAGGTTCCTCCCGCCGATCGTCGGCAGCGTCTGGATCGCGCGCCCCGCAGCCAGCGCCTATACCGCCGCCAATGGTCCCTATTGCCAGCGAGGTCTTGAGGGATAACGTATATGTGCAGCTGATGCACGAAATGCATGAAGTCTGCAGCAAATACGAGGCCGCAACTGACCCGTTCATCAAGAATATATACTCCGACCTCATACGTCGGATCCAGCGCCGTCTACGCTTGGCTGATGAGGGTCCTGGGGCAGCAGCGGCCGACGGCAACGAGGGACACGGAGAAGACGGAGAAGAGGAGGAGGAATCGGACTCCGCCACCGATTAGACGGTGGCGGCGTTTTTTATATGTATTTTGTTTTAAATGTTCGTTATATAATTTTACCTTTGTCAATACAACAAATATTCGGTCGCAATTACCTCGTTTTATAATTATTTCAATTCAGCTCATTTTAAAAATAAACGAAAAAATTAAAATGAAAATTGGTTATAAAATTTCGGGATATTGAAAGTGTCCGCATAAAAAGGTGGAAATAAAAATTTGGGGTTGTGGACAAATAAATTGAGACTATGGATAAAAAAGGGCAGGGCTATGCGGGACGTCCGCCTATAGTGGAGGCTCTAATATCCAAAACATAAAGATTTGATCATAAAAGCTGCTGCTACTACTACTACGCTAGCTATTGCGGTGAAAAAGGTAGAATGAAATTGTAGAGTAAATCACGACGCTTGTCGGTGCTCCAAGCTAACGTATCAGGCGCAGACCCGAATACCCGGCCCCATTAACCCGTACTTTTACGACCACCTTTCTCCACAACCATAAAACCACCTTCAACCACCACTCCTCCCGCCGCTCCTCCTCCCATCATCACCCAAAAATGGACCAATCCCACTTCGTAATGCCGAAGCGCCCCAAAACGGCGTCGTTCATCTCCGACTCCTACCGCCTCACCGCCGGCTCTCTCGTCGCTTTCATGGTCGTCTGGACCATCTGGTCTTCCTTCCCCCCAACCCCAATTCTCACTCTTCCCGCCGCCAAAATATCCACCGCCGCCGCCCCCGACCTGAGCTACGCCTCGCCGGAGCGAAACTTCTACGACGACCCGAAGCTGAGCTACGCAATCGGGTCGGCGCCGGTGAGGAAATGGGACGAGAAGCGGCGGGAGTGGCTCCGGCAGCACCCGAGCTTCGGGGCCGGGTCGGCGACCCGGATCGTGATGGTGACCGGGTCGCAGTCGGAGCCGTGCAAGAACCCGGGCGGCGACCACCTCCTCCTGAAGCTGTTCAAGAACAAGGTGGACTACTGCCGGCGCCACGGCATCGACATCTTCTACAACAACGCCCTCCTCCACCCTCAAATGTTCTCCTTCTGGGCCAAGACTGCCGCCGTCCGCGCCGCCATGCTGGCCCACCCGGAAGCGGAGTGGATCTGGTGGGTCGACTCCGACGCCGCCTTCACCGACATGGACTTCCTCCCGCCGCTCCCCCGCTACAAGGACTTCAACATGGTCGTCCACGGCTGGCCTCTCCTCCTCCAGCAGAGGCACACGTGGACGGGCATCAACGTCGGCGTCTTCCTCATCAGGAATTGCCAGTGGGGGCTTGACTTGCTCCACGTGTGGGCCAGCATGGGCCCACAATCCCCCGACTACGATAAATGGGGGAAAATCCTCAGCTCCGTCTTCAAAGACAAGATCTTCCCGGAATCCGACGACCAATCCGGTTTAATCTATTTGTATTTAAAGGAAAAAGAAAAATGGGGGTAACAAAATCTTCGTGGAGGGAGAGTACTATTTCGAAGGGTACTGGCTCGAAATTGTAGGGAATTTCGACAATATCACGGCGAGGTATGATAAGATTGAGAGGAATGTGGGGGCGCTGCGGCGGAGGCACGCGGAGAAGGTGAGCGAGGGCTATGCTAGGGTGTGGGAGGAGCAGCTGAAGGGGAGCTGGAGGAGGCCGTTCGTCACGCACTTCACGGGGTGCCAGCCGTGCAGTGGGGCCCACAACCAGATGTATTCCGGCGAGAGCTGCTTTGATGCGATTACAAGGGCGCTTACGTTTGCGGATAATCAGGTGCTTAGGAATTATGGGTTCGTGCACCCGGATTTAGAGGATCCCTCCACTGTCAAGCCGCTTCCTTTTGATTATCCTGCTTGATTAAAGTTTTTCCCACCAATTTTTCTTTCTTTTTTTTTAACTTTATCAATCTTTACTAGAAAAATGTACTAATGGTTATATGGAATATATATCTTGTGAGACGTATATAAGTAATTAAAGCTAAACTTGAATGCCTTTACCAGTCTGTGCCGGTTTGAAACAGTCTTCATCATTTAATGGAATAAGTAGTTATTTCAATCAAATGCAAAATATGTGCTTTTTTATAGTATAGTACTTTGTTCTAGACTCATAATAAAATTGATTTGGTGTAACATTTTCAAATATCTAGATGGAAATTGGAATATATTTGGAGGAAGAACTATTGGCGATGGCAATTCGATTGAGAAGATTGTTCTATGTTGCCAACTTCTCCAAACTTTTTGCAATTGGTCTTATATGCTTATTGACGCACGTGCTTTTTTTATGCAGACACACACACACACACGTAGGCGATGTATACATCTCCAAATATATCATAACCATTAGAGCATCCGCAATGGCGGACGTCAACGCGGAATTCCCACGGATATGCCGGAATTCCGTGGCGGACGTCCGCCATTGTGCATACCGGGTGCGGATACGAAATTCCGAGGAGGACGTAGCAGGTCCGCGGAGTTTAGAGGAATTCCGCGCGGAATTCCGTCCTGACGTCCGCCATTGCGTGGACTGTCACGGAATTCCGCACGGAATTCCAGTGTGTTGCATTAAATGTTTTTTTTCTATAAATACATCTCGTTGAACTTCATTTCATTCACACCACTTGTTTTAACGAGTATCTCTCTCTCTAAATACCTTTGTTTCGAATCATCAATGGAGCACCACAATAGCGATTCTTCTTCCGCCTCGAGCGATTCACCGGCACCGCATTTTCCGATCGGCAGGAGTACGCAATTTTCCCAGTCGATGTCCCAAATTCTGGGGATGCTGCCCCAATCTCAAATGCCATCGGGCATGATGCCGGGGTACTACAACATGTACCCACAGTGGTATGGGATGATGCCCCAGATGCCGGGGGTGATGCCCCAGATGCCGGGGATGATGATGCCCGGGATGATGCAAGGATCGCCTGGCGCTTCGGGGGAGTTGGTCGGGGGTCCCCCAATCGCCGGTGGACAACGTCTATCGGCCCTTTATGGACTTACTGTCGACGGACAATCCGATGAGTTCTCCTCTCGAGACTCAGTTCACTGGCATCGACACGTTCTCGTTCGAGGAGTTGGGGCTTTCTCCGATCCGGGAGACTCCGCCGGCGCCAGAGAGGAGGGGGAGGACAGGGCGAGGGAGGAGAAGGGGACGGGGCGTCCCAGTGTACGCTGCTGACGTGGGGGAGGGATCCAGCCAGTCCAAGAGGACCATCTGGAGCTCGGACGAGTGCGTCGCGCTCGCGAGGCGTGGATCAGTGCGGTTGAGGATCCATACGTCGGGGGCGAACTAGCACATCGACCGGATGTGGTGGCGCATTAGCCAGAGCTACCTCCAGTTCAAACCGCCAACGGGGAAGGCCCACAACTCGGAGCAATGCCAGAAACAGCGGGATCGGTTGAAGAAGCCGCTCAGCTGATTTTCCGGCATTTACACAAACAACCTCCGCTCGGCAACCAGCGGCATGTCCGCCGAGGATGTTAAGCTGCTGTCTCACCAGCAGTTCCCCAACTCCGAAAAGGGCTTCGGGGAATTCAAATATTGGGAGGTGTATCTCGCGGTGCAGGATTCGCCAAGTTCACTACGGGTGTGGAATCCGGCTGGCCGAAGCGGACGAGGATCAGCGCATCCGGAGAATACAACAGTAGTGTTGGTTCCGCTGAACCCTCCCCCCGCCGATGCAGAGTTCCCCACTCCCACATCTTCGGCTCGCCGCCGTTGCCCGATTGGGAAAAGGTCCGCGGCGCGTTTGTCGAGGGGAAGTCCTAGCGGATCCGCCAGGCTCAATCGGCAGCACCCACCCAAAATGATCCGGATCCCGAGAACCCCTCCTCTGCCCGCATCGCCGTACATGACGCATTGTTATGTGGGATGCAGGAATGGCGCCAAGCGACCGACTCCCACTACAAGCGGAAGCTTAGACCACTCCTCAACAGTATGCGCCGCGACTTGGGGTTCGACGCGATGTCAGATAGCGGCGGCGGGGACGGCGAGGGAACCGACGGTGGGGAATCCGAGGAGTGAGGAGCTGGTTTTTATTTAAAAAATAATGTACTTTTTTTAATCAAGTATGTTTTTTTAAATAAAGTGGCTGAATTTTCTCTGTATTCGTGTTGAAATTTTTAATTCCGGAAAGTGTTTAATTTGTTAATTTGTGAATTTTGTTTGTTGTGGGAATTCCGCAGGGAATTCCACCACTGTGCAGTGGAAATTCCGTATGACGTGGCAGAGTAGTGGGAAGTCCTTATGACGTGGCAGGAGGTGTTTTTGGGAATTCCGCCGGGACATCCGCAATGGCGAATGTCCCGGCGGACGTCGGACCGGCGTGCCAGACGTCCGCGCTGGACGTCCGCCATTAAGCAGCATGCATACGGATACGAACATCCGCTGCGGACACCGGAGTTCCGCGGCTTTCCGGGACGTCCTTCGGGATGTCCGCCATTGCATTGACACGACTGACGTCCCGGCGAACGTCCTGATTTTTTATTTTTTTTGTGGATGTTCGTCGGGATGTCCTTGCGGATATCCGTCATTGTGTAGTGGGATGTCCTTATGACGCGGCAGAAGGTGTTTTTGGGAAGTCCGTCGGGATGTCCGCAGGGACATCCGTCCCATTGTGGATGCTCTTAGAAAAAACATTTTACTACCCAATAAACCCATTTTTTTCTTATTTGGCGGCTTATATTTTCAAAATCATCATTTTACTTTTGATTTACACATTTTGTGTACATAAAATGACTTAGTAATAGTTAAAAAAAACACACAAATCTCTATCTGCCTTCTTTCATACAGTAAGTAAACTAGGTGTTTCATTTCTATATTAATTTTTTCAATATGAATTGTATTGATTTCCAGTGTTGGTTAAGAACTTAAGATAAAGTGCCTTTGTATAATTTCTTCAATTTTAGTAATTGTGTTGATTTCCAGTGTATAATGAGCAGTGATTAATAAATATTTATGAGGAATTATGTCGTCCGTATTTATTAGGTACATGTGATATGCACAGGTGGTGCGCCGCCATCCCCTGCTCGATTAATTCTATGTTTTGTAAATGTTGGACCTCGGCTTACATTCGTACCACATCTTATATGGAGTCTAGAAGTTAAATAGTAGTAGTAGTAACTCAACTCGGTCATAAATTTTGGGAAAATAATGGCATTGTCTCGAGGTTCTCAAAACAATGTCGTTCATTTAAACACCTGGTATGTCCATAAATAGTAGGAAATGGTCGATTTAAGGGAGGTGGATAAAATCTAAGTAAGCACTTGCATAAGTTATTACTAATACTCCATTTGTTTCATAAAAATACTAGTATATCTTGAGATAAACGGGTTTTAATTGCATAATTGTTAAAGTAGGAAAGCTATAAAAAGGGAAAAAGTGATTGAAGCGTTGTTCATGGAAATAAAGCTCACTTCATTAGAGGGAAAAAGTTTCTACAAAAAATAGAAATACCTATTTTTATAAGACGGAACAAAATGACAAAATTAGTCTTTTTTTATGGGACAAATTAAATTTCATTAGGCCATCTTCAACTATTACATCATTCGCGAATACATTTTTCAGTAAATATCATACTATTAACTAAGTGATTTAACTCCAATTATTTAGTCAAAGCTCAAATTCAAAATAACATTATCTACTCACTTTTTATACCTTTTTGCGATCATAACTATACTTTTTTAAAACTAAATTCCTATTGACCTCACAACACTTTATCAAAAATATTTAAATAATAATAATAATATCTACGTATTAATATATTTATATACTCTATTAAATTAAAATTACACAATTTAAAAATTAAATTATACTACTATTAAACATGCTATAATAACATAAACTAAAATTTAAACGAATTTAAAGATACTTCAATTACGTAAACATACATTATTTATAGTTTGTAATTTATTTATCTGTCTTCTTTTTTATAGTAATACTTTGGCTCGTGTTTTCTTTTTATATATATTTTAATTATTAATTATTAATTATTAATATTACTTCAACTATTATTCTCTAAATTTTATATATATTAAGTAAATTCGGAAAATTAAATAAATGACATTAATTATTACATTAAATCAAGTAATTAATTTCATTAATCAAATCTATTTCAATATACTAATTTCTTTATTTCTCTTCCGCCCTTTTCTCATTGTGAAAAATATACAACGAATTGAGTTATAAAGTAATAAATAAAAATTTGAAAACGTATTGGATTTGTAATAGTACATATCTAAAAATGAATTTTTACTTGTAAAAAATTTAAAACAGAATGAATTGGAGTACTATTCACTTGTCCCATTTTCGATTTTGTGATGGTAGGGGAGATGGGTTAGATACTAAATATTCAGTATTATATGCAATGTAAAGTTGTTTTACCGATCATGTAAAGCATGTGAACTAAGGTTTCATGATGATTATGTATGTTGTTTTCTGCCTCTTACTTTTCAATCTGTCACCTTTCAATTGTGCATGCCAAATTAAAGCTGAAATTAATGCGTGTATACTTAAATTTTGTTCTTGCATGCTAACAAATTTAATCAAACCGCATGATTAGCGCAGCGGATATTCAAACACGAATCTCATGAGGTCGATACTTTTTATTCCACCGCACTCTCTTTTTCTGTCGATTACTTTGTTATTTCTGTTAAAGTAAGTGCACTCAATAACTCTACTATCACTAAGTAAAAATATGAGATATTCCCACTTTAAAAATAGCCCAGCAATGTAAAATAAATATTGAAATCATCTCAAGAATTAGACTTGAATAATTTTATTCTATTACATTAAATTATTTGTTTGACTGATTCCTATAGTATTTATGGTATATAAATAAATAGCAATTAATTTATTTAATTCTTGATCTTTTCCCTTCAGTGTTTGATTCATCTTGATTGCTTGATTTTGATTGATTTATCCAATACTATGTTTAATAAAAGAAATATGCGTTTTGTACAATGGTTTAAGCTCAAGATTCGGAATAATTTATCAAAATCCCTAGCCATCCTCTCGCAATTGGACATTTTTCAGATAAGCGTTTGCCAATTTTAGGTTATTATATTTTATGAGCTAACTCTAGCTAATCATATTTTACAAATATGATTCATATTGGCTAATTTTATACCCTTAACCTAATTTTACTTATATATTGGCAACGATAATCAAGATTAATGTTATTATAATTGAAATTTACGGTCTTTTAATAGTATTTTTAGGACTTATATATTTACCGTTTAAAAATTGACGGAATTGTTAGTGTATGACCAATTGTGATCTAAGTTGAAATGTTTAGGATGCAAAAATTCAAAAGATAAAGTATAGTACCAAGTCCAAAATCATAAAATTGACATATGTTCAGGACCAGTTTTGGCATGTACTCATTTTAGGTACTTATTTTATGAATAATCATCATTATATTAATATTATAGCAATTAATTTTAGACTTTTCAAAAGATTTCTAAAAGATGTAAAGAAAAGCAAACCGACATGTATGAAACGAAATAAAATTGCGTTTCATTCTTATTATAACCGAAGTATATTCTCTTATGCTCTTTGGCACATAAGAGTGAATCATCCAATTTTTATTTTTTGTCAGTCCATCAATAAATATCTTATTTTATTTTTATTGCTAAATGGACACCTTATTCAATTCACATTTTATTATAAAACTAATATATAAAAGCAGGATCCACCTCTCACTTATTTTTTCTATCCACTTTTTTATAAAGTCAAACATTATTTTAAAACCCAAGTCGGTTAAATATGAGACATTTATTCATGGACGGGAGAGTATTAAACAAGTAAAAATTTAGTAGTATGGACTAACTGATCATATTAGCATATGATATGTCTAGCCAATCCAATTAGAGTTACTAACTCTGACAAATGTAGCTATTTCCAAAATGCAACAATTGGGAATTCAAATATCAACGTACTTTTGTATGCTCTAAACAAAATTAAGCAGATTATATGACATCAACAAGAGTCAAGAGCAATGTTTTAAAAACCGGACCGGACCGGCCGGTTCGACCGGTTCAACCGCGAACCGGTAGGCAGTCCGGTCCGGTTCACCCCTAAAAACCACTAGCACATTGAACCGCCGTGAACCGGTGGAACCGGCCGGTCGGACCAGTCCAACCGCGAACCGGAAACCGGTTTTTCAATTTTTCAATTTTTTTTTTTTAAATTTTGTTCAATTTTTCAAAAATTTTTTTTTTTTAAATTTGTTCTTGCTAAGACTTGAACACATGACCTCATCTCTAAATATCAACTTCTTTACCACTCCACCACATGATCATTTTAAAATATTATGAACATTAATTATCCTTATACATTAAATCTGAAATTCTTTTTCCACCAAAACTAATAATTCATATTAGTTTTGTATTCTTTTAAGATAATTCATTTTAATTTTATATTCTTTTAAGATAATTCATTTTAATTCTATATTCTTTTAAGAAATTGTTAATTATAATATATTTCTTATATTTTAATTATATTTTTACAATCACTATATTTTACAATATAGGAGTTTATAATTATACATAGACTTTAATACTAGTTTTTAATATTGTGTATTATAGTTTATTATTGTATTCAAACTTAACGTCATTAAATATTCTAATATACTAATATAAGACTTGTTTTCTATAATAATACAATTAAAAGTATAATACTATAATATTTATTGATAAAACATGTAATTAAATTTTATTATTTATAACTAAATAAATAAATATATATGTATAAACAGTATTACGGTTCAACCAATGGTTCGACCAGTGAACCGGTTGAACCAGTGAACCAGTAACGACACCGGTTCGCTGGCCGGTCCGGTTTTTAAAACATTGGTCAAGAGTGTGATCCAGGTCCAAGTTTACACACTGTTTGGGTGAAGACAAAGCAAAACCATAAAACTTTGATTTAAAGTGAAATAAATGTATACAACTTTAATCTTTCTATTACTTCACTGCTGAAATCTCCGATTCCCTTTCACACCCCTGATTGTGAATCCCATCCTATGTTACCCAAATACAAAACCAGAAATTGAAGTAGATTAACTGCAAAATGGTGGTAGTACTATGTAGATGCAGTAATTAATCAGTAAAACGGCAGAGGCGTAACAATGGAAACATTCCCCAAATCAGGATGCACAAAGCCATAATTCCTCAAGACTTGATTATCCGCAAAATTAAGAGCCCTCTCCATCCCCACCGTACACGAATCCCCTTCATACGCCTCATTATGCTCCCCACTACACGGCTGACACCCCGTGAAATGCGTCACAAACGGCCACCTCTCTTTCTCGTCCGCCGCCTCCCCCCCCCCCTCCACCTCCGCATGCCGCCTCCCCACCTCCCCCTTCCTCCCCATCTCCTCAAACCTCCCCACTATCCCAATCCAATACCCATGCAGCGAATACCCATTCTCCACGTATATCTTCTCCCTCCACCTCCTCCCCCCCTTCACCAGCAAATACACCAGCGCCGACTGATCATCCGAATTCGGAAACGCCTTATCCTTGAGCGTCTCCCGCAACGTCTCCCCCCATCTCACAAACCTCGGGCTCTTCGGCCCCATCTCCCCCCACGTGTCCAGAAACTCCATCGACCACTGACAATTCCTAATCAGAAACACCCCCGCGTTCAGCGACACCCAGCTCTTCTTCTTGTAGATCATGTCCTCCCACCCGTGCACCACCATGTTGTGATCCTTATACCTCTCTAAAGGCACCTTAAAATCCATGTTTGTGAAGATCGCGTCGGAGTCCACCCAGAACAGCCACTCCGCCTCCGGGTGCGCCACCATCGCCGCCCGGATCACCGGGATCTTCGCCCAGTACGACCGCATCTTCGGGTGGAGAAAAGCGTTGTTGTAAAAAATCCCGTAGCCGTTGATCCTGCAATAATCGACCTTGTTTTTGAAGAATCGGAGTAGGAAATGGTCTCCAGATGGATTGGAGCATGGGGAGGATTGGGAGCCGGTGATGACGAATATCCGATTCTCCGATTGGGAGAATTGGGGGTGCTGCTTGAACCATGCGCCTCTTTTTTCGTCCCAGTCTGTGATGGGGTTGTCAGTGGTGTATGACGTGTCCGGGTCGTCGTAGAACGTCGGACCCTTCGATTCGGCGGGGGGCGGGTCGGATCGGGGGTAGAGGAGGCGGAGCCATGGATCGGCGAAGGTTAGCATTGGGATGAAGAGGAGAAGTGATGCGGCTGCTGTCACGCATGTTTTGAAGCAATTTGAAGGTTTTTTTTGGATGGGTTTCGCCATTTCACACTATATGGAATATATGGGATATGGCTATGTTAAATCTTTTCTTTTTATTTTATGGGGAATGTGTTTCTATTTTTGGTGAAAATTATTTAAAGGGAATTGAATTTTGTGAAATGCAAATCTAATGTTTCCGGAAGAGGATGTGATGTGTGTGCATTTAATTTACAAGTATTTCTAATTTGTATGCACTCGTTAGGATTTAAGATTTTAACGCCATAATTCAAGGGGAAGTTTTTTAGTCTTAGTCTTGATTCTTGAAAATGACAATGGAATTTGATTGTTTATTTCCACTTTTGATGGTGAGAAAAGTCATGATAGCGGAGATTTGAAGAAGGAAATAGTAACTAACTATTCATTACTCCAATTTATTTGATGAGTGAAATAATTATATAATAATATTTTTCCATCTTTTCTTTTCCATCATACAGAATATAGTAAAAGTTTCTCCCTTTTATTCTCTCATTTGAAATTTTGCAATGAAGAGAACGTTCTTTTAATGAAAATTTGGCGTATGTCCATTTCTGTTTTTTTTTTTTTTGGTATAGAAGAAATAAATGTTATTTTCTTGCCTATTTGCATCAGTCAATGAGATTATTAATGGTGGTTCGTTTTATTCCTTTGTCTGCTTCTTATGCCACGTGCAAAGACTCTTAAGGAGTTGTGGGCTTTTTCTACAAAGTAGAGGGAGCCCTTCACGATTCCGGCCCATGGGCTTATTGCTGAGAAAATATGCAACAAAAGTCACCATGAAATTGTTTTTATGGAAGTAGTAGTAAAATAATGTCTCTCTATTTTCGTTAATGTCTCTTTATTATAATTATAGTAAATAACTATGAGTATAATAATAACAATATTATTATTATTATTATTATTATTATTATTATTATTATTATCAATTAATAACTTAAGACAATTATAATATATTATTTAAATATAATTTTAAACTCAGGTTCAATAATAATAATAATAATAATAATAATTAATAATAATAATTGCAATTGTACATAATAAATATTTAAGAAAATATAGATTTAATTATTAAAACTATGAATCAAAATAATTATAGTGTTTATTATTATTATCTTGAATAATTACTACACGTATTATGCGAATCTTAATGTAATTTTAAATTATGGTTTATATAATTAGTTATAATCATAATTATTTTATCAATTAGATATTTAATTTGAAAAAATCTTATAAACTGTTATGTTAATTAGTCAATTATATTTAATGGATAATATAAATTCAAAATCCTAAACACTTTCCTTAATATTTTTAAATATTGAATAAGTAATATGTCAAATGTCATATTTCTAGGAATTATATAATAAGAAATCATAATCCTCAATAATAATTAGTACTCCATCCATTTCTTCATAGTTGAAGCGAAACTTTTCGGCACAAAGTTTTAGAAAGGAATATTGGGTGTGTTAAATAAATAGATAAAAAAGTAAGAGAAAGGAAAAGGTAGAGAGAATAAAGTAGAGAGAATAAAGTAAGAGAGAGTAAAGTAAGAAAGAAAAAAAAGTTACCATATATGGAAATGACTCAACTATGAATGAACTTTCCGAAATGGAAAAATGACTCAACTATTAAGAAACGGAGGGAGTACTCTTTTGACAAACAAACGAACTCCTTACATAGTTAACACGATTTTTACCATTCCAAAACCTTTTTTACAAATTTTAAAACTGAATCAGTTCACTTTCTTACACTAACAAACTTTTACCACCACAACGACTTTTCTCTACATATAAAACGACGTCGTTTTAGCTTTAGAAAACGACATCATTTTATGAATATTCGGCGATCTCCACGTCAGCTTTTAGGTTTGCCACGTAAGCTAGTTTTCAACCGGAAAACTGCAGGGTTGGGTCAAATGGGAAATACTAGCAACCCGGTAAAATTTGTGACATTATACACCTATTTTTTAGTTCGTGAGAAAAACCGAAATTTGGCAAAAGTTCGTGATTTTAAAGGCAGTTTGCCCTTTTATATACTTAGTATTAGTTTCGAAAAAAAAATTCCAAGCATAGTTCCCCTGAACCCCAAGTGGGTGATTCAATTGATATAAGAGCAACATTTTCCGATGAATCGGGTATATATATGATTCTGGATTTGCATATAAAATTGAATTCAACTATAATTAGGCAGCTTAGTATATGTATGCTTTAATTCAATGTACATTGAATTCAGTAATTCTCATGGTATGATGAATTGATCACAGATAAAATAAGAGGCCGATCGGAGTTGATCATTATGTCTAAAGGAAGATGCGATGCGATGCGATGCACCTTTCTAAAACCAAAAAATAACTCAACTCAAGAAAAGACTATGATATGTTGGAAAGCGTAAAAGGAATCAATATCATCATTACTTCTCATTTTCAGCTTTAACCAAGATTACTAATTGGTTTAAATTTTTAGTTTAATTAGCCTGCAATACAAAGACTCACGAAATCCACAAACGATCCATGAATATAATTGCATGGACTTTAAAATTCATTGTGTTAGAAGATTAAGGTTAAAATTAATTCCTACTACAAATTAGGAGTAATTCAGAAAATTAGTCACTCATACTTAACCGATGAGGTTTATGTGGTGATACTTCTTTGATCGAATATAAGTTTAGTTAATGTCACAACTCATAGTGATGGCCAATATAAGTATTTCCACTATTACATTATATTTTGCAGTTAGATATCAAGTTATACGCAAAGATAACATATAGTGTCTGCTTGATTTAAAAGGTGGTAAGGATTAGAATAATTCTTTTGACAAGTTCTTCTTCTCCCATCATCTTTGTATTTGTTGACCAACAAATAACACTCTGTCCTATTGTAAATTTGTTAAATGCCTATTGTTAAATGCCTAGCTTCCTAAGAACCTCCCGTGAATTACAATTAAGTGGCAATAAAATATTAAACCCCAAACCGAAAGGCCAACCCAACTTAATTAATCAATTAATCACTTAATTTCATAATCATGTCTTTACAGGAGCGAACGTGCATTTCTATATTACTATCTATATAGTACTACTCTTTAGCAACATTAAAATAATTAATAAAGCCTTGACACCTTTTATTTTTCCTTGTTTTTCATTCCCTCTTGGCTGTGATCCATACTTGCTTTCACTTTGAATATCAAATGTCTACACATGAACACATATTGCCAATTTAAGCCTTTTAAGAAAAATATAGACTAATCTAATCAATAAAAGTAACATACATTGATGCCAACAAAACAACAAACATGACATTTACATGAATTACAAATCAACATTATTATCATAAACAGACATAAAAAAAAATGATCATGGGAGAAGCTTAAGTGTAGACGAATGTGCATAAGTTTTATTCCTGTGGTAGACAAATTCTCCCAGCAAACCCATTCTATCATCCTCCTCATTAATCCTTCCATGAGCAACCGTCTTGCTCCGCCTCAATCCTCCCGCTCTGGCCGGGGCAGCGGCCGGAGTGAGCCTCATGAGGTCCCGCAGTTGCTCGTCTGCACTTCTGAAGCCCGAGTTAACGCTCGCGCTTCTGGGCAGACTAGCAATGTGCGGGGTCGGGCACCCCATGGCATTGCCGTATGTCACGCAGCCGCCGCCCGTAGCTGCGAGGCTCTGCATGTAGAGGTCCCGGGCCCGGGCCAGGGCCCGGAACGGGCATTTGATGTAGCGGACGAATTTGCTCTGCGCTCCCACCCTTTTGGATCTCATCTGGAATGAAGCTAATTTGAAGAGTAATGTGTTGTGGTATTTATATAAATGTTGGTTGAGAATAATTTATTAGTACTGTACAACATTATGATGCGATTTGGAAAGTGAGACGTTGCGGGTTGTGAGGCTCTTTTGGCGGTGTGGACCAAGAAGAGCACATGGAAGGATGCCATCCATGTAATGTTTTGATTATTCATTGTTGGTAAAAGTGGTGGACTTTTTCGGAAATTGTGATTGGTTTTTTAAAATTGCTATCTCTATTCCTACCTCTGTGTTGCAGCAGGCAGCAAGAGTGCCATATTTGAGGACTCTTGCTTCAACATAGTAAGTATTAAGGGAAGGGCAACAGCTCATTTCTGGAATAATTGGTATAAAGTTTCTTGCCCCAACTGCAACTCAAGAGGTCATGCTTTTTTTCTTTTTTTTTTTAAGGTTTTTCTACACCTTGATATGTAGTAGTTCCTTTCTGGAATTATTGATCCCTGCATAATGAAGCCGTTCATGATATTAGTGCAATTTTTGTAATTATTCTGTCCATTTTGTCATTTTAGTTCCAAATAAAAATTCTCTTTTATTTTTACTATAAATAGCAAATAGACAAAAAGTCCAAAATATAGAGAATACAAACAAAAAAAACACTACCAAACAGCTAACCTAATCTAAAAGAAAAACAAGGGGAAAATCTCCTATCAAGAGAGAAAATTACCAAGCAGAATCAAAGAACAACGACTCAACACAATGAATCAGAGTTACAGGCTTAGAGCAGAGAGCAAACATACACACATATGACTATAAGTAGATACCCAAAATCAGGCCAAAGAAAAAACACCATACCAGAAGTTATGCATTGCACCTTATTCTCTTATTATTCCTTGCACACGTCCACTCCCTAATTTCGCCCAAATTATCAAACAAATAGCTACACGAGAATGCAAAATCTGGGCACCATCCTTTCGCCTAAATTCCAAGGTGCCAAAATAATCTTTTTTTCCCAAACTCCCTATTGGTTTCGACACCTTGGAACACAATCTTGTTTTGTATGACCCTGATAGCCCACGAGACAACGCAAAACATGAAAATCTAAATTTTCTCATCAAATCCTCTAAGGTGGTGTTTGGTTTCCTAGGTAAAATATTATCGAGATATAGTCTAGGATTGAGTTGTGAGATTATTTTAGTTGGAGGGAGTAAGCTATGACTAATTTTCCCATGATTATCCACCTATGATTGAGTTATGAGGTTGAATCCTATGAACCAATCACACTACATATTTAATCCCAAGATACAATCTTGGGATTAAAAAATACGTGATTGGCTCTTTGGATAGGCAAAAAGAGATACCCTATGTATCGTTTATAAAAGTAGTACCATAGGATGCTAGAATGCCCACATCTGAAGAATAGATGATATCTCCGGTTCTTCTTCATAGTACTATTTCTTAAGACTAGTGCAAGACAAAATTCAATTAGAGTTAAATGAGAACTCTTATTGCAGGACATAAGAGCATCCGCATCGGTGCTCTTGCCAACGGCAAGAGCACAAGCAATCGACGTGGCATGCTCTGGTTTTAAAAAAAAAATTAACTTCTATATAAGGGAGGAAATTACAAATAAACTCCTATACTATAGATAGGAGGAAATTATAACTGATGTCAAGAGGGCTCGAACTCAGCACCTCATGCAATAATGTCTAAGCTCCTTGCCGCTAGGACAAAGGCTCTGGACGACGTGGCATGCTCTGGTTGGCCGTAGTTTATCATTTTTTATTATTTTTTTTAGAAAAAATTCAAAAAAATCCAAAAATTTAGATTTAATAAAAAAAATATTTCTCCACTTCCCAATAAAATATATCTGTTTTTTTCACACTTTTAATTTATTTTTCGTTATTTTTACCCCAAAATTGACACTTTCATCTAGACATCACCAAACCGAACCGGCCCGGAACCGTCACCGGCGGTTCCGAACCGGAACCAGAACCGTCGGCGGCGGTTCGAACTGTGATCGGAACCGGTGGTTCCGACGGGCCGGTTCAGGTTCAAGAAATTTGCGAACCGTAACCGGCGGTTCCGAACCGCCGGTTTCGCCGGAACCGGTGGTTCTGAACCGCCGGTTCGCCGGTCCGACACCTTTTCAGGCTACCACCGGCCTATACATAGCCTTTTCAGAAACCGGGTCAGAAACCGCCGGTTTTCGTCAGAAAACCGTTGACGAAACCGGCGGTTTCTGACCAAAAACCGGCGGTTCAAGGAGTAAACCGGCGGTTCCGCCGGATTTCAAAATTTTGAAATTTGAAATTTGAAATTTTTTCTTTTTTTTTTCTTTTTTTAATCACATTTTTCCCCTATAAATACCCCTCCTCTTCATTTTCTACTTATCCCATTCTTGTGTTGATAAGAATTTCTCTCTCAATCTCAATTTCTCTATTCTCCATCCTCATTCTCTCAAGTTGTTTACGTTAATAATTTACTCACGGTATTCTTGTTCACGTTATCATATTCACATAAACACTACTCTCTATTCTCTACTTCCAATTTCCATAATATCATGTCTTCATCTCGTCGTGGTGGTGATCGGGGCAACAGTAAAATTGCAAATTACAACGGTAAAATTGCAAATTACAACTTTAAAATTACAAATTACAACTTAAAATTTACAAATTACAACTTAAAATTACAAATTACAACTTCAAAATTGCAAATTACAACTTATTACTTAACATTACAAATTACAACTTTAAAATTACAAATTACAAATTACAACAATTACAAATCGAAAAATTTAAATACAAGTTACTTACAACAATTACAAGTTACTTACAACAATTACAAGTTACAACAATTATAAATCAAAAATTTTTAATATAAGTTACAACAATTACAAGTTACAACAATTACAAATTTACAACTTACAAGTGTTGACAAAAAAGACTTAGAAGATCATTAAAAGATATTCCTCATTTGATAAGTATCTTATTGGTGAAAAAGTGGGTAATGGGTATCTTTGGGGCAGATGGTACTGAAACACAAATTTATATATGGAATCTGGATGAATGGGGATCGGATTATAGTTTAAAATGGGAAGCTGGGTTCACTGGCGGGAGTTCGTTTCATCAGGCCATCAGGGTGGTATATTCATCCGAGTCTGACGATGAAACGAACTCCCGCCAATGAACCCAGCTTCCCATTTTAAACTATAATCTGATCCTCATTCATCCAGATTCCATATATAAATTTGTGTTCCAGTACCATCTGCCCCAAAGATACCCATTACCCACTTTTTCACCAATAAGATACTTATCAAATGAGGAATATCTTTTAATGATCTTCTAAGTCTTTTTTGTCAACACTTGTAAGTTGTAAATTTGTAATTGTTGTAACTTGTAATTGTTGTAACTTATATTTAAATTTTTCGATTTGTAATTGTTGTAACTTGTAATTGTTGTAAGTAACTTGTAATTGTTGTAAGTAACTTGTATTTAAATTTTTCGATTTGTAATTGTTGTAATTTGTAATTTTAAAGTTGTAATTTGTAATGTTAAGTAATAAGTTGTAATTTGCAATTTTGAAGTTGTAATTTGTAATTTTAAGTTGTAATTTGTAAATTTTAAGTTGTAATTTGTAATTTTAAAGTTATAATTTGCAATTTTACCGTTGTAATTTGTAATTTTGAAGTTGTAATTTGTATCAATAAAATTGTATTTGTAATTTGTATCTCTAAAATTGCTTTATTCTAATTTTATTTATGCAAATATATTTACATTTTTTACTTGAATTACATATTTATAATGAAAAAAAAAATCAAAACGAACCGCCCGAACCGGCCTGGAACCGGCCCGGAACCGGCCAATCACAGGCGGTTCCACGGTTCACTTGAACCGGCGGTTCCACGGTTCACGAACCGGAACCGCCGCACCTTGGCCGGGCCGGTTCAGGTTCATCAATTTATTGAACCGGAACCGGCGGTTCCGAACCGTGAACCGCCGGTTCCGGAACCGTGGTGACGTATACTTTCATCTATAAATACCCATGTTTCAAACATAAAAAATCACACTACACCAAACAACTCTCTCAATCTCAATTTTTAGAATTTTAATTATGTAATTTTAATTTTTAAGATTTTAATTATGTAATTTTTTATTTTTTAGTAATTTGTAATAGTATCGGGTGTTTTTAATGTATTTTAATATTGTGGAAATGTTTTTAGTAATTGAATTGTTTAAACTGAATAATAGCGCCCACATCCATGCTCTTGTCTAAGAACATGGATGTGGATGCTCTAATAGGCACTTTTATGATAGATTTAGATACGGTAGACATGACACATTTAACATATAGTAATAGGCTCGAGTAATGATATTTTACATCTATGAGTATTATAAGCCCACAAAAACAAGAGATACATTGGCGTATCCGGGCAAAGTTGAAATTTTATCTATACTAATATAAAGGTTGAGTTTTGAGGGCAATTTGGTAAATGAGAGAAGAATACCAAAAGCTACCAAATCTTCTATAAATACCAATTCTATTAATCACACGTTACAACCCTTCCATTCTTAAATAAAAAATACTCACACTACATTAATCAGCTCAACAAATGCTTATAATGCCCACCATCCATGTACGTTTCTTATTGATGAATAAGAGGATAAGAAGGGCATGAGCATTTGTATAGACTTTTCATTAAATACCAATAGGTATGGGAATTTATTTTTTAAAATTGCATTCGACGCCATACTACTTTGCATTAGAATGTACAATAATGATGAGTTGATGACAATTTATTTTCCTAATTTCATTAATTGTATTGTAAGGTTCGTCAAATTACATGCATCTCTAAAATTGTCATGGAATACATCAAAATGTAATTTAATTAATTATTATAAATTAAATTGTGCTCACTAAAAGTCAATAGAGACGAATTTAAAAGGAGAAGAATACCAAAAGCTACCAAATCTTCTATAAATACCAATTCTATTAATCAAAAGTGTCATGAACATGGTGGAAAAAGGAGTGTTGCCGGCGATGATTCTCATGTGTCAACCGTACAACATGGCTATCGACAACTGAGTACACTACACATCGTCCTAAATGTCTAGCGTCTGTTGATGATAGTTCTACTGAAGTGGTAAAGGGATACAGATGAAATAGTCTGAGATCGTGCGAGATGGTGAGAGTCGAAGAGCGGACCGGAGGTGCTGGTAAATAGAGGCGCAGAGCAAAAATCAACGAAAAAGCTTCAAAGGAGGAGTGTGAAAGAAAATAGAGAGCGCTCAACTCTTCTCAGGATTAGGGTTTACAGATGTAATAGAAATAGGAGATATATAAATTACATCTTTCTAAATTGTAAAAATATCCTGTCAGTTGTATAAAAAAATATACAAAACTACGCTATTTCATTGCATCCATATTATGCGTATGGTATAGATTTTCTAGGGCTCATTTATTACCCAAAATTTGTGCAAAGTAGATTATGAGATTGGTAAGTTACTTGAAGAACAATGGGGGAAATTGTTGCCATTTCAATTGTTTCATAAAGATGTAAAACTGCTGATTTGAAGATTGAGTGATCGTTAGTGTCAGTTGCTTTTCCCTTCGTATTTTAGCCGAAAGCATGGCCAACAATAGGCGTCCAATCGTTTGTTCTAACAATTACTTAAATTTAAAATAATAATTTTACATATAAATTTAGAATCTTATACGACAGTTTCATATGTAGTATAAATGTAATCCTCCATAATTGAACAATTACGTTGATTAAAATATTGATTTTATAACAAGAAGATGCAATGTGAGGTAAAAGCAATATTAAATGTTTGTCGGTTAGAAATATTGGCCTCCAATATGTTACTAGAAGTTTGAATGCATTACACAATTTAATAGTTTTAATGCTTACGGTTATGCAAATAATTAAGGGGTTTAAATGTAAGAATGTAATGAGCCATGTATGTCGTTTTTCTTACTAGAAGAATGCAAAAAGCTACCCATCTTCTATAAATTTAGCTTGTGTTGGTTTGGTTTTGAGTTGGGGGAGATTGGAGAGCCTACAGTTGCGACATGCGATTCAAGTAGGAGCTTGAAGGAGAAAGCTAGCAGGCATGGTGATGAACTGATATGGAGGTGAAAGAAATGAAGATCTGACGTATGGTGATCGGGTCGGGGAATGTCAGGGTAGAAGGCGTAAATTGCCACCATGGATGGAGGCGTAAATTAAGATTTAAATTTCTAAAATGAAAAGATTTTTAAATCAAATAACATAAATTTTATTGAAATATCAAATGTTAAATATTAGAAGTGATAGTAAATTTATTTAAAAGATTTCTTCAGTTACATAACTTGTGTAATTATTTATTTTGGAAATTATGAAAGAGAACGGTTGGAATTGAGATGGTCGAGCTGCCGTTTAAATGTAAAAAAAATATGTGTGAATTAATTGTACATTTCATATGCTACTATCTTTTAAATAAATTTACTATCATTTCTAATATTTAACGTTTGATATTTCAATAGCCATTTATGTTATTTGATTTAAAAACCTTTTCATTCTAATGCTTGGATGAAAACAAGCAAGATTTTTTTTTGTTTACCGTTCACATAGCCCTATTGTAAAACACTTTCTTAATACGAGCATATAAACAGATTTACAGACAAGATTCAGGTAAAAAAACCACCACTATCAGTAAGGATTATCAAGTAGGCCGACCCAATGTAAGATATCAAATACAGATCTAAAACCCTCAAAATAGAATAAGTGATCAACAAAGTACAATTGAAATGGGACGGAGGGAGAATTTTATTGATATTTGGCTCATTTGTTGGTCATGATGAATATATTTTGAATAAGTGATCAACAAAAAATTGAACTGGGGTGGAGGGAGAATTTTATTGATATTTGGCTCATTTGTTGGTCATGATGAGTATATTTTAAAGTTAAGGGTTTATGATTTGGGTTTCAAGGTTTGGGTTTTTAGTGTATAGGGTCACTATATTGCAATGAAATGAAGCTCGACTAGGAAGTGTCTCACCAGTGCAATCTTAAATTATTGCAACGTAAACTTGCTCTTGCAGTTATAACGCAACGATTAATTCATATTTTCACAGAATTAAAATGCTTTTTAATTTTAAGTCTGATATTTAAATGTCAACACAAATATGTGTTGAAATTTTAATGTGATCGTATTGACATTTTTAAGAAAAGTTAGCATTTAAACGCACTCTTGTGGTCATGTGGGGTTAATGTGATTGAAAAAGTATAAACCCGAAATAAATATGAAGAAATTAAAATGACCCGTGCATCGCACGGGCGTGATACTAGTTTATTTAAATTCCAACTTTGAATGGTGTTCAGGATTTAAATTATGTTAATTTTTTTGTTGCAATAATATAATTTTGGAAATTTAGTACTATGATTTTTAAATTCTAATGAATTTTGCTATTTTAATTAAATCACATTGAATAAAACAAGTGATTGATAATAGATGATATTGTTTAATTAGTAACACACGAAGTAAAAATATTTCCTTCGTAACACAATAGTTGAGTCGTATTTTAATTTGGACTGTCTCACTATATTCAACCCGTTTCATTTATGACAAAAATAATACATTTATATGTCAACCATAAAGAAATAATAGATAATAGTTATACCAAGGTCCAACCCAACCAGACTGCACATCGGGTTTCGGGTCTGGCCCACCCGAATTGCAGACTAATCAAATTATTATTTTATCTGGTTGAAAATTTTTAAACCCAATAAGGTCTACCTGGTGACAATAAAACCGCACGTGTGCTGTGTGCAGCATTTGAAATTAAAGCAACAAATTTGCAGGAACTTCTATACTTTACTGTACTGTACAAGAAATAGACAAAACGAATGTAAACACGAAAATAAACACACGATTGAAAAAAAAAACAAAAAAAAACAGGTGGTCATAAAAAAATAATTTAACGACAGATCTCATAAGAAATTGTTGAATTTGTTTCTCATATATTCAATCTGAAATTGGTTACAATGTCATGATTTTTTGAATTCTTGCGGTAGGGAATGCTTCTAGACGACTAGTTATAAATCGGCTCTGTTGCAATTGTCATCCATTTATTCTCTTTTAGTCAATTTTATACATTGGTATTAGGAAATATGCGCACTACAAAAATTTCATTAACAAATTTAAAAGGGATGCCAGTTTAAATCCAAATTCATGGATTAATTTAAATAGCCCGATAGTTCGATAGGGTTATTACTAAAAATTTATTAGCTTGTGATAATATACTTAATAGTGAAAATTTTGGATTTATAGATGACAGAAAATATCATGTATGTCTGAAGTTTTTGTAGAATGACGGAAAATATTTAATACTAGTACACAACAATCTCATATGCAATGCATATTATAGATTGTTGTGTACGAAATAAGATACATCTAGAATAATACTCATTTCATTCCATTATAACTTATAAGAGATGGATTTATTTTGGGTACAAGATTAAAGAAAATGATATTTATTGTGTTAAGTGGAGAAAGAATAAAATTGAGAATAAAAATATAAATTGATCACTTATAGCGTGATAAAGAAAAAAATATCAATCACTAATCACGAGATAGTTGGAGTATTAGTTATGAAAATAATAATATAACTACAAAACTTAGGCATAATCGATACTTACCCTTGTGATAATATAAGTGGCAGAAAAGTAGAATTTAGAAATAATCGAAAAGATCATGCATGTATGAAGCTTCCACAATTGAAAAAAAAAACAAAACGAGTTTACATGTAAGGCATATTATAGATTGTTGTGAATTAAATAAAAATAATATTATAATAATACTCCCTCCGCCCTTAATAATTGTCCACTTTAATTCTGGAATAAATTTTAAGAAATGTAAAAAAAAATCTGTATAAAAAATTAGTGGAATACGGATTATACTTTTATTCCCTCATAAATCCCGTAAAATCAGTATGAAGGCATTAATCTATATACTGATCAACTGAATCTGTATATTGATTCATATTGAATCTGATCTGTACTTACCGTATCATGATCTATTGAAAAATTTTCAATTTAAAATTTTAAAATTTTAATTATTACTATTATTATTGGAGTATATGTTTATCAGTGTATGTATATGAAAAATTGAGAGGAATGATGATACGACGAATGAGAGATATAGTTAGAGGTAGGCCTGCCAAAATGGATATCGGGTATCCAATACCCGATATCTAAACCCGAAAAAGTCGGGTAATTGGATACCCGAAATTTGAAAAATCGAGTTTCGGACCGGGTATTGAGAACTTTGAATTTTTAGATATCGGGTTACCCGATATCCGATTGGGTATACCCGGTTTTTTTAAATATTAATAAATAATATATTTATTCTAATTTCCGTAGGTAATAGCGGCTGAGCATGTGAGGATATTCTTACTTATTTACAATCCCAAGTACCCAACTGTCCGCTTTATATTCTAATTTCTAACTGCTCATAGTCATAGGGTTTTAAAATAATGTATTAATTCTAACTTTTAAAAAATTTAAGTAATTAAATATTAGGATAATTGTGATGGGTAACTTATGAATTTTGTATTTTTAAAAGTTTGTAGTTATTTTCTCTTAAATATTTCTTCAAGTTTGCATTAATGCGAACTACATGTTTGTATTTATAAAAGTTTATATATAATACTTTAAAAAAGTCAAAATCGAAATTGAAATTGGGACTGAATACTCGAAATCAAAATCGGATCAAGTATCGGATACTAGATTTTGGGAAATTCGGGATCGGGTATCCGAAATTTTCGGATCGGGGATCCGCTGATACCCAATTTGGCAGGCCTAGTTAGAGGGATGACGAGAGACTTGTGGTGGATGCACTAATAATATCCCATAAAGTGTATGCCCCCACAAGGCCACAACCATATATATATAGTAACTATATAGATAACGTGGGTGCTTACATAATACTACGTCTGGTTCATACTTGAAGCAAGCAACCAACCATAGACCATCAATAATATAACAAATAAAGTAGAAGTTTTCACCTACAGTTTCAAATTAATTAAAAGATATAGTACAAAAAAATTTAATTAAATTATTGTCATCATGAAATATCGGATCTTAAACTAGAAATTCAAAATGCATACGCACACATATATCAATTCTAAAACCGGTTTAATTTAGACCTTAATTATTGTTTATTGACAAAGTTAATACTGAATTAATTTGAGGCTACTAGGCCAGATCGAAGAAGTCCTACTTGCAGCCGCCACCCAATAAAATATTCATAAAAATACTCCAAAATGTCACCAAAATTAAGAGAATGAAAGTTACATGTTTATGAAGCAACAGAGGATATTCTTCTTACCACTCATCTATCTTTTAACTAAGCACACTTCTGTTTAATTCAAGATCTGTCGATGTTTGGAGTAGAACTTTTCTGGTAAAAAACAATACTTTTTGACACTAATTTGGTAATATTATATGTTGATTTATTATATCAGCATTGAGAGAAGAGATGAATCACATAAACTTAATCCGATGGTTTTTATATAAGAGATATTACAATCGAGTTGAATTGTTTCCGGTCAACATTTTCCCGTGACTCAAACCATTTTTGATCATGGCCCCGGCGGCTTGTCCACAAAAACTCAACCGTTATTCTGAAATAAATGCAACGTTTACAACATTACAAGAATCAATGCTACAATAATGGAGGCCTTTTTTTCAATCCTTTAATTTGGTCAAACTTGACCACCCATGATGTAACGACCCATGCCGCCGACGCTCACGACAAACCAAATTTGCATTTGCATTCTCAATTTATTGTAGGTCTATTTCAATTTTCCCTCCTATTTGGAATCATAATTCCTCAATTTTTGCATTATTTCACTATATATACACCTTCACAACTCTAGTGCTTTTCGCATTGCTTTTACTATATCCGAAACATAAACTTATCTGAAAATACGCATATCCATATATGGATACGTATTCATACTCAGTAACTTCATCTCCATCTTCTTATTCAAATTCATCTAACACTTCAACTCACTTCACTTCTCGCAAAGAAAGGAACACCCAGCCGCCGCCGTATCTTTCGGCTCTCCATTCCGTTCGCAGACTTCCGGTGATCAAGAAAAAGCCTATTGCCCCGATGCCGGCGACCCCTCCAAAAATCTACAAGGTGGAGCCCGTCCATTTCAGGGATGTTGTTCAGAGGCTCACGGCGGCGCCAGAGTTCCAGAAGGTGGCGCCGCCGCCGCTTATGTTTGATGGCGGCTCAACGTCATCCCCTCCGGGCCTTGGATGGAACTCTTTTCTCATTAGAGAAAGCACTTCTTTAGATTTTTTTAATACTCCTACTATATGAATAAATTATTTTTGTATTGTCTAATTATAACTTACGAGGATGCATGATTTGAAAGCGTCCATGTCTTTCACGTATACTTCATTTCATTTTACTCTATCTATCTCACAATAAGAGTCACATTTCATTTTTACCATAAATGATAAGTTCTTATTCGTCCTTGGTTTAAGTAATTGGATTAGTTAGGTTTCAGAATGCATGTAGCATACTTTGTATTCAACTATATTCTCCCCTGTCAATCTGGATTTATTTCGATTACTACAAAAAAGGTTGGAGGAACCAGCAAATCACGAATGATAATCACTGAGTCCGTCTGCCAGTGGATACCCGTGGTCCAACAAAAAAAAAATGAAGACCAATTAGCTAGGTCCAACAAAAAAAAATGAAGACCAATTAGCTAAAAATCTGTTGCAAGAACTTTTTTATTATCGAGTAAAAGTCAAGGGAAATGACATGTGGCCACATTATGGCCAGGCTGGTCATAATAAGGCATTATGGTCTATGTAAGAAACAGATCAGAGAAATTAATAACTGTTTAATGCTTATGTACTTTTACTAAACAACCCTTTACCAATATTAGAATTCTTCAATGCACGTGAAAGATTGAAACGGCAAAATGGAGATATAAAGTTAGTTTAATTTCAAATTCTAACTTATCATAATTTATTTATTTTAGATACTTTCATACTAACATTTAAAATTAACTTATTTATACATTAATGATATAGTTATGTGTATACTTATTAGTATGAAAATTGTAATATCTTTACAATACACTACCTCGTTTTATAAAAAATATACCAGTTTTACCATTTTTGGTCGTCCACTAAAATTAAATCAATTTCTAAATTTACAAAGTTTTAAACTTTGTCATACTATTAATAATGTAGACTCTACAATCTACAAGCATTTCTTCTCTCTTCCTTTACCAATTATATATTTAAAATTCGTATAATACACAACTATGCCTATTTTTAGTGGACAGAGATCGTACAATTTTTAATTAACACAGTACAAAACAAATTACTAAAAAGTCAAAAAAATATAAACGCATTTTTCCAATCTCTCTTGCCATATTAACTAAAACAAAACAAAAATAAAACATCAAGAGAACCACACTTTTCCTCTTATTAATCTCTCTTGGCATAAGTAGTTTTGTATTAAGCAAAAATATATGTCAAAATATTAGAGGGTACAATGTACTTTATATATTTGATGCTATTTCGGTGAATTCGTCGCCTTATTTAAAAAATTTATTTATGTTTAACATTAAGTTTTTATCCACTTCAGATTTTTTTAAATTATGTGTATGGATATGATATAGTGACAGGGAGTACATTATTTCGTGATAATATTTTTTTAATGTTTCACTGTAATATTTAGTTGTTTAAATGAATTAAAAGAGTTTATTAATTCAATATAAGATTAATTGAAACATTCAATTTTTCAAAACATTAATTAAACTTTATAATTCCAAATTTATACAATGAAAGATCAATCGATAAAAATAATTAGAATGCAATTATTTTTTGTGAGAATGAGAGATAACATTACCATGCTAGATTGCTAGTAGTATCATATGTGGGTATCATATATGAACACCATTCTCATTTAGTCCATCGTAAAATTTTTCTTTCATTTTAATTCTTTAAAATCACCATCAACTCATTAATTTTACAAGTTACTTAGAAATCAAATTTTAATTCTCTATCATTTTAAAAAGAAATAGTAATCAAAGAAATTCAATTTTTAATTTGTAGCATTACATTTCCTTATTAATAAGCATTTGTGAACAATACCATATTTTAACAAATTATTAATTATTAATAGTTCAAATTTTAATTATAAAGATGTGTTTTGGTTAAAATTAAATTATTTCATTAGAATCGATATTTAAACAGTACTCCCTCCGTCCATGAATAATATATAGACTCAATTTGACGTGCCACAAATTTAAAGAAATGTAATAGAAAAAGATAGTGGAATGTGAATGCATATTAGTTTAATAATAAAATGCTAAAGTTAGTGGAATATAAGCTTAATTACTAAAACATAGTAAAAAAATAAAATGAGACATTTATTGGTGTACGGATAAAAATGACAAAATGGAAAGATTATTAGTGGACGGAGAGAGTAGTATAATTAAAATTGAACTATTTTTATATCAATATATTGTTATATTTTTACATGTATTGACAAGTTATTTAAATAACAGGGATAGTTATTTTATAATTTTATTAGTTTAAATTAATAAGTGAAGTTAAACATAAAAAATCGCTAATAATATAATTTAAGTATTAGGAGCAGGATTATATTATGACTTCAAAATTAATTATACATATTAATAACCTAAATAATTTTCAGTGCTTCATTTTGAATTAATAAGATATAGTATTTGTTCGACTACAATTAGTATTGTTAAAACTGAACAAAATAGTTAAATTAAGTAACGTAACTAAAGTGTAAGGTTTAATTTTTTTCAAATAACTATAATAACAGAAAAACTATTTTTTTCCCTCATGCGATCTATTAATTTTCTGGTCTAAGTCGAAAATGGAGAATTTAGTTGAAGTCCGAATTATCAGATTGTTGGTTAGATACAAATGCATTTTTATATGAAAATTCAAAAACAATATTAAGATGGAGTATCATATATTTAAGGGTATATTAGTCTTTAAAATATTGATACTTTTTAGATGCACTAACTTCATTGATTTAGCATTAATTGTATAATATTTTATTATTTTTTTAATTTTATGGCTGGTCATATTAGGGCTGTTTAACATTCACCCTAAAATTAAAGGGAAAACATGACAATCAACTGCACCTTAGTTTCCTCCCATTATCAACAACTAAAGCTTTGAATCCAAACATAACGACTTACAGATTATAAAGCATTTTTCCGTAAAGAGAAATAATTTGGTTGAGCTTCATGTAGAAGCCTTATGTACAAAGCATTATCGTTATAAAACCTTAATGCATGAAAACATGACGATGAATCTATTCACAGCACAATAATACAGGATTACATGATCAATCAAGAGACAATAATGTCATCAACATCAAGCCAGTCATTCGATTCCTTGTCCTTGTCGTTGTGCTTCGCATCAACATCCTTGGACGAGCTTTTTCCCAACTGAACCCAATCTCGTGAATCTTTATCAGAACTGTCATTTGACTTTCTGTAACTTGTAGGGACATCTGCATCGTCATCCTCAAGATCACTAAATGATACGTCGTCATCATTCTCGATGGGAATAGTCTTTCCCACAGCATCACCAGTTTCTGTTTCTTCCTTTAACCAGTCATCTGCATCATCTTCATCCTTATCTCCGGAAACATCCAAAGAGCTAGATCCCGAATGCTGATCTTTACCTTGCTCGTCAGGCTTTTCTTCAGTGACAGTCTTGTCAACAATTTGGATTCGAGTACTGCCAGCTGAGGATGCAACTGTTTTAGTATCTGGAGCTGTTGAAGTCCCAGTGTTCACTATAGATGCCTTTTCAGATACAGTTTCAGGGAATGGCGCCAAAAGGGGCTCTTCATAGTGAGAAGAATCAGTCTCCTCTGGCTTCAAAGAAATTTTCCCAGGTAAGTTTTCAGTATTAGTTAAATTTCGCTTCTTCAATTCATGTGTCAATAGGGCCCTGGCTTCCAGAATCTGCATGGTGGTGGTAATGGAGTGTTGGATATATTTGAAGCTTAGACAGTGAATTAATAAGTACAGCATGGTAATGCATTTGGTAACAGGGTCATATACATTCCAATAACTTCAAAAAACTGTTTTAGTTCAACTCCATGCATCTATCTAAACATTATAATACACTACACAAGTCCAGCTAATTCAGTGACAGAAAACAGAAGTGGTGTGTTACAGTGAAAATAAATGCATTAAGAACAGAAGGTTATCGAGAATTTGTGACAGATCTCAATCAATGGACTTCTATCATGTTAGAGTTTAATAAATTCAAACTTGCCTTGCAGGAAACTTTTAGACATCTGTGGATTAGTCAAAAAATAATACTACCTCCGTCCCACAATAAGAGTCACATTTTGCCATTTTGGTCCGTCCCACAATAAGTCACATTTCACTTTTACCATAAATGGTAAGTAGGTTCCAAATTCCACTAACTTCACTCACATTCTATTATAAACCCAATATAAAAAAGTGGACCCCATATTCCGCTAACTTTTTCAACTCACTATTCTTTACATTTCTTAAAACTCGTGCTCACACCAAATGTGACTCCTATTGTGGGACAGAGGTAGTACTACTATTATGAATTATAAAATACAGTATATACCTTGAATTTGCACTACCAAGCATATGTACATAGCTAACCAATATGAGGCTGAGAATAAGTTAATCACAAGAAGTTGAAAACAAAGAGCTAGAAACGAGCAGAAGCTGGATATGTGGAAACTGGAAAGAGAACTGAAGCTGCAAAGTAATACGAAACGAGTAAACTACAAAATCAGGTTGAATTAGGAGGGAAACAATATCACTAAAACATGTTAATTGGGTTTACAAACATGAGCAATGCACATTTTCTAGTCCAATGGCAACCAAGTGTATGAAGTACAGAGATAATACACCAAGTACGCTCTTTTGCTATTAATTTAGTTTTTATGCTGTTTGAAAAACTATCAGTTACCTACTTAGTGAAATTTGGCTGTAAGATCTACAAAATTAACCAAGGCACAGGGCACTTAGGTTCTGATGAAATTCGACCTTTACTCTTTTATTTATCATTATCATATGCTGCGCAAGCCCTAGCATACCCCCCACCCCGTCCCACCAAATATTATTTCTCAGCATGCAGTGAACTGAATGAGCTGAAACAAACAACCATATGGTGGAATATTTGGACATGACCGAACAAGTCAACTACACAACTCAAAAGTCTGCAAGATAAACGTATGCCCAATTATCATGGATAACACACAAATACATTTAAGTATTTCCTTGTGCACCACTGACTTGTAAATGTCTCTATTGGGTGGATTTGCCCTGCACCTTGATGGGTGACAGGTGTATAATGCAATAACTTTAAAGTAATAACAGAAGCACATTAACTTAAGTACATATCAGTAAAAAATTCTCCGTTTCCTTCTCACAAAACTATCCATCCAGTTTCATTTTAACTAAACTTATCATGTATGCATAGAAAATAAACTACTTGCTCTTCGGTTTCATGATGTGAAATGTTTAAAAGTACAAAGAACAAGAATGAAGGGTCAGATAGAAAATTGCAGTAATGATGAAAAAGAACCTGTGGTGTTGACAGAAGTACAGCATCATTCTTATCCAGTCTAGGGTGAACAAGTACAAAGTAAATCTTCCAAAAACAGCTTTCAGTCATGTATCCAGGGCAGAGCTCAATCCTTAGTGCAGCTAATCTTGGGGCAAATCGTTCAACTGCTAAAGCATGTTCTTGTTGGGCATCCGACAAATCAAAATCTGGCAGATAAAAGAAAAATAGCGAGTCAAACAAATCTCACATGCAAATCTAACTGCCCAAGAATATTGAAATTTCATGCCACCAATCTCCAATTTGCCATATAAGAAAAAACTGCAAGGATTTCATAGTTTAGGCCCAAATATTATATTAATATTGCAATTGCATGCCACCATATAACGATTAACAAAACTAGAAGATTTCGTACTTCAGGAAATTTATTCACAAATCCTGATATGCCAAGTGGCTACCTTGCTAGAGAGTATAGAAATCTATAATAATTTTGCCGTAACAAGACAGGTAATAATTGAATTGGATGAAACTATTCACAATAAGAAAATGGTTCTGCATGGTCCAGCAAAGGTTGCAATTAAGCCAGGTATTCCCAAAGCTTGATTTCCAGCACTTAGTCTAAGGAAAGCCTAATTAAATGTGAGCAATGATATTTCGGCTAACTGTAACCTTTCCAAGATTGGCTAAACTTGATTATTGATAAGACTGTGTTTTACATAGTGATGCATTTTCATTTAACCATTGATAGTAGAATCTTGTTATAAGACCTAGGAAGGGGAATTAAACTAGCTCATTAAGATGCTGAAGGACATTAATTAGTGGAACTATAGTGGAAAAGATTTAAGCAATTATTTTTACATTTAAATCACATCTCGTTGTTATACTTCAAAGTTCAGAGTAGTGTCCAGTTGAACATAACTAACTGTCAAGTTTGAGCTTACCAAGGCCAGAACTATTTGAGTTTGAGCTAGCCAAAACTCAACAACTAAGACCAGTTCAGATCCTTAAATATCATTTTCACATTAAGCTCAAATCAGACATAAACAGCTTTGAAGTTTGATAAATTGTTGTCAATGCAATGCATCGTGATCCAAAATATCACAGAGTATCCAAGCTATTAGTTACGCCTTTTCCATCGTATTCATACCGGCACAGGAATTCCCCAATCACTCCTTAGTCAAGAACTTAAGATAAGCAATCAGCCATAATAAAGTACCAACAACTCTCAATCACAGATAGACACATATAGCATTGTCTAATGAGTAACCGAAATTCCATTCATAAAAGCAGAAGAGGACCAAAAAGAGTCTTTGTGAAGTAAACATCAACTGCATCTATAATAGATTTCCACATACCTGGCAAGCTTCATCAGCTGTAGCATTGATCAAAACCTATTAACCTATAGAATGTGCATTAAGAGAGGGGGAAAAGGCATAAGCAATGTTCAACGTACCGTCATCATCTTCATCATCTGGAGGTAATGGGAAATCCATCCAAGTCTCCGGATGCATAGCGACGTCACGCGCGAAAGCCACCACTTCCTCAGTAACACCAATAGCAGCTCCATCCCCCAAGGAACCGATGCCATCCTGCTTCTCTCTGTCATCATCCAATTGCAGGAAATTCGAAGCCAATTTAGTGATTTCAGAAACATTGATATTGTTAGACAGCCGCGAAATCCCGCTTTTAAACTTGCCCCCAATCTCCGCGAAATCATCTCGGATCTTCAACATCGGATCCTGCTCCGAATCCGGCAAATCGTCGCCGGTCTTCACCTCAGCTTGCGGAGGAGGGGCCAGGAATGAAGCTACGCCCCAAAACTGGCGGGTTAGGGTTTTACTGATCTCCGAGAGATCTTCTTTGACGCCGCGAGACGGCATCGTAGGTGAGGACACCTCGTCGTCATCGGATCCAGAGTTATCGGGCAGCTTAGCTTCGGTCTGCGTAGCATCGTCACCGTCACCGTGGTCGTCGAAGTTGAGAGAGTTTGCAATGGATCGGGCCAGCCATGACATTACGTGAATAAAGGAAAGTAAATCGGGGCGGTCGCCGGCGATCTGTGTTCCGTACAATGGGGGATTGAGAAGTGGATTCTACTGAAGAGGTTGGTCTGTAGTTTTCAGCACAAGAAAGAGCATATTCATTTTTGCCTGTTTTGCTATAAGACCCCTCAGATTTCAGCTTTTTACATTCAAACCCAAAATATCCAGCCCTGTTAACTGACATTGAATTTGAATTATAATTATATCATCACTTCATTTGAAATACTACTGTTACTAATTTAGTTTATATTCCTTGTGTAAACTAGCAATAACTAATGTAACTTATCATTTAAGAAAAATAGTGTATACTTTTTTCCTACATAGGGTGTGTTCCGTGATTAATCATCTTATGACGATTAAGTTTCTGTAAATTTGAATTCGACCAAAACAATTTAGGTGGAGAATAGTATATTTTATTCTTTCTTCATTATTACATAATATGCATGATGAATCCGCGAATTTCTGATGTTAGTAAATGCTGGTAGAGAATGAAAACTACAACACACAGAATTTACGTGGTTCGATTTACTGAAGTAAATCTACGTCCACGGGAAGAAGGGAGGGCAAGATTGTATTGCTTGATCTGGGATTACAGCTTACAACACAGACTTGCTATATGGTATTTTATCTCTAGAGAGCTTAACCTTTTCCTATCTGATCTAAGTTCTATTTATACAATGAACTAAGATCGTGGCTTGCATCACCACTACGTCGTGGATGTCGTGTAGGTCATGGCCTAAGATCGTGGATGTAGCGTAGGTCATGGCCTACGATCGTGGCCTGAGTTGACACCACGTGGTAGTGGGTGTGTTGGACATCCTGTATGGGTCCACTAACTCCTTGTTCGGTCGAATACTGAGACCGAACTGCTTTGGTTGCCGATCTGAGAGTAGAGCTTGATGCCGACCTGAGAGCAGAGCTTGATTGGTTGGCTTTTACCGAGCTGTAGGCTGAGGCCGAACTCTTTGGTAATGCCGAACTCATACTCCTGCTTTGGTTGCCGATCTGAGAGTAGAGCTTGATGCCGACCTGCGAGCAGAGCTTGATAGGTTGGCTTTTACCGAGCTGTAGGCTGAGGCCGAACTCTTTGGTAATGCCGAACTCATACTCCTCCTTGGGCTTTGGGCTGATGGGCCGTCATTGCTGTTGGGCTTGTTTAGTACGCACCCCATCAATGCACTATCTCATCATAAGCAAAATTTACCCAATACATAATGATTGCGATTTTTTTTCCGTCATTATAAAAATATCAGTAATAGGGTTGAATGACCGTTCCTCTTAGGAAAATTGCATGTACAATTGAATTTCTATTTCTATATATTTTATTTATTCTAAATCAGTTTGCAGAAATTAACTTTTGCTGGTCCTCTTCTGAATCTGAATTGGACATAGGTAACCAATCTAATACTTACTCCGTAAGTTGGAGTTTGTAGAAAGTCACGGTTAATGTGCTGACATATATATGATCATAGCACCGATATCTTTTTGATTTATACCATGTCCAATAAATACGCTTTTAACTATATATGGAGAAAATTTGGTCTGCTCATATTTGAGAATGTGAATGAATACAAGATAATCAAAGATACAAGAGATCGAAGAGTAAAAAATTACTACATGACTTTTAAGTTTTAAGAGTGTTTTAAGTTGATCGAAGAGTTTAGTAGAAGTTGATTAAGAAGCGACACCAATGTAGCTAGGGTTTTAGACTTGATCTGATTAAGATTTGACAAAAAGAACTCCGGTAATTTTAAGGAGATTTTTTTTCTTTTTGTTAGTTTATTATAGTGTGTGAGGGAATGTTTATTGGTGTTAAAACTTTTGAGCTTTATTTCAAGAAAAGGCGATAAGAATAAAAAGCACTCTATATTATCTCTTTCCAAAATAGTCCAAAATTTGAACATAACTTAAATATTCTTCTTCCAATAAAATTTAAATTGGTAAATGAAGAAAAATTGTCTAGGATGTACTCTTAAATTTAACTATTTATACTGCACCCACCAACTCGATTATTAAATTTGAAAATTAGACTCATAAATCTTTTTATGAGAAGCCCATATCACGTAATCATGACACTATGGACTTTTAAAGATTATGAAAATATGTTACACCCTGTACTTTTTTTCTTGACATGATACTTTATTTAGCTTGAGTATTAATAAAATAAACACAATAATAAAAAAATGTTATCATAATGACCTTCATGATTACCACACTGCACTATTGATCCCACCTTATAAACTCCGTCTCATAGTAGATGTCACACTTTCCTTTTTAGTTTGTCCCACAAAAATGTCATATTTCCTCTATTTCCTCTCACATCAATTATAAAATTATATTTTCTCTAACCACTTAACACACAAAACAACATCCCCTAAAATCTCGTATCATCTCCCAAATGTGTCATCTTCTTTGGGACGGAGGAGTATAAACTATAAACGGTGAGATTTGCTATTAAATAATCCTTTATAGAATCTAATCAAGTACAAAAAATAATTTAACCCACCTTTAAACTCTAACTATCTCTATATAAACCACACATTATGCTAAGTTTCAATATGAGAATAATATCTGTGCAACCATACTATGCTAAGAAGAGGCTTCACCACCACTGCACCATCCATCTCCGCCGTGGAACTTGGTTGGTGCCGGTTGCGGAGGCGACGGCGGAGGTGGAAGGTCGGCTCGGTACGGTTGGGGAACAAGCGGAGAGGGTTCCTCCTCGCCGTCCGGCCAGTGGTGCAATGGGCGGAGATTGTGCGGCCCTTCCGCTTGTTAAAGAAATTGGTGGCGGAGCTAGCGGCGAACGGGCGGCTGCTGGAGGCGTATTGCCGGACTCTGCCGCTGCTCCGCCCTCAGCTCTTCCCGTTGTGTTGAAATATTTGTCGATCATTGGTTGGATGATTGGGTGAGGATATGATTCCAATTTTGATTAGAGTTATGTCCACATCGATATAATGTTATGTAGTAACTTGTAGTATTTGCAATTGTAATTAAATGGTCTTATATTTGTATGATTGTACCACTGCACTTGGTCATGTATCTTGAACCAACATTTTATATATTAAATCTTCAAACCCCACATCAATTGATCTCACAACCGATACGAGACATTGAGTCCGTAACAGAATATAACCAACAAAAGGAGTGATGAAAGATAAAGAGTAAGAGATCTTATTTACATCTATTGACATATGATAATTCATTTACATTGGATAAAAGAAGTTAACATTTACATATGTTGCAAATATAATCAAGATTAGGTAGGTTTGAAGTTACCGGAGAGCCACTCCAGCTGCGACCAGATCAAGCCTCGCAGCGAGAAGCTCGTTCTCTCTTCCTCCCCGCTGCTTGTTCTAGAAGGCGTAGACTCCGGAGATGTCCCCGGGGATACGTTTTCAAAAACTGTCCGCCCTCCTATTTCTCGTCTCACCACCTCCACCGTTTCCGGACTCACATCTTCCCCTGTTGCGTCTTTCAGGTAGAACGTCCCCACTGCGTTTTCGCCACGAGTCCCAATCTCCGCCCCGGTTATTGATAGCCCGTTCTCCCGAAGAACACTTGTAACGTCCGATAGCAGTCCCGTCCGGTTCTTGGTGCAAATTTTTAGTCTCAATCCCTGCATATATCATTCAAGTAGACATTAGGTAACTGATTGTACTAATTAATACAGAGTTCAGAATTGTTTAATCAATCAAACTAATTAACATGAAACATTGATGAAATTTACAAAAACATACATGGGAAACTCTCCTTTCTGTGGCAGCAACCAAACATTTGGTAACCCGGTGCTTCTCGCTATCGGTCTCTAACGTCCCGTTCTTGTCCGTTATGTAATATTCCTACGATAATTTTTCGATAAAGGCTTCTTTATAAGAGGAGAGGGTACCTGAATAAAAAATTAGATTCATTGAGATGAGTATATACCTGAAATGCAGTAGAGCCTTGAGAGCCAATGGCAGCATGGTGAACCACAAAGTTCAAGTCCGTGAGAGCACAGACCGTGTCGAATAGCAGCTTAGGCCGGTCTCTGCTCCTCACGGTAACAATCGAGTAGCCGGTTTCCTTGCACCTCTGTATCTTCACATGAGTCCCAATCTGCCCCTTCCTCTGCTCTTTCCGGCATCCACCATACACATTGATGCCGTCCCATTCGCTGTTTCCGTTGCAGCACGAGCAGCATTGGTCGTAGTCTCGGTCCGCGGCCATCAGCTGGTGGAGGCGCCTCTCCGTGTGGGGGGAAGGGGAAGCCAGAGTCACACTATGCCTCTCGTCCTCGTGGTGGTGGGCCTCCACCACATTCTCGAGGTGGGACCGTACTTGGGCTGCCCGGGCAGGGTCGGCCATCCGCCCGGCATTGCCAGAGGTGTCCTCGACATAGATGATGCATGCCGCCCGGCCCTTGTGAGTCCATGCCACGGCGGCAGAGATGTGGCAGTCCATCTCAGCGAGGACGGCCGACATCTCTGACATCAGGCCCGGCCTGTCCAGCCCCGTCATCTCGAATGCCACGTGGTCTGCTGATACGCCTCTAGGCCTGGCCTCCTTGTTTGGCAGCCTACTTTTGCAAATGGCCTAAAAAATTAAATAACCTTTAGTTTATGACTCTCTATGTAATGCAATTGTAACAATAGTGAGTGGTAGTAGTAAAAAAGCAAGGAACCTCTTGGATTTGATGGATAAGGTTTTGATCAGTGAGTTTGTAGCCTTGTTGATCTGTGACGTGGAAGACTGGAATCCATGCAATGAAAACAGCTTAGAATGAATATAAAAAACACCAAATTTGGGTTGGTGAAATGTAAGATATACTAAAATATAAGAAAATGAATATGTTAATATTGGGCTGGCCTCACCATCCATCAACCAACCACCATCGGAGGAGATGTAAGATTTGGAAATGAGGAGGTCAAGATCTGTAAGAACTTGGACCATCTCCAGCAGCACCCCATGCTTATTAGCACTATCAACCTGCACTCACCAAAAAAAATTTCCATCATTAATTAACATTAAAAAAAAACACAATGAATATGAATGTGTGTAAGATTTGGAAATGAGGAGTAATATTCTTGCTTCGAATAAATATCTTTACCGCAGATTAAAATAACTTAGAAAATGAAACTACAAACTTTGTTGCTTAGTATACTATAGATCATAACTATATGCTTTAAAGCACTCAAAGATAGTATACCACTAGAATATTGTATTCTTAAACCTAATACAAGTATGAAACAAAATGCAAACACATCTCCATAACTTCATCTAGATTAGATGAAAGAATTTTAAGTTCCATAAATTGCATAAGAATTCAAAAGGATCAAGTTCTGAAAAATGTGCAGCAAATAGGAATATTCAGATATACACAATTCTTTGATGGTAGTAATGAAGTTGAGGTCTATTCTAAAACTACATGTACTAACCATGATGAGACTGCAATCTGGATATATGTCATTGTCAACAGAAACCCTGAAAACCCCAACACATAATCAGATGAAGTTAGAGCAAACTAATTAAGCATATTAAAAAAAATTAATTATGTAATATGAAACCCTACACAAACAAACCTTGGAGGATGGATTCTTTCTAAAAGAAATTCAAAGTCTGGATCAATGTAGGGCGTGTATGTGATATCCATCATTCGATGAAACTGCACCAATTAATTCCAATTCACAATTACTAACTCTCAAAGCCACCAACTTTCAATGTCAAGAACGTTAATTATATGTATGTATATATATAGGTATGTTTGTGGATGGGTGGGTGAAGATAAAGGAGACATTGTGTGCTCCTTGTTAATCAAGTCTATTATACAAGAAAGCAACATATACACGTTAAACTATCATGGAAAATATTAGGTTTCTTGAAAAGGAAGGAAAATTACCAACTTGAAATTATATTCCAATTTGACTAGGATTCGAAAGTCCGGATCACCAAATTTGGGATGCACTGAATTCTTGGCATTCTTGCAACAAAAGAGACAAAGTGAGTCACATCACAAAATCTATCGAAAAGAAAAAAAGGGATAAATCTGACGAATGAGATATACATTGTTGAAATCTTGACACCAAGATTCCGTATCATCAATGCATGAGAAATGGAGTAATTAATATCCAAATAAGGGAAGGGAAGTGATTCACTCAACAAGAATAATGAACCACAAATTGACTTACAAGCCGGCCGTCGGCGTGAAAACTCTGCAAACTATAAGGGTTTTCGGAGCAATTAATTTTGTGTGTGTGTGTGTGTTGTGTGTGAGAGAGAGAGAGTTGTGATTTGAAATTAGGAGAGGGAGAAATAGGGTAGAAGAGAAGAGGTATTAAAGTTAGTATAGTCAACGAAGGTGGAGATGGGTACAGAGGAATCAGAGCTGGAACGCGCCACGTAGAAACGGTGGATGACGTGGCGCGTGGATCGAACGTCGTAGTCATCTCTAAATTTGGGTTGCAAGGCTAAAATTGTCCAATTCTAGAACGCTCTAGTAGATTGACGTCACCTTCATCACAAAATTCACGTGTCACGGTAAATTAATTTCTAAACTCTTTCAAAGAGGTAGATTAGCAATATTCTTTATTGTATTTGAAGAAAATATGTTGAGGAAATAATTAATTACTAAAATAAGTCTATATATTGTTATTATTCAACAAAGAAAAAGTATTGTTGATTCTTTTACTTTGAGATTCTTCTGTTATGGCTCCTTGATCGAATAATTTTCTATGGAGGTTCTATGAATTGATAGTAAAGCATATGATTGTTGAAGACAACGACAATAATAGACAAATATGTATGTACCCATCAAATATAAATATTAAAGAGGGACAAATATGTATGTAACGGATCCACGTCAATCCACATGGATAATAATAAAGAAATGGGTGATGCTAATTTCTTGGTATTAAAAAACTTATCCATTGGCTTTGGTTAATCTCTGGATTTAATTATGTTTGTTTGAGAACATTTTCGAGTATTTGCTTTTGTTTGACGCTTCATGCCTTCCTTTACTAGATGTTATAACCAAATGAATACTCCTCTAATACTTGTAACACCATAATCCAAAACTAAGATTAAATCTACATCTTTGAATTTTAAAATGAGTGGAAGAGAAAATATTGTTAAAATTAAAACATCAAAATTGAAAGCGAATCTATTCAGACATCCGAACATATAATTTCAAAATTCTGGTACCCAAAATCTATTGAATATTAGGTCGGGATCAGATATACATGAAACTCAAGAACTAAATTTGCAGCCCTAGTTTAAAGTGCATGTAAATAATTACGAAAAAGTTTTATGTCTCACATATGTGACATGTGATAGAATCCTAAATATAATTGAATTTTTAATATAATACGCCATTCATCCCACAATAGGAGTCACATTTGTGTGACTCCTAAACAGAATCCTAAACAGAATTGAATTTTTAATATAATACGCCATCCATCCCACAATAGGAGTCACATTTGGTGTGAGCACGAGTTTTAAGAAATGTAAAGAATAGTGAGTTGGAAAAGTTAGTGGAATATATATGAGGTCCACTTTTTTATAATGGTTTTATAATAGAATGTGAGTGAAGTGAGTTAGTTGAATGTGTGACCTACTTACTATATATGGTAAAAGTAAAATGTGACTCTTATTGTGGGATGAACCAAAATGACAAAATGTGACTCTTGTTTGGGATGAAGGGAGTACTACATAAACTTGGTATAAGAGCATCCGCAATAGCGGACTAAAACACGGACTAGCGGTTAGGGCGTGAGGATGTACACTATTGCGTTAGGCTAACGCGACGAGCGTTCCGAAGTAGGACAAGCGCTCATCCGCGACCTAGCACCTTTAGCCGATCGCTAGTCCGCTATTGCGCGGACACCAATCGGCTAGCCGACTTTTATATATTTTTATATTTTTTTATTTTTTTATTTATACTCTATATTTACAACTCATTGCACTTCATTTTTTTAATATTTGATAAACACCAACAATTAAAATGAATTAATCGTATTTGTCAATTTGTTTTATTGGCTAGGGCGTCGGCTAGTCCTAGTGCTAGCCTATTATTGTGTTGTGGTTAGTCATAGTGATGTGGCAGGCTGTGGTTAGTCCAAATGATGTGGCAAGAGGTGTTAATTTGTGGTTAGTCTTAGAGCATCCACAACAAGGGACGTCAGCACGGACTAGCCGTACGCTAGCGGGAAGGGTGTGGCGGACGTCCGCTATTGTGTTAGGCTAACGCGACGGACGACCTCTCATCTGCGGACTAGCACGGTTAGCCGATCGCTCTCTCATTATTGCGCGGACAAGCGATCGGCTAGCTGATTGTTTATTTTATTTTTTAATTTTTTTTATTTATACTCTATATTTACAACTCTTGAATAATCATATTTATCAATTTATTTGTTAGGCTAGGGCGTTGGCTAGCCTATTGCTGGGCTATGGGAAGTCCTTGATGATGTGGTAGGAGGAGGTTATGGCTAGCCTATGACTAGTCTGTGGCCTATTGTGGATTCTCTTAGAGCATCCACAATAGGGCGGATGTCCCGGCGGACACCGAAAAACACCTTCTGCCACGTCATAAAGACATCCCACAGCACTGCGACGTTATAAGGACATCCCACTGCACAATAGCGGACATCCCGACGGACTTAAAATTAACAGATTCACAAATATGCAATTTATGGAATTAAAATTTCGACATGAATACGGAGAAAATGCAACGATTTTATTTAAATAAAAAAACATACCTAATTATTTTTAAAAAAAATACATAGTTAATAAAAAAAATGCAACCCAAAGCTTCGACCAATCGGGACGAATGAAGTAGAGAGAGAGAAACTCGTTAATACAAGTGGTGCGAATGAAATGATGTTCAACGAGCCGTATATATAGAGTTTTAAAAAATATCAAAAATCTGGACGTCCATCGGGACGTCCGTCGTGTCGCCGCAATAGCGGACGTCACGACGGACGTTCCGACGGACGTCCGCGCACAACCACGGATATCTCACGTATGCCGGGGACGTCCGCGTCCGTCTCAAACGCCGCAATAGCGGACGACCGGCACGCGCGGTCCGACGTTCGCCGGGACATCCACTATTGTGGATGCTCTTAGTGCTAGGCTATTGGTTAGTTCATCCTATTATGATGGATGTTCTTAAGCCACATTTTTTCCTAATTAATTAGCTATCAATTGAGTATATTGATTTGAATGTGGCGTTTTCTAAGTACTAATTAATTTTTGACATATATATATGTTTCCTATTAGAATATTATTATTAAAGAAAATGAGATATTTATATATAATGTCTTGATTAGCATTAATTTAGTTAAGAATATATGGTTATAATTGCAATAAATTTGGCATAATTATGACTAACAAAATCAAATCAAATATTGTGATCAATTATTTAATTTGATTTTGTCTGGTTAAAAAGAAACGCCCTAATTAAATAGCCACTTTGATGGAAATGACATTGACGGTTTATTATTAGGGTTTGTCATCTCTGTCTATAAATACAAGTTTGGTGATCTCATCAAATCACACACATTACCAAAACACATAAACTAGGAAAAGAAAGAGAAACAAATTCTTTAGTTGCTCGAGAACTCCACATTAATATGATATTGTCTGATTTTAGGAAAGCGCTAATGGTTCTGTTTTAGAGACACTTCCCAAAAGACTCTAAACTAATGGAGTTGGACTAATCTTGTTTTGTGGATAGAGTTATGATAATTTTTGTATATTACAAGCAACTTTTACTTATTCGCTGACGTGGGACGTAATTTGCATCCCAGTAATCTTGCTCGTGGAATTGTACATGAATCTGCTAGCTCTAACATGACACGTGGCTCACAGGATTTATTGATTTGGGAAATGAGCGCATTGACAATTGAATTTAGGATTTTCACCGTTTCAATATCCTCTAAGAACAACTGCATGAATAATTATCTATGGAGTTGGTCGCCATGATCAATCCTCCATAGTTAAAAAATATTTAGCAAGTTTTTTTTATAGGCATCAAAATTGGGCTGGATCAAATTTGATCAGTTTACATTTTTATTGTCCCGAAAGAATTAGTACAAAATATATTGAAAATTTTAAGTAAAATGTTATGAATTGGAACGTTATACAACTTGTCACTAATTTTCTTTTTCAGTTTGACCGTCAATATTTGTCACATTTATCTTTTACGGAGTACTACTACTTTTGATAAAATCTTATATTTCACTAACTCATTCTCCTCATAATTTATTTATAAAATTAAAGTATATAAATATAAGATTATATTTTCTTTTAACTTTTTCAATCAACTGTTTTTCAATACATTTTTAAAATTCGTATCGTGTTAAAGTGCGACTCAGTTAATGGGGATGTATGGAATATATATAGTACAAAGTATTTACAGTAAAAAAGTAAGTTAAGCAATGAGCTTGACAATTCAAGAAGTTTGGAACTAGAGAGTAATGGGCCCGCCGCCATGCTAATGCAGAGACCTTCTTCATCCATATCTCCTCCTTTACTATCCCAACTACCCGATAACTGAATAATCACTCTTAATTTCCAATCATCCACATCCATTTTCACCCTCTCTTAGTTCATCCCTACTCCACCGTTGAATCTCCATCGCTTGCCAATCCTAATTTCAATCAATCTCTACACAATTTGATTATACTTGAATCTCTACTCTTTTAGAGCTGATGGATTTAGAGCTGCTAGAGAAAGGCATAGACTATGCAAAGAAGAGGAGAAAATGGGTATTTCTTACCGGACTCACGTGCTACGGCGCCTACAATCTCTACAAGAGAAGGCAAAGCCTGTCCAAATTCTTGGCAGCATTCATTTCCGTAGCTGAAATGGTCTCTGATTCCGCCGACGCAATTGGGATTCTGTCCAAAGATCTCAAGCAGTTTCTCGCCTCGGATTCCGATCAAATCCCTCAGAGTCTGAAGCAGCTCTCAAAAATTGCTAAATCTAATGAAGTCTCCGATACAGTAACTAGGATGACAAGGGCTTCAGCTGTCGGAATCTTGAGTGCCTATAGCCACCAGTCGACGGCTAAAGGCGGCAGCGATGATCATGGTTTCATAGACAGGGTTATGGACAAGTTATTCTCTGATGCAGGGGCGGGTTTTGCCTCTGCAGTGGCTGGAAGCTTCGCTAGGAACACGGTGATGGCACTATACTCGGAATGGCAACGAGGAGGAGGGTGTGATGGAGTGAAACACGACGGTGCCTCCTCTGTTCCGTGGTGGATCGAGCTAGTATGCGAGGAAAAATGCAGGGCGCTAGTCGGTGACATGATCCAGCAGTTTGTGAGCACGGGCTTGACCGTTTACCTGGAGAAGACGATGGATGTGAACGCGTACGAGGAGTTCTTCGCGAGCTTGACTAACCCTAAGAACGAAGCCAGAGTGAAAGAGATGCTAGGTTACCTTTGTAGTAATGCAGTTGATACCTGTGTCCGGACATCTTACCACGTGTGGAGAGCAAACTCTAGTGCTGCTTCCAAGGTGCATTTCGAAGGTTTTGGTGGAGACGAGAAGGGTGGAATGAGAGGGAAGCAGGTGAGGAGAGCGGTGGAGAGGAATCGGGAGAGTGGATGGATGAGGGCAATGCGTGTACCTGGTAATAGGAGGCTTGTTCTGGATGTAACAGGGGTGGCCACGTTTGAGGGCATGAGGTCATTTCTGGAGGTCGTATTGGAGAAGGTGGCGGAGGGTGTGAAGACAAGCGTGGACGTTGTTCAGCAGGAGGTGGTGGAGAAGGGAGTGGAAGCGATCAGGTATGCGAGTGGGAGATCTTCTGCAGTGACTGCTCTGTGTCTTACCTTGTGCTTCAACATCGTGAACAGCCCTTGGATTTTGACACCTTATACATGATCAATACTTGCGATTGCATTCAAATTTCTTGTGAGGATCCATTCCTATATAATGTTTTAATCGATTAGGAAAGTGATTCATTTTTACCTGTATCTGTCTGGATTTTCACTGGGGGATTGACTTCATTCGTTCTATAGTTCTTGGACAAATTAATTTGAGCTGACAACAATATGCATATGAAGTAAAAAGGGAGCATTTCAAATGGGCAAACTTTTATTTGCTTACAGCAACAATACATCATTCTCAGCCAACAGAGATGTGATTTGGCCAATGAATGAATATAATTTCCATGCAGTTAACAAAAATACTGCATCGTGTTCCCTTTAGTGAACAATTCGACTGCGTGCAGTTACATAAACAAGCAGTGGTTGCTCTGTTTGATAGAGCACGATCGCCACCTGAAAGTGGCAGGCATTCCTTACTTGGTAATTCAAGGCTTGTATAAATGATTCTTCATAGCTTCTTAAAACATTTAACCAGAGCTGGTTTCTTTCTCTTTTGCTGCTGCTTCTTCCTCCAGTTTCTTTTTCCAGTACTCTTCAAGAGGTGGCCCAAATATGGCTTTCCCAGACACAACTCCAATCCTGTAAATTGCAAGGGAAAACATTCAACAAAAAGTAATCTTGATAAATCATCTCATCAGATAATGCTAATGCATACCTTAGGATGTGATAGTCATGCTTCATACACAACACAGTAAAAGTAATTGCATCATACTTCCACAACTAGAAATGAACTTATTCACAATCATCTTTCCTTCAAATATTGCTGCATCACATGTATTATATAATCACATTTTTCTAAAAGCTTAGATCTTTAAGACACCTAACCTCAAAATAGATAGAAAGTTATAGATAAAGAAAGGAAGAGCATCAGTATCCTTTGTATGCTTTCTTTTTAAACTGATTCAGACAATAGCATGTGCGTTGAAAGAGTATGCAGCACGTTGTCCACCACGCAAGGTGTCCACATCGGTTTATAATTATATTTTTAACAATCAGGATTCCATAATCAAACAAGTACAAGATAATTGAATCCATCGAAGTATATAGTGAATTAACCAATTTTATGTTTATCTACATAGGGTTGTTCGGTCTACAAGATTATAGTATCTCACAACTTAAACTTAAACTTAGATTGAATATGTGTTGTGTTTGGTTCTTGAGATTGAATCTCACAACTTAAACTTAGATAGATAATCATATGATAATGAGTTATGGCAACCAAACGACACCGTAAGCTACACCCCTAAACTAATGCCCTTTAGTAAAGAGGAAGGATTCATTTGGACTATTACACAACAATGCTTGGCTCGCTCACAAGTCACAACTATGAACTACCATATGCATCCAATACTGTCGAAACAGACACTGGATAGAAAAGTACTTTAAATTTTAAGGAAAAAAATCTAGCAGATCATTTGAAAGTTGAAACTTGAACAAAGTACTTCATTATTAACATTAATCAACTTTCATGGTTTGTGAACAATGGATATCTTGTACATTGATTAAACTTTTCAACATATACAAATGAAAGATCTAGCTTCTAGGAAAAACATGACATGATGACCTATTTGGAATTATTGTGTGATCAATCAACAGATATCACCTTACAATTGGGGCTTAAGACAAGAACTCGAGCGAATTCATGACCAGTCTCACCAACATAACAAAACAGGTAACAATTTGATTCATATTAATCCGGCACAGAGCTGTTAGAAGTAAGAACTCAACAATCAATTTACAGTTGCCTTATCAATTAGTGATACATATAGAAACAATAAAGTCAATATCCAGAAACTCGAGGAAATTCGACATGACTGAGAAAAATAGGAAACCTATCCTACCGCCATTGCAGGATATGCTATGATAATTTAAACAGAGTACGATCAACTTCAAACAGAAACAGGCGAATAGCAATAAATCAATGGCGAGGACGAATATAGAAAAATTAAAAATTAAAAACAAAAAGAAAAAGGAAAGAGAAAGTAAAAATAAGCTTACACGGCAGCACCAATAACCAGAGGAAATGAGAGAAACCTTCTTCTGAACATTTTCTTTGGGATTTTGTTTCAATTATCAGGAACGCTTGAACCCTAATGTTAATGCGTATTCATCGTCTCGTCTCCCATTTTCAGTTTTTTCGCGATCTCACGAACGAGCTTCTTATTGGGCTTTCTAAACTGGAAAAAAGCCCAAATAAAACCAGAACTATTTAACCGAGCTTAGGCTCTGTGGTTCGAAAATATCAGGTACGGAGTATATAATAATTTGGGTGAAAGATGGCAAAAAAATTCTATATACACAAGTTTACTAGTAAATTTTATCATTTTCACAACATATTTAGCACATAACTCAATTTTATCATCAATTTAAACACATATATCATATACTCCCTCTGTTTATTCATAGTTGAGTCATTTTTCCATTTCGAGAAGTTCCTTCATAGTTGAGTCATTTCCATATATGGTAACTTTTTTCTCTTTCTTACTTTATTATCTATATTTTATACTTTATTCTCTCTACCTTTTCATCTCTCTTACTTTTTTATCTATTTATTTAACACACCCAACATTCTTTTCTAAAACTCCGTACCGAAAAGTTTCACCTCAACTATGAAGAAACGGAGGGAGTACTATATGATATACTAATTCAATAACGTACCATTACAAATATGCAATTAGAATATTTCCCGAGTGGGAATTTAATTATGAGAACTTTAGTTATTTATTTTGAGTTTATAAATATTTAAATTTTAAATGTATAAAATTAGAAAGTAATGATGAAATTAAAATTTTGAGATATGGATGGAATGAGGCCTGATTTATTACTTGAAAGTTGAAAATGATGGGTCATTTGGTTGCCATATTTACTTGTAACTAAAGACCATGTCTAACTTTATCTCTTATTCTGTTTTTTTCTAAAACTATCCATAATAATGTATCTTGGTTCGTTACGTAATGCCAATGTTACATTACATCTCATGACTAACCATATCACCTCCATGATCTTGTGACTAATTTATATTTAGATAATATTTATTTTAGTTTATTTTATATATGTTGTATCTCATTATTATCTTGTTTAACGAACCAAACATCACTATAGCTATTGATGCCCCTAGTATATCATTCCAAATTCACCACTAGAAAATTGGCATATCTTGACACTTGAAAATGTCAGCAGGAGATAGTTTACATTGCACTTTCTCTATAATGACATTTAAAGCAAGTGTGAGGTTAAAAAATGTGATAAGAGATTATGTGCGAGTATATATGCTTTATTTCCACACTCAAAAGTGACATAAAGGAGGACGTGTAATGTCAGTAGAAGGTGTCACAAAACGGTTTCTTAGTCTACATTTCGTAATTTTGAACGAATCTTTACAAATCACTCACCCACAAATATTTAATATTACAATTTCATCCTACATTTTATATAATTTACATTTTTCACTTAAAACTTTCTATGATTTATATTTTCTACCTTCAAATATACATAAATTTATGTAATCATTATAACACTTAAAATTTAAATCTTTCCTTTAATATAAAACCACATTTTCACTTATAGTTTACAAAATTATTAGTAATAATCCAACAAATTTCATTAAAAACTCGTCAAATAAAATGCCAAAATTTGGCTAAATAGACATCCAGTATCTAATGATTTTACATAAAACAATCTTATGTGTTTTGAACACATATAATAGTAATAAAAATAGTAAAGTCCTAATCCCATATAGAAGTGTAAAACAAATTTATAGTGCAAAACAAATTTATAGCTGCATTGCTTCTCTTTAGATATGCGAGCCTCTTTTATGTCCAAAGGGCAAAGTCCCTATACAATGTGACCTGAAACATTAAAAGGAAAAAAATGAGTTTCTACTATCAGAGAAGAAAGATAAACCCGAAAAGTCATCAGCTATCAGAGAATAAAACTGAAAAGTAAATAACAACTGAAATATTAAAGTATATAACTGAAATTCACATGCTATTTTATACCACGATATAGAAAACAACAAAATAGGAAGATGCACACACACATTAGAAATTTAATCTCTAATTACCTTATCAATGCAAGGTTCAGATTGGCTTATAGTGTCTAACAATGGCAACATGAGTTATGTGAAGCACATCGAGAACTGATACAACATAATATATTTGGTCTGTAATATGTTGCTATAGTCATAAGATGCATGTAGTGGACAAAAATAATAGTAGCAAAGTGAAGATATTACCTTATTTGAGTTGTCAAAGATTATGTTGGACATGAAAGGTATAAATATTCACAATCGAAGTTCATAGCGAAATCACTTTCCCTTCTGAGCTGCCCTCTCCAAATGAGCATAGCCTCATACAAACATATTGCTATGTCAAGTAGAGCAATCACCTCGCCTTTTTCAACTGCGGGTAAAGCAAATATAATGAAGATCTAAACACTTACAAACAGGTAGGTGGAGCCAATATAAGCAATGAAACACCAAATATCGAATCAAACAATAAAACATACCCACATGACCATTGAAACCAGTATCAACAAGTGAAGTGATCAGATAACCTGCAAGAGTAGAGCTTCAGGAAGTGTTATAATGTCGAATCTTCAAAATTATGATTGAAAGCTGTAAAAGATAAAATAGTTTTTGGACACTAACAGAGTACATATCAAATGAAGGAAAACTACCTTGTCACTGGTGCTATTCCTACCATTTGAATTAAACTGCACTTTAATAATGGAATCTTATCGAATGACAGCTGGATTTTTTTCGTGTTCTTTTTCTTTCTATGATCGGAGATGGTTATAGCTAACAACAAGAGACTTTGGTCCAACAACAATTAATGCAACATAAGATTTCACATACTGATTGTCCAGTGCCAAATATCATCCAAAAAATCCTAAGTATTAGTCAATACCTTTGTTTATTTGTATGCAAAAGACACCCACAAGCAATTGTAATGATTTGGCATCTAAAAACATCCTACGGAGTATAGTCAAGGACTTTGTTTATATATATATATATATATATATATATATATATTTACAAATTACAATAGACTACTGCTAGCAATCTTAGCACCAATAAAAGACACCACAATTACTTGCAATGTTGCATATCACATGAGCTCGGTAATAAGCTGTATTGGCATAATACTCAGATAAGTATCACAAACCTGAAGGAGTAATCACTACTCAAGATCCAAAAGGAAAACACGACAAAAATTCTCAGTTTATGACAAGTTTGACATATAAGATCTTTGGCCACATTAAATAAATCTCTACACACAAAACAATACACAAGCAAAGAAAATTTGACAACACATAATCATAATATATAGGAGTATATCACTATATTTATATATTAATTATATATTTTTGGTTTGCATGTAAATGACACTGAATAAAAATGTCAAGCAACTAGTCATATTACTGCATTCATTTTAAAGTGTGGTATTAGGATTTGATATAAACGTGGTATAAGGTTGGTGTATTGACTGAGGGACTATATTCACACTTTTTATGAAGTGCCATAAAGTAAATGTCATTTAACGTCAATTTTCTAGTAGTGATTTAACTATTAATAGTCAAAATATAAACAGAAAATAAATGGAAAAACATTATAAAGGACAGTGATTCATTAGCTACCAAACCGATCACATGAAGCAACAACTAATTTTTTCTACACCTTACCGCGCGAAACGACAAATAAAAGTAGACACTTGAAAAAACATGTAATGATTTTGACCCGTTTCAACACCATAATATTACACTTATTCATTATGTTTAAGTAAACGAGACTAATGCAGTTTGGTATACAAATTGACCAGAATCTAGTTGGTGGACGCATTTTCACACTCTTTGTCTTCCTTAATAATCATTCATTAACCAGTCTTGAATTTTCAATTTATGCCATGCCACTACAAATTGCATAATGTCAAGGTAACATTTTAGTCACCAACATAATACCCATCAAAAAGTTATTGTGGCAGTTAATATTCTTGTATTCTGAGCAACTAATTAGGTCAAAGCGCAGTTGTTAGTTATATAAACCAAAATATATTGTTTGACCAAAAGATAACACATTTAAAGTGTAAAATCACAGTAATAATTTTTTAGGGAGATGTAAAGTACCTATTTTGGGGTTTAGTCTATATTTTTAATGAGCCATAGAACTTCTATATATTAGAAATTATTTCTCAACATACAATCTTTTAATTATAAAATCATCACTCTCCACATATTCATGTAGTACAGTTTTATGGTAGTGACATTTTCCAAACACTTTGTTGGTATTTGGTGAGCTGGTCTAAGAGAACTACTTCGATGATGTTGATATACATTATGCCAAGAAAATTCACCTAGATATTATCTTGTTACTAATTTATAGGTCCCATTTTGATTATATTAAGTGATTCAACGAGAATCTTCTACTTTATCTCCCATTCATTTCAAAAAGTGAAAACGTTACACATTCAAGAATGGAAAATCATATTTAATGTTAAAGGTATTTAAGAATGAAAATTGATGGAAAGAAGTATTTAGAGATGTGTAACGCTTTGGGCTATGCCAAAGAAAGAAATGAGGTAATTAGATGTGGCCGAAAATGCAGAAATATGATAGGTGTTGAATGCTCATCGCAACAACAAATAATAATGAAACCTCAACTGCCAACTGCCCTCTTCAAAGCTCAATCCACATCCTATTTTCATAGTAATTAATATTACAGTTTTCCTTTGCCCTAATTTAATACACACTCTACTTTTTCCATGGAGAAACTTTTTAATTACATTACATCATAGTTACACATTATCACTAATAAAATAAATGATTTAATAATTAATTAATTATAAATTGTGCATGTCTTGCCATTGAGGGCATATTAGATTGGGAATCATTGATAATTTGATATGAATGGAATGTGTTGGGCCATCTTGGTCAAGTTTCTAACGTCAAAAACCTAATATTTCGTCACATAAATTTTACATACGCAAGTATAATATTTTGTTGGCGCCAACGAATGATCTTAATATACAAATTTTTCATGCGGTTGCATGACAATTTTTGAGACCTAATCAATGAATATATGGGGCCTCGATACATTTCTCTAATGAAATATAATATTATGGGAGACCACAAAATATTTTCTTTCTCAATTTATGAAAATATGCTAAAGTTAGTAGTTACTGTTTTTGTTTATATATACCTTTTAAATCATAAATATGTCTTCATTCCCAAAAGTTTTTGCATTTATATCCTACTCTTATCTTAATTTGTTATGTTGGATTAAATATTATTGTATTTTCATTTTTCACCCCTCCTACTATTATATTTGCCTTGGAAAAGAGAAAAGCAAAGTGGTGGAGATATTGATGGGCTCGAAGAGCTGATTACCGATGTATGGTTCTGAATTTCTCAAAATTATCGTTACTTAATTATTCTATTTTGTCACGCATTAATTTATTTATCTTTGAATTGGTGTACTAATTCAATTTACATATATTCATAGAATTAAAAATTATTTTCTGTACGTCAAAATCGAGCTATGTACTCAAAATAAATATTACAATAAACAAGGGCATAAATAAGGATTTACTTCATATAAATAGTAAATAAAATAAAATAAAATAAAAGCCAAGTTATCATCTAACATAGGATGGACACATGGAGTGGTAATATAAGTTCATCGGTTAACCATCAAACACACTCTCAGAAGCTTCTTTCATGTTCTGAACACATATAATCACAAGCTTACATATATAATTTAAATGACAAGAAAAAGATAAATGAAAGTCATAAATATTTTTTCTAAGGATTATGTTGCTGAGTATAGATATAATCGAGATGGGCGTTGAGGGTTCTTCTCATCAAACACTCATTTTCAGTGATTCCATTGCAGCTATCTTCCACCTGTGTTCCCTCTGTCACAACCTGTTCAACAAAAATAAATAAATAAACAAATAATTTCAAAGAATATATACAACAAAGAAGAAGAAGAAAAATATTGCTAACGACAGACCTTATCTGTGGCATCCACTCTCTCGTTAGCGGTGGGAGTGCGGCGAGCAGCAGAGGAGAGAGAGAAGAGGAGGAGGAGCACAACGAAAAACGTACTGGCCCTAGCCATTTCTGTATAAGGCTCTGTTTGGTTGCTGGTGTATGCTGTTGAGGGTGAGATGAAGATGAAGATGAAGATAATAATGAAATGGTGTGCTATTTATATATAGGAAATTGAGTGTGAATTCAGAGGAGATAAAATGGAGACTTTATATCTGATTGATTGGTGGGGAGAAAGATTCACGTCTTTAAATAAAATTTTAAAGAATTTAAAAATTAAATATTAAATGTGGAATTTATGGTAGTGTTTATGGTGACCACAGGAGAAAGCTCCATTACCTCCAACTATAGGTTTCGGTTGAATATACGCAATTATTGCGAGATACATATGATATATTTAATTAGTCAGAATTTAATGTATTTCTGACTTTCGCTTGGGCAGCAAAAAGTAATGGGAGTGAAAAACACAGCGTTGACGATGAGTGAATTAATACTATATTAATTTCATTTTCGAATTTATACAAACCAGAAGTAATGTCTATCTAATTTTGGTTGTTCTAGATGTGCTTACTCGGAGCTTTTACCCAAAAGCTAGGTTTACACTCACTTTAAATTTTATTATCTTTTCTATAATTAAAATGTAGCAAACCACCACCTTGGTGACTAAGTGAGTGAAAGTCATAAAGTAACAGCTTCATCACAAAATACCCAATATATAAACAGTAAAAGTAAATAAAAAAAACAGTTAGATCTAGCTCATAAATTAAAAACTAAGAAGAAACAACAAAATAAACAAAAAAATCTAAAAGATAGGAGCAGCACATCACTCCTAAGATAACATATTAAATCAAAGCAATCAAGCACTTTACTCTTCAGTTCAACTTCTAATGTTGCTCAAGTCGTTGATGATGTGGACGCTGTTGGGATAGTGAAATTCGAACACCAACTTTTTAATTTATGATCTGAAACGCTAAATAAGTAAGTGGAGTATTTTTTTTTCTAGAGCTCCCAATGCGGTTCCAATGCATATGAATTACTCCATGCTTGTGATATTATTATTATTATTATTATTATTGTTATTACTATTATATATGATTCCAATTTTATGCAACTCTTTGCTGACTAAGCATACTGCGCATAGAGAAAATATCATATTTACATGATTTGGTCACTTTCACATAGATATTCCAACGTACATATTTTTACTTGCAAATCAATACCTATACGATCAATTTATTTTTCCAAATATAGCCTCTGTAAATTTTTTGAGACGGTTGAGAGTTAAATTATTTGTTAAATATAGCACAAAAAAATATGGGTAGAGCATTCTAGAAGTGCTTTGACGTTAAGCTTGTGTTGGGAATTAGTATATGGTTATGATTTAGAGAATGAAAATAGAATGTTGTATATAGAGTGTGATGATGATGTACAAGTGATACATATAGCCGTTTTAATTGAAGAATTTGGGGAAGACGTGTTGACCTTAATATACGGAATTAATCCACTTGGAGATTAAAAATTTCAAAAAAAAAAGAGGAATGTTCAAAGGTCAATTGTTCATAGTACAACATATATCCTCAAATGACAAATATTTAATCAACTTGGTCACTTTTTAATAATCTCGATCAATAATCAAACTAGTACTATTATAAAGTCAAATGAAAAAATATAGTATATCCGATTCTTTGAAGCCAAAACAGTTTTTTATAGGAATTTTTATGGTGTCTCAACTTTTTGTCAGTTGAATGTTGATAGTGTGGCGCCAGTCAAGCAAAATGCTTAATGACCAAAATTGAGAAGAAATTTAGTGGGTTGTTTTGTTAGGAAGTCGACCATTTTATTGGCATGTGATAAAATGGTATACATAATTCTCCTATCTCTTTACTGTTTGTCCACTACTTATTGGTTAGGTATAAACCCAGACTAATTAAATTGGTCGTCATGGCTAAATTTTTAATGATGTAAGCATTAATTATATGTTAGCATTGTTGTGATTATCGTTAGTCATAATTGCAATGGATAAAAAATAATCATAATTTTTCACTAAGAAAATGTCAAAGGCAGAGGTTTGTTTGGTAGCATTGTTAAAAATTAAAATAAACCCAAGATAAGCGAGAAAGATAAACATAATAACAAGATTATGTTAGTCTTGGTTTTATATGTTATTGTTGGTAAATATCAATACTCCCAAAGTATACGCGTGAGGAAAACTCAGGCCATTTATAACATATCAAATCACATATTTATATTTGTTTTTTGTTCCAATATTAAATCATAACTATACATTCATGCACGCGTACATTTCACTTTTTGAATTTTTTTTTTCTTTTGTTGTTTTGAATGAATATCACATGTCATAAACTTCTAGTGGGAAACCCTTATTTCCAAGATTAAGTTGCATTTTCAAGAACTAGCTCTTTTATAGATGTCGACTATTACCAAAATGTCCCCTGTGATGTGGATATTATTATTTTCATTAAAATGACCAACAATCAGGCCCGTCCCTTGGCCCGTGCGGCCTGTGCGACCGCACAGGGCCCCCAATTTTCAGGGGTCTCTGAAATATTTCAGCTCATATACATGTATTCCTATTTTTTCAGCCCAACAAAGCTATTTCTCTTGTATAGCAACGCTCAGGCCTTTTTCTAGCACCGTGACTCCAATTCTGATCGGTTTCTTTTCCCGATCGTAGACCTGGGAGCCGCCTGTTCGTGTTCGGTGTTCCTCATCGACAAACGCCGCAACAGGGACCAGCTCACCAGAGCCATCGTTGATCGCTTCTGCAGCGCCTGCCATCGTCGGTCATTGCGATTGGGAGCAGCGCAAACGCATCAATTTATCTTTTTTTCTATAGTATATTTCTTTAAAATGCATTGTCTTTTTTTCTTTAATTATCATATAGCTTTAAAATGCATTGTCTTTTTTTCTATAGTGGTAGGCCTCATTTTAGATTTTTGCACAGGGCCTCTGATTTTGTCGGGACGGTCCGGCCAACAATTATCTACTCTTTATTGATTCAAACATCTAACCTATTATATAAAGAATCATCCGACTAATTGAGTCACCGTTTCATCATTTTAATATTTGTTGTTATATATTGATTGATACATGATAGAATAAATGGACATGGGCTGTCAAATGTATCATTCGAAAGATTTTATTGCAGACTACAAATATCAACGTTCAATTATGTTTTACTATTGCCTAATAATTAACTCCAAGCATGCAACACTTTTTCCATTTGGCTACATCCATGTACGTCGGCATAAGATGACAAGTCAACGACTATTCTAATTACACAAACAAATCTATCCATAAACATAAAAGGTAAACAAAAACAATAAAAATGCATGCGAAAATGTGCAATAGAGCCCAAATACAATGAATGGATTAGTTATTACTATTAGTTGCAATGCAAACTTTAATTAATCGGATAAGTTGACTAAGACCCATTGATCACCGTGCATTTCTTAATAAAATAAACATAACACACATAACCTCCAACATGGTCCAGAGCCTTTGTCCTAGCGGCAATGAGTTTAGACATTATTGTATGAGGTGCTGAGTTCGAGTTAAAAAAAAACCTCCAGCATGATGATGAATACAATACACCGTATAGTTGATTAAATTAGCAAAAATTAATAGCCATGTTTGATTATATAAAATTAAATATTTGAATAAAACTTACGAAATAGGATCTTTTGTAGTCAAGAAAAGGCATTGGATTTACATGGAGTCAAAAGAAGAGATCTGTAGATAATCCTTTCGGCTTCAAAAGCGAGAAATAACGATCTCTCTGATTAAAGAAACCAGCTTTTGTGATCTCAATGAATTTGGTCATAGTAAAAAAAATAAGTCCACTCTTCAGAAATGAATCATCTTTTTCTTTGTGTTTTCATGTCTTTTTTTTCTTCCTATTTTATGATTTTAGTTTTATATTAAAATTTTATCAAATGAAATGAGATTTTTTAAAAAAATTAAAATTTTTTATGTCTTCACAAAATGTTGAAATATATTCTCAAAAAACAATTTTTATTTAGACAATATAAGATTTTTCTTCAAGTCTCATTTGCTTTTAAGACAAGTTTTATTTGGTTTTTAAAATAGCATTTTATCTTAATAAAAGTCCTATAGTAACTATAAGACGTTTGCATTTATCTAAAGTTTTATTTTAAAAAAATGTGTGGAAATCTTTTTTATTCTAAAGAAAATATTAAAGTTTAAATTATGAAAAAATATTCTTAATTTTTTTGTTTCTTTTTAAAAAATGTATTTTTTACAATATTTTATTTATATTTACTTAAAATGTTGATTTTATATCTTTATAAAAAGTTAAATAAAAAATAAAAAATTAAATTAAAATACCGCGCACGCCGTGCTACAAATCGAATACATGAAAGATAAAAAAAATGATAAATAGTCATAAAGTTAAAGTTTTAATCACATAACGAATTCATGGCATGACTAGCTCCGTGTGAAATTATTATTGCCTTTAAATTCAAGGCAGGAAAAAATTGCGTTGATTGATCATTTTCAATACATATGTATGAAAATCACATTATTGTTTAAAAATTAATAGCTTGTGTTTAATATAATTCTGTTAAAATCCTTGTATATTTTAAAACAAAAAAATATGTGAAGAACCAATAGAGTTGTGATCAATGCCAAAGTGATTTTAAAGACCGAACTAGAGACCAAAGTAGGCCTATTATATCTAGTTTTTTGATGGGATTTACTGATGTGTAAATTATTGCGGTCTTCATTACAAGCTCATTTTACTTCATTGTAGTAGGTTTATTACTTCATTTCGGTACGTAATACCTTGAAACTACAATATGTTTTTACTTACTTCCAGTAGGTTTTTAAATGATTTAACACATGCTTCATTCGAATTCATTAAACTGAGTTTTTACTTTATCATTTTAAAAAAAATACAATTCATCCCAGTATGGTTATTACTTCATTAAAAAACGTTATTACTTCATTGGACAAGATATTTACTTCATTCTAGTAGGACTTCAAATGTTTCTACATATACTTCAGTCAAATAGTTTATTACATCATTCAATGTGCTTATTACATCATTCAATGTACTTATTACACCATTCAATTAGGCTATCACTTTATTTTGTTGGCATAGCTGGAATTTCGGGACTATCACAACGTCGATGGGATGGTCTTGACGTCTTCGTCTGTGAAACGGTCTGTATGTACTGGAATGAAGTAAAAACATATTGGAATGAAGTAATATATTCTGGAATGAAGTTAAATCCTCCTAATATGTTATGACTTATTTACCTTCGGATGAATTAAAATAGGCTCGTTATGAAGGCGAAAACAATTGATAAATTTGTGTCTCTCATCCATAAAAAACTAGATCTAAAAACCCTAATTTGGTCTAGTTCTGCGATTCTGCAATAAGAAGTGGATTTGCACGTAATGATACTCTTAAAAACTTAGTGCTCCTATTTGATTGTACAGCTGCCTTACATATCTCAGGATTGCAATTTTTTTCCGTAAAATTACATGCTCAAACCATTTAAAAGACGGTAAACATAGAAGTACAAAATCCAAACAAGTAAAATAGTACGAACAAACAAAAACTAAAACCAAAACACGTAGCACCACACTTGACACATACATACAATCAAGATTGTCACTTTTGTGTCAACCATATGAATACATGAGTTAGTTTTTCGATTATGTCCCGACCTCAATATTATATTGCCGATTATCAACTTTTATTTTAAAATTTCTTGCTTTGCAGCATGGTTATACCATGGACAATTTCACAAATTTGAGATTTTGGTGTATCATACCTGTTTAAATTTTCAAGAACGAATTTTTATGCATGTGATTAAACTTTATGAAACTAAAGTGTGGCCGCATTACTAAAGGTGACTAATACTAATATTTCATTCTTCAAACAATTATCATAAATTCCTTTCATCGCCGTCTTTGAAAATTAAATACATGTATAGGTTTTAATTAATTTTACTCGGTCCTAGCATCTAGAATTCCACATGAGTATGACGTTTCCTACTTAATTAATTTCTGTAGCATTTATCCAATAAATATTTTTAAATTAAATAGGCCGATTTATTTGTTTCCATCTAATAATCCAGAAATACTTCAGAAAATTGCGCATGTCTTCATTCGGAAAATATGAGTCCAAGCAATCTAGAAATACAACATCTCTATTCAGATTATTTGACTTTGGTACCTCTGTGTAATAATTATTCAGGATATCAACATCTTTTGGAAAAAAGTAGTAGAGTATATGCCACAAATTTCTACAATCTAATAAAATTCTTTCCTACTCAATGATAAATATAAATACAGTTAATGAATGCATATATCTCTCAGGACCCATCAAGAAAAATATGTATACTTATCTTGTTCCTAAAAAAAGTTTTTCTTTCTTTCTGAATGGAAACTGATTTATTAGTTAAAGAGTACATGGTGATGGACTAATGGTGGGGTAATTGTTGTGATTATTAAATCAGAATTGGAATAGTTATCATTGAAATTGATTCCAAATTATGTAGAACTTAGTGGTGGTGATCTCAATTTGTGGAGCAGTACCTAAAAACAACAAACAGATTTACAATCATAATCTTTGAATGATTGAAGCTTATCAAATAGTGAGATTAATTGATCAGATTTTACACATGTTGGATCATTTGTTGAATTTCTTAAGTCTTTGAAAAGAAAGCACGGCATAAAGTGGCCCCTATGTGTGAAATGCATTATATAGATATGATTAATTGAAGAATCTCACAAAAAATCGACGTCCAAGATTGAGGCTCATAATAAGTAACAGCATCGTTTCCTTTTATTTTTGATTATATGAAAATGGTGAATAAAAACTTTGTGCAGAAGAGAAAAATACTTTGGGTTGAATTTATTAACTATAGACACTTGCAATTTTAGATGTATTTGTAAAATGTAGAATTAAATTAGATAGGGTTATAGCCATATAGGTAGTGTCAAACAAACAACAGTGCTTCATGAAATTGAGGGTGTGTTGTGAAATTCATTATACGAAGTCTACAATAATGAACTCGGAACAATCGGAAATACATTGCAAATGAAAAATCTATGGGAAAGTTGTGTATCTCTTAAGTTTAGTTCGACTGTAGTTTTTTATTATGTTAATCATGTAATTTTTTGATCTAATTAATAATTTTATGTTTTCATTGTAGTAGTATGATTTTTAAACTTGAGAAAAAATTGTATCATTTCAATTATTTAGGTATAAATTTAGCATGTCAACATTAATTCAATTTGCATGGTAACTTTAACAGCATTTAGGTCGGAGAGGATATTAGAGAAATGTGAACAATATGTATCCTTAATTTCCTTCTCAATCAAATCAACTATTATATGGACCTATTTACTGATGTGATAAACTGATAGTAACTTGAAATTGATTTGTTTACTTGAATTACAATTCTTTACATGTTCCACGAATTTGAGAATGATTGTGTTGTTCATGGCCCATTGTTTTGATGGGCCATATAAAGTGGGCCTCCCTGTATGAGAATTCAATCAATCCTTTTTGAGATAAGGAGCAGTATGTTTCTGAAAAAAATATCTTCGTAAGTCTGAATTGCTGTCAATCAATTTTGAAGTTTTAACATCATATTCATACATGAGTATCCAAATCTGAGCTCTATAAATATGCTAAAAAATTAAAGAGATTAATTAGCTACAATGTTGCAAATTTGAATTTTAATTGCCATAGTTGAAAGTTTAGGACTACATAAGCAAGTCGTCACTAAAATATGCATTGTCACATGTATTAAAATGCAATAGCATTAGGGATGTGTGATAAGTAAGCATCCTTATTCCTTGATTAGTTTTTAGGTAAAGGATCGGTTGTCGGTTGATATCTTCTTGGATCCCTTTGACACCTAAACCTAATTTAGTTAGGCCATCCACAATAGGAATAGCTTAGCAATAGCCCAACCACAAACTCCTTCTGCCACATCATCAACACTAAAAATCCTCCTGCCACATCATCAAAACAAGCAAATAGCCCAGCCATAGCCTAGCCACATCACTAATAACAATTCTATAAAAATGAAATAATTAACAATCACACAATATACGGAATTTAATTCACGAGACATATACGTGAAACATTAATAATACTATTAAAATTTTAAAAAGTACAATAATTTAAAAAAATTACAATAATTAAGAAAAAAGTACAATAATTCACTCATCGTCTCCTCTGTCGCTGTCGCCACCCTCGCCTCCGCCTCCGTCGCCACCATCGCCGCCGCCTCTACTCCCGCCGGTCTCCCTCCGTGCCGCCTCTAACTCGTCCTGCATGCTCATGAGCAATGTTTGAAGCAAACTCTTCTCCACGGGGTCCACCGCCGCCCGCCATTCGGCCAGCGTCTTGACCATCTGAGCGCGCGCTTGTTGACGCGCGAAGAATTTGAGATCCGCTGTGGATTGGCCAAGGGGGGATGCCGACTGGACCTCCTGGGAACCCCCGATGACCCCCCTCGCCTCCCGTTGAGCCCGCTTGTGCCGAACCGGGCGAGTTCGGCAAGCGAACGAACGAGGGGTCGGGACCTCCTGGGCCGTCTCGGGGAGGTCGTGGGAACCACTGCTGCTGCCGCTGAAATCACCGGTATAGTTCAGTTGTTGCTTCTTCGGCCAGCCAGCGTCGACACCTACTCGGAACTTCTCGGAGTCGTTCAGCACAAGATAGCAGGTCCAGTAGGTGAACTCCTTATACAACCCGGGCTGGGGGAAGGCTTTCTCCGCTATCCTCCTGCAGTCTTCCTCCGTTTGACCACTGCTCTGCATGCGGAGGGCGTTGGCGTATAAACCCGAAAATCGAGAGACGACAGCCCAGATTCGGTCCCACCCCTTCCGGCAATCCTCCCCGTTGCGTGGCCTCCCCTCCGAGCAAAATGTCTGGTAGGCTGCTGCTATCTTGCCCCACAAGTTGACGATCCTCTGGTTGTTCGAAACGAGAGGATCATCGCAAACACTCACCCACGCCTTGGACTGCGCGACGTTATCCGCGTCCGTCCACCTCCTCCGGACCTGGCTATCCACACCGAGCTGCAACGACTCGCCCTTCTTTTTCGCCTCGCCCTTCTTCTTTGGGTCGCCCCGACCCCGCACTGCTCCCCCCATTTGATCAGGAGTTTCCGGAACTCCGAGTATATCGAACCCCAACTCATCTAAGGAGAAAGACTCAAATTGCGTGAACTGCGAATCCGCTAGGGTCGATGTGTGCGAAGAAGCAGTCGAAAAATCAAAACTGGGGCGATAGACGTTTTCCACCCCCGGCATCCCCTGCGTCGCCGGTACCCCCCCTGTCGGGGGCTGCATCGGTGTCCCCCCTAGGCATCATCTGCATCCCGGGTGCCCACCCCGGCATCATCTGCACACCGGGCTGCATCTCCGGTACCCCCTGCCACGCCGGCGTACTCCCCCCAGGTGCCATCCCGGGCATCATCCCCTGCCACGGGTACATATTATAGTACCCTGGCATCGGACCCCATCCACCTCCCACGGGTACCGGGGGAGTTTGAGACCCGCTCGTCACTGGAGTACCTTCGTTGGTGTTCTCCATTTCTCGGTGTTGATCTTGTACATAAATTAAGATAGAAAGAGTACTCGTTAAAACAAGTAGTGCGAATGAAAATGGCGTGCAAAGCGCGTATATATAGTGTTTCGAAAAAAAAATAAAATCGTCTAGGCGATGCGCTAGGCGATCCGGACGCTGCAATAGCGCCGAGCGGATCGCCCAGCGCCACGAAATCGCCGAGCGCTAGGCGGTTTTTAATTCCGAAAATGGTTGGGCGGTTGCAATGGACCGCCTAGCGCACCGCCTAGCGCCGGCGCTCGGCTAGGCGGTGCGCTAGGCGCCATTGCGGATGGCCTTACCTACTAATTAGAATTAGTCCTTCCTTCTTCTAGGCTTCTTACCTTACTTTATTAGTTCTTTGCTCTTTTACTAAGCAACTATAATATCCTTATTCTTACCAAATACACATCTTTATTTTCCACTTTTGGCATATAAAAATTACTCTCAAGTTAAAGTGTATATAAATGGTGATTCGCTCAATGCATGAAATAGTAAATCGGGTAGTGGGCGGAGAGGATTGAGAAAAGATGGAAGATTATAATATATTTCAACAAATCAATATATGACTAATTAAGTTCAGAAGGGTAAATGGAATAAAATAGCACTTGCAGCTTCAAAAGACGAAATACTATTATGCCTTGATTATAATTTAATAAACATGCTTATAAAGTTACACGTTTCAAATTAAATAAGTTAAAGTCACTTTAGTTTTCAAATTCATGGCTCAGGGGTACAGATATGTATTTTTCATTTGAGGCCATATAAGTTAAAAGGGTCTCACATTTAACTTTTAGGCTTTTTTATTTTATACGTACATTATACATGATACAACGTAAAAGAATTTTGGAATACTATTAGTGGACCAGAGTATCTTATTTGTGACATCAAAGCACCTATCTAGGCATGAACGAAATACCCAAACACTGAATATGATCTAGAGTCATATTGAAATTTAAATTTTGGTTAGTCTTTTATTTGGATTTTGGTTCAGTTTAATTTAAATATTTAGTAAATGCTACTCATTTTGTCCCACAATAAGAGTCACACTTTGCTATTTTGATTCGTCCCATAATAAAAGTTACGCTTTATTTTTACCATAAATGATAAGTATGTCTTACATTCCACTAACTCACTTCACTCACATTTTATTATAAAACCAATATAAAAAAGTAGGTCTTATATTCAACTAAATTTTCCAACTCATTATTCTTTACATATCTTAAAACGCGTGCCCACAGTGAGAGTGAATCCTATTGTGGACGGAGGGAGTAGTCTTTTGGTTTGATTCACGTGTAAATAACCAAAAACTGTATATATTTAATAATATATATAATATATTATACCAAAAATAAACTCTATTTGTCTGGATTTATGCGAATTAATATGATAGTTAGATTTTATAAAGATTATAGTAATTGTTTAGATATGTTAATTGATTGATACGATAGTACTATATTTTTATGTTAGTTATATAGAATTTAATTTATTATTTTTGTTTTTTGGGATATATTTGTGCACTTTTGATTTTCCGGATTCAGTTTTTGTAATTTGGATTTAGATTTTTTGGATAATTTGGATATATTAGTGCAATTTTGGCTTTTCGGTTCAGATCGTCCATCGTAGATTGGATTTCAATTTTTCCAGATTCAGTTCAGATAATTCAATTTGATTTGCTTTTAATTTTAATAAATCTTTAGGTTTTCAATTCGCTTGGATTTGTGGAAAAAAAGAAATAAAAAACCGCATGCTCCTCAATCCTCATGACTTACCTATATACCTTGTTTCCTTAAAAAGTCTTCAAATATATACACATAGACAAACATATCATTATTCGGCAAGGTCAAGTTGTTGATCAATAATAGTAGCATAAATCGTGCTCAAGAACCTAGCATGCATATGTGTATCATTACGCTTTCCCGGCAAGAAAATCGATTAGGATTAGCATTGGCCTGAATTATTATTCATTAATTATAATTACCATGGCATGCCAACTATAATGAGGATTCAAGAATACAAATGCAAGAATAAAGAAGCTTAATTAGAAACAAGAAAAAAAGAACAAAACCCCAACGTTCATTCCTAGGATAATCGATTTTTTTTATAGTTTCTTTATATGGCAGAAAATACAATCGCTCCAACTTGCAACATGAAATCTTGCTACTGCAGAGACCGTTGGATCGAGGCGGACTCCGCCGTGAAACCATCGCCGACCACCACCACTCGCGCGGAGGTGCACAAGAAATTCGACGGCGTGCCGGCGTGGTTTTTGGGCGGCTTCACGGCTGCATTCTTTGCCTCATTGGAGCGGTGCTCTTGCATCAATATTGCCACCAAAGATGATTTCGACGACTCTCCGCCGTTGATCGCTGCCGATGACGTCACTTCTCCGGCCAAGTGAAAGTTCAATCTTTTTATTTCGGTAATAAATTATTAAAGCCAAATTATTAACAACTGTGGCTCGATATAAATATCATGTTATTTATTTAATTTAGTAAATTTGTCGATAACTTATAGCTAGGTTAATGTATAGTTATGTCACGCCCGCATTTTCTAAGGATAGAAAACACGGTTAATCGCGATTAGGGGAGGGTTAAAAAAACGGGAAGAAAAGGGGGAAATCAACACAACTCGACCATATCTCAAATAAAATCAGAGTATCATTTCAACAATTAGCAACTCGAAACAAATATTATCTCAACAATACTTGGCAAAAGAAACAATATTCAGCGGAAGCATTCGAGAGTAGAATACTATTATTTATGAAGACATAATATATTCAGAAAATTTATTTAGTATCTTCTTCACTTTCATGCTCAACACCCACCGCGCTCGTCACCGCTCAACCTGCACATAGGAAAAACACATGCAGGGCTGAGTACTTGACGCACTCAGTGGACTCATGCCGAAAACATTTTCAATAAAAATATTTATCATGCCATTAACAAGTGACCCCGGGGTTTTAACTTTGAAAGGGCTCGAGTCACTAAAACATTTCACCAACATCATCATCACCATCAACCTCAACATCATCAACAACACCATACCATATCTGAACATACATGACAAGGAATGTGGCCACATTCCAAGCCACTAGACCGGCCAACTCAAAGAGATAGTGCACGATCTACGGGGTGTACACTAGCCTGAGTAGGGACTCACTCGCTAGTCAGACCCGAATTCGATTAACCATACATGGCAAAAGCCACTTCAGACAGGTTCTATAGCAACACAAAAATATGACATGATAAATCGCCGTTACTCTCCATCTTTCGATTAACCGCTGCAGCGAAACCGCGGTTCTAAACCGCCGTTACTCTCCATCTTTTCCGTCTCAATTTCTGTCACAGCGCCGTTATGCTTGCTCCGCCGCTGCTGCTCGGAGTTAGGAAATTAGCGAGATGAGATTGGGGATTATTTCTCGCTGACACCAGGCTTACTGATCTCTCTCCATGACAAATCGCCGCCGCTGCCATCTCTGATTTCTCTCTCAATTTTGTGTAGAAACCAATTTGTTCTCTTCGGCCGGATTTTGTGGAACAGCCATTGAGTGAGAGTAATGTCACGTTAAATTCTTGCATATTTAAAATGGGATGAAAATTAATAAATTATTTGGGCTCATAATAATTGGATTTCAAATTGGGTTAAAAGGAATAATTGCTTTAGGCCCAAAAGGAAGTTGAAAAGGACTTCCAAAAATTGGTGACAAAGAATTGGGCTTCATACAAATAAAGAAAAAGATCCTAGCCCAAATCCAATAATAAAAACGCTGGCTATTCCATCAACATCTAAAAGAATTGAAGGAAAATTTTCGGCTACACAAACGACGTCCCTTCAAGAACAACTAAAAAGATAGAAAAAGTCGGGGTATTACAAGTTATAAATGAAGTAGGAAAAATCTAACATGATCAATCTGCAACTTGAGAAATTTTGTAAAGTTATTTCTTAATTCTGATTTTTTTAATTGGGGTTTTTTTTAAAGTAAGGCTAGAAAAAAAGGAGGAAAGGTGAAGTGTTCTTTTCCATGTGAGAAATGTGGTCCGAACATACTGATTTGTTTGTGCCACCCATGTTCCTAATTTGCTACTACTACTCTATATTTTGATATCCAACGATTAATATAATTACTTTTTGGAAAAATCGATCCATATTTATTGATGTTCAAACATGACGGCCTGAAGTACTATTTGAAGCTAGTAAAAGTCCTGATATTAATAGTCTGTTTCGGACAATACTTTGAGTGAAGTTTCTCGAATCAGGAACTTTTGTTGTTGTATATAAAAAATGTAAATTAAATTATTATTATTTTTGTAATGAAAAGTGATTTTATTCTTATTACAAATACAAATCATTATTAATATGAATTGGGAATTAGGCCTAATTTGGACGAGTCAAACTCGAGTCTAGGCTAATTTGACCCGAGCACGTTGTGCGCGGGACGCATAGGAGTGCCCCTTTTTGTGTCATAAAAACGTGCGAACTATATATAATCATAGGTAAGCAAGAGTCACAACTAATATCAACTTCAATTATTCGCAAAACTATTTTTTTTTTATGCTGAAAATCACTCTAATGATGTTGCAAAACGCATCCCATATAAATAAGCATATGGAGACAAGAAGGCAACAACAAATGAAATACGCAAACGAAAGCAAAACAAAACAATCAAAATGCATGATAAGAAGGAAAATGGCAAACAACAAATGCAAAAAAAACCAAGACAAAACAAAGCTCTACAGCAAAAAAAAAACAGAATGAAAGAACCATTTAACCTATGATTGTTTTTTTCTTTTATATTTTTCTTAATTGGGGTTTTATGTATAAATTGGAAATTTGGAATACAAGAATATCGGAAGTAGAGAATTTTGTGGGTTTGATATCATTGTAAAATTCTACTATGTTGGAGTATGTTTTATCAACCATGCAAACTATCCATGCCACGCACGCTGTATCAACATAGTTTAACTTACTTTCATTCTAATTTAAAAATAGAATATAATGTGATGAAGGCCTAATATAGTTCCTACTCTTGAAATAACTATGAGTTTGAGTAATCAAATTAATTGATCTTACGAGACCTTAAATAGGGTTTGAAGTTAGTATACATGAATGACTCAAAATGCCTTTAATATTCGTGACCAACCATATATATGAATTTATATGGATATAGTCACTTCCACGTTTTTATTTACAGTAACTTTCAAATCGAAAACATTATGTCTAGCAAACTTTCTTTATGCCCCTATTCTACAATGATGATCCACTCTTTTTTTGTTGTTGTAATTGTTGATAAGAGGCCATTAGAATTTAGATACATTAGACAAACCAGATAGTTCGGCACATTAATTTGGCACGACGTGTTGATTCACAAAATATAAGAATTTTCAGGTATTGGTGTGTTGCAAATGACATAGAAAAATAAAGGTAAATAGAGTCTATCTTACTAGTACTAATTTATAATTTGAACGATCTACTAATATTTATTTTTCTAAAGTACCTAGTATTGACAACAACTAAAGAAATACGTTTTTACTTTCATTTTTTAAAAGGATTAATAATGGTTGGTTCTCTATCTATCGTGATGACTCAAATCCCAATTTATTGAATGAAGGTGAAACGATTTTCAGTTGAACGGTACTTCATCGTAAAATACCCAACTTCATCGTTAAATACCCAAGTAATTAAGGGGTAGAGAACCCCAACCAAAATGCGATTTTCCTATAGGCGGTTGAGAAACCATAGAAAAGATGATAGATTTATGGAGCAGGAATATAATCGAATAATTTAATAATGAGAAATAAGAGATAATTAAAAATAATAAAGAAACATATTAGTCGAAACAAACATAATAGGAATGACGAACATATTGAATGAATCAAGAGAATAATATTTTATTTAATAAATTTTTTAAGTATTTAATTATTAATTTCACATACTTACAGAATTGATCATGTGTAGTTGTGCTTGGTAACATGTCTTTATTTTGTTGTCTGAATGTGATCGTTTATTTACCAAGCACTCAGTGACTGCTCGTTAATTATTTTAGTTATTGCTCAATAAATAGTGTTCGGTAATTTAGCAAAGACCCATATACCTAGCACTTGCGGTGTTCAGTAAGTGCTCAATAACACTATTTTATCGACTCACTAAAGTATTCCAAATCACTAAAGTATTTTTTTGGAATGACTAGTGTTTTAAACTTGATTTAGTTGGCTGAGCTGACAATCTCAGAAAAGTAAAAGTAAATTTCACCAACATATTATGAAAAGTGATTAAAGTACAGCTTAGCTTAAAAAAAACCCAAGTATTGGAATATGATTTCTCTTCAAAGTTGCCAGCATATTAATTTATTGACTGTGTTAATTATCAAATCTTTGAAAAGGTGATCAGTGTTAGGTTAGGATGAACGAATATTCTAGTGTTGATTTTGGGGCAGACAAATCATCATCATCATCTATCACTCAATCAATTTAAATGCTCTGTTTTTGGAATCTAATCACTCTACGTGTTAACAATTCATGATATTATCACATCCCAACGAAAAAATTTGGTCTAAATCGAATCCCGACATCTGGGAGGAAGAGGACTATTTTTTTAATTGCTTATTATTTCTTTTAGCTAATAAGACAAATATAAAAGGTAAAGGCAAGAGGTAAAAAGATAGCACGAAGAAGAAGGCATGCATGTGTTAATATGTTAAGATATGTTTGGATTATCGGCCTCATGCTAACCATTTCATATTCGACAATTATAAAGTTTAGGGTTAGTTTCTCTTTTAATTAAGTCCTGTGACATGCTAATTAAATTTGTTCCACATAATTATGGATTCTCGATAAATCAATTATGCAAAAAGATATCATGAAGCTTATTTTCTTTCACATTGGAGAAAAAAAAGGTAGAAAGAAAAAAAACTTACAAATTCTATGCTGAATTTATGCACATGTGTGCAATTTTGGTGTTTTCAATGAATAGTGACGTAAATGTATATTAATGTGACAATATAAATGACTAAAAACGACATGATCTTCATCTTAAGAAACTAAAAATATTAGAAGAAATTTGATTAAATGGTACAGTTGATAATTTTTAAAACCTCATGATTTGTCTCGAATTTTGAAAGATATGAAATAAACTAGAATTTGATCAACGATGGCAATGCGAGAGGGTTCAAGTATTGGAAAATATATCTGCAACTGAAGGATTGCCCCAAATTCATAGGGTTAATGGGTCGTGAAAGGATATGGGCTAGATTAGATTAATATGGATTAAATAATTATAGTTGGGCTACAATTATATTTAGTCCATAAGCCCAACAATCATGAAACCCTAATGACTCTTTGTCTATATAATGGTCATTTATTCTCCATTGTGGGTGATGAGAAATAGCGTAACATTAGAGAGAAAATACGTAAAGCTCTGTAGAGAGAATTCCTAGCTTTCTTCTACGGAGCAATTGTACCGGGATAGTTCCTGCATCGGATTGGAATACACGTGGACCTCGATAGTAGTGGATTCAACTTGCAGGACACAATCGTAGAAGAAAACAACACAACAAGTAAGATTTAGTTCCGTTGTGTATTACGTGCTCAACTTGCAATATGATTACGAATCTAGATCTGTTATTCTTGTATGCAATTTCCGCTGCGCTCATTAGATGAATACAAGAATTCCTAACAGTGGTATCAGAGCCCGGGGCATGATTCATAGTTATTTTGTAATTTAATTATATGTGGATTGATTTTCGAAATCAGAATTTTGAAATTGGATTTTGAGAAGAAATTAGGTTGAAAATTGTTTTCATCCACTATGCTTAAAATATTGGTTTTGGAATCCAACCTTAGCCACCGACGAGAAATTGGAATTGAAATTTCAATCACTTTTCAAAGAATGATTTTGGAAACTACTAACTGACCATCAACGTGAAATCGGAAATTCAATTTCGATGGAATTGAAGTTCAATCCAAGCATGTTTCGAACATGTTTTGATGTTTTGAATAGTCACGCATAAAACATGTTCGGCGTCCGACGTCTTGGAGACATCGACGTGATAACGGTGCCGAAGAATGAAATGTGGTACAATTTCGGCGGTCAGAGGTGTGATAGAAGTCGTGGTGGCGACGGGAGGGGAAAGAAGGCTGGAAGGCGGCGGTAGTTAATTTTATTTTTTTGCAATAAACCCTATCGAGTCTTGGACTCAGTCGGATATCACATTGGTGATCAACCGCCCAGTATTTGTAGTCCGTGTTATACTATGTCTGGGTAGGCGGCGCCCAGTAATTGTTTGAAATTTAATATTGGATATTATATTCACAAAACTAGTATCACACTTTTCCCCATAAAATAAAAGTCTTGTTTTGAAACAAACGCATCGTCCATCATAATTGTTTGATGTTCCTAGCCTTTTCGACCACGAGTTTTACGCCAAAGTGTTTACTCTAAATCTACAAGGCCTAGGCTCATTCATAGATGCATGGTTGACATCGTGTGATGGGGTTGACTTGCTTAAATTGTTTAGTGACGCCAAAGCGACCTAAATAGTTTATGGATGCATATTAATTGGATTAATAAACCAAGAATTGCAAAATAGTTGTTGCAATTGGCTTGGAGGCCTACCTTGTGATATTATTGTAGTGATCAGCCAAAGCAGGGGCTGCAATAATATAGACCTGGATCTTGGACCACTAAAATTTATATGTGATATAAATTCGTATTTTATGTTTGGGGGACATAATATATGTCAAAATTAGTGGGAGCTAATCAATACAATAAGCCCTTGTTTGATTAGTGATGCGAATGTGATCTTTTGCATGCTTTTCTGATTTGCTTTTCGTTTTATTTTCTGTTCAGATAATATGTCAAACTTATCTTATGGGTGTATGATGGAAACAAACAAATTGACTAGGTCAAATTTCACGGAGTGGCAAAAAGACTGCCCAAAACTCAAGGCACAAGGTGCAATGAGTGGGAGCTGAGCTATGTTTGTCATTGAGATAAATATGTCTATGAATAACTCACAATCCTGGGTATTGGATATCGCTTGTGGTTCACACATTTGTAATAATGTGCAAGGTTTAATTGACAGCAGGAAAGTGAGGCCTGGGGAAGTAGACCTACGCGTTGGAAATGGAGCAAAAGTTGCTGCCGAACGCGTGGGAACTTATAGATTAGATCTTCCCTCAGGACATAGACTAGATTTACATAATTGTTATTTTGTTCCAGTTATTTCAAAGAATATTATTTCCATTCCGATGTTGGACATCGAAGGTTTTTCATTCCATTTTGCAAACAGCAGATGCTCGTTTTCTAATAATGGATTGTTTTATGGAAATGCCTCTTTAGAGAATGGATTATATATGCTTGAATACAAACGGAATATTCTCAATGTGCAAAATAAAAGACTTAAGCTATGTAATACGGATAATGCTACTTATCTTTGGCATTGTAGACTTGGTCATATCAATGAGAAAAGAATAGCGAGATTGAGAAAGTTAGACTATCTAAATTCATTTGATTTTGAATCATATGGTGCTTGTGAATTCTGTCTCAAAGGAAAGATGACTAATAAGCCACTTTCTGGGAAATGGGTGCGTGCTAATGATGTGCTAGAGTTGATCCACACAGATGTGTGCGGACCGTTTCCAACTCAAGCAAAAGGTGGTTATTCGTACTTCATTACTTTCACTGATGATTTGACAAGGTATGGATATGTGTATCTTATGAAACACAAATCTGAGGCCTTTGATAAATTTAAAGAGTTTAAGTGTGAAGTTGAGAAACAACTTGGGAAAAGTATCAAAACTCTTCGATCAGATCGAGGAGGGGAATACTTGAGCCGAGAATTTCTTGATTACTTGAAATCGCATGGAATTCAGTCAGACTGGACACCTCCTGGTACACCACAAATGAATGGAGTATCTGAAAGGAGAAACCGAACATTATTAGATATGGTTCGATCCATGATGAGTTTAGCTAGTCTCCCTTTATTTCTCTGTGGTCATGCTTTACTAACGGCTATTTACATTCTAAATAGGGTTCCTTCTAAATCAGTCGAAAAAACACCATATGAGTTATGGTGTGGCAAGAAAACAAGTCTTAACCATATCCGGACCTGGGGTTGTCCAGCATTTGTTAAGAAAATGATGACTGATAAATTGGAAACTAAAAGTGAGAAATGTTATTTTGTGGGATATCCTAAAGAAACTAAAGGATACGATTTCTACTGTCCTGAAAATCACAAGGTGATAACATCAAGGAATGTGACGTTCCTTGAAGACAGTTATGTCTGCAAGGAACAAGGTCAAAATACAGTAGATCTTGAAGAAATTCAAGAACCACAAGTTAACAATGAGGATGAGATATTATCCACTGGATTGGACAATAACTCAGTGGGAGTTTTTGATGATCTATTGGGAGGGGAAATTACTCTTAGAGAGGACCTTAGAGAGACTCTCGAAGGACCACCTCAAGACAATGAGATGCATCAAAGACAAGATGATACAATAGTTGCATCACATCTACCTCAAGAAGATCATAGTGATATTCCTGAACCTTCTCACATACAGAATGAACAGCCTGAACCAGAGCAAAACCAACTCAATAGGCCTAGAAGGATTCGTCGTGCACCTGAGAGACTGAATCTAATGGTTGAGAACCAAGATGATGAAGTTGATTTAGATGACGATGAGCCTAAGACCTATACCGAGGCGGTGTCAGACACCGATCGAGAGAAGTGGCTTGAAGCCTTGATATCTGAAATGGACTCGATGTACTTCAACTTAGTCTGGGAACTAGTTGACTTGCCAGATGGGGTTTACCCCATAGGTTGCAAATGGATCTTCAAAAAGAAGAGAGATGCAGATGGCAAAGTACAAACCTACAAGGCTAGGTTAGTGGCAAAGGGTTATAGTCAGCGCGAAGGCATTGACTATGATGAAACCTTTTCGCCAGTTCCTAAGATCAAGTCCATTAGGATATTACTTGCAATTGCTGCATACTACAATTTCGACATTTGGCAAATGGATGTCAAAACCGCATTTCTCAATGGAGAATTAGAAGGTGATGTCTATATGACGCAGCCTGAAGGTTTTGTATCAAAAGAAAGGCCGAATGCAGTGTGCAAGCTAAAGAAGTCCATCTATGGACTTAAGCAAGCTTCGAGGAGTTGGAATATTTGTTTTGACAGAACAATCAAATCGTTTGGTTTCGTCAGAAGCAAAGAGGATCCATGTGTTTATAGTAAACGCAAAAATGGAAACGTCGTATACCTTATCATATATGTTGATGACATCTTGATTATGGGAAGCGATCGTTCCATGATGCAATCCGTGAAAGAATGGTTGTCTAGTTCCTTTATGATGAAGGATCTGGGTGATGCTTCCTACATCCTTGGAATTAAGATCTATCGAGATAGACCAAATAGGATGTTAGGATTATCACAATCCACTTACATAGACAAGTTGCTAAGGCGCTTCTCAATGGAGAATTCTAAGAAAGGTTTTCTTCCTATGGGACATGGCATTGTATAGTCAAAGAAGGATTGTCCTTCTAATGACAAAGAAAGAGACAACATGAAAATGATCCCGTATGCTTCGGCTATAGGATCTATTATGTATGCCATGATTTCTACTAGGCCAGATGTGGCCTATGCGCTTAGCATGACAGGCAGATTTCAGCAAAATCCCGGTGAGGAACATTGGAAAACTGTTAAGACTATTCTTAAGTACCTTAGAAGGACTAAAGAATATTTCTTAGTCTATGGTGGACAACCAGAGTTATCAGTTACTGGGTACACTGATGCTAGTTTCCAAACAGACCATGACGACTATAAGTCTCAGTCTGGATATGTTTTTGTCCTCAATGGTGGAGCAGTGAGTTGGAATAGTTCCAAACAAGGTACAACTGCTGATTCCACCACCGAAGCCGAGTATATTGCTGCATCTGAAGCTGCCAAAGAAGCTGTTGCTTTGTTAGAGTTCGTTAAAGAACTGGGTGTCATTCCGAGTGCCAATAGTGCAATACCTTTGTATTGTGACAACACTGGTGCTGTTGCGCAAGCAAAAGAACCCAGAGCTACGAACAGGAACAAGCATGTTCCCAGAAGATATCATCTGATCAGAGAAATAATTGAAAGAGGCGACATAAAATTAGAAAGAGTACTCACTGATGATAACTTGGCTGATCCTTTCACCAAACCGTTATGTATAGCAAAACACAACAAGCACTTTGAGAGCTTAGGTGTTAAGCATGTTGGTAAATGACTTTAAATCAGTGGGAGTTACAGTTTTATATGTCTTAGAAACATTTTTTTGTTGAGACAATATTACTTGATCACATTATATGAAAATTTTGTTTTCTATGGGTTTTGTGCACTTATTGGAATAATTGTTTAAAATGTTTGCATTTATTCTAAATAATTGTTCCCTTGAATTATGACTATCGTTAATGGTGTGAGACATTAATGATATAGTGTAATTCTAAAATAGCCCTAACCAACGATCATCAAGAATGGATATTAATGATATGTTATAGGTTAGCATGGGGTTTGCATCACATTCTTCGAGAATGTAGTTGTTCTCACAACTATGAGATATTAGATACTCGTGATGGACACATGGTATACTTTGGAGAGTATTGGTATACCCTACTATTAAACTGTTTTGTTGAGTGTCTACAGTTTGTTAGTACATGAAGTATGTAATATCCTAGGATCTGAGGTCATTACACATTTTGTTTGTTGAGTGGTGTGCTTTGATCTTGTCCAACGCTTTGCCTCCCAAAGGAGGATTGAGACACGGGCTTGTGTTGGGTACATCATAAGATAAATGGAAATGGTAGTTGAGCCAAGAATGAGATTCATTCCTCGATTAGAATTTCGAGAGAACACTCAAATTCTCTATATTACTTGACCATTAAGTCATTGGCCAATGCAAAGATATATTCGATTAAAGTAATTGAATATGATCGAATGGGTCATTTAATAAAGATGAGATAAAGTGATTGAGCTATTTGGATGACACATGACAAATCTTAGGCTCAATCGGGTGGTTCGTGAATGAAAGGATATTACTATAAACTTTGTGTAAAGGCTTGTTTACCGAATTCACGTAAACGTCCGTCATATATCGAGCTACGCTGCCAACGCAGTCTAGGAGTTTTGTGCAGACTTCGATTAGATCGTCGTCGATAATGGGGGCATAAAGGGTCACACTATAAGTGTATTTTGATCCGCTCAAGGGTACAAAGTTGGAACTGCGTATTATATCTAATGCTAGTCCAAGTGGGAGATTGAAAGGATATGGGCTAGATTAGATTAATATGGATTAAATAATTATAGATGGGCTACAATTATATTTAGTCCATAAGCCCAACAATCATGAAACCCTAATGACTCTTTGTCTATATAATGGTCATTTATTCTCCATTGTGGGTGATGAGAAATAGCGTAACATTAGAGAGAAAATACGTAAAGCTCTGTAGAGAGAATTCCTAGCTTTCTTCTACGGAGCAATTGTACCGGGATAGTTCCTGCATCGGATTGGAATACACGTGGACCTCGATAGTAGTGGATTCAACTTGCAGGACACAATCGTAGAAGAAAACAACACAACAAGTAAGATTTAGTTCCGTTGTGTATTACGTGCTCAACTTGCAATATGATTACGAATCTAGATCTGTTATTCTTGTATGCAATTTCCGCTGCGCTCATTAGATGAATACAAGAATTCCTAACAGTGTCGGGGAGGACGAGACGGAACCCGAGTGCTTCTGAGGGTGTGCTTCCGTTGTTTTTTATGTTTTCTATCTTTATCTTCTTCTTTTTTTGTTTTTTAATGTATGATTTTTATTTTATTTTTAATGAATTTGTTTTTTGTCGTATATTATGTTGTCTTTAATTTATACCAATAATTACAAGTGAAATATATAAAAATAATGATGATGTGGAAATGAGACGAGCTCTGAGATAGGCTATGAGATGGGCTCTTATTGCAGGGAGATAGGCTCTGAGATGGGTCTGCTGACGTGACAGAAAAAATTGGAGATAGGCTATGAGATGTGCTACGGAGATTAATCACCTCTTAGAAAATAATGTCTAGAAAGTTAACTAGAAAAAGCTTCCTCTAGCACCCTCTGCCCCGACCTTTTTAATTAAAATCCACATTCCAGCCCGACAGAGTAGTGATGGTTTTGCAATCTTTACATACGTTCTGCAAAATGTTACAACTACACAATCTTCAACAAAGTAGTATAAAATATAGTATGTTCGAAAATGATACGTAAAAAGTTTAGGACAGTAGATATTTTGTGAATATAGACGTTTTCTGTTTATTCGTTGTAGGAATATAGAGAGGAGTCGTCGGAGTTGGCCATCCCATGTGATTGTAAGAAGCGATGGTTGGAATAAATTGGGCGGCTATCCAAAGTCTATTTCACCTTCTTTTTCATGAAATATTATATTATGTGTCCCACATAATCTTTATTTATTCTCATGCTCTGTAATCCTCGTTTATTTAATTTGTTTTCTTTATATTTTAAAATTTGGTATTTAAATTTTACTACTAAACTTCTATTTTTATTTTCTAGTTCTATTTATTAACAACTGTTAGCTATATTTTTTCTTTTTTAAAAGATGAAGTATTGTGTAATATTTTTCAATCTAATTTGCTAAATCGAATCCAAAGCTACTAACTAAGTTACGCTTCAACTATTATGTAAGTAAAGAGGTTTTATTTGGAAATAAATGCACAAGTGTATATATATGTACTGGTCCAAGTGAAAAGATGCTTATGTGAAGAAAAGAGCAAGGAGTTCTGAAAGAAAAGAGTAAGGAGTTGGGAAGGATAAGAACATCCACATCCATGTTCTTTGGCAAGAGCATGGAAGTGGATCCGGATCTACTTTTACTCTCTCCTCTTCCGCAAGAGCACAACATTCACATCCATGCTCTTCCGCAAGAGCATGCTCAAGGGTCTAACCATTCTATTATTCAATTTAAATACTTCAATTACTAAAAACATTTTCACAATATTAAAATGCATTAAAAATACCCAAAATACTATTACAAATTACTAAAAAATTACATAATTAAAATTTTAAAAATGAAAAATTACATAATTAAAATCCTAACAATTGAAAATTACATAATTAAAATCCTAAAAATTGAGGTTGAGAGAGTTGTTTGGTGTAGTGTGATTTTTTGTGTTGAAATGGAGTTATTTATAGATGAAAGTGTGAATTTTGGGATAAAAATAATAAAAAAATAAATTAAAAGTGTGAAAAAATGGGGATATTTTATTGGGAAATGGGAAAATAGTTTTTTTATTAAATCTGAATTTTTCATATTTTTTCGAATTAAAAAAAATAAATAAATGATAAACCAACGGCCAATCAGAGCATGCCATGTCGCTGCTCGTGCTCTTGCCGTTTGCACGGCGGTGCTCTTAGCTAAGAGCATCCACATCCATGCTCTTGCCAAAGAGCATGGATGTGGGCCCGAACCCACTTTTATTAATTTTTTACTCCCTGATCTTCCCCAAGAGCACAACACCCACATCCATGCTCTTCTGCAAGGACATGCTCAAGGGTTCCACCATTCCATTATTTAATTTAAATACTTCAATTACTAAAAAAATCTCTACAATATAAAAATACATTAAAAATACTCAAACTACTATTACAAATTTAAAAAATATAAAAATTACATAATTAAATCCTAAAAAATAAAAATTACAAACTTAAAATCCTAAAAAGTAAAAATTATATAATTAAAATCCTAAAAAATAAAAAATACATAATTAAAATCCTACAAATTAAAAATTATATAATTAAAGGTTAAAAAATACCCCCGTGGAAGACTAGTTCTCTGGCCCTATCCCCAATGTTTGTCGGAGACCTCCTATCATTGCTTCGTAATCAAATAATACATGCATACATGAATTTAGCTAAATTTAAATCTAAATAATCAAAGCCAAAGACAGACTCTGATATCAATTGAAGGGGTTGGCAGCAGAAGTATGCAAACAAATAAATCAAATAAAGAAAGCGTTCTACTTAGCAGATTATTTAGAAAATTCTATTCGCGCAATTATCACATGTATCATGCTCATAACTCAAATTAAATCATGCTTTAAGAATAATTGAAACCTAAAACATGTTTTTCTACGGATTAACTATTTTACCTTGGTGATTCTTCAAAGAATCGAAGATAGCTAGCGCCTTCTCCACGTGAAGATCTTGAATACCAAACCACAGATCTTCTAACTGGTTCCCGGATTGTAAACTAATAACAGGGTGGGCTGATCTCACCAGAATATTAGGACTTAAATCACAATTTATTATACGCTTTTAATTGGAATATTACGAGCAACCACTATAGAAGTAATATTGAACTCCCCATCCAAATCCGAAATTGTAAGTAATTCGAGTTTTCCATTGTTTGTCATTTATTTCTCGTGCTTAAGATAGAAACATCCATTACTTAATTAGTGTCTGCTATAGATTTAATTAACAAACATCTTATTAATTCCAATAATGGACTCAACAAGAAACGCTTATTTATTATTCATAGAGTAATCAAACTCCAACTAGCAAGGTTCCGAATAATAAAGCCTTATTTCGAGCTCCTCTTGAGGACGTTATCAAATGAGACTCACTTCGCGCACGATTCAACATAATAGCAATCCTAGCATCGCTAGATATAAATCACCACTACCCAATATACCAGGTTTATTGGGTTGCGAAAAACCCGCACCATTTGGTAAGTCAAAATAATGCATAATCAATACCGTATGCTCAATGCTAACGTATATTGATTAAGAAACAAATAATTATCAAGATTTCATTTTTCAGTAGATATCATAAAGACTTGTCTCGTTGTTAGATCCAATTCAGTGCTCTACCACACCAATGTCATCTTATTTCAGTAAGGCTTAGAAATATGCGGTCTGACATTGCAACCTTTCACGATAGGTAGTCTAAGCCTATCTGAGTTGTGAAATTCTTATTTTTCTTTGTTCAGAACTGACCGTGTTACCTTAAAGTGGAAGACTCCCACAACCGGTCTACTAAAACAAAGACTTAGACTTTGTTAAGTTATTTATACATTTAAACATGCAATAAACATCCATTAAATGTAAAACATAACAACATCATGACAAAAATAATCTTTTTTATTCCTTGGAAAATAAAATAAGAGTTTTTACAGTATTCAATCACTCGAAAGGTGATTTCTAGTATACAAAATCTAACAGTACCGACGAGAGACGCGCCATCAAAACTTATCCCCGCTTTGGTTTGTGCCAACCTCCGGATCTTCGGAGATAATCAAATAGGCTTTGAATAACTGATCCATCTCCGCCAGAGTGTATGGGGTGCGGACGTGATGACTATCACCGCCACGACCCTGAACACGAACACCACGAGGAGTAGGAGTAGGAGGAGTTTGAGTGTCGCCGCTCCCTCCCGATCTGGGGTGCCCACCCGTATCGCCCATCGGGGGCATCTTGGTCATCCACCGGGTAAGGCCGGTAGCCACCCAGAATTTGAGAACCTTGGGTTTGAGGAGAGGCCAAGAATTGCGTTTCCGGACTAGGGAATGGTTGTGAGCCGAAACATTCGTGGTTTCAACTGTGGGAGTCGGAGGGATGATCGACGGAGCCGGACATTTTTTTTTGTAAAAGTGAAAGATTGAGAATTGATGATAGAATTTAGATGAGAATTGTGTAGTGTGGTGGAAATTTTTTGTGTGGAAATGAGGGTATTTATAGATGTAAATGCGAATTTTGGGGGAAAAATTGATAAATAAATTAAAAGTGGAGAGAAAACAGATGTAATTTAATGGGAAGTGGGAAAATATTTTTTTATTTAAAAACGATTTTTTAAATTAAATTTCAATTTTTAAAAAAAAATTGAAAATACAAACGGCTATGCCGTTGGCCAATCCCATTGCGCCACGTCAGCTTGCTCAGCGACACTGACGTGCTCGATGCATCGAGCAGCGCCGTGCCAGCGGCATGGACGCCGTCCATCCCGGAGATCACCGATGCGGATGCTCTAAGAGCAGGGCCGTGTTGTTGTCAAGAGCACAACGGTGAGCAGGATACCCGCTGTGCTGACGGCACGGCGCCTGCTCAAGAGCACCTATGTGCATGATCTAAATATGGCCATATGGTTGCATAGAACTGTAGAAGGATAGACGCATTATTTGGGTTGATTATTAAATCTATACTATTTTAACTCATTGTTATTTTCAATTTTAGATAAATGTTATGACCTACTATTTGGTGAAATTGTTTCCTTAAAAATACTTTAATAATTAAAACAATAGTATTATTTAGAATGTTAAACAAACGGTATAGTCAATTCTTTCCCGTGATGGGATGCATAAAATATCTGATAGTTAAAGTCAAACTAATGAAATGAGTGGCATTTACTATTTAATTAGGTGTGTTAATGATATTAAACTCTATTTTGATTCGGCACGAGTTTTAAGAAAAGTATAGAAAAGTGAGTTGATAAAGTTAGTGTAATGAGTGTCCCAGTCCACATTTATATATTCCTATTAGCTTTATAATAGAATGTGAGTGTAAAGAGTTAGCGAAAAGTGGTGACCATTTATCAAAAATAGAAAAAAAAAAAACAAAGTGAACAATTTTTCATGGATGGACCAAAATAGTAAAACTGGATAACATTTCACGGACGGAGGGAGTAATGAACATGGTTAGCTAAAAATTTCAAAGTGTGAAAAAAATAAGTAAAATAGTGGCTAACTAAAATTTCAACTCTTCGGAAATCTCAAAATAAAAAACAAGGAAGCTTATTGCACCCAAAATGTTAGGTTTAGGTTCAACAAAAAAAATTGTTCGGTTTATGTTCAACAAAAAAAATTAAATAGAACAAATATGGCTTGCTAAAAGATTCAGATTGTGAAGAATAAGAAAGGAAAAAAATAGCAAAACTGAGTCTGAAAGCTTATTTAACTCTCTTTGAATGTTTATATTTACAGTATACACTGTTATTGTTTTAAATGTAAAAACTCGAATTTCTCATTTATCAACTTAACATTAATCTCCCTCTTATAAACACACCAAATTTTGCCATTCTCATTCATACCTTAAAATAAATTTTTTTGAGGGAATAGTATTTTCTTATTCTTCACTTTCTTCTCATTTTATCCAAGAGATCAAGACTATTCTTCTCCATTTCATTCAAAATCATTTGTTATCTCAATTTCTTTTTATGTTTTTCTCCCCAAATTCAATAATTGCTTAAAGAAAAATACTAATAACCCCTCTACGTCCTATGATAAAAGAAACACTTTAGTTGGAGTGAGATTGAGGTAAATAGGTAAAAATGAATGAACAGTACTTAAAAGCACTTAAAACGTGGTCAGGTCACCACAGTGTGAAAAACAATCCCACCTGTCTTATTTCTTCGTGACTAAGCTTAAGATGGGAACCACATGCTGATGTAACCCTCATTAAAGCTGTAGAGCCCCACCACCACTAGTGCCGCCTGACTCACAATTTTCCCATAAAATGACCGAACTGCCCCCACCCAACTGCCCCCGGTTTCGCCTTTAAATACCGCTCTCCTCTCCTTCGTTCCTTCCCTTTTCCCCTTCTCTCCTCTCTCCCTCCCACTTATCCCTTTTCCGGCCATGTTGTCCACTTTTCCGGCTTCTTTCTCCGCCGACGCCCTCCTCGGCAACCCCTTCGAACCCGGTTTCCCTTGGGAAAACCACGACCTCCCTTTTCTCTTTAACCAACAAGATCAACCGCCTGTTGTCGCTCCTATCGAACCGGAATCGGTTAGTTCCAACTCCGTTTCACCCACCCAGAACCCAGCTCTGAGTTCCGGTTCGGCTGACTCGAACCGGAACGATCCTAAGACCTCGTTAAGCTCCGGTTCTGACGACCAGGACCCGGATAAATTTAATAAAAAACGGTCCGGGTGCAGTGAGACTGTTTTGGATGATCGAAAGCGCAGGCGTATGATGTCGAACCGGGAGTCGGCCCAGCGGTCCCGAATGCGAAAACAGAAACACTTGGAGAATCTGAGGAACCAAGCGAACCGGCTTAAGGTTGGGAACCGGGAACAAATGAACCGGCTCCGGCTCATTGTTTCCCAAACCCGGATGTTCCGCGGCGAAAACGAACGCCTCCGTAACGAGGCAGTGGTGCTCCGGCAAAGACTCTGGGACATTCGCCAAGTATTGGTTGTCCGGCAGCTTCAGCAGATTATGAATCCAATGCAAATGCTAAATAATCACCCCACTTTATAATGAGGATTAAGTTAATTAATCGATTAATTACAAAATCTAGCACATGAAAATCAATCACTAGTATTGAACTGGGTGTCCTCTCTCTCTCTCTCTGATTTAGTGCATGTGAAAATTAGTTATATATAGCTAAGTACGAGTAGAGGTAATCGAAATTGGTTGGTTCTGTTTATTTATCGGAATCAGAGTCAATTATTTTGTAATTAGAGAATCGCTAGAGTTTGTGTGTTCTTTGTTATTTTTAATATATCTATTAAAATTACGGGTCCAAATGCAATTTTGTTGATTTTTCTTCCATTATCTCTATCATAGATTAGAAAAGTAAGCATGCAACGACGCTTGATATAGTAATTAAATAAAGAGAATAATTGGTAATCAATACCAATATTTTTTGGAATTAGCAAAAGCAGGCGTTGAAAAGGCACGTAAAAAACAGAATGGCGCTACTAAATGGTAATCACTATGATCAGGAAAAATTAATGATCATTGCAATTTAATACTCCACTAGTGATGTAAGTATATAACTATGTAGGGGTTGTGTGTGTATTGTGCTGGTAGGTCTAATGTCGCACTCGATGCCATTATTTCCAATCAGAAATATATATGTATGCCTTCTTGTCGCTTTATTTGTTTTCGTAAAACAACTTTTACTTGCACATTGATTGATGTCGAAAACAAAATTAAAAAACACGAATTTAGTGATTTACTATTTCTCGTCTTTTTTCACAAATCATTATTCAATCTTGAATATTCAAACACACACACACACAATATATCGGCTGTGATATGCCATCTTATGAGATTCAAATTATTAAGGACCTAAGGTTATTATTTCACTATTAAGTTTGGTCTACGAGTCAAATGCACAAGTGGAATCACTATAGAAATTTGAAATTTCATCTTTTTTATGTATAATTTTTGTGGATTAATTGATGGATCAGCTGCATCGAGCTACGTTGAGCTGAAGTCGCAAGCTAACTGAGCTAAGATCGTTCAGTAGCCGTCAGATCAAATTTGTATAGGCACGATTAAATCTCAGCCGCCGATTAGATTCGACCATTAGTTTTGTGTCGATTTAAATAGTTTGTTTAGTTTGTTGTGAAGTAGTTAGTCGATCCAATTGAGAGCTTGAATAAATCTTCCACTCAAGATTTCTCTACTCTTCTCTCTTGATCAAACACACACACCTCCAAATTCATCATCAAGTGTTAACAATTGGCGCCGTCTGTGGGAAAATGATTTTCTTCAAGAGAATCTTGTGAGAGGAATCGGATCTGCGACAGAAATGGCATCGAGGTTTGAGGCGGAGAAATTTACAGGCAAGAATGATTTTGCACTTTGGAAAATGAAGATACGGGCAATGCTTACTCAACAAGGTCTGGCATCCGCTCTAACGATCAAGGCAAAAGAGGCAGAGGATGAAGATCTTGATAAGAAGGTGGTTCAACAGCGTGCAGAGATTGAAGCGAAGGCTTACAACACTATTGTTCTTTGCCTTGGGGACAAGGTCCTGCGTGAAATTTCAAGAGAAAAAACGGCTGCAGGTATATTGGCTAAACTGGAAGATTTGTATCTCACTAAATCACTTGCGAATAGATTGATTATGAAGCAACGATTATATTCATATAAGTTATTGGAGGGAAAAGAGGTGTTAGAACAGTTGGAGGATTTTAATAAGACTATTGATGATCTGGAGAATATAGATGTATCGATTGGTGATGAGGATAATGCGATTCTGTTATTGAATGCGCTCCCATCGAATTATGATCAACTCCGTGATGCTATCTTGCATAGGCGTGAGAAGACTGTGACATTTCTTGAGGTGCAGTCGGCCTTGAGATCAACGGAGTTGCAGAATGTTGAAATGAGGTCAGGAAACTCGGTCTCTGAAAGTTTGAATGTAAAGAAGTTCAAAGGGAAAAATCCATACAAGAAACACAATGATGCTCCCAAGATTACTCCAAATGAACAAAAGGAAACTCGCTCTTGTAGCTGGTGCAAGCACCAGGCCACCTCAAGAAGGACTGTTATGCTTGGAAGAAGAAGCAACAAGAAGGTGGGGGGAAGGTTGTGAATTCAACTGAGGAAGTTGAGGAGTATGAGCTTCCAATGGCCTTGAATGTGACAGATAGGAAGGAAAACGGCTCTTGGATCATGGACTCGGGATGTAGCTTTCATATGAGTCATAACTTGTCTTGGTTTGAGGATATGAAAGAAACCTCAGGATATGTCATTTTGGGAAATAATCAGATCTGTTCAATAAAAGGAATTGGTACCATCAGACTGAAGGTTGAGAATGGCTGCAACATTATGCTCAACTCAGTTAGATACATTCCTGAGATAAAAAGGCATTTGATATCATTGGAATCTCTTGAGAAAAAAGGTTGCAAGTTTGTCTATGAGGCTGGTGTGATGACCATTAGTAAATCAGGAAAGTTATTGATGAAAGCAGAAAGAAGAGACAACATGTATTACATGGCAGCTACTGTCCAAAAGGGAGGCACAGAGGAAGCCTGTGTTCTTGTCACTGAAAATATGAGGACATGGCACTCCAGACTTGGCCACCCAGCCATGGGGACTGTGAAATAATTAGTCAAGAGAGGACTTGTGCATTGTGATGAGACTGGTGGTGACTCAGTGCAGTGTGAGGAGTGCATACTGGGGAAGGCTAAGAGAATGAGCTACCCAAAGGCCATGCATACATCCACAAGGCCACTTGATTATGCCCACAGTGATTTGTTGGGACCTGCTCAGGTAAAGTCCATTGGAGGTGGAAAGTACTACATGAGCACTATTGATGATTTCTCCTGGAAGATGTGGATATACATATTGAAAGAGAAATCAAAATGCACAAGTCTAGGATGCTTGAGAACAGACAATGGTCTGGAATATCTATCAAGAGAGTTTGATGATTTTTGCAAGTTCAAAGGGATTAAAAGGCACAGGACAGTACCATTGAATCCACAACAAAATGGTGTGGCAGAGAGAGCAAACCGCACCATTTTGGAAAGAACCAGATGTATGTTGATTGCTACTAGTCTGGAGAAACGTTTCTAGGCAGAGGCAGCCTCTACAGCTGTTGTGTTGTTGAATAAGTGTCCCACATCAAGCTTGAATGAAGATATACCAGATAGCAGATGGTTTGGTAGGCAGTGTAGTTATGAGAAACATAGGACTTTTGGCTGCAAGGCTTTTTGCACATCTTAGGCAAGGAAAACTTGAAGCAAGAGCTATTAAATGCATCATGATGGGTTATCAACCAGGGGTGAAAGGCTACAGGCTCTGGTGCATTGAGCCTGAGAATGGAAAAATAGTTATCAGTAGAGATGTGGTTTTCTGGGAGAATGACTTGCCTTTCAAGAAGAAATTGGATACAACTCAAAATGATGAAGTTGAGAAGGTGGCTGCTCCTGAAATGACTGAAGTTGAGGTGGAGCATGGAGATAACCGTGATAAAGTGGAAGCTGTTGAATCTGATGTCAATAATGGTTCACAGTCACCTCAGCAGATGCAACAATCCAGTCCTGATACTCAAGGGAGTTGGAAGTTAGCCCGGGATAGAGTGAGGAGAAATGTAAAGCCATCAAGCATGTATTCTGATGCAAAATACTTATTTTTCTGTCTGATAGCTGCAGAGGAAGTTGAGTACTATGAGCCTAGCACCTATGAGGAAGCAACTAGAAGTAAAGATTGGGAGAAATGGATGCAAGCTATGATTGATGAGATTGACTCATTATTGAAAAATGGAACACGGGTGCTGGTGGAGAGGCCAGGTGGAAGAAGAATAGTGAGCAGCAAGTGGATATTCAAAAGAAAAATAGAAGCTGCTGATGGTGATAAACTGAGGTACAAAGCCAAGCTAGTGGCTAGGGGCTTTACACGGGAACATGGGATTGATTATGATGAGGTGTTTTCCCCTGTGGTGAAGCATACTTCAATAAGAATCTTGCTGGCTGTAGTGGCTAGAAAAGACTGGGAACTTGAACAATTAGATGTCAAGACAACATTCTTGCATGGTGACCTAAAGGAGACTATCTACATGGCTCAGCCAACGGGCTTTGTAAAGCCTGGGGATGAAAGCAAGGTTTGCTTGTTAATGAAAAGTATCTATGGTTTGAAACAAGCCAGCCGTCAGTGGCACATGAAGTTCAATGAACACATGATCAAGAGTGGATTTCTGAGATCATCTTATGATGAATGTGTTTACATAAAGGGTGTAGGTGGAGCAGTTGTTGCTTATCTACTATTGTATGTAGATGATATGTTGTTGGCTGGAGCTGACTTAGATGAGATTCATAAAGTAAAAGGGGATCTCAGAAATGCTTTTGAAATGAAGGATTTGGGGCCAGCTGGGAGAATTCTGTGCATGTCTATAGTGAGGAGAAAGGAGAGCAAGGAAATATGGCTCACACAAGCTGACTATGTGTCCAGGCTGTTGAAGAAATTCAAAATGGAAGGCATTAAGGAAGTGGTTGTGCCAATGGGTCAGCACTACAAACTGACAGCAGAACAGAAGCCAAAGAATGAGGCTGAAATGAGAGAAATGCATAGTGTACCTTATGCGAATATCATTGGTAGCATAATGTATACTATGATATGCACACGGCCAGATATAGCACAAGCCATATCAGTAAATAGTAGATACATGACTAGTTATGGAAAGGAACATTGGTCTGCATTGAAGTGGCTAATGAGATACTTGAAAGGAGCTACTGATTTTGGGATCTTGTTTGATGGTGGTAGTGAATATGTGGGGGATGCTCTGATGGGATGGAGTGACTCTGATTTTGCTGGAAATTTAGACACAAGAAGGTCCCAATCAGGCTACCTATTCACTCTATATGGTTCAATTATAAGCTGGAAGAGCAGCCTTCAATCAGTGGTAGCCTTGTCTACTACTGAGGTCGAATTCATGTCATTGACCTCAGCGGTGAAAGAATGCTCATGGCTCAGAGGCATATTGAAAGATTTTGGTATACTCCAAGAATCTGTGAGTATTGGATGCGACAATAATAATGCTCTATGTTTGGCAAAACATCAAGTGTATCATGAACGAAGTAAGCACATTGATGTGCGATTGCACTTCATTCGGGAAAGAATAGAGGAAGGAGAAATAAAGGTCTTCAAGGTTGACACAGCCGAGAACCCGGCTAGTGTTGCCCACGGTTCACGAACCGGCGGTTCCGGTTCGGAACCGCCGGTTCCGGTTCGGTCGAAGGCGGAACCGGAACCGAACTGTGAGGCTATTTCACGGTTCCGGTTCCGGTTCGAAAACCGGCGGTTCCGGTTCCGGTTCGGAACCGCCGGTTTTTCCGGCGGTTTAGGCGGTTTCGGTTCGGAACCGGCGGTTTCGCGGTTCGGTTGTATTTTTTTTTTTAATTTGAAATTTGGATTTATACAACAAATTGGAACAAGACAATGTATACTTCAAATAGAAATACGGCGAATAAGGAAGAAATGATATCTATTTTATTGAGTTTGAGTTATAACGGACAACGATACATTACAATTTACAATATGTATACAAGTATACAACATACAATAATGTAATATAAATTTGAAATTTGGACTTATACAATAAATTGGAACAAGATAATGGATAATTTAAATTGAAATAAGACGAATATGATGAAAATGGTATCAATTTTATTAAATTAGAGTTGTAACGGACAACGATACATTACAATTTACAATACATATACAAGTATACAACATACAATAATGTAATACATTTGAAATTTGGACTTATACAATAAATTGGAACAAGAGTACAAGACAATGGATAATTTAAATTGAAATAAGACGAAGAAGGTGAAAATGATATCAATTTTATTGAATTTGAGTTGTAACGGACAACGATACATTACAATTTACAATACATATACAAGTATACAACATACAATAATGTAATATAAATTTGAAATTTGGACTTATACAATAAATTGGAACAAGACAATGGATAATTTAAATTGAAATAAGACGAATAAGATGAAAATGATATCAATTTTATTGAATTTGTGTTGTAACGGACAACGATACATTACAATTTACAATACATATACAAGTATACAACATACAACAATGTAATATAATTTATAAATAAAAAAACATGAAATGGAGGGAAAAATGGAAGAACTACGGGAACAAGTATAAGTGTATAACAATGCGTAATAAGAGTAGCACTTGAGTAATTAAATGGAAGCACAATAGCACAAATGAGAAATTGGAGACAAAGAGAGAGAATTGGGAGATTGAAGAGAGAAACTCTTATTAACATAAGAGTGTGGTGAATGTAAATGAGAATAGAGGGGGGTATTTATAGATTAAAAACTGGGGGGGAAATGGAAGAATTTAATTTCAAATTTATATTACATTATTGTATGTTGTATACTTGTATATGTATTGTAAATTGTAATGTATCGTTGTCCGTTACAACTCAAATTCAATAAAATTGATATCATTTTCACCTTCTTCGTCTTATTTCAATTTAAATTATCCATTGTCTTGTACTCTTGTTCCAATTTATTGTATAAGTCCAAATTTCAAATTTATATTACATTATTGTATGTTGTATACTTGTATATGTATTGTAAATTGTAATGTATCGTTGTCCGTTACAACTCAAATTCAATAAAATTGATATCATTTTCACCTTCTTCGTCTTATTTCAATTTAAATTATCCATTGTCTTGTACTCTTGTTCCAATTTATTGTATAAGTCCAAATTTCAAATTTATATTACATTATTGTATGTTGTATACTTGTATATGTATTGTAAATTGTAATGTATCGTTGTCCGTTACAACTCAAATTCAATAAAATTGATATCATTTTCATCATATTCGTCTTATTTCAATTTAAATTATCCATTATCTTGTTCCAATTTATTGTATAAGTCCAAATTTCAAATTTATATTACATTATTGTATTATGTATACTTGTATACATATTGTAAATTGTAATGTACCGTTGTCCGTTACAACTTACAACTCAAACTCAATAAAATAGATATCATTTCTTCCTTATTCGCCGTATTTCTATTTGAATTATACATTGTCTTGTTCCAATTTGTTGTATAAATCCAAATTTCAAATTAAAAAAAAAATAACCGAACCGCGAAACCGCCTAAACCGCCGGAAAAAACCGGCGGTTTTGGCGGAAAACCGCCGGAACCGCCGATTTTCACGGTTAACCGCCGGTTTCCGGTCCAAAAACCGCCGGAACCGGCCGGTTTTGCCGCTGAAAAGCTGCCGCCGTCAGCCCCATCCCTGATGCCTTGATTTACGCGCCCGAACCGGCGGTTTCGCCGGTTAACCGGCGGTTCCGAACTGTCCCGAACCGCCGGTTCGGTGACGGTTCCAGTTCAAAAAATCATGAACCTGAACCGGACCGCGACCCGAATTGCGACGGTTCCGGTTCGGAAAAATTGCCACGGTTCCGGTTCGCCGGTTAACCGCCGGAACCGGAACCGGTGGGCATCTCTAAACCCGGCTGATATGCTGACAAAGCCTCTACCAAGGGCGAAGCTGGAGTTATGCATGAGTTTAGTAAAGCTTAAAAGAGTTAGCTGAGCCGTCAAGGTGGAGTTTGTGGATTAATTGATGGATCAGCTGCATCGAGCTGCGTTGAGCTGAAGTCGCGAGCTAACTGAGCTAAGATCGTTCAGTAGACGTCGGATCAAATTTGTATGGGCACGATTAAATTTCAGCCGTCGATTAGGTTTGACCGTTAGTTTTGTGTAGATTTAAATAGTTTGTTGAGTTTATAGTTTGTTGAGTTTGTTGTGAAGTAGTTAGTCAATCCAATTGAGAGCTTGAATAAATCTTCCACTCAAGATTTCTCTACTCTTCTCTCTCGATCAAACACACATCAAACACACACCTCCAAATTCATCATCAAGTGTTAACAATTTTGATCTCACATCTGCTTTCAAAGGCTTTTTTCAATTACTACTATATTATATACTCTATCTACTTTGGAGTACTCATTGAGATACAAACAATCAACTTCCAAGTTAACATATTATAGTACTATATGACGTATGTAACCGTTACTTGCCGGCTAATTGCACAGTGCAATTAAAATATGAACTTATATTTTACTAGTATACTTATACTAATAATTTTCCATATATTTGGATATAATATAGTACTACTATATACGCATCAAATATATTCGCTTGTTACAAAATTATCAAGTAAAAATGAATCCGATGCAGTTATATATATATATATATATATATATATATATAGGGATGTATTCATTTCCTTTTCTCATATTTCCTCCTATTTCCTTCTTGATCTTAGCCGTTGATTTCCTGTATCCAATGGCCTAAATTAGTGTGTTTAATCATTTAATTTAATGATTAAAAAAAACGAAAAGGGCTTAATTGGTAATCAATAATTTGGTTGGTTATGGCAACTTCCTAAATTTACTCCAACTCAATCTTCACGGTTATTATTCCTTGCCAAACGCCATTGACGTGAATTTCTCCATTACATCTGTGCTTTATGAGAGGCAGCGACGGGGAACAGAGGTTGATGCGACGTCGGCTCTGTGCTGGATCGCGCACAGCCATGGCGGGAGGAAAACAGCAACATCCGTTCAATGGCGACCCTAGTGGTGGCAGCGGTGGCTGATCAACAGCGATGATGGAGAGTCACGGCTGCGACGAATCGCAGCGGCGCTGAGAGAAGAAGATAGGCGGAGAGCTGAGCTTTCGAGCTCGCCGACGGTGACGACAGAGTACAGATCGGAGGGCAGAGAAAGCGAGGTTGGGAACATGGGTAGTAGCTGCGCGAAGGACAGCAGCCGTGCAGCAGTTCAGCGACGGAACGCCGACGAAGGAGGGAGAGCAGACCTAAACAATGGCTGACGGTGACGGAGAATTTTCTAAGAGAGAGGGAGCGCTGCGTGAAAGGAGATGCTATACTTTGTTGAATTCTGATATGTAGAGTATAATGCGCAGTTTAGTTTCTGTAATGCATCATATGTGATATGTAATGAACATTGATCTTGACCCGTTTAATTAAACTTATTCAGTGTTTCGATGTTTGGCTCACGTTTCCTGTTTTCCCTAAGGGTTTAACAAGCCTAGGGGCTAGGGTGTAGTACGTTCTAAGTCTAAATAACGTTGTCCAAATACACGAGATGCAGTATTTCATCTGGGGTCGCACATTCATAGCGTGTATGTTTTTTTAGTGATATACATAATGTACATATTATATAGTATAATGCGCAGTTTAGTTTCTGTAATGCATTATTTGTGATATGTAATGAACATTTATCCTGGTCCGTTTGATTTAGTTGTGCAGTGTTTCGGTGTTTGGTTCACGTTTCTTGTTTTCCCTTAGGGTTTAACAAGCCTAGGGGCTAGGGTGTAGTACATTCTAAGTCTAAATAACGTTGTCCAAATACACGAGCTGCAGTAATTCATCTGGGGTCGCACAGTCATAACGCGTAGGTTTTTTTACTGATATACATAATGTACATATTATATAGTATAATGCGCATTTTAGTTTCTATAATGCATTATTTGTGATATGTAATGAACATTTATCCTGATCCGTTTAACTTATGTTGTGCCGTGTTTCTATGTTTGGTTCACGTTTCTTGTTTTCCCTAAGGGTTTAACAAGCCTAGGGGCTAGGGTGTAGTACGTTCTAAGTCTACATAGCGTTGTCCAAATACACGAGCTGCAGTAATTCGTCTGGGTTGTAGAGTATAATGCGTAGTTTAGTTTCTGTAATGCATGTTTTGTGATATGTAATTCACATTTATCCTGCCCCGTTTAATTTAAGTTGGGCTGTGTTTAGATGTTTGGCGCACGTTTCTTGTTTTCCCTAAGGGTTTAACAAGCCCAGGGGCTAGGGTCTAGTAAGTACACATTAATAACAACGTTAACAAAGACCATTAGTTTGATTTATAAAACTAGTATTTAGTTATAATCGCGGATATGCACTAATTTTGACTGATTTACATAATGTACATATTATGTAAGAGACGAGGGCCCTTTCTTCCTCTACGGCTCTTCGGCTCACCCTTAGGGTCTAGGGTCTATTTATAAATCAAACTAATGGTCTTTTTTAACGTTGTTATTAATGTGTACTTACTAAACCCTAGCCCTTGGGCTTGTTAAACCCTTAGGGAAAACAAGAAACGTGAGCCAAACATCTAAACACGGCCCAACTTAAATTAAACGGGGCAGGATAAATATGAATTACATATCACAAAACATGCATTACAGAAACTAAACTACGCATTATACTCTACAACAAATGTACATTACGTACATCTGTTTTAAAAATGTCTACGCGCTATGAACGTGCAACCCCAGACGAATTACTGCAGCTCGTGTATTTGGACAACGTTATGTAGACTTAGAACGTACTACACCCTAGCCCCTAGGCTTGTTATTAGGGAAAACAAGAAACGTGAACCAAACATAGAAACACGGCACAACTTAAGTTAAACGGATCAGGATAAATGTTCATTACATATCACAAATAATGCATTACAGAAACTAAAATGCGCAATTTCACAGTCATAGAGCATATTCTCAAATACACACAAAAAGTTATATAATGCATAATTCAGTACAAATAATGCAATGACATGCAGATATGATGCACAGGATTTTGATCTGTTTTCTGTATATGGATTAGTATAGTTATTGTGTAATGTACGAACGCATTATTTGGTGTAGGCATTGCATTATGCACTAGGATTTGTAAATTATGTGGTTTATGTTAAGCAATATGAGAGTTAATCGTACACGTATATGGACAAATAACATAATACACACTACATTGTAAAATAACGTGGACTGCATTTAAAATAAAGGCAATCCGAATAAACGACATGCACAAACTGTTCGGCTGCGTGTTTGAAATTTCACAGTCATAAAACATATTCTCAAAAACAGAGTACTGCCCCAAAACCAATCTCCGTAACCGCCCTTTTCTGTCTTGGATTTAACTGCTTCAAGTAGTTAAAAAATTCCAACGGTGGTCGTCTACAGTACAACCGATTAGGCTTTCGTCCCTTTAGCTGTTTCTTTTCAGCATCACCTGCGACCGCACTGGGAGCGCCCTCTGCCAACCTATCCCTGAACCTCTTAGCCAAAGCAACTGGTATAACATCATCTACTGTATCATCTATTTCTGATTGTAGCCGCTTCTCTGAAATAGAACAAACAAAGAAAACTATCATAACATTTTCAATAAAGTCTATATAATACTTATAGATGTTCACATGATAATGCATTAAATATTACTGATAATGCATTGTCTCAACATGATAATGCATTAAATATTACTGATAATGCATTGTCTCAACATGATAATGCATTAAATATTACTGATAATGCATTGTCTCAACATGATACTGCATTAAATAATACTGATAATGCATTGTCTCAACATGATAATGCATATAATATTACTAATAATGCATTGTCTCAACATGATAATGCGCATGGGTTATACATAAAATATAGTAAACTGTATAAATGATACCATTCATATAATGTAGTCAATACTACAAAAAATGCAATATTATAGTTTCAAAATGCATTGCCCACACAACATAATAAAAGAAGCTCATTCAAACTGAGGATCTATGGCAACACATCCAAATCCCTGAATAATGCATAATTTAGTTAACTTAATGCATAAATAATGTTCTATACTGCATAGTCTACACTATTAAATGCACAAACGAACTGACAGTGCAGCGTCTCAACATGAAAACGCACATGTGTTACACACATAATGTTTGAAACTATATACATTATACAACTCATATAATGCATTCAATAGTAGAAAAAAAATCCAATTTTACTGTTTGCCAATGCATTGGCCACACAACATAATACAAAAAACACATCTAGACTGAGCAAATATGACAACACATCCAACACCCTTAATAATGCATAATGTAGTTACCATAATGCATAAAGTATGTTTCATAATGCATAGTTTACACTAAAATATGCACATACAAACTACTTCACGAGTTTAATCAACACAACACAAAACACACGACACTATGCACATTGCATAATTTACTGCACATAAAGAATACCAATCATATAATGCACAATATACTCCAAAAAATGTACAATTACAGTTTCATAATGCATTACCCACACAAATTGATAAACCTATTCCATCCGGACTGAGCACATATACACCAACAGATTAAAGAACATTGTAAAGTTATTCCTTTTTAAACTGGATAATGAGCAATCAACAGAGTTGCAAATACCCTTTCACGCAAGCAACAAATAAGATATTGAATAGCGTCGGAAATTTCACCTGCATCCTCTGATGCTTGAGAGAGTGGTCGACCTCTCGTAGGCATTTGCAAAGTTGAATGCTTTCCATTTACATACCTGCAAGATTTGTTGAATATTCGTCGAAACGAGTCAAGGCCGGTCGATTTGTGGCAGATGTAACCACGGTGGAGTGTAATCGCCGAAATATGTCACGGAGGCTGTCAAAATCGATTTGTGGGAGATGTAACTAGGGTTTTAGAGAGTGGAAGGAGTGGGGAGAGTCGAATCATATGCTGGAGAGAAGTTGGAGAAAACTGAAGAGGCGTAAGATTGCAAATCGCTTAAAATTCGCTATTGCCAAAAATATGGCGGTTCCATTTTACTAACTTTACTATATTACCCCCATAATGCACAACTAAAGGTTCTATAATGCAACGCGGAAATCATTATTAAGGATTAACGTGGTCCGTTGATTGAAAAGATCTAACGGTTATTAGTAAGAAGAGAAAAGAATCTAAGAGTGGAAAAGGAGAATAGTGCTCCCCTATATATATATATATATATATATATATATATATATATACATATATATATATATATATATATATATATACCCTTAAACCTATAACTAGAGAATAAATCATAGCCACAAGATCAAGAAAATCAAGGGCTAATATTAATACATGTAATTTTATAATTTAAAGGAGAAATTAGTTCTCTCTCAAACAAATTTACTCCACAATAACAAAGCGGGGGTATAATGGTCATTGACAGCTAAAATTAGGTTACGTCATTGCAAATTCAATTCACTTGAAAGAAATCGCTTCTTCTCTTCTTCTCTTCTTCTCTTCTCCTCTTCCCTCTTCTCCAAAATCAATTAGTATCACACAGATCCAATGGATTCTGTAATATGTTTGGATTATCCTATGTTTATTATCATTTCGGATTCGGATTTTTAGCGTTTGGAATTTCAAAGTAATATCCGAGATTTTCGCCCTCTTTTTGCTGATTTCCTTCAGCTTCAAAACCTTCTCTTCTCTCTGGTTTCCAATTGATATTTCTAGTGTTGATAGATCAAAAAAGGTCATTGATGCGAAATTGAAGCGAAAATCAGATGGAAAGCATGCCTCAGTATCGGAGAGAGGTGAGATTGCGATTCAGAGGTGTCGGCATTGAGGAAATTGGTGAAGATGGAGCGGCGGAGAGCGGATGCGGCTCTCGCGGAGGTGGAGAGAGAGAGGTCGGCCTCTGCCACGGCCGCGGAGGAAGCGATGGCGATGATTCAGCGGCTGCAGCGCGAGAAGAACTCGATCGAGATAGCAACCAATCAGCAGTGAAAAATCATCCAAATCTGATTAATTATATAATTGAAGAGCTATATAATTTAAATTTCTCAGCGATGGTGGATGATGCTTTTCCTGCACCTTAATTACATATTCATTAGCTGATTAATTAATTACACTGTTGTTATTTTTGTAAGTGTGATGATGAACCGATGATGATAGTGTAAATCTTATGATAATCAGATAATGGAAGTGTAATATTTTCATTATGGAATGCATCAGTTTGTTTGTCCTTTCTTTAATGGTTTTTTTTTTGCATGTGAGCTTATAGTGATGTGTTTTGTTAACAAGAGTGAAGTAAAATCATGCTAATATTGATGTGTTTTGTTAACAAGAGTGAAGTAAAATCATGCTAATAGTGATGTGTTTTGTTAACGAGAGTGAAGTAAAATCATGTTAATAGTGATGTGTTTTGTAAACAAGAGTGAAGTAAAATCAACCTATGAGTGATGTGTTTTGTTAACGAGAGTGATGTAAAATCATGCTAAGAGTGATGTGTTTTGTAAACGAGAGTGAAGTAAAATCATAATAAGAGTGATGTGTTTTGTAAACAAGAGTAAAGTAAAATCAGAATAAGAGTGTTGTGTTTTGTAAACAAGAGTGAAGTAAAATCAGAATAAGAGTGATGTGTTTTGTAACTAAGAGTGAAGTAAAATCGGAATAAGAGTGATGTGTTTTGTAAAAAAGAGTGAAGTAAAATCAGAATAAGAGTGAAGTAAAATCAGAATAGGAATAAGAGTGATGTGTTTTGTAAACAAGAGTGAAGTAAAATCACAATAAGAGTGAAGTAAAATCAGAATAAGAGTGATGTGTTTTGTAAACAAGAGTGATATAAAATCATGCTAAGAGTGATGTGTTTTGTAAACAAGAGTGATATAAAATCATGCTAAGAGTGATGTGTTTTGTAGACAAGAGTGATGTGTTTTGTAAACAATAGTGAAGTAAAATAATGCTAAGAGTGATGTGTTTTGTAAACAAGAGTGATGTAAAATCATGCTAAGAGTGATGCGTTTTGTAAACAAGAGAAGTAAAATCATAATAAGAGTGATGTGTTTTGTAAACAAGAGTGAAGTAAAATCATAATAAGAATGATTTGTTTTGTAAACAAGAGTGAAGTAAAATCATAATACGAGTGATGTGTTTTGTAAACAAGAGTGAAGTAAAATCATAATAAGAGTGATGTGTTTTGTAAACAAGAGTGAAGTAAAATCATGCTAGAGTGATGTGTTTTGTAAACAATAGTGAAGTAAAATCATAATAAGAGTGATGTGTTTTGTAAACAAGAGTGAAGTAAAATCATGATAAGAGTGATGTGTTTTGTAAATAAGAGTGACGTAAAATTATAATAAGAGTGATGTGTTTTGTAAACAAGAGTGAAGTAAAATCATGCTAATAGTGATGTATGGATGATTTTCCAATGATATTCAACCCATTTTCATCCAAATCTGCAGCTTATATTGGAGAATTCCACCATTAATTTTCGCCAACTTATTCACGAGAATCTCAATTGTCAATAATTGGTTCTCACTTTTTCAATCCAAATCTGGTAATGTTGGTGTTATTCCATAGTTTCATCCATTCCGTCTTTAGTTGTAGACAATTTTGATCCCAATTGCATCAAATTTGTATTCAGTTTCAGCATTTTTAGTTCCATGATTTTCGTCCATTTTGTTTTCAATTTCAGCATTCTGATCGAAGACGTTTCAGCTCCATAATCGGACGATATCAAATTGCAGACGACATAGCATGTGATTCGATTCTCAATTTTGAAGGAGAAAGAAAGGATCGCAGATTTGGAAGGAGAGAATGAAAGCTGCGTAATTTGATCGCAGATTTAAAGTTTATAATGTAATTTCTAAAAATACCCTTGGCATATTTTATATTATTAAAATAAATAATATTTGTTCATTTAAGATATGTGGCTGAGATTTGTTCTCTAGTTATACACTTAAGATTAGTTATATATTGATCACTAACCTATATATATATATATATATAGGGTCATGATCTATGGCAAAGACCTCTTAACCATATAACTAGAGAACAAATAATAGCCACAAGATCAAAAAAATCAAGGGCTAATATTAATTTTCGAATTTAATGAGATATTAGCTCCCTCAATCACAAATTTACTCCATAATAACAAGTCAGGGGTATTATTGTCATTGCAGATCGAATTAAATCCAAAATCATGTTAGGTGCAAAATTGAATTCATTGAGAAATTCATTGAGAAACGGCGATGAGAGGGAAGGCGAGTAGGAGGATGAGGCTGCGGAGGAGGCTGCTGACCTCGATTGCCACGAGCATGGAGTAAGAGAAGGAGGAGCGGGAGATCAGGAGCGTTCCGTCGAGATCCGCCGTGATTGAGTGGCGGTTCGAGCTGTAGGTGGTGGAGCCGTAGACGATGGAGGTGCAGTCGGCGTAGACGGTGGCGGCTCGCTCGATGAAGCTGATCGGCGTCAGCGGCCTTGAATTGAGCGGACTTGGCTTCAGCTGATCCATTTGATTTTGGTTTCTGCGAAAGCTGTGTACAAATTAGTTTTTAATTAATATCGTAATAGTATTGTTGATACGCTTAACCATATTGTAATTGAAGTCACTTTAGCTATTCATAAAAAAACATGAAAAACATAAAAAAACACCAGGTGCGAAGAAGCGAAAATCTGCCAAGAAGAAGAAAGAATATCAAATTCATTCCAACAATCACTTTTGTAAACAAGAGTGAAGTAAAATCACAATAAGAGTGATGTGTTTTGTAAACAAGAGTGAAGTAAAATCAGAATAAGAGTGATGTGTTTTGTTAACAAGAGTGAAGTAAATCACAATAAGAGTGATGTGTTTTTTGTAAACAAGAGTGAAGTAAAATCATTCGAATAGTGATGTGTTTTGTAAACAAAAGTGAAGTAAAATCATGCTAAGAGTGATGTGTTTTGTAAACAAGAGTGAAGTAAAATCAGAATAAGAGTGATGTGTTTTGTTAACAAGAGTGAAGTAAAATCAGAATAAGAGTGATGTGTTTTGTTAACAAGAGTGAAGTAAATCACAATAAGAGTGATGTGTTTTGTAAACAAGAGTGAAGTAAAATCATTCGAATAGTGATGTGTTTTGTAAACAAGAGTGAAGTAAAATCATTCGAATAGTGATGTGTTTTGTAAACAAAAGTGAAGTAAAATCATGCTAAGAGTGATGTGTTTTGTAAACAAGAGTGAAGTAAAATCAGAATAAGAGTGATGTGTTTTGTTAACAAGAGTGAAGTAAAATCAGAATAAGAGTGATGTGTTTTGTTAACAAAATCACAATAAGAGTGATTCGTTTTGTAAATAAGAGTGATGTGTTTTGTAAACAAGAGTGAAGTAAAAATTTTTATACTCATTCATGTGGCAGAGCAAAAATCCATAATTGGATTTATATTTCTGATCCTAGAAAACAAAATAATCCAAAAACACATTGGAAAGGTTTATACTTATAAATTACTATCATCAAAATGTTGTGTTTAACCTAATATGTCAATAAACCCAAGTACCCAACTACTGATATATTCTCAACAACCAATCTTTCAATGTTTCTCGATTTTACATGTTACATTGAATTGAACAGCAATAATTCAATTCATTTAAGGTCCATCCTCCAGTGTTGATTGAACGAATATCACATTACAATATAACACAATTAGGCTTGCGATTGATCTGTTCTTGAAGCTCCCAGCTGCGATGAGAAGCTTGGCTCAGTCGCTCCCTCAATTCGTTCAACTCATGCTCTGCCTTTGCCATATCTGCCAGCGACTTCAGTTGCGCCTCCATGCTAGCAGCCCTCTCCTCAGCCAACGCCTTCTCCAGATTCGAAATACTCTCCTTCAGCCACGACTCATGGCGATGGTTTACTGCAAGTCCGACGGCGCCGCCCTGTGCCTCAATTGCGACAGCTACGTCCACTCCGCTAACGCCGTCTCGCTCCACCACCTCCGCTCTCTAATCTGTGACCGCTGGGGCAGAGCTGACCGCCGGAATCCCCACTCCTCTCCGTTGGGATCAAATCACGTAATTTGATCGTTGATTTAAATTTGATAATGTACCTTCCAAAAATACCCTTGGCCTATTTTGTATTATTAAAATAAATAATATTTGTTCCATTAAGATGTGTGGCTGAGATTTATTCTCTAGTTATACACTTAAGATTAGTTATATCTTGATCACTATCCTATATATATATATATATATATATATATATGTATATATATAGAGTAGTGATCTAGGGCAAGAGCCCCTTAAACCTATAACTAGAGAACAAATCATAGCCACAAGATCAAGAAAATCAAAGGCTAGTATTAATACATGTAATTTTCTAATTTAAGGAGAAATTAGTTCCCTCAATCACAAATTTACTCCACAATAACAAGGCGGGGGTATAATTGTCACTTCACATACAAAATTGAAATGGCGTCGGTCGCTCAATTCCAGGCTCTATTCGTCCCCTCAAACTCGATCAAAAAATCATCCTTGATTGGCGGAAACGCATTCTTTGGCTCAACAATCTCTTTGCGCCGTGAAATTCAGAAAATCAGACAGAGAAAGCAGCAGACGGTGGTCACTGCCGTCGGAGATGTATCGGCCGACGGGACTGTGTATCTGATAGCCGGCGCCGCCGCGGTGGCGTTGCTCGGAACTGCTTTCCCCATCCTCTTCTCCCGCAAAGACACGTCAGCATAAATTAAAAATCACGTCAGTATATATTAAATTTCAATTCTGCTGCCTTTCATGGCTTCAATGTGCAGTGGGTGAAGCACAGTCTGGACACAAGTACTCTTTGATGTGCATATTTTAGAATTATCAAATCATAATTTTCTGCATTTTACTGAATATATATGGTCAATTGTTCCTACTAGTATTATTCAACAAGATAAATGCTAGCCAGGAAAAACGTCATTTGGAATTTAGCTGATCTTCTATAAAATCCTGAGTTTTTTGGAGGTAAAAGAAATATTGTCGGCTCTCGTTATATGACTTGGAATTTGGCTTCACCTCAATTTTCTAATTCTACCGTCAAAAGAAAATAGAGTGATTTGTTTTGTAAACAAAGTGAAGTAAAATCATGCTAAGAGTGATGTGTTTTGTAATCAAGAGTGAAGTAAAATCATGCTAAGAGTGATGTGTTTTGTAAACATGAGTGATGTGTTTTGTAAACAAGAGAAGTAAAATCATAATAAGAGTGATGTGTTTTATAAACAAGAGTGAAGTAAAATCAGAATAAGAGTGATAAGAGTGATGTAAAATCATGCTAAGAGTGATGTGTTTTGTAAACAAGAGTGAAGTAAAATCACAATAAGAGTGATGTGTTTTGTAAACAAGAGTGAAGTAAAATCACAATAAGAGTGGTGTGTTTTGTAAACAAGAGTGAAGTAAAATCAGAATAAGAGTGATGTGTTTTGTAAACAGGAGTGGAGTAAAATCAGAATAAGAGTGATGTGTTTTGTAAACAAGAGTAAAGTAAAATCAGAATAAGAGTGATGCGTTTTATAAACAAGAGTGAAGTAAAATAAGAATAAGAGTGATGTGTTTTGTAAACAAGAGTGCAGTAAAATCATGCTAAGAGTGATGTGTTTTGTAAACAAGAGTGAAGTAAAATCATAATAAGAGTGATGTGTTTTGTAAACAAGAGTGAAGTAAAATCAGACTAAGAGTGATGTGTTTTGTAAACAAGAGTGAAGTAAAATCAGAATAAGAGTGATGTGTTTTGTAAACAAGAGTAAAGTAAAATCAGAATAAGAGTGATGCTTTTTGTAAACAAGAGTGAAGTAAAATAAGAATAAGAGTGATGTGTTTTGTAAACAAGAGTGCAGTAAAATCACAATAAGAGTGATGTGTTTTGTAAACAAGAGTGAAGTAAAACCATGCTAAGAGTAATGTGTTTTGTTAATAACAGTGAAGTAAAATCATGCTATATTCATAACATTAGACCACTTCACCAATAGCTATACATTTCAATGCCTGCTTATGTCAACAGTGTCAGTTCAATGAGGATATTCTAATACTGCCAGAATCACTGACGGATACAAATTCTAGGAAATAAAGTGATGATTGAGTTCGAATCTCAAAGCAGGAAAGTGAAACTTCTTCCATATCATTTTAATCATAGCGCAAAAATGATTCAATTATACACCTGATTTATCTTTCCACGAAATTGAAACAGTAAAATTGACACCATTATCCCGAATTATGCAAATCAGTCCGATTATTGAAACAAATGCAAGAGCGTCCCCTTCAACTGCTACTTCATCATCCCCTTCTTCACCTTCCAGTTCACCTCCAGCGTCGACACCTACGCCATGAACTTCCGCTTCCTCGCCGGAGACGTCGTCGCCAAAGCCATCGCCGCCACCGCGGAACCCTAACCTCTCCAAATTCCCCGAGCTCGAGCTCCCCGACTTGGCCGGCGAAGGTCTGCGTGAGGGAAGAGGTGGAGATGCTGAGAGAAGGCACGAGCTTTGTTGCCGCTGCGGCAGCGGGGAGAGAGAGTGGGAGGCGGTGGTGGATGTTGTTGTGCATTGCAGCAATGGAATAGCAATTGGTCTGAAGCTTGATCGCAGATTTGGAAGGAGAAAGAAAGGATCGCAGATTTGGAAGGAGAAAATGAAAACCGCCATATTTAAATTTCATAATATAATTTTCAAAAATACCCTTGGCCTATTTTGTATTATTAAAATAAATAATATTTGTTCCATTAAGATGTGTGGCTGAGATTTGTTCTCTAGTTATACACTTAAGATTAGTTATATCTTGATCACTACTCTATATATATATATATATATATATATATATATAGTTGTGATCATATGATAACCCCTAAATCACGTAATAACCCTATAACTAAATCTGAACCACACATATTTTCTAATCTTGTGGTTGAGATTCAAACTTAGATTTACTTCATAAAAAAAGTGCGGGGGTAAATATGTCATTTCCCTCATTTAATTTCTGAATTTCACCAAATATCACGTAAAATGATAAAATGATATATGTTAGATTTATTGCATAGAATGATAGTTTTGCCGGATAGAATGATGCTCTGAGTTGATAAAATGATAATATGTCATTTCCCTCATTTAATCTCTGAATTTCGCCAAATATCACTTAAAATGATAAAATGATATATGTTAGGTTTATTGCATATAATGATAGTTTTGCCGGATAGAATGATACTCTGAGTTGATAAAATGATACTTTTGGCTGACTGATAAAATGATAAAACGATAAAATGATATATGTTAGGTTTATTGCATAGAATGATAGTTTTTGCCGGATAGAATGATACTCTGAGTTGATAAAATGATACTTTTGACTGACTGATAAAATGATATATGTTAGGTTTATTGCATAGAATGATAGTTTTTCCGGATAGAATGATACTCTGAGTTGATAAAATGATACTTTTGACTGACTGATAAAATGATAAAATGATATATGTTAGGTTTATTGCATAGAATGATAGTTTTGCCGGATAGAATGATACTCTGAGTTGATAAAATGATACTTTTGACTGACTGATAAAATGATAAAACGATAAAATGATATATGTTAGGTTTATTGCATAGAATGATAGTTTTGCTGGATAGAATGATACTCTGAGTTGATAAAATGATACTTTTGACTGACCGATAAAATGATAAAACGATAAAATGATATATGTTAGGTTTATTGCATAGAATGATAGTTTTTCCGGATAGAATGATACTCTGAGTTGATAAAATGATACTTTTGACTGACTAATAAAATGATAAAATGATATATGTTAGGTTTATTGCATAGAATGATAGTTTTGCCGGATAGAATGATACTCTGAGTTGATAAAATGATACTTTTGACTGACTGATAAAATGATAAAATGATATATGTTAGGTTTATTGCATAGAATGATAGTTTTTGCCGGATAGAATGATACTCTGAGTTGATAAAATGATACTTTTGACTGACTGATAAAATGATAAAATGATATATGTTAGGTTTATTGCATAGAATGATAGTTTTGCCGGATAGAATGATACTCTGAGTTGATAAAATGATACTTTTGACTGACTGATAAAATGATAAAACGATAAAATGATATATGTTAGGTTTATTGCATAGAATGATAGTTTTGCCGGAAAGAATGATACTCTGATTTGATAAAATGATACTTTTGACTGATAAAATGATAAAATGATACTTAAATAAGATTTTACGTATTTAAATGAGCGAAATTTGTATATCATGGGAAATAAGATTTTAAGTATAACTTAACCTCATACATACGTGTAACTGAACCTCATACATCTGTATATCATGGGAAATAAGATTTTACGTATTTAAATGAGTGAAATTTGGATACGTAAATTTTATCATGAGCGAAATTCTGAAATTAAATAAGCGAAATGACATATTTACCCTTTGCGCCTTTTTTATGAAGGCAAGCTAAGTTTGAATCTAAACCACGTGATTTTAAAAATGTGTGGTCCAGATTTAGTTATAGGGTTATTACGGAAATTGGGGTTATCATTATAATGCACCCCAAACCAGTCTTAAACCTTAAACGTCGAACAACATCATTATAAGACAATCTGGAGTTCATTATAATGAATTAATAACAAACTTATAATGAACTTCAGATCTTTATATTATGCTAGATGATGTCATTGTTTTTAAATCTTTGAATTCCCTATAATGAACTACAAATAAAATTGTAATGAACGCCACATTGTTTTATAATGATGTGTTTGGTGTTTAGCGTTTAAAATTAGTTTGGTATATAAAACAACCCTATATATATACTCTATTTGATAGAAATAGGCATGTGATTAATTGCTAATTAACTCTGCTAACCCATCAACGCGGTGTATTAAAATTGTCAACACGATGACATTAATATGTCAACACATAATTTTGTAGATATTTCAATATATTGTGTTGTTATTATGTGTTGACATTTTTAATACACTGCGTTGATGAGTTAGCAAAATTAGCAACTTATAAACTTAGCAATATAACGCACCTCTATTTGATATATCAATCATATCACAAATATGTATGATATTGAATCATATTTATATTACTAAACAAATGAAATACAATACGTAGAACTACGTAATTAGTCTTATAGTACATTTTTCTTTTAGAATATCACGTCACAGCTTTTTTTTATGTACATATAACCTGAATGATTATAACATACTTCGTTCATTCCCAAAAAATGTCTTATGTCATTTTAGTCCGTCCTATAAAATTAATCCACTTTTATTTTAAAAAATGTTTAACCGCATGTTGCAGTGCAAATAATGTGTGTCTCACTAATACTGTCCACTAACATTATTTCAACTAGTATTATAATACTCACTCTATTTTCTGAAAATAGAAACTCTCAATTTTAGGAAATGGATCCCACAATCCGCTAACACGATTTACACTACTTTTTCTCTTTCTCTCTTATTTTATCCATTTTGTATTTTCATCTTTTTTACTTTCAATTTTGCATTATATCTTGTGTCTTCACCAAAGTTTTTATTTTTAAGAAACAGAGGAAATATATTTTCCTCACATACTTTATAGTTTTGCATTAGAGGGAGAAAGAGTATTACTAGTACTATATACTCTCTCGGCGAGATGTCATATTTGACTGATGGCATAAAATTTTATGAGAAGTTGTTTTATATGTTAAATAGAGAGGAAAAATATACTAATATTTTATACTTTTTTTATTAATGTGAGAATTTTTTAAAAAAAAAAATATAACATCATTTATTAAATAAATTAAAAAGAAAACTATAACATCTAACTCAATATTACATTGAGATGATGCTAGATTTAGGGCGAGCACCCATTGAAAATCTTATGCAAATTCCACCTGAATAAATTATATAAGTGACGATTTGTAAAATTATGATTCCTCGAATGAAAATATCACATGACCAGTTATAGTAAATTACGTAAAGATGATATACAGCTAGACATGCACAAACAGAACCGGACCGTCGGTTAACCGGCGGTTCAGAACTGCCAGTTCATGAACCGGAACAGGAACCAGCTGGCGGTTCGGCAGTTCAAGTGGGCCGGTTCAGATTCGGGAATATCGCCGGTTCAAACCGGCGGTTCAACGGTTCCAACGGTGGGATTCCGGCTAGGTGTGCAGGAAAACCAACGGTTTTTTACGAAAACCGCCAGTTTCCGATGGTTCCGGTGCTTTTTCAGGTGGCAGAGCATAGGTGGCAATGTATAGGCCTGAAAACCGGTCAGAAACCGCAGGTTTCGGTCAGAAATCGTGGACTAAACCGCCGGTTCAGGCAGTAAACCGGCCGAATTTGAAATTTGAATTTTTTTTTATTTCTTCCAATTTTACTCCTATAAATACTCTACTTCCTCCATCATTTTTACTCACCCCATTCTTGTGTTAACAATGATTTCCTTCTCTCAATCTCAATTTCTCTATTCTCTCCTCATTCTCTCTAATTGCTCAAGTTGTTTACTAGTTACTACTTACTACTATATTTGTTATTGTGTTCGTAATTTACCATTTATTCAATACTCCATATTCCATACTACTTTCATTTTGCACTATGTCTTCTTCTCGTGGTGGACCGGGATGTGGTGATCGGGGCAAAGGAATTGTCCAAGATCAAAGTAGTCGTCCCTCAAAATCAAGGCGACCTAGTCGTCGAGAAGTTATGGAAGAGGTTTCCCGAGTGGCGCCTGAACGCATGCAAGTAAGTTCTAAAAAATAAAATTATTTTTACAATTCATAATTTCATAAGATTGAGTTTTTAAATTTTTTTTGTGTTCCTAATTAAACTTCAATTTATATAATATTTATAGATAGAAGAAGATCATAGGACCGCCATGCTACTCGATGAAATGCATCAAGGTGGGGGCGGGGGCGGGGGCAGTGGTTCCCAACAAGATGAAGAGTACGACGTGTCTATATCGTCTGACTCGGACAACAATGATGATAGATCTCATTCTCGTATTCCGTCTAGCACCGGCGGAAATGAGGACATGCCTCCTCCCCCTCCACCCACTAATACTACAAAAGCTTTGAAATCTGATATTTTTGTTAAACACTACAAGAAGGTCCCGGTGGTGATTCCAAGTCCTCATGATCCTCACTCTCAAGAAGAGACATCGGCGTTTCATGCATATTGTAACTATTGTGATAAAGTCTACAAATTTTCTAGTGGTGAGGGATATGGCACCCTCTGTCGTCATTTGGTGACAAAGCATCCAGTAGAATGTGGCACTACCTCTACCCAAACCCATCTAAACTTCCAACCCGGTGGCTCAGGTTCGTCAGGTACTCCTCTTTTTAAATATGATCAAAAAAAATTTGCTGACGTTATGACTAGATGGGCTGCAATGAAGCATTTTCCTTTTAATGTTTATGATGACAAAAAATTTGAGGTTACTATGCAAAGTGGTTTTAACGTAGCTATCAAAAGAGTAGGTCGAATGATCATTCAATGATCTACCGTCAGACCATATTTGGAGAAAAAAGTTGAATTATCACGTTATTTACTAAACTTGGGACACAAAGTGAACATTTGCTCAGATGTATGGACTGATTGTTTTAACTGGCATTCATACAGGGGCATTACGGTTCACTTTGTGGACAATAGTTGGACTTTGAACAAACGTTTAATTGGTTTTAGAGAATTTGAGACACCACACACTGCACCCGAAATTGCTTCTTTAATTATTCAAGTTTTGAATGAATTTCAATTATGCAATAAGATATTTTCTGTTGGTTTTGATAATGCAACTGCTTACACTGCAAGTATTAATGACTTGATTGCGAATTGTGCTCCGGTTATTGGAGGTAAGTATTTTCATCAAAGATGCATAAGTCATATTTTGAATTTATGTGTACAAGATGCCCTTGAATTATGGCAAAAGCATGTTAGTCCTATTAGAACTGCAGTTAGATTAGTCCATCAAAAGCCACCTATTGGCAAAGCTTGGAAGAAGTATTGCCATCAAAAGAATGTAAGATATACGAATTTTACCATGGATATGTCTCATAGATGGAATTCGACATATGATTGTTTGAATTCTACTTTGACACATAAAGATTCATTGTGTGATTTTTTTAGAACCTAGCCCGTTTCTGATTTATATCTTTCGAATAGTTGTTGGGATCATAACGTGACTTTATTAAAATTGTTCAAATATTTCAAAAATGCAACTGTTGAATTATCGGGTGTTTATTATTGCACTGCTGTTCGTGTTTTAGAGCATTGCATGTATATATCACTTGGTTTTAAAACTGCGATGAAAAATGCTTACTCTTCACCTGAATTGATATGTTTTTTTATATTATATGATTCAGGAAATGACTTAAGTATTTCAGTGAGATTCCAACGGCGTTTTTGATTGCAAAGGTCTTGGACCAAAAATGAAAATTAGCCGGTACCTCCAGGATTTTAGATTTTTATTATAACAATTTGAGTTCTATTGATCTTGGTCCACTTAAAGCATTGAAATCGGAAACCAGTGATGAATTCGGAGTAGACCTCTCAGAAACATTTCAAATAAACCTCCCGGACCGGTCAATTATCCAACAAACCTTCGAGTTTAACTTGCGTGCTCTCTACACCGAATATGAAACCAAGTATAACAGTACCCATCAAGTCAGAAGACCCCCCCTTCTCAACAACATAACTTTGGCTTCGCATTTCAAACCGATTATGATGTCTCCGACGCGCAATCCCAATTAGCCGACCTATACAACTACAGCACCGGCGGAAGGTCGACCTCAGGTATGGTAAGTGAGTTAGATTTATATTTCGATTCACTCTTTTCCTTTGTTGATGAAGGTCCTACTCCTCCCACCCAAATCGACGTCCTCGATTGGTGGGGAACACACGAGAAAGATTTTCCCATACTTGCTTCAATGGCCAAGGAGATTTTTTCTGTTCCGGCTTCCACTATCGCCGTCGAGTCCGCTTTTAGTGTTGGCTCACGTGTGTTGGATGAATCAAGAAGTAAGCTCTCCGCGAAAAATATGAAATTCGTGATGTTACTTGATGATTGGGCCAAAGCTGACGTCCGAGAACAAAAAATGATTGGGATGAACGTCAGGAAGGATCACAAGAAGAATTCACCGGGGATGAATCGTAGGCCAACCGTCAACCGCCGACCAAGCCAAATAGGTCAGTAAGGTTAGAGAACTACGTGGGCGTTGATTCCCTAATGCAAATGAGCATTGGGAATACGTAGGCACCTCAACTTAAATTTTAAATTTAACTTGAGCTCAAGTTCTTTTTCCTTTACTTCTTTTTTTGCCATTTGTTTCTAGTTTAAAAATATGCAACTACAATTAAATAATTGTATTTGTATATACTCTAGTCGATGAAGTAGATTTCTCTATAAGGCTAAATTCGGGAAACTTTTGACAATTATACTATAATTGTTGATTGTTAGACTAAACTCAACATTTAAGGTTGAATTGCTAAAGATGTCATCAATTTAGTTATGTAGAAAGATCCCCTTCGCCGACTAAGAGTATATATACTTATAAATTTATTGTTCAAAACTTCAAGTCTTTTTTGTAATTTGTAATTAGCTTCGTTTTAGTTGTAGACTAGTAGTCTCGTTGTATTTAAATTTTTGTTTAAGACTTCAAATTTTTTGTGATTTGTAATTGTTGTAACTTGTAATCTCAATAAAATTGCAACTTTCATCGTGTTTTTTTTTTAATTTTATTTACGCACATTTCATAGATAAACAAATAAAAAATACAAAAAAAATTACGACAGCCGAACCGGCCCGGAACTGGCGGTTCAGGCTAAAAACCGGCGGTTTTGAACCGCCTCGTGAACCGGCGGTTTTTTGAACCGGAACCGGAACCGCCGGGACCCTTGGCGGGCCGGCGGTTTCTGACCCGAGGCACGAGGTGGTTTTTTGAACCGGAACCAGAACCGCCGGGACCCTTGGCGGGCCGACGGTTTCCGACCCGTGTGCATGCCTATATACAGCTATAAAATATGCTGATGGAGTATTATATTAAAAATGGCCATACGTCAACCACTACGTTGTTTCAATAATCTCATTCCACAAAAGAAAGACAAACAAAAATTTGAAAAATCTATAATGTTGGACTAACAATCAATCAGAGGCAGCGAATGTGATGCTTTTATGCGAAAAATCAACAGATATCAAAGCATCAAAATCCACTTCTTTTTGTGTAGTATTTACATTTTACTTTAATAAACTTGATTTAATTTCGAGCAAAGTACAGATAAGATTGAAGCTTTAATCTTTTAATAATCAAAGTTGAGCCCATGAAGACGTCGTTAAATTGACCTCTTAGTTTAATAGATGCTTACCTCACTTCCATGTAAAACGGCTTTAATTAATAAAGTACTATTTGTAAATTAATTAAGTAATTAAGGCTCAATCATCATTAGTCGTGTATTAGTGCGTAACTAAAAACAACAGGGTAATTATGTTCAAGTGAGACGGATATTCCCCGCATAATATCCACGAATAAAGGTACATTCCATATTTTTATGTAAAGTATAATTAATTTGATTTTATTAGTTTGTTGTTCTGTTGCATCATGGGTCATGATTCAGAGCATCCCCATTCGTGCTCTTGCCAAAGAGCACGGATGTGGGCCGTACCCACTTTTATTACTTTTTTACTTCATGCTCTTAAGCAAAAGCACAACACTCACATTCATGCTCTTCCGCAAGGACATGCTCAAGGGTCCCACCATTCTATTATTCAATTTAAATAAAAATATTTCCATAATATTAAAATGTATTAATAATATCCGGAATACTATTACAAATTACAAAAAAATAAAAAATTACATAATTAAAATACTAAAAATTTAAAATTACATAATTAAAATACTAAAAATTTAAAATTACATAATTAAAATCCTAAAAAATAAAAAATACATAATTAAAGGCTAAAAAATACCCCCATGGAAGACTATTCCTCTGCCCCTATCCCCAATGTTCTTCGGAGACCCCGTATCATTGCCAAATGTGAATCAAGTTGCTCGGGGGTCATATTTGACCTATCGGCCAAATTGAGTTGGGTCAAAAGGGTCCAAAATTAGTTGGTGGGGGGTTGAGGTGGCACAAAGGGAGCGGGAGCGGGGGCGGGGGCAGGGGCGGATGGAGTCGCGGCGCGACGGCAGTTGGTCGTCGCCTTCTTCCTTCCTTGCGGCCGGCGTTGGGAACTGCTCGGGCCGGCGTCGGGGCTATCCAAATTAGCTCCGGCGAGCTGGCTAGCCACCTCATCCTCGCCGGCGTCGGATAGGGATACCGAACTCGACCGTTTGCTGGAGGAGCTGGAGGAGGATGATTGCCTCCCCTATACTTCGGATGCACACGCACCTCCTGCCAAGCGCTGAGGTACTTGAACGATTTGTAATTTATGGATTGGTAGGTCGCCAAGGCGGCACTGATGATGTCGAGCTCGCTCCTAACGCTCCCCGCCGACCACTCTCCCTGGAGGTAATAGCTCTGAAATATTTGGATTTCTTCGTTGGCCTTGAATATGGCATTGCGCACCATACTCTCATTGCACTCGATGGTTCCAGCCGGGCGGTTTTCATTGTACCAGCAAGAGACGCGCCACCAAAACCTATCCCCGCTTTGGTTCGTGCCTATCTCCGGATCTTCGGAGATAATCAAATAGGCTTTGAATAATTGATCCATCTCCACCGGAGTGTACGGGGTGCGGACACCACGAGGAGTAGGAGTAGGAGTAGGAGTAGGAAGAGGAGGAGTTTGAGAGCCGCCGCCGCCGCAGCTCTCTCCCGATCTGGGTTCGGATGCCCACCCGTATCGCCCATCGGGGGCATCTTGGTCGTCCACCAGGTAAGACCGGTAGCCACCCGGAACTTGAGAACCTTGGGTTTGAGGAGGGGCCGAAAATTGCGTTTCCGGACTAGGAAATGGTTGTGAGCCGAACCATTATGGTTTCAACCGCGGGAGTCGGAGGGGTGATCGTCGGAGCCAGACATTTTTTTTAAGTAAGAGTGAAAGATTGAGAATTGATAAGAGAAGATGAGAGAATTTAGATGAGAGAATTGTGTAGTGTGGTGTAAAAAAATTTTTGTGGAAGTGGGGGTATTTATAGATGAAAATGTGAATTTTGGGGGAAAAAATTGAAAAAAAAAAATAAAAATGGGGAGAAAACGGATATAATTTTTTGGGAAGCGGGAAAATATTTTTTTTATATTTATTCGGATTTTTTTAATTAAAGTCCGATTTTTTTTAAAAAAAAAAATTGCAACGGCATTGCCGTTGGCCAATCAGGAAACGCCACGTCAGCTGCTCGCTGGCACGGACGTGCTCGATGCATCGAGCAGCGCCGTGCCAGCGGCAAGAGCGCAGCGGCGAGTAGGGCGGTGCCGCGCCAGCGGCACGGACACCGTCCGTCGGCGCGAGCCCAGCTGCGGATGCTCTCATGAGACTGTGCTCTTATATATTTAAATTAAATAAAATTAACTTTCATATGTTTGTAGTGATGATAATGACTTAATGGACATGAAACGGTCACACAAACAAGGTAAAATCTATGTTTCTATGTATTAATGTATATCTTGCAAATGACAAATAAAAGAGATAAATCAAAATTGAAAAAAAATCAATCATAAATAATTATGGAATTCAAAGTTCAAACTTTTGCCCACTTGTTGATTATTAGTAGTAGTATAAAGTAGTAAAATTGAAATGTATCGAATGGTAAAAATGGGTAGAGACTTAATCTTGTTTATTGGTAAAACTGCACTTGGGTTCAGGCCCATCAACTAGGCAAAACTTTCCGTTAAACAATTTTTATATAATTTCTTTTACTTTGAGCTATCTTATCTTTTTTTCTAAAAAAATTAAAGTTAATCGTTATCCTTGTTTTAATTTCAAATCACCTTCGCAGATCGTATCCCTTTTTATCTAATTACAAAACACACTATCAATCGCTAAAAAAGACTAAATAGATCATATCCCAGAAAGATTGTCTCATTTCCTTTTTCACACTCGTTTTGCAAAAATAATAATAAATAGTTAAAGTAGAGAGAGAGTAAAGTAAAAGAGAGAATAATGTAGAGAATAGTCTTACCTACATTATTTTTTCTCTTATTTTACTCTCTTTCAACTTTACCTATATATTACTCCCTCCGTCCCATGCTACTCGCACTTTTCATTTTAGGCCGTAAATTTGGGATTGATTTTTTTGTGTAATTAAAAAAGAATTTTAGGTGTAATGAGACATCACTTAATAAAAGAGCTCTTAACTTAAACTAACATATTAATTAAATGCATTAATTCTAACTTATATTATAAATAGTGTAAGGACTTTGTGACGAGCCGAAAAGCAAACGTGCGAGTAGCACGGGACGGAGGGAGTATTATTTTTGCAAAATGAGTGCAAAAAGTCAACTGGGACAATCTTTCTGGGACGGAGTAATAAATATGATTGGTAATGTATAATTCGTAAAGTAAGAGGGAGTAATAAATGTTAGTGCTAGTAGAGAGTGAACTCCATAATTAATAGTGTAGTGGATAAGTTGTAAAGAAAATGATTTGTAGGGTAATGTTATTTAACTATTACTACAAGTTTAGAAAGTTCATACTTTTCAGGAATGGACTAGTAAAAAAATAGTTACTAATACTTTTCATGAACGGAGGGAATAGAATTTTTTTTACCAATTTGTGTGATCGTCTTCTTTAATCGTTTCTTTCTTTTTCTGTGTGATTTTGGACCGTGTATCTCTTAGCAAAGGTCATCTCTTGGTTTTCCTTGCGAGTGTCAATGTTGAATTGGAACCGTTGATTCTAGTTTATAAGGATATTATTCTGTGAGAGTGCACATGTTAATTTTAGTATTTATCTTTTAGACTCAACTAATTTATTACACTCTAAAATCCAAACTTTTAGGATTAAAATTGTAGGTTTTTTACAATAAAATTTTAATCTGATTAGCTCACAAATATATAACAACCACTAATCTGAATAAGACTTGATTAAACTTCGAAGATATGTATATAGCCCATTGGCATCCTTGTAGGAATTTTTATCTCAAATATAACTCGCAAATTCGTACTCCTCAACTTGACAACTTTAGGCCGACAACACTCAAAATGGGTCCAACCATGTGGGTTGCATCAGTTCACTCGTAATCTTTCGAATTCCCAACTAAGCTTCACGATTATAACTCGATATATTCTAATTCTAGTCAAATGTATTTAGGTTCAAATAAAAGTTTTTAAGATGAATTGTAGAGACAATTTTAAGAGTCATAGAATATATGGAAATAGATGAGTACTAGACCGTTGAGTAACATAATTTGCTAACTTATCAATTTGTATATAAAAAAATGTCAGCACAGTAACTGTTGGGTTCCCGGTGGTGCACACCTGAACTCCACATTAGTATGATATTGTCCGCTTTGGGCAAAGCCCTCACGGTTTTGCTCTTGGGGTACTCCCCAAAAGGCCTCATACTAATGGAGTTGGGGTAGCCCATTTATATGCTTGCAACTCTGGTTCATTCTCCGATGTGGGATATGGTTTGCTTCACCACAATCCTCCCCTCAAACCAAGACCACCAGACCAAGACCACATGTCTGTGCCCCATGTTACAGGTCACCACAGGTCTTGGTCGAGCTCACGCAGAGACATCGGAGAACTTGCAAGCGCAACCCACCGAACCCCGAGCCACACAAGCCCAGCCCCTGAACCAGGGTACCACTGTTGGGTTCCCGGTGGTGCACACCGGAACTCCACATTAGTATAATATTGTCCGCCTTGGGCAAAGCCCTCAGGGTTTTGCTCTTGGGGTACTCCCCAAAAGGCCTCATACTAATGGAGTTGGGGTAGTCCATTTATATGCTTGCAACTCTTGTCCATTCTCCGATGTGGGATATGGTTTGCTTCACCACAGTAACATTAGTATGTCAACTAGATTTGTGTTCATGACATATTAATGTCATCGTATTGATATTTTTATATTCATCAAGTTAGCAAATTAATCCAGTTAGCAATTGATCACGTCTAGGGATGTCAATGTAACCCGAACCCGCGGGTCGGCCCAAATAACCCGATAAAAATACATGGTTAGGGTTGTAATTTCACAGCCTGAATTTAAAATCGGGCCATTCGGGCTGACCCGTTCGGGTTGTCGGGTTAGGCGGGCTGACCCGTTCGGGTTACGGATCGGCCCGTCGGGTTGAAGGCTTCTGAACAGCGAGCAGTTTTTGTAACGGTCATAACTTTCTCTACAAAGCTCCGATTGAGGCGTGCAATATATCCACGCGAAGCTCTTTCGAAGACGAAGAGAATGATATGTATTAGAGGTTTATCAGACTTCAAAATCGCGAGAAACATTGACTCAAGCAAGGTTGCTGCACATCCACATATTTTGTGTACATTTTCTAATCAATTTTCTGTCATTTCTCAACAATCATGTAAACATACCAAAATATAGAAATATAATCAAAATCATCCAAGACAACCCTCTAAAACCATGCAAAATCCAAATACGTCAACCGACTATATAAGATCACAAAAAAAAAATCACCATGTGGTTCATGGATTCATAAATACGCGTATATAAAGCTTTCTTTTAGTATATTTCCAATATAATAGTGCAAAGTATTTTTGTAACACCCCGACTTTTTCTACCTTTCTATTGTGTTCTTGAAAGGACCGTCGTTTGTGCACTTGAAAATTTTTCGACCTTGTTTCTTTTGTCGAGAAAAGAAAGTAACTCTTTGTATTAATTTAGCTTATGAGGTAAGCTTCGTATTTAGCTTATGAGGTAAGCTTCGTATTTAGCTTAGGAGGTAAGCTTCGGTTTAGCTTATGAAGTAAGCTTCGGGTTAGCTTATGAAGTAAGCTTCGGTAAACCTATATATATAAAGGAGTCGAAAGAGGTTAAAGGGAGGAGGGGAAGAAGGAGAGTCGGGCGCCTTCACATGTGCATTTCGAGAATGGAAGGGACAAAAGTTAAGGCTTTAAACGAACGAGGTGAGCTTTCTTATACAAAAAAAAATACAAATCGTATTTTATGAAAACACGAACACATGTTCGTGATGTTTAAAGATGTAACACCCCGACTTTTTCTACCTTTCTATTGTGTTCTTGAAAGGACCGTCGTTTGTGCACTTGAAAATTTTTCGACCTTGTTTCTTTTGTCGAGAAAAGAAAGTAACTCTTTGTATTAATTTAGCTTATGAGGTAAGCTTCGTATTTAGCTTATGAGGTAAGCTTTGTATTTAGCTTAGGAGGTAAGCTTCGGTTTAGCTTATGAAGTAAGCTTCGGGTTAGCTTATGAAGTAAGCTTCGGTAAACCTATATATATAAAGGAGTCGAAAGAGGTTAAAGGGAGGAGGGGAAGAAGGAGAGTCGGGCGCCTTCACATGTGCATTTCGAGAATGGAAGGGACAAAAGTTAAGGCTTTAAACGAACGAGGTGAGCTTTCTTATACAAAAAAAAATACAAATCGTATTTTATGAGAACACGAACACATGTTCGTGATGTTTAAAGATGTTGTCTTGCCATAAATGCTTTGTTTTATGTAGTGATGCCTATCTGTTTGGTTATACCGAATGTGCTATGCCAAAATGAATGAATGAAACGAATTCGGACTCCAATAGGACCGCAAATCCTATTCGAGTTAGTGTACACAAAGGAATGGACCGTGTGTCATCGTAAGGGTTGGCCGGTCAATGTGATCGTGGAAGGTGGCCACCTTCCCGACACACTATGAATTATCAGATATGGCGGATTACAAGAATGAACTTAGTCTGATCAGACGGACTTTATGAAAATGAACTTAGTAAACTCGGGCCTTTAAGAAAAACCCCGAGTGTTACTGTGATGATGGCTTGACAATATTTTAAAATGTATAATTGTATTTTTCGGCAATGTGTTCACTGAGTACTTTTGTACTCAGCCCTGCATATATTTCTAAATGTGCAGGTTGAGCGGTGACGAGCACGGTGGGTGTTGAGCATGAAAGTAAAGAAGATAGTAAAGAAAACTTTCTGAATATATTATGTCTTCATACATAATAATATTCTACTCTCGAATGTTTCCGCTGAATATTGTTTCTTTCAACAAATATTGTTTGAATAATATTTGTTTTGAGTTGCTGATTGTTGAGATACTCTGATTTTATTCGAGTGTGCACTCTGTGTATCGTACACTCAGATATATATTAATCTTTTAAGCTAATTGAGCCGTTCTTATGAACTGTTATCCTTAAATGTTATTCTTAATGTTTGTCCCTTGGTCACGATCGCCTCGTTTGCAACACCCCTGGGGTGGGCGGGCGTGACAGAATGGTATCAGAGCAATTTTTCTTTCCGCTCTGGACCGAGAGTCTCTTATTCAATCTAGTCTAGACTCGTTTCGCTAGACTAAAAGTGTATTCATTGAAGGCTCAACATTCCGTCTCGTCGCGCTCAACAAGAGAAAAGGTAAAATGTTTTGAAATGAGAAAGTTTTCGAGAAAGCAAGGTGATAAAGTTTCTGAGAAAGAAAGAGAGAAAAGTTTTTGAGAAAGAAAGATGATGAAGTTTTGAAGAGGAACGATGGATTGTTGTTCTACATGAAAGATGAAAGTTGATGTTAAAGTATGTTTTGAGTTTTAAAGTGAGAAGTAGAAATTTTGTTGAAAGTGTTTTTGCTTAAGGATGTTAAAATGTTGTGTGTTTGGTTATCTTTGAGTATGAATGATGATGAAGTATGTTGCGAACATAGAGTGCTTATGTTGTAGGCTAGATTGAATACGCGCGAACCGTAGTTTTAAGTTGAGATAATCTATCACTTTCCCGAGTGACGGAAACGAACGAGAATCTGAAAGTTTGGGGTGAACCCTAATTTGTCAAGTCACGACGAGGCAAGGAGATCGAAAGTGCGAAAGGAGGCCGATGGACCATGAACCTTTTCTTGGAATTGCGTAAAACTTTGAAGCAAGCTAAGTGCGAACCATTCGAAGGACGTAAGCAAATTTCGGGACGAAATTTTTGTTAAGATGGGTAGATTGTAACACCCCGACTTTTTCTACCTTTCTATTGTGTTCTTGAAAGGACCGTCGTTTGTGCACTTGAAAATTTTTCGACCTTGTTTCTTTTGTCGAGAGAAGAAAGTAACTCTTTGTATTAATTTAGCTTATGAGGTAAGCTTCGTATTTAGCTTATGAGGTAAGCTTCGTATTTAGCTTAGGAGGTAAGCTTCGGTTTAGCTTATGAAGTAAGCTTCGGGTTAGCTTATGAAGTAAGCTTCGGTAAACCTATATATATAAAGGAGTCGAAAGAGGTTAAAGGGAGGAGGGGAAGAAGGAGAGTCGGGCGCCTTCACATGTGCATTTCGAGAATGGAAGGGACAAAAGTTAAGGCTTTAAACGAACGAGGTGAGCTTTCTTATACAAAAAAAAATACAAATCGTATTTTATGAGAACACGAACACATGTTCGTGATGTTTAAAGATGTTGTCTTGCCATAAATGCTTTGTTTTATGTAGTGATGCCTATCTGTTTGGTTATACCGAATGTGCTATGCCAAAATGAATGAATGAAACGAATTCGGACTCCAATAGGACCGCAAATCCTATTCGAGTTAGTGTACACAAAGGAATGGACCGTGTGTCATCGTAAGGGTTGGCCGGTCAATGTGATCGTGGAAGGTGGCCACCTTCCCGACACACTATGAATTATCAGATATGGCGGATTACAAGAATGAACTTAGTCTGATCAGACGGACTTTATGAAAATGAACTTAGTAAACTCGGGCCTTTAAGAAAAACCCCGAGTGTTACTGTGATGATGGCTTGACAATATTTTAAAATGTATAATTGTATTTTTCGGCAATGTGTTCACTGAGTACTTTTGTACTCAGCCCTGCATATATTTCTAAATGTGCAGGTTGAGCGGTGACGAGCACGGTGGGTGTTGAGCATGAAAGTAAAGAAGATAGTAAAGAAAACTTTCTGAATATATTATGTCTTCATACATAATAATATTCTACTCTCGAATGTTTCCGCTGAATATTGTTTCTTTCAACAAATATTGTTTGAATAATATTTGTTTTGAGTTGCTGATTGTTGAGATACTCTGATTTTATTCGAGTGTGCACTCTGTGTATCGTACACTCAGATATATATTAATCTTTTAAGCTAATTGAGCCGTTCTTATGAACTGTTATCCTTAAATGCTATTCTTAATGTTTGTCCCTTGGTCACGATCGCCTCGTTTGCAACACCCCTGGGGTGGGCGGGCGTGACAATTTTGACGCCGCTTCATCATTGAATTATGCGTACTTTGATGATTCTTAAAATAAAGATAAATTATTATTTGACTTATTTACAGCTGGAATAAATTAAATTTGACCAATTATAATTCAAGAAAACTTAGAGTTACTCCAATTAGCTAGCATCTTGATAATTCATTCTTTAACAATTCAAAATATGTTTATTACATCTACGATGCACCTCTCACGTTATGAAAATTTTATTTAATTTTCTACGAATTGATTTATGTTTGAATTTTGAAACAAAGTGTTGATTTATGTTTTAAATACATAAACATAAACATACTATTGATAGATATTTTGTAAATAATTATGTAATGAATAAGTTATTTAAATTTAAATAACTTAATCTTTTTTAAAAATATTAAAGAAAATTAAAAATATGTATTTCATTATTTAATGATTAATTAAAAATATGTATATAATTAAAAAGAATTTAAAATACGTATTATTTTTTGAAAATATTAAAAGAATTAAAAATACGCATTGGCCCGAATAACCCGGTGGGTTAGCCCGAAACCCGAAGGGTTAGGGTTAGGGTCGAACTTTTATAACCCGAAAAAATCATAACCCGAATAGCCCGTACCCGAATGGCCCGACAACCCGAACGGGTTGGCCCGATTGACATCCCTATTCACGTCCATATGCTTCAGTTTACTAAGGCCATCCACAATGGGGCGGACGATAGCACGCTCGATGCATCGGGCGCGCTATCGTCCGCCACTGTGGCACCGCGGACGACGGACGATGCGTCGTCCGCCCCCGACGCTTTAGTCCGCGGAGGGCATCGTCCGCGTCATCGTCCGCCACTGTGGGCGACGCGGACGATGCAACGCGTTTTACTTTTTTTTTTTTATTTTTAAAATTCGAAAATATTGTTATATATATACCCCAGCTTCACTTTTCATTTGTAACTTTTCGATTAACTTTTAAACTCTCAAATTACGCTATAAAATGGATTCCGGTGGATACTCAAGTCCTAGTAGCCCGATGTTGAGCCGAGCGCCTCCAGAGGTTGAGCGATGAGTTGAGCCGGAAGTTGGGGCTTTTGTAGGATAGTCATTTTTTTTTATTTCTAACTCGTGTAACTTTATTTTTTTAAATCAATGATTTTTTTGCCGTTCTTTTAGTTAATTGTTGTGTTTTTTTAATAAGTTTGCATTTATATATTTGAAAACATTTAAATTAAATAACAAAACAATAGTAAAATGCTTAGGGCGCGCCTTAGAGCGTCCCGCTGCAGGTGGAAGGGCAGGAGGATAAAATGCTTGACCTGGCGGTGCATAGGGCGCGCCTTAGGACGCCCCATTGTGGATGACCTAATAATATTGTCGATACTAAACAAGTCCAATATTGATTATTTTAATTTACTAAATAAATGGTATAGGATTAGTCTATATTAATTATTTTTAAGGACAAAATAAATTTGGAGTATTTAAATTTTTATAACACGTTAATCATATTGACTGTACTAAAAATCTAACATCTTCCTTTCTTCGGATTGAAGTTTAATAAAAAGAGATAAGATCTGGATTTTTAAGGAGAATCCTAAGTATGATATTCCCTCCGTCCGTGATTAAGAGTCATTCTTCCTACTTACTATATTTAAACATCAAAAATACCTTAAAATTCAAAGAGGTCTCACATTCCACTACCTAACTCCATTTATTACACCACACATTCAAACACTTCCTTAAAACTCGTGCCCGGTCAAAGAGTGACTCCTAATTAGAGATGGAGGGAGTATAATATTAAAAAAAGCATATGCATGCATGTGATTGTGCTGCATTCCTACATATCTCAAAGTCTTACTCCATATCAAAAGAATATAGGATAATTCTGTTTCTTTGATTTGAACGAACTTTACAATTGATCCTTTATTAACATGTATTCATGCGGTCCTCAAAAAATATTCTAGAAAATTATTGACGGGATGTGGTCGTCTTTATCTTTTGATAGAAGTTATGAACAAATGGCAAAACGATGTCGTTAAGGAACATGTTACCCATTGTTATTCCCACTTTCTTGTCACTGTCGTTTTGTTATGCAAATTTTGCATCTACTCATAACAATCATATGTATCGCAAGTTTTTATGACTGATTTTCTGATTCGTTCTCTTTCATTACTCATCCATCGCTAATGTCGTGACATTAAAAGAATACTACCTCTTAACATTACCACTGATTTGGCCCCGCCTCCAAATTCTGGCTCCGCATAGTGTATTGGTCTTGTCTTTACCATCACCTTGTAAGGATTAATGCCTCAATTGATGCACCCACCGTGTTTCATTCTCAAAAACTTAATTAAGATCAAATGGGATTGTTAATTATCAGTTAAGATTGTCAAACCCCTAATGAACCTTTTAACTAAAATTTGATAGTCATCAATTAGAATTTTTTAACTTATTAAAACATCGTATCAAACTAAAATCAGCTCATATATTTTCAAATTTACAAATTTGTGAAGCCCACATAACTATAGGCCCAAGTAATTTAACGCTACATCGAAACTGAGTGTGAAGATTATATTTTCACTTTTTTGAGATTTATAGCTTCTATTAATCGATTTGATGAATTCGTTGGACGAACACCATATATAATACTCCTTGGTTAGCGCTGGTTATGGTAATAGACATTAATAATTTCCGGTGGTATACCTTTTATTTAAATTAATTATTCGTATTGTATTAATCCTAGTACAGTAGGTATTACAGTGGAATAAAAATTAAGTGGACTAGGTATACCAGTGAGACTATTAATTAATTGACCTGAAGACTCAAATTCTTTTGTTTTTTGCTTGGATTTATTATGTTCGATCAGTTACAAATATTACATTAAATACAACTCAAACATTTTGTAACATAAAACGAGGGATCTCAAGAAATTGTAAGAACACTCATCCCAGCTGTGTACGGTAACCTTCAAGAGTATCGGATATTTTAAATAAATTATTACTATTATAATACAGCATATGTACAATAAAAATAACAAAGATTTATAGTAATATCATTAGGAATATAATACTTGTAAGTATAACATCTGTGGTAATACCATCATTTTGAAAAATTTTAACTGTAATCAAATAAGTACTATATAAAAAAACAAAAGATGATGATGCATCATCATCATCATCATCATCATAATAATAATAATAATAATAATAATAATACGACAAGATTTAAGAAATAGGAGATATACATATAAATTAAGTTTGTGGCTCTATTTCTATCCTTTTATTTTAAATCTGCTTTCCACGTAATGTATATCAAACTAAAGCTATTGTAAGGGTCTATAATTTGATATTCATATTGAAAATTTTATCATTGGTCAAAATGCATAATTTTAAAAATGAATGAATTCAAAAATAAGAAGAAATAAAAAAATAAAAAAATTGATAGGATTAGCTGAATAAAATATAGGAGTTGAAAAGGAGAACTATATACGTTGTGTGGATAAAATAGGCATTTTGTCTATGTTGTGAGTGTTAAAATCTTCAAATGCCGAAAATATTGCGAAAGAGAACTGTCAAATTAGCTGGAAAATCTTTTCTATATAACTATTTATCGCACAACTAGTACTCCTAAATTAAAAATTTTGTATACGTTATTGCGTAACGTCGCACCCTCAAACCAAAAATCTTGAATTCGCCACTAAATCATTGAACTGTGAAGAAGGACCGAGATACATTGACCATTGTTACGAACCAAGTTAATGAGAGAAAGGACAATTGAAGAAGAGATCGGAATAAACATGACCAATACTCATGAGCAGTAATGGGAATCGAACTGTTCCTATAAATGGATAACATAGTGCAACAAGATATGACTGAGGACCTTACATGGAATTGAGCTTAATTTTCTAAGTAATTAAACTGTCAAATTGTTCATTAGCAAACTAGAAAATGTATGGTAAACATAACATAAATTAGTAGGTTACATATCTGTAAAAATCAGTGTAAATTCCTAACAAAGGATCTGGCATAGTACCTCTCTTTAGGGATAGGCGGAAGCTTCGAGAAGCTAACCAAGTTACTATCTTGCACATTACAAGAGTGCTTGCAAGAAAAGAAGGAACTCTTCTTACTCAAATTCTTCTCTTCTTTTGTGCATGACTTCAAAGCTGCAAGGAACGGGTCATCCCGCCACCGGATTCCCTTGCTTTTCCGCGGTGGCGCTGGCGGTGGAGGGACGCTCCTCCCCTCATTTTCTTCTGACCTAATTTTAAGGTTGTCGAATTCGAACACCAAGGCCATGTCCGAGGAAGAATTGGACTTGTTGTGATTTATGAATTTGGGAATTCCTGGCTTTTCTTCCCATGAAAATGGGACGTATCCCTGCGATCGAATTTTTCTGTGATTCATTATGTGAATAATATTGTAAGATTCCGGACTCTGTAGTTATTAAGAAATATACTTATAATGTGTGGTGAGAGGAATAAATGTATGAAGGGTCCCATTCAGTTTTGTTCTAGTGAAATTATTTCACTGTGTATGAATTGGTTGGTGGACAATATGTGTAGTTGAAAAGTGATGATTTTTTATTAGAATCTTAGTTTCGGAGATGTTAGAGTGTCGTGGTCAAAACTATAGGGAAATGCTTGCGAGGAAAGGTGAGTTTTCTTGTAGGAAACACTAATTTATATAACAACTTATAAATCGAAATAACGTTCAATTGTCGAACTCCACACTTTGGGTAATTTCATTTTATCACATGACACACGATTTCATGTGTGAAGGATAACGCCGGTTTATTTGGTCGGTTCAGTTCTTAACCGAATCGATCCGTCGGTTAATTAACAATTTGGACCCGTCAATCATGCATGGGAACCGGAATTTGAATTGTTTCAGGTTCATTTCCTATACTAACTGATAGGTTAATAGCTGTTTTGTTAGCTTAAGAACCGAATAAGTGAAATTAATTCTGTATGGGTTGATTATGGAAAAATCAATGCATTGGAGAGGGTTGTACTCAGGTTTATGCCTAGTGAGACAATGCTTTATACTGCTAGATTATTAACATCCATGTGATACCTATTTGTCATATTATATTTATATATAAAATTTTAAATTAAAATTAAGTTATAAAACATTAAAATAAAATCGACGAATCTAGAAATGTAGAACCAAAACTGAACCGAAAACCGTTGAAATGATTATCGGTCCCTTGATGACTAAAATTTCAATTTAGATATCGAGCAATCGAGAATCAAGTAACTGAATTATCAGCTCCAAGAAAATCCAAAAGAGGTATACTTTTTTTAGCATACTAACTTAATGTGTGGAGCATTGGTAAAAAAAAGTTTCACTAATCTAAAGGGGTATATGAGCGACCATAAAAACGTAAAGAGAAGTTTTCTTCACTTGAACTAATATACTTTAGGGAATTATTTACACTTTTTCCTATCTTTTTATTCTATTGTTTGGTGATTCAATCGTGCTTCATTTTCTATTTTGGTTATTTTATTTTTATTTTTTATTTCTCTTCATTTAAGGATACATATCATGTGGTGAGTCTTGAACCGGGGGTTTTCAATTAGGCAATAAATTGTTTGAATGTGCATCATAGACAATGAGATTGCACCCATTTTATGAATTGTTATTTAAGAAAAGAATGTTGGATAAGAAAAAAATCGAACACTAACTTAGTCAAGAGTGGGGATCTTTGATTATCATTGCTTGCAATATGATGTGTTAGACTAACTAACCTCAACTATTTTTGCTCATTATTCGTGAAAGATCACCAGTAGTATTGGCAGTCACAAGTTGTTGGTGTTTCTTTATAAGGTAAGAAAATGTCTAAATATTGAAGAAGATTTTTTTAGGGAAATTGAAAAAGATTCTTGAAAATATCTAAATATTGAAGAAGATATGTTTTAAATCGGTATAGGATTAGGATTTTATATAGTACCCATGTTTTTTTTAATAAGGTTTAATTTATTTTTGAACTATTGTTGTGTTGAAATTATGTTTAAGCATTTGATAAGATCCATGAATTACTAAATACCTATTTCAGTTATTTGACAATATTATTATATTCACAAGTGATATTAACAATTAATATACACTCCATAAAAAAATTGGAAATTTCAAAATTCACTACAATAAACATTTTGTATTCTAACATATTTTCAAATTTAATATTTTATTCAAAAAAACTTTTTATTTTAAGTTTAATTTTTTAATTTTTTTTAAAAAAAATAATTTTAATTTTTTAAAATTTTTTAAAAAAAATTTATTCAATAAAAACTTGCTAGAGTAAATAATGAACTATATTCACTACATAATGAACTAAATGAACGTATGTTATGAAGTAATTTTTCGCATTCATTACATACCAAATTTACTTCAACTGAAAGATAATTATGTCATAACACATTATGAAGTACTCCCTCCGTCCCATTAAATATGCAACATTTACTTTTCGGCACGAAATTTTATTTAGTCTTGTTTTGTGAGTTAATGAAGAGAGAGTAAGTAAGAGAGAAGAAAAAGTAGAGAGAGTATTGTTTCTATTTTTAGAAACGTTTCATTTTTAATGGGACAGACAAAAAAAGGAAAACGTTTCATTTCTAATGGGACAGAGGGAGTAATAAACTACGGAATGAAATAATAGCATGACTGAATGAAGTAATAAACTAACAGAATGAAGTAATAAGTTCATTACTACTGTTTGACGTTTAACACAGTTAATATTGTATTTCAATAAAATGGCATATTTACTTCATTACTAACGTTCATTTGGTTCAATATTTATTGAATATAGTTCATTACAACCGCTTAACGTTTAACACTAAAATTTGTTGTATCATTAATGTATTTCAATAACATGTCAAAATTACTTCATAACATACTTCATTTAGTTCATTATTTAGTGAATATAGTTCATTATTTACTCCCCCAAGTTTTTATTGAATAAAAAAATTTTGAAAAATTTTGAAAAATTAAAAAAAATTATTAAAATTTTTTTTAAAAAAAGTATTTATTGAATAAAATATTAAATTAATTGTAAATTAATCCTAACCACAAGATTGAGAAAAATGGATGGCCCAAATTTGGTCTCTAGTTCAGTCTTTAAGAAGGGTTCGACATTGATCACGAACTCCGTTGCACCATATACATATATCAATCCAAAGCTTACTAATTCTAATTATATAATAGACTAATACTCCGTTATGATTAATTTCTCTCTCTTTTTTTCCATTATCTCCACTTAATATGCTTATGATGTAAATAATAACAAAATATGAAATAAAATTGCAATAGTGTAAAGTAATGCATGTTTCGGGTTATGGATGTCACAACTTTTGCCGCAAGAAAACTCTCTTCTTCCAAACCACGGTTTGGGAGAAACTTGGTTGCTCGATGGGACAAACCCGCGAACGGACCTTCCCTATTCGGCAATCTCTCATCACCAACTCACTGATACAAGAGTGTTTGTATCATCTGGTGCTTTCATCGCATTCTCATGATGATCAACGACAACGGTATCGGTCGAACGGAGACTCTTGGCAGTCGACGGTACCGAAATCGGAGACGACCCTGCCGGTTGTAGCCTTGGCATCCCAGCCGGAACGTCTATCTACGGCTACCGGGAAGTTGGATTCTCGTATAGATCCCAGTGATCGCCGCCTCGGTGACGCACATACTTTCTTTTGCTTGTGGGAATGACAGACTAACGCCCATCACAGGACACCTACAACGCGTTCCTTAAACGTTTTGCCGCCGAAACACAACATCGAGGGTGTGATTCGGATGTTCTTGATGAAATTTGAAAGTCACCATATTGTGGCTAGAATCTTTTATTGATGAATGATTTATACTTCTTGATCCGTTACTTTAAAAACGTGAACTATTTCTATTTTAGTATGTTCATTAAAATTATGCATTTTCTATTTATAAAACTATTTTGAGTTTTTCTCTCTGATAAAGTGAGTGTCATTCTCCACTAATAATACTTTAATTACTTTTTTCTTTTTAATTTATTTTACTTTATCAATTATGCATTAAAATTCATATTCATTTAAAAGTTCATATTTTGAAGGGAAAGAGGGGTACATTTTATTTGATGGACTTAAGAGAGCTTCCCAACAAATTGTTTCTTTTTCACTTTACAATTTTATATCCCATTCACCGCCCTTGATATTTGGAATGATTTAAAAATAAATGTGTTGTGAATAATTATGAGCAGAAGAGAGTGTTTAGATATTATCATACTATGAATTTAACATAATCGGAACATTCATTCAAAATTATACTTTTGCCCCAACGAATACCCAAGTAAATTTGATCGAAATTTCCTCTCATGACAGCCTTACAATCAAACCAACATAAAACACTTGTCTACTCTTGTCCAAAACTGGAAACAGAGCACTACTATATTCATAAAATCAACATCTGCAAGGACTATTCTTTGTTCTTCCGGAAAGGGGAATAAATTCTGGTATAAGAATGCATATGCAAAGTGTTGGCCAAAAATTATTTTTCCAACCACCTCAAAATAAAAGTATACTATACTTACAATCCAATTCAATCCAATATACATTTTCCCATTTATTACAGAAAAAACAAAGACATAGTAAATCTGAAGCACATATATATATATAATTATAATAAAAGTATATATCATCAACATCAAACCAGGTTAGATGATACAAAGGATACATGAAAAAACATAAATATTACATAAACCAAATTACGAAGCAACACTAAGTTCAGCGTTCATTAAGCATGAAGAGAAATAGTAAAAAATAAAAAACACAAAACACTCGTTCAATAAGCCAGACATACATCCGCAAACAAAATATTGTTGTATTACCACCTTAATTTGCCTTGGCCCCTTCTTATTCGAAACTCGTCTCGCCTTTCCAAGTCGCCATACTCAGCCTACAGAGACTGAATAGTGGCACAGGTGATGAGGGCGGAGCCGGGCAATTCATTGCAAAGAGCCTTGTTTCCAGCATTGGTCGGACTTCCCCCGGAGCTACTGTTTGAGAGGGAAACCAAGGTGGATTTCTTCAGAACACCGGTAGGGGACGATCCCAGCTGAGGGCTATGTTTCACGGATGAGAAACTCGCGCCTGCTCCTCCACTAGTTGAGCTTGTTAACACCTCCCCTAGTGGTCCTCCCATCGAGTTCCCCCAAACGATAGGAGACCATGGTGATTCCTTTTCAACTGGCTGGCCAAGATCGTGACTCATTCCCAGGCTCATACGGATAGGGTCAACCTCGTGAGAGAGCCTTAGAGTCGAGAGAGTGGACTTCTCGTTTGTGGGTGAGCCAGTGGAAGATGAGAAATCAGGAGCAATAGGGATGGCCATTGACAGTTGGGTCCAGTCGGATTTCAGTTCTTCCGGCCATGAGCCAGAGGTACGATCCGACTGATGATACTTTGGCCAATCATCGATAAAATGGTGTACAGGATGTTGGCTGTTGTTTGCTTCTTTCGTGTTGAAAGAATCTGAGTTACTCCCATTCATGTAGGATATCTTTTCTGAAGGATTGAGAAGGCAATCGGAGGAGACGCTCCCAAACTCCATGTGAGGTGATTCTTCAAACGGAAAGTGCTGCTTTTGAATGGTGTAAGGGGCATCTTTAGACTTTGCACCAATCGTTGGAGGGAGCAAGGAGAGGCCCCGGGCATCTTGAGCTCTGCCAATAAGTCGTATTTTGTTTTAGAACAACAAAAAAAAGATATAAACTAATTATTAATAATCCACCTACCTGCTAACAAGATGGTCGGCCGAAGCAGCATTGGGCTGCAAGGAATTAAGTTGATGATGCATCGCACTGAGGCTGTTGGACACATTGCTGGTGGACATCGCAGATGCTGATGAGGAAGAAGCAACCGATGCCACCTTTGATGCAGCGGATCCAGAGACAGCGTGGCCAGTGTGGCCTTCCACAGGCTTTCTTGAACGGTGGCGGCCCCTATTAATGTGCCTTTCACAGTATTTCTGATCAGGGACAGCATCTCTCGAGCACCGCCATTTCTTCCCATCTGTTCTCCTACACCTTCCCGGCTCAGGATCATTGCTGCCGGAGAAGCCTAGATGGAATCCACCCCACCCTACTGCACAACCAAAAACACAAAGTGTGAGCCCAAAACTCCAAATATACTAATGCCATAATATATGTGGCCTTTACATTATTAATTACTTCTAATACGAAGAACTCGAGAGTTAACTATCACTTATGGCCTGACCTTCAAGAAATGTGGACAAACGGAGGATGACGTGACCATCAAAACATGCCACATAAAACAAAATGACATTTTTCAATGTCACTTTGTCTTATGTGTTTACTCTTGACAGCCCCATCATCTTCACGTTGGTCCCTGTCAACAAGCCCTCAATGTCGTTACAATAAGGGGTCTATATTTGTAATGACAGAACAAAGATCACTATATGTGCAGACATCAAGTCATAGATGATACTTAAACCATATCTTAACTGGATGTGGGTAAAACGATACACCAACTATCAGACAAGCTTCTTCACAAAACGAACAAAAGACAAAATGATCAATGCATATCAAGAAAACATGAGGATCATAACTGAATTCCAAAATCTATGTCAAGAAGACGACAAAGAAACATACGAAAATTGGAGGCGTAAGAAGCAGGCGATCCATATGAGTAGAGGGATCTCTTGAGAGGGACGAGCAAGTTGGAAGGGACAGGCACATTAGCAACAATGTGTTTGTAGATCAAAGCCTGGTGTTCCAGATCCATCCATTGTGAAGGAGTAAATGGCCCTTTCAATCTCGAAAAACTCCCACGCAACCCGCTTCCTGAATTCAATCATCAACAAACCATCAAAAAATTGGATTGTTTTGCCACTTCCAACCAAAAATGGAGTAAACACCCCTTTCAATCCCTAAAACTCCAATGTAAGCATATATACTACATTTTCATTCCACTGTCAACTTCAGCTTCAACTCATAATCTAAGAGTAGAATTTAGTTGAGCCCTAAAACAGATGGTTACAAGTCAACAGATATCTCAGGGGAAAAAGAAAAAAAAAGTTTACCCCAAAAATATCTTAATCAAACGGAATCTAATGTTGCATCAATGAAGCCGTGTAATGCTAAAATTACAGCCTAAAACCCAAATCTCAGATTAAACAGTGAAAACGAATAAAACACTCAAATCAAAATATTCAACTAAACCCCATTAATAAAGTTCACAAATTTAGCATCTTTTTAAGAAAAAACAAAAATGGGCATACCTCCATTCCCAGCATTGGCCTGATCCTGGCAAATCGAGAAGGCGATGCTCCTGGCGGAGGCGCCAGCATCAGGTGGCGGCGCCGGAGACGAGAAGGAGAGCATCTTCTGGCCGTCGTCGGGCGGCGGAGGCCAGAGATTGGATCTCCCGAAAGCGTCAGAGGCCATCTTGGGGGAGAAATCAGGTTGAGAAGGCTTGAGTAATTTGTGCGATTTCCAGCAATCCTGAGGTCTTTGGTTCATAGATCCATGGGCGTTTTCATCTGAAGGCAGAGAGCCTGCATTTTGCTTGTGGCTCAGCACCCCAAAATCCATTTTTGGTGAGAAAGGAAGGAGTTTATAGGGTTATCCCCACACCACAGCATGAGTTCATCTCAAGCAATTTCTGTGGAAAGGCGAAAATTGTAGAGAGAGAGAGACATACGAGTTTACTAATTTTGTTTTCAATTTTTATTTATATGGAGTGTTTGTTGTGTGAGGAAAGGGAGAGAAATTCATCTGGGAAAATGGCAAGGCTTAATCAAATAAATCTATTGAAGATTGTGGGATTTGCTTAAATATCTTTAATGATTTGATTACAAATATGGGATAGGAATAAAGGAGTGTCGCACCACTTAGAGCATAAATAACCCCGTCCCAAGTTGCGGCCTAAGTCCCCTCCACGTCATCATTCCTCTATAGTTGCAGTCCGGCCTGAGAAGCCTCTAACCCTATAGGCCGCAACTCGGGCCGCAACTCGGGCCGCAACTAATAAATGACACTATTCACAACTCCAACCTATTTTAAACATAAAATAAAAAACGCCGGAAATTTATAGCACGGAAAATTTAATTTCGTCGAATACTGCAAAATTAGAACATATAAATTTTAAAACTGAAAATAAAATACATAAAAACATAACGTCAATGCTGGAAAACGTTGGTGCGAGTCCAAATTTCTTCGATTAGATCGGCTTGGAGGCGAGTGTGTTGTTCCTCTTGGCGCATCGCAGCTGAACGGGCCATGACATTGCGGATGTCGGGAGGAAGGCCCTGCACGGGCGGCTCGGTGACAACGTAGTCACTCCCGGTGCTGGCGAGCGGATCGTCGCTCCACAATGTGACGTTATCTTGCTCGTCCTCAACGATCATGTTATGCATTATGATACATGCATACATGATGTCGACGATGTGTGACCGCTGCCAACCACGGGCCGCTCCCTTCACGATAGCCCACCGCGCTTGGAGGACTCCGAATGCACGCTCGACATCTTTCCGCGCCGCCTCTTGCCTTCGGGCAAACATTGCCCTCCGATCGGTTGTCGGAGCTGTGATAGTCTTCACGAACACAGGCCATCGAGGGTAGATCCCGTCTGCCAGATAGTACCCCATACTATACCGACGTTGGTTGGTCGTGAACTCTATGTTCGGTGCTCGCCCGGCACACAAGTCGTTGAACAATGGAGACTCATTCAACACATTGAGGTCGTTGTTGGACCCCGCGACACCAAAGCAGGCATGCCAGATCCACAATCGTTGGTCGGCAACGGCCTCCAAGACAATAGTCGGATGTGTGCCCTTGTGCCCGCTAGTGTATTGTCCTCTCCAAGCCGTTGGACAATTCTTCCACTGCCAGTGCATACAGTCGATGCTTCCAAGCATCCCCGGGAAACCGTGAACCCGCTCGTGCATGTCGACCAACTTCCTAACGTCGTCGGTCGTTGGATTTCTCAAGTACGTATCCTTGAATTCTTCGATGACTGTCCGACAGAATCTCGCGAGACACTCCCGTCCAGTAGGCCCGCTTACATGGAGATACTCATCGAACATATCTGATGTAGTTCCGTAAGCTAGTTGACGAATGGCAGACGTGCATTTCTGCAACGTCGATATACTTTGCCGGCCCACAGCATCGGTAGTTTGGCCGAAATACATGTCACAAGATACAACTGCGTTGACAATGCGTAGGAACAAAGGCCTCCGCATCCGGATCTCTTGAGAAATAATCCGTGAAAAGCCGCAACGCAGCTGCTTCACGGTCCCGGTGAATATATATCCGGGAACGTGGTACCCGGGTTTGTTCTTCGTTCCAAGCTTGGAAGCGTTCAACTTCGTTGTTCATTTCTTCTTGGATTGCCGGCAGCGCCTCGCCTAACACCCGGGTCAATTGATCTTCAAATATTCTTTGACGAGGAGGCATTTTTTGGAATTATAAGAAGAGATTTGAAGTTGAATGTGAAGTTGAATGTGTATGAAAATGGAGTAGTATTTATAAAAAATATTTCAAATTTTTTTTTAAAAAAAATCGGTTGCGGCCCGGCCCGAGAAGCGTGTAACGCTGGGCCGGGACTCGCGGATGCGGCCCGGCTCCCGAATAACGCCGTCCCAGGCCGGGCAGCGGGACGGGCATCTGGCCTCGATCGCGGCACGGGGACAGGCCCAGGCCGTGCCGCCTCCTCCTCCAACGCGCGGGACGGGCCGGGACTCGCGAGATGCGGCCCGGCCCAAGCGTTATTCATGCTCTTAATGCACACAAATATGGTATTTTAAGAAAGTATTTATCTTCTTTATAAATTGAGACATCCATCTAAAGGGAATGAGCACACATAAAGCAATAGGATATCATTAACATTATTCTGTATTATCTACAATTATTGAGCAGTGAGAAATAAAACATTATGGTAATATTTACCTATTTTACTAATCATTTCTTATTTTTAATTATAATTTTAGATTTTAAAAATCATTTATAATAGGAAACAATAAAAAATTAAATAGTAAAGACTAAAAATGCATAATTTATAATTGGCAATTGAAATAAAGAAATAAAAACACATCAAAACATTTACATAAAAAAATCCAATTTTGACACACATTTATGTAAGTATTATACACACCAGTACTATGTGCTCATCACCTTGGCTAGGTGGTCTAAAATATAAATACATGCATGATGCATTTAATTTCTGAAGGACCAGAAGAGAACCATGTTGATTCAATTTCGTTGTTGCACACTTGCATTCACATGATGAATTTGCATGGATTTAGTTGTTGTTTACTCTGTTAGTACCGGAAATATCATACTACTATCATTATCGTTTTATATACAAAAACAATATTACTTCAAAATGTAAAATTGTACTAGTAGTACTCTTTTCCGAAGGGAAAATGAGCTTTTTCATAACTTACTAAATGTCATTTCATTAAACTTACTAAATATCATTTGTCACAATATCTCCAAGTTAATTAAGATAATCATCAATCAAAAAGCAACATTTCTTGGTACTAAAGTTAGTGATGTCCGCCAGCATGGAAAGAATAGTGATGTCGCCGATTACAAAATTGACAGTTCCAGTTCTAGTTCCAAGATTTGAACCATGGCAAATCAGAAACATAAATTCACGATTCCGATTTTGAACTAGCAACCAGTAATTTTCTCATATTCCATTTCCAATTTAACGGTCACATTTTTTTAGTTTTATGTTGAAGATAAGAAATTGTAATGTCCGTTTTTTTTAATTAAAGGGTGTTTGCTTTTTGTGAATATCTTGTTTAAGTTATGGTGTGGTATGTTTTATTTGTTTTACATTATTTATGGGTGTGAATTTTTAGTTTTTGGTTTTTGAAAAGCAAATTAATATCCTAATTAATAAATTAAATATCTCTCTCTCTCTCTCTCTCTCTCCCTCTCTCTCTCGGTTCTCTCCCTCACCCCACGATCTTCTCAACCCCCCCCCCACTCCCACAAAACCGATATCTTTCCCTTCCCAATCACAATCAATCATCGGTTCTCTCTTCTCCCTCACAATCTCAACACCGGTAAGCTTCCTCCCTTCTCCCTCTCGGTTCTCTTTCCTCTTTCACTCCCTCTCATCATCTTCTTGGATTCCTCAAGGTGATACCCTCCTTCGTCGTGAATCGGAGTCGTAAGAGGAAGTAAAGCTTTTACACTACGTTGAACTATCCGGGAAAGGTAATACAAGGCCTCAACTCTCGTTTAATTCGAAAAACATGCATGTAGGACGTTTTGGGAAGGTTTAGATGCTGAATAGGTTTTGTGATTATGTGTTGTTGTCGAGCATGTTTTGTTAGTAACTGACAGTGGGTTCCGACCCCGTTTTGACTGAGCAAACGATCTCCTTTTGGTACGAAATTTTAACCGTATAAACTTGGATGTGTCTTCGGTGTGGTGTGTAAATTTCAACTTCATTGGATGTCGTATGATTTTACTATGATTTTTGCAAGTAAACTGCGCAGTTCTGCGTGTGGTGTGTTCTGGGTGATGTTTTCATGTGCAATGGTTGGGTTTCTGAGTGTTGTGCTTTTGTGATGTATGTGGGTGTGTTTGGCCAAGAGATGGCTCGGAGGAATCAGTGTTTGGTTCGAGAGTTTTCGTGTGTGTTGGCCGAGAGTTGTTGGGTTCAGCCTAGGGCAGATTTGTGGAGAGTCCGGAAGGGATGATCCCAGGTGTTTGGGTGTGTTTTGGGATGTAGAATGCGTGGTGTGTTTGTCGTATAGGGTTTGAGAATCGGGGGTCAGAGGAAAAGGGGTGTAAACTAGGTGCCGAGCAGACGGCCGAGGTGGTCGGCCGAGGTGCCGAGCAGGCGGCCGAGATGGTCGGCCGAGGTGCCGAGCAGGCGGCCGAGACGGTCGGTCGAGGTGCCGAGCCGGACGGCCGAGATGGTCGGCCGAGGTGCCGAACAGGCGGCCGAGACGGTCGGCCGAGGTGCCGAGCCGGACGGCCGAGATGGTCGGCCGAGGTGCCGAGCTGTGTCGAGACAGGTGCCGAGCTGTGCCGAGACAGGTGCCGAGCTGTGCCGAGACAAGGTGCCGAGCTGTGCCGAGACAGGTGCCGAGCTGTGCCGAGACAGGTGCCGAGCTGTGCCGAGACAGGTGCCGAGCTGTGCCGAGACAGGTGCCGAGCTGTGCCGAGACAGGTGCCGAGCTGTGCCGAGACAGGCGGCCGAGGTGCCGAGCCAGGCGGCCGAGACGGTCGGCCGAGGTGCCGAGCCAGGCGGCCGAGGTGCCGAGCCAGGCGGCCGAGACGGTCGGCCGAGGTGCCGAGCCAGGCGGCCGAGACGGTCGGCCGAGGTGCCGAGCCAGGCGGCCGAGACACCGAGCCAGGCCGAGACGCCGATCCTTTTTCCGAGCTTTTTCCGAACCTTTTCCGAGCCAAGTGAGCCGTTGCACAGTAAGGGTATGCCAGGAGTTTGAGTGTTGTGTGTGTGTCGTGTGCGCGTTTTGAGTACGTCGTATGCGTGTCGGGTGCGTGCGGGGTGTGTTTTCGGGCGTGTCTTTGTGTGTTTGGCTTATGAGATGTTGTTAAGTGTGTGTTCGTGTAACGTGCTAGATGTTGAAGTCGTCCACGTAGGAATCATGCATTGTCGTTTAAACATCGTCTACCCTGACTCTAATCATGATTTATTTATCTTTCAAAAGGGTGATCTTTTTCGAGGAAAGTGTGGTTGAAGGGAACTGTTTTAAAAGCTAAGCAATCGAGGTGGGCTTTTCTACCCTACTTTTATGTGGGTTATCTTTAAATACGGACTTTGTTCCGGAAATGTTTATGGAGGTGAACTGTTTGTCTTGCCAATTGTTTTGTTTTGAAACCTATCTGAAGTGGTTTACCACATATGTTTAATCGAATTCGGGTCTGTTGGGCTGCGAACCCTCAGGCTAGTGTACACGAGACCGGGAGCCATCTGAGAGCAAGTTGGCCGGTCTAGTTGACCTGGGGTGTGGCCACGCCCCTTGTCATGGTTGGATCAGATAGTGTATGATAGTGGGAATAAGGGTGGCAATATCTGAAAATGACTGCGCAGTCGAATTTATGAAATATATTTTGTGTACTTGGGTTACTTTCTTACACTTAAAACCCCAAGGTTACACTGATGTGGCATGACAAACTATGATTTTGGCGTGTGTCCACTGAGTGCAATAAGTACTCAGCCCTGCATGTTGTTTTCTTAATGTGCAGGTTGAGCGGCGATGGGGATGACGGATGTTGAGCAGTGAAAGCCAAATGAGTGTTTTTACTTGGTCTTTTGGATGGTGTCGTGTCGTCATACCCGGCATCATCTGTCTTTTGGTCTTTTCCGCTGCTTTGTAATCCGATACATTGTTTTTATTTAACTCTGTTTACATTAACTTTAGAAATGTCTTCTTAGTACAATGTTTGAAGTGAACTTCTTTTTAATAAATGCTTTTGGGTCAAATATTCCTGTTCTCCCCTTTCTTCCCCGCTTCTTTATTCCTCCCCTAGTCGCGGTCCACCGTACTTCCTATCCTTAGGAAATGCGGGCGTGACAGAGTGGTATCAGAGCCTAGGTTTTCTCTTTCTGCTCTGGACCCAAAAAAAAAAAAAAAAAAAAAAAATTCTTTTTCTGACTGGAGTAAGTTTTCAAAAGTGTCATTGGCTCAACATCCAACTCATCGCACTCAACCTGAAATGAGGTAATGAAAATTTCGAAATTTTGGAAAGTATATGGAAGTGGAGGAAATTGTGATTTTGGTGTTGAAAATGATTTTTATGTAAAGTTTAAGTAAATGTTGAGACATGTGGAAGGGTACAACGTGATGTGGAAAAGTTGGAAATTATTTGAGTTATGAACTGTTATGGTGTTATGAACTGTTGATGTATGATGAACTTATATGAAAGCATGTGGCTGATGTGTGATGATATGATGACGTGAATGTTGATGTGAGCTTTTATGTGTGTATGTGTTGGCCTTTTGAATGTTTGAACTTAGACGTGATAGAATTTCACTAGTGCTTCTTGGACCTATGATAGATAAGAGCTTTTGGCCTTTGAACACCAGCGGGTTTGGGTTAGAACAGCGATACGTGCATACACTCTCTCTCTCTCTCTTCTTCGGTTATGTACTCTGTTTTTATACGCGAGGCGGTTGTTTCTGTTTTTCTATAGATGGCGCGTATGTTCCGAACCCCGCGACGGAGTGATCGCGATAGACTTAGGGCACAGAGGGTGCTCAGGGATTATAGAGTGTACCGGAAGAAGGATCACGTACCGTTGATCGAGTTCGTGGCACACTTCGACACCCTCTGGAGGGCAGCTCAGGAGTTCGGAGTGACAGAGCATGACGGCATTGAGAAGCTAATAGATTTGCTTCCCGATAGCTGGAAGGAGTGGGCCGAAAGAACGGCGAGGAGGTACACGTGGCATGAGCCCGCTACCGACGACATGGTGGGTGACATGGCTGGCTTTCGGAAAGCCGTGTATTGTGCACTGGTGGACTCTCGAGAGGAGCAGCCCCCCACAGGAGGTGGAAGAGAGGGTCGTGTATCAGGACAAGTATGTGAGCATGTACGCGGGTGAACAAGGGTATGAAGATGTTTATGAGGAGGCTCTGCCAGGGAACTCCGAGGAGGACGACGACGAAGACCCGGAGGAAGGGCCTATGGATGAGGATGATAGAGTCGTAGTCTAGAATTAGAATAGTTCGTTGTCTTTTCAGTTTTTGCTTTCAGTACGATCTACTCTTGGGAACAATGTTGGCCTTCTTTCTTTTAATGAGAATTTGGATTTTGATATATATATCCTATGTGTTGCATCTTATACTACATGAAGATTTATAAGAAAATTTTGAGAAAGTGGTAATTTTGGATGAGAATTGTAGTAACACTTTTTGGATATTGAATCAGAATGCCGCCAAGACGTGCACGCCAACCACGACAAGGACCCAACGTGGAGGCACCACCTCCACCACCACCGCCACCACCACCTCCACCCCCGCCTCAACAAGAAAGATTCATAGTTACGTTCTCAAGGCAGAATCCCCCAAAATTTGACGGACAAGGAGACCCATCCAAAGCGGAAGAGTGGATACGCGGCCTCGAGCGTATCTTCAGGGTCATGGAGTGCACAGATAGGGAGCGCATTGCTGGTGCTACCTTTCAACTGTCAGGTGCTGCCGATTACTGGTGGGAGACTCGGCAAAGAACTATGAATCCTGCCCGCCTGGAGGCGCTAACATGGGAGGAGTTTAAAGTAGAGATCGATAACAAGTATGTTCCAAAGACGTACAGACGGGCCAAGGTGGTAGAGTTCCACACACTAAGCCAAGGCCGAATGACTGTAACCGAGTATGACCGAGCCCTCGCGCAGATGGCACGATATGCGCCCGAGTTGATGGACACCGATGAGAAATGGGCGGTGAAGTTCCGGGCCGGGCTCAGAGATGAGATAAAGGCCGCATTGGCCTGTCGAGGAGAACTCTCCTACTCGGAGATCTTGACTTGTGCACTGGACGTGGAAGATGCACTCCCTAAGCCAAGAGTTGTGGCAACAACAAACGCGACACCTCTACAAGCTCAGCCGGGCCACCAAGAGAAGAGGAGGTGGGATGGTGACCAGGCTCAGTATGGTGGTAAGAGGCCACAACACATGAGGAACCCACCCTACAATGGCGGGAGACAGAATACTTTCCAACCGAGGGTAAACTTTCCGCCGAGGAACCCTCAATGTGGAAGGTGCTTCAAGTACCACGCCGGGGAGTGTCGAGACCCTAGGTGCTTCAACTGTGGTGGGAGTGGCCACTACATCCGAAATTGCCCAAACAAGCACATGGGAACGGGAACGAGACAGAACCAGCTAGGTTTCCGTCCACAATCCCAGGCACTACCTGCACCTCCACCGCAACAACGCCGCCAAGGATTACCATCGCAAGCAAGGGCCTACGCCTTGAAGGGGAAACAGCCGGCAAACGGGAAAGAAACCTTTGAGCAAGGAAACTTGGCAGGTATGGGCACACTTCTCAATATGCCTATAGTTGTCTTGTTTGATACGGGTGCGTCGCATTCCTTTATATCAACGTCTTGTGTGGATACTTTGGAATTACCTACTGTTAAGACCGAACCCACTATGAGTGTGACCTCACCGGTAGGCGGGGCTATAGATATATCCCGATCTTGTGCATGTGTGAACTTTGGAATAGGTGAACTCAGTTTAGTGGCTTATAATTTGCAAGTAATGACGATGGGTAGCGTAGACATAATCTTGGGTATGGATTGGTTAGCGGAGAACCACGTTACCCTTCATTGTAGAGAAAGGGAAATTTCGCTTGAAACCCCCGGAAAAGAGCCGATGAAGTTTCACGGAGTCCCAATGAGCCGACGCAAGTCCATTATCTCTGCGCTGCAAGCCACTACAATGATGAGGAAGGGATGTCCAGCGTACCTTGTTTATTTGAATGGGGAGGAGAAGAAAGACAGGAAGATAGAAGATGTGGCGATAGTGAGTGAATATCCCGATGTCTTCCCCGATGCATTGCCGGGACCCCCACCCGACAGGCAAGTAGAATTCACGATCGATCTGGAGCCCGGATCGGCACCAATATCCAAAGCACCTTATAGAATGGCGCCAAAAGAGTTGGAGGAGCTTAAGGTGCAACTGCAAGAGCTACTGGAATTGGGATTCATTAGACCTAGCGTGTCACCATGGGGAGCACCAGTGTTGTTCGTAAAGAAGAAGGATGGAACGATGAGGATGTGCATCGACTATCGGGAGCTAAACAAACTAACGCTGAAGAACAAGTATCCACTACCAAGGATAGACGACTTGTTTGACCAACTTCGAGGGGCAGGAGTCTTCTCTAAGATGGATTTGAGGTCTGGGTACCATCAGCTGAGGGTTCGGCGAGAAGATGTACCCAAGACAGCTTTCCGAACAAGATATGGTCATTATGAGTTCGTTGTAATGCCTTTTGGACTGACGAACGCCCCGGCAGTGTTCATGGACCTTATGAACCGCGTGTTCCATCCTTTTCTGGATCGGTTTGTCCTGGTTTTCATCGATGACGTGCTTGTTTACTCAAAGAACGAGGAGGAGCACAAAGAGCACTTGAGAACCGTCCTAGCAACTCTAAGGGACGAGAAACTATATGCCAAGTTCAGTAAATGCGAGTTTTGGCTCAAGGAAGTAAATTTTCTTGGACATGTAGTAACTTCAGATGGAATTCGTGTAGATCCGGCCAAGGTAGAAGCGGTGCAGGAGTGGAAGTCACCTTCTACACAAAACGAAATCCGAAGCTTTTTAGGACTGGCGGGCTATTATCGAAGATTCATCGAGGGATTCTCGAAGATAGCAAGGCCAATGACGCAACAACTGAAAAAGGGAGTCAAGATGATTTGGACGCCAGAATGTGAGGCGAGCTTTCAGTTGTTGAAGGAGAAATTGACCACCGCACCAATCCTAGCTGTGCCGGAGCCAGAGACGGACTATGCGGTATATACGGATGCGTCGAAGGTGGGACTGGGATGTGTGCTTATGCAGAAGGGGAAAGTGATTGCATATGCATCGAGACAATTGAAGCCCCATGAACTGAATTATCCGACGCATAACTTGGAACTGGCAGCTGTGGTACATGCTTTGAAGATCTGGAGACATCATCTTTATGGAGTCCGTTGTGAGATATACACGGACCATAAGAGTCTAAAGTACTTCTTTGAGCAAAAGGAGCTGAATATGCGCCAACGTAGGTGGCTCGAGTTGGTGAAGGACTACGATTGTGGTATAAATTACCATCCGGGAAAAGCAAACGTAGTGGCCGATGCTCTTAGTAGGAAGTCTCAATCTCAGCTGGCCACCTTTCTTACTATCGAGGAGAGTATAATCCAAGAGTTCAGTAAGATGCGCTTGGAAGTGGTGAGAATGCCCGAGACTGTGGAAGGGATAGTAGCCACGTTGGTGATGGAACCCGACTTAAGAGCCAGAATTGTAGAAGCTCAACGGCGAGATACGTTACTAGAAAAGATTCGCTCAGAAGTGAGGACGGGTGAACTCGGAAATTTTCGTGAGGCAGCGGATAATGGTCTCACATACAAGGGAAGGTTGTGTGTGCCTAAGGATGAAGGCCTGAGGATGGAAATCATGAGAGAAGCACATGAAACCCCATACGCTGCTCATCCAGGGAGCACCAAAATGTATCAAGACTTGAAAAGACAGTTTTGGTGGAACGGTATGAAAAAGCATGTTGCGGCATTTGTGGAGAGATGCCTAGCATGTCAACAAGTAAAGGCGCTACACCAACGGCCCTATGGGAAATTGCAAGCCCTCGAGATTCCGGAATGGAAGTGGGAACATATTGCAATGGACTTTGTGGTAGGACTGCCAAAATCCCAGCGAGGGAACACGGTGATTTGGGTGATTATAGATCGCCTCACCAAATCTGCCCATTTTGTGCCGGTTCGTGCCACTTATGGATCCGATCAGTTGGCTAAGGTATATGTACGGGAAATTATACGCTTGCATGGAGTTCCAGCGACAATCACATCTGATCGTGATGCTAAATTCACTTCTAGATTTTGGACAAGCCTGCAGCGCGAGTTGGGGACTAAGTTGAATTTCAGTACAGCGTTCCACCCGCAAACCGACGGGCAGTCGGAGAGAACGATACAAGCATTGGAGGACATGCTACGAGCCGTGGTGCTAGATCGAGGCGTAGGTTGGGAAGAAGTGTTGCCCTTGGTAGAGTTCGCTTACAATAATAGTTACCAGGCGACTATCAAGATGGCCCCATATGAGGCCTTGTATGGAAAGAAGTGTAGATCGCCACTTTATTGGGATGAAGTGGGTGAGAGAAGAATTCTCGGACCAGACTCTGTAGAAGAGATGATAGAGATTGTCCGACAAATCCGTGGGAGGATCAAGGAGGCACAAGATCGACAGAAATCTTATGCGGATGTTCGAAGGACCGAGTTACAGTTCGAGGTCGGGGAAAAGGTCTTTCTGAAAGTTTCCCCTTCTAAGGGAATAACTCGTTTTGGAGTGAAGGGAAAGCTGAGACCCCGATTTATTGGTCCATACGAGATTTTGGATAGAGTCGGCGTGGTAGCATACAGGTTGGCTCTACCACCAAGCTTTGGAAATGTGCACAACGTCTTCCATGTGTCACAATTGAGGAAGTACGTGTTTGACCCCACACACATCGTTCACCAAGAAGAGATGATGGTCCTAAATCCCGATCTAAGCTATGAGGAGAAGCCCGAGGCCATTTTGGACCGAAGAGTGCAAGAATTGAGGAATAAGTCAATTGCTTCGGTGAAAGTACGGTGGAGGAATCATGGAGTCGAGGAAGCAACATGGGAATTAGAAGATAAGATGAGAGAGAAGTTTCCGGAGCTGTTTGAGTAATCTAGGGAAATTTCGGGATGAAATTTTTTTTTAAGGTGGGAGGAATGTAATGTCCGTTTTTTTTAATTAAAGGGTGTTTGCTTTTTGTGAATATCTTGTTTAAGTTATGGTGTGGTATGTTTTATTTGTTTTACATTATTTATGGGTGTGAATTTTTAGTTTATGGTTTTTGAAAAGCAAATTAATATCCTAATTAATAAATTAAATATATCTCTCTCTCTCTCTCTCTCCCTCTCTCTCTCGGTTCTCTCCCTCACCCCACGATCTTCTCAACCCCCCCCCCCCCACTCCCACAAAACCGATATCTTTCCCTTCCCAATCACAATCAATCATCGGTTCTCTCTTCTCCCTCACAATCTCAACACCGGTAAGCTTCCTCCCTCCTCCCTCTCGGTTTACCTTTCCCCTTTCACTCCCTCTCATCATCGTCTTGGATTCCTCAAGGTGATACCCTCCTTCGTCGTGAATCGGAGTCGTAAGAGGAAGTAAAGCTTTTACACTACGTTGAACTATCCGGGAAAGGTAATACAAGGCCTCAACTCTCGTTTAATTCGAAAAACATGCATGTAGGACGTTTTGGGAAGGTTTAGATGCTGAATAGGTTTTGTGATTATGTGTTGTTGTCGAGCATGTTTTGTTAGTAACTGACAGTGGGTTCCGACCCCGTTTTGACTGAGCAAACGATCTCTTTTTGGTACGAAATTTTAACCGTATAAACTTGGATGTGTCTTCGGTGTGGTGTGTAAATTTCAACTTCATTGGATGTCGTATGATTTTACTATGATTTTTGCAAGTAAACTGCGCAGTTCTGCGTGTGGTGTGTTCTGGGTGATGTTTTCATGTGCAATGGTTGGGTTTCTGAGTGTTGTGCTTTTGTGATGTATGTGGGTGTGTTTGGCCAAGAGATGGCTCGGAGGAATCAGTGTTTGGTTCGAGAGTTTTCGTGTGTGTTGGCCGAGAGTTGTTGGGTTCAGCCTAGGGCAGATTTGTGGAGAGTCCGGAAGGGATGATCCCAGGTGTTTGGGTGTGTTTTGGGATGTAGAATGCGTGGTGTGTTTGTCGTATAGGGTTTGAGAATCGGGGGTCAGAGGAAAAGGGGTGTAAACTAGGTGCCGAGCAGACGGCCGAGGTGGTCGGCCGAGGTGCCGAGCAGGCGGCCGAGATGGTCAGCCGAGGTGCCGAGCAGGCGGCCGAGATGGTCAGCCGAGGTGCCGAGCAGGCGGCCGAGACGGTCGGTCGAGGTGCCGAGCCGGACGGCCGAGATGGTCGGCCGAGGTGCCGAACAGGCGGCCGAGACGGTCGGCCGAGGTGCCGAGCCGGACGGCCGAGATGGTCGGCCGAGGTGCCGAGCTGTGCCGAGACAGGTGCCGAGCTGTGCCGAGACAGGTGCCGAGCTGTGCCGAGACATGTGCCGAGCTGTGCCGAGACAGGTGCCGAGCTGTGCCGAGACAGGTGCCGAGCTGTGCCGAGACAGGTGCCGAGCTGTGCCGAGACAAGTGCCGAGCTGTGCCGAGACAGGTGCCGAGCTGTGCCGAGACAGGTGCCGAGCTGTGCCGAGACAGGCGGCCGAGGTGCCGAGCCAGGCGGCCGAGACGGTCGGCCGAGGTGCCGAGCCAGGCGGCCGAGGTGCCGAGCCAGGCGGCCGAGACGGTCGGCCGAGGTGCCGAGCCAGGCGGCCGAGACGGTCGGCCGAGGTGCCGAGCCAGGCGGCCGAGACACCGAGCCAGGCCGAGACGCCGATCCTTTTTCCGAGCTTTTTCCGAACCTTTTCCGAGCCAAGTGAGCCGTTGCACAGTAAGGGTATGCCAGGAGTTTGAGTGTTGTGTGTGTGTCGTGTGCGCGTTTTGAGTACGTCGTATGCGTGTCGGGTGCGTGCGGGGTGTGTTTTCGGGCGTGTCTTTGTGTGTTTGGCTTATGAGATGTTGTTAAGTGTGTGTTCGTGTAACGTGCTAGATGTTGAAGTCGTCCACGTAGGAATCATGCATTGTCGTTTAAACATCGTCTACCCTGACTCTAATCATGATTTATTTATCTTTCAAAAGGGTGATCTTTTTCGAGGAAAGTGTGGTTGAAGGGAACTGTTTTAAAAGCTAAGCAATCGAGGTGGGCTTTTCTACCCTACTTTTATGTGGGTTATCTTTAAATACGGACTTTGTTCCGGAAATGTTTATGGAGGTGAACTGTTTGTCTTGCCAATTGTTTTGTTTTGAAACCTATCTGAAGTGGTTTACCACATATGTTTAATCGAATTCGGGTCTGTTGGGCTGCGAACCCTCAGGCTAGTGTACACGAGACCGGGAGCCATCTGAGAGCAAGTTGGCCGGTCTAGTTGACCTGGGGTGTGGCCACTCCCCTTGTCATGGTTGGATCAGATAGTGTATGATAGTGGGAATAAGGGTGGCAATATCTGAAAATGACTGCGCAGTCGAATTTATGAAATATATTTTGTGTACTTGGGTTACTTTCTTACACTTAAAACCCCAAGGTTACACTGATGTGGCATGACAAACTATGATTTTGGCGTGTGTCCACTGAGTGCAATAAGTACTCAGCCCTGCATGTTGTTTTCTTAATGTGCAGGTTGAGCGGCGATGGGGATGACGGATGTTGAGCAGTGAAAGCCAAATGAGTGTTTTTACTTGGTCTTTTGGATGGTGTCGTGTCGTCATACCCGGCATCATCTGTCTTTTGGTCTTTTCCGCTGCTTTGTAATCCGATACATTGTTTTTATTTAACTCTGTTTACATTAACTTTAGAAATGTCTTCTTAGTACAATGTTTGAAGTGAACTTCTTTTTAATAAATGCTTTTGGGTCAAATATTCCTGTTCTCCCCTTTCTTCCCCGCTTCTTTATTCCTCCCCTAGTCGCGGTCCACCGTACTTCCTATCCTTAGGAAATGCGGGCGTGACAGAAATTGTATACAAATGAATTAATAATATGAAAATAAAATGTGAAAATACAAAATAATGTAAGTAATAAGTAAAAGAAAAAAAAACATTTGAATTCATATTGATCTAACAATGAAATAATTACAAATTTAAAAGTTTTAAGTAATAAACAAACTCTAACTAATTCTTAATTTAAATTATAAGTGTAATGTATAATTGTCATTGAAAACAAAAGAAATGAAAGTGTTAACTCATGAGACATCATAAGAGTTACAATGTCTCAAAATGTCCTAGATATATTGATTGAATCAATGGTATTAAAAGGCCAACAGCGATGAAGGTTGACATTCATGACGCTGTGCTACAATACCCATGAGCCTCAATTCTTATTGTGTCTAGAAATGATGAACTCTTGCATCATATAGTCCTAGTTAGAGTTGTTGGATGGACTGGTCCATCCCAACAAAAGTAATTTCGATTTAACCATATACATATATCACTTATCAAAAGTAATTTGTTGCAGAATTGATAGTTTGACCCATGCTACTTGCGCGCCAAAGACAAAACATCAACTTCAAATTAAAGAAGAATTATATTGTTAAAAAATTGGGAGACATGAGATGGAGTTGTAAGGAAATGGAGAATTCTCATAGTTATGGGACGAAAAAAAACACGAGGAGATTGGGTTTCAACATCCGAGCCATATCATGTTAGTAAATTCAGTCCAAACACAATAAATGTGCATTAAAAATGTTTACGACCTTTCTTACTTCAATCGTAGAATAAGCCAAGAAAAGTAGTTGCGATATCAATAAGCATTGCCAAGGACAAAACTGAGTATTCATTGTTTCTACTCTCTTGCATCTTTTTATGCATGTAGATTTTCATGTACGGTCTTATTTTCTCTATAAAATCATCTCAACTTCTTCTCTCATTTTATTAAAAAATCATTCAGTACTCATTTCAAATCTCAATATAGTGACAAGGGATCGGATTACTCACTTTTACCAATTTCAATAGGATGAATCTGAGTGAGTATAAATAGAATTATTTAATGGTCGATTTGATGGAGCATGTGAAGTCATTTATAGTTACTTGTTGTATTTTCAAATTTAACTAAATGATTAGCAAATGATGGTTTTGTCAAGTATTTGTGTTATGATTTGTTTAGTAGTAACATTTTTATGGATATTTCTACTTTAATTATAAATTTTATTTAATGTTGTTAGGAATTGTTATAAGGAAAAGATTGGCAAAAGAATTTATCATAATATCATAGTATATAATTTTTTTATTTAGAATATGTTTGGATACGCTAAATCAAAATTAGATTGTATTAAGTTTGAATAATGTTGATCTTAAATTTTAATGTTAAAACTTTAATTGTTTTTCTACTAATTATTATGAGTGTATGATTACTAATTACATTGAAGTGTTTGGGGATTCTGGCTTATTTATACCACCAGCAACGCCACACGGCAGTGTGACGAATGAGTTCATTATATTATTTAGAAAATTATGATTAAGTTTGTATTTTATTTTAAATTATGTGGAATCCATGTCATTTTATATTGGACTCACAAATTTGGTAATGCACGTGTCATCTAGCGAGGCAGGTCGACATTTTGCAACCGACATAATTGTTACAATATCGCTATTCATTGCAGAAAAAAAAAAGCTCCACACTCCGGCCCAACATCACATAAGTGAGTTTAATCATGATACGCAATAGCCCGTTAAGAATGAGACATTAACTCACTTGCCGCCAAAATGCTATTCATTATTTAATAGATTGTATCCATAGATATTGGGATTCTTTTGGTTAACATCACTTCAAATTTGTCAAAATACATGTATTCCTTCACCTTCATTGCATCCATCAGTTTTTTTCCATTGATAGGTATTGGGATTTAATTAATATGAATGCAATGTGCATCCAAATGTATTGATTGATAGGTTTCATATCATATGAAGAAATATGCAATTCACTCTCATAATAAACCTCATGAAGAAAGAAAATTATCTACTTATATATATATATATATATATATATATATAGAGGATTGTATTCAAATCCTTTTTCCACTATTAATCCAATCACCTTTTTAATCTCAGCCGTAGATTTGTTGTGATCGGATGGTTAAAACATTGACAGATAATTAGTTAATTTCTTAAATTTTAAACGTTTAAAGGGCATAATAGAGATTAACATTTGTAGTTAGTTATGGAATGTTCCATAATTTTAGCCGTATTATTTTATGCAGATTTCCCACTAAGTATTTGTGCAGATTTTCATATTATTTTATGCAGATTTCGTTTAATTTTTAATCTCAGCCATATTTAGCTTCGAAGGAGGCATGTTGACATATAAAAACAGAAACGAACATAATGCAGGCACATAGGCAAATAATGTAAGCACATCAACTAATAATGAAGAGCTTATACCGAGTAATGAACAAACAAATATTCGATCAACTCCTTGACAATATAAAAAAACTTTGACATGATGCATGATACATGACATATAATGAATACAAATATACACATTAATGAACATAATCATTTACTTAATGAGCATAAGCTATTTCAACAATGACCAACGGCAATTCATGCATATATGAAAATAATTCATTAACATATGAACGTAATGCAGAGATTATATGAGGTAATGAATAAACAAATATTCCATTTGGCTGTTGACAATTAAAAACAGAAATGAACATAATGCATGCACATAGGCAAATAATGTAATCACATCGCCTAATAATGAACAGCTTATACCAAGTAATGAACAAACAAATATTCGATCAACTCCTTGACAATATTATAATTTAAGTTGTGCCGTGTGTCGTTGTTTGGCGAACGTTTCTTGTTTGCCCTAAGGGTTTGACAAGCCTAGGGGCTAGGGTGTAGTATGTTCTAAGTCTAAAAAATGTTGTCCAAATACACGAGCTGGAGTAATTCGTCTGGGGTTGCACATGCATAACGCGTGGGTATATTTTAAAACAGATATACATAATGTACATATTGTGTAGTATAATGCGTAGTTTAGTTTCTGTAACGCATTATTTGTGGTATGTAATGAACATTTATCCTTACCCGTTTAGTTTAGGTTCTATAATGAACATTGTTTGTGGTATGTAATGAACATTTATCCTAGCCCCTAGTTTAGGTTGTGCCGTAATTCGATGTTTTACCCACGTTTCTTGTTTTCCCTAAGGGTTTAACAAGCCTAGGGGCTAGGGTGTAGTATGTTCTAAGTCTAAAAAACGTTGTCCAAATACACGAGCTGCAGTAATTCCTCGGGGTTGCACATGCATAGCGCGTAGGCATTTTTTAAAACAGATATACATAATGTACATATTATGTAGTGTAATGCGTGGTTTTAGTTTCTGTAATGCATTATTTGTGATATGTAATGAACATTTATCCAGCCCCGTTTCATTTAAGGTGTGCCGTGTTTCGATGTTTGGTGCACGTTCCTTGTTTTCCCTAAGGGTTTAACAAGCCTAGGGGCTAGGGTCTAGTACGTACAACAGCAACCACGTGATGCATAAAACAAGATAAATAATGCATTCAAATAGCCAAATAATGTTCAGAATCAGTCAAGTAATGAACATACAAATAATGCTCTGAATGATAACGAACAATGGATATTATTGGCTATATAATGGACCATATGTGAACTGCAATGTATACGAATAAGATGTGTCGTGTTTCGATGTTTGGCACACGTTTCTTGTTTCCCCTTAGGGTTTAATAAGTCTAGGGGCTAGGGTATAGTACATACACATAAATAACAACGTTTAAACTGATACTAATAATGCATCGAATGGTTACGAATAATGGATATTATTGATTATATAATGCACCATATATGAACTGCAATGTATACAATTAAGATGTGTCGTGTTTCGATGATTGACACACGTTTCTTGTTTCCCCTAAGGGTTTAATAAGCCTAGGGGCTAGGGTATAGTACGTACTCATTAATAACAATGTTTAAACATAAACGTATAATGCACCGAATGGTAACGAGTAATGGATATTGTGGACTATATAATGCACCATTTGTGAACTGCAATGTATACGTATAAGATGTGTCGTGTTTCGATATTTGGCACACGTTTCTTGTTTCCCCTTAGGGTTTAATAAGCCTAGGGGCTAGGGTATAGTACGTACTCATTAATAACAACGTTTAAACCGATACGAATAATGCACCGAATGGAAACGAACTGATACGAATAATGCACCGAATGTTAACGAGTAATGGATTTTATTGACTATATAATGCACCATATTTGAACTGCAATGTATACGAATAAGATGTGGCGTGTTTCGATGTTTGCTACACGTTTCTTGTTACCCCTAAGGGTTTAATAAGTGTAGGGGTTAGAGTGTAGTACGCACTCAATAATAACAACGTTTAAACTGATACATGCATCGAATTTTTGTTCGTTATTGGATTCTATAACACTTAATTACTCTAATAACTGTGCGGTTAACTCATTGAAGTACTCATCAGCCCGTTGATAGTTCGTATTTCCTACAACAATCAAAATAATGACAACTACTATCTGGTGCCTTCAGCTTCTCCATGTTATTCAAGTAAGAGCACCAAGTGTCTATAATGACCGGGCTGACAGCTTTGAACGGTTCCAACGAAAGGAACTCACTCTGCACCGTTTGTTTTTAGTTGTCCTCATACACAATTGCATCTCTGCATATCAAAATCAAACGTAATGTAAAAAAACAGGCTACATAATGCACTATCAAATCCAAATAATGAAATAATATACCATAATGCATTCACATATTCAAATAATGTAGTCATATTGGCAAATAATGAAGAAATTTTAACAAGTAATGAACAAGCAGATTTTCAATGTACTCGTTCACAATCTATAACCACACCAACAACTTTAATAATGTAATCATATAGAAAAATAATGCATTGATATACAGTTTTAATACACAAAATCTATCACTAAATACCCTTCCGCTTTTACTGTATAACACAGAATTACACATAATTCAAGGATATATGAAAATAATGCATTCACATATGAACATAATGCAGAGATTATATGAATTAATGAATATATTAATTTTAGATTTGTTATTTGACAATATAAAACAGAAATGACCATAATTCATTCACATTTTAAAATAATGTAGACACATTGGCAAATAATGAAGAGATTTTAAAAATTAATGAACAAGCAGATTTTCAATTTACTCTTCCACAATCTATAACCACACCAACAACATTCATAATGTAATCATATAGGTAAATAATGCATTGATATACAGTTTTAATACACAGAATGTAACACTAAATACCTTTCCTCTTTTACTGTATAAAACCGCATTACACATAATTCAAGGATATAGTAAAATAATGCAATCACATTTGAACATAATGCAGAGATTATATGAATTAATGAGTATACTAATATTACATTTGTTATCTGACAATTTAAAACAGAAATGACCATAATGCATTCACATATTCAAATAATGTAGTAACATTGGCAAATAATGAAGAGATTTTAACAAGTACAGAACAAGCAGATATTTTGCAAATAAAATATCAATTCGAATTGCAAAATTATGTTAAACCATGTCGGAGTAAAATCCAAAAATAAACATCAATTCGAATTGCAAATGAAAAACAAAGGCTCACCCTCTTGCTGGGATTGTTGTGAATTTGTTGGTCGTCCTCTTTTTGTCATTTTAAGAACTGCGAAGGAATCCAACGAAACAAAGGGGAATTAGACTGTATTAACAAATACGGCCGGTCGGTGGTATGCAGTTGAATTGTGGTGTGTTACAGGCGAAACTTGGAGAAAGGGTTGTTGCAACTCGAAAATTAAACTAGTACATACACATTCGAAAACCCTACCTCTTCTTATTGGCGAAAACGGTGATGGTGGCGGTGGAGTATTGTTCAGAACAGAACGGATGACTGAAAATCGAAGGTAACAGCGGATGAATTTAAGCTTGTATCGGCGAAAACGGTGGTGGAGGCGGCTAGGGTTTGGCTGGAATTTGAGAAGTCAAAAATGGAGAGAGAAGCTGGAGTAATTAAGGATGATGATGAATGAGGCGTGGAGTACATGGAAAGTAGTGGGTGTATCCCGCTAAAATCTCGGCTCCTCGGTTTCTCCAGATTTGAGCACATATAATTACTAATTCACCCTCATAATGCACGAAATAAACTAAATAATGAACTACGGAATGCTACTATAAGAATTAAATCTAGATCGTTCATCCTCAAGATCCAACGATCCCAATAAAAACGGAACTTAAATCTAAGTGGTATATAGGATTTTAACACTACCCTATATATATATATATATATATATATATATATATATATATATATATATATATATATATATATATATATTTATTTATATATATAAGATGTACAATCATTGCCAAATTAGTACTTTCTTTGTCCCATAATAGATATCTCCCTTCGTCCTATAAAAATAGTACTCCATCCGTCCCTGAAAATTTGTCACTTATTTCCTTTTTCGTCCGTCCCTAAAAATTTTTCACCTTTCACTTTTACCATTTTTGGTAGTGGGCCCTACATTCCACTAACTCATTCACACTCACATTTTATTATAAAACTAATATATAAAAGTAGGACCCACATGCCACCAACTTTTTCAACCCACTTTCTATTACATTTATTAAAACGTGTGCCGGGTCAAATGGTGACGAATTTTGGGGGACGGAGGGAGTATCATTTTTTCATTTTCTTCCGTCCCATAAAATTTGTCTCATTTTAGTTTTTACCATTTTTTATAGTGGACCTCATATTCCACTAACCCATTCATACTCACATTTTATTATAAAACTAATATATAAAAGTAGGACTCACGTTCCACTAACTTTTTCAACCCACTTTTCATTACATTTCTTAAAACCCGTGTCCGGTCAAAGTGAGACAATCTTTGTGGGACCGAGGGAGTATCACATTTTCCTTTTTAGTTTATCCCACAAAATATTTTTTTGAAAAAAACTCTCTACTATTAATTTAAATATACTATTTTCTCTCTCTATCTAACACAAAAAGAACTTCTTCTAAAACCCCGTGCCATTATTCAAGTGTACCATTTATTAAGCGATGGAGAGAGTTTTGAATAATAAACAAGGATTTTTAACACACTCTTGCACGTACGTGCCCAAACGTATATTGGAGTTTCATACATGAAAAAAGAGATACATAAAAGGTTTATCATTAATTTGGTCTACTCTAAAAGCAATAATGTATATATAGAAATTGGCCACATATTCTTTAAAAGACATGTTCTTTTAAAGACCTTAATACACTCTTTAGCATAAAAGAGGTAAGATTTAGGCCTGACAATTTTTGGCACGACACGATAACACGACACGAACTCGCACTAAATTAATAGGTATGTGTCAAAGTTTATTGAGTTCGTGTTCTTATTGTGTCCACACGATAACAACACGAAAAATTCGTGTCATGTTCGTGTTACACGTTAAGAAATAATATTATTTATATTAAAATTTAAACTAAGTTTAATCTAATGGAGCACTTGGTATTAGTATATAGTATGTGTTGTTATCGTGTCGTGTTGACCCGAAGTGGTTCGTGTCGTTAATGGGTTCGTGTCGTGTTCGTTGTTTGTGTCTGAGAGTAGCGGGCCGTGTTCGTGTTCGTGTTTATAGTTTGTTTAATTGAATTTTTTGTGAAAATGTATTTTGTTGTAGTTTACAATTAAGATTGAATATTGAAAAGCAACCCCAACTTGCAATTTGAATGACCGGACATATTAAAAAAGTTGGTGCTACTCTATGCCACTTTTTATAGCAAATGTAGCTTGCAATAAAATTTTGTTGACTTACGGTTTACCCCTTGGCTTAAGAAATGCATTTTCCGTTGAGGGTATTTGTGTAATTTCCGATTCCTTTGCGTAAGAAATCTATTTCAGTTGAGGGTATTTGTGTAATTTGAATTGCACGAGCTTCCAAGTTTTACATGGATATCTATTGTCGGAGTGTCCAGCTCACACCCACGTGACTAATCATAAAATATGACGATATTTTTATTTGAACAATTTTAGGTATTTTTTATTTTTATTTATCTTCAAACGCAATTCACCAGAAATTCCTATTATGAAAAGTGAAAACACACTAGATTGGATTTTTATGTATATTTTCTAATTTTCTAATTTAGGTAATTATGTATTCCTCTGACCAATTAAATGGTACTAGTAATTTATAAAAATTAGTAGCAAATATTATAATGTGGTTTAAAAATTATAGCTCAAGAAACATTGATATCTGCAGATCGACCGCTTCAAATTTTAGGATGTCAAATATTTGAATTGGAACATTTGTACAACTATTTTATGTGTTGTTTTATTCATTTGATAAAGTTGTTGTTTTAGAAACTTCTTCGGTTTAAGTGGTAGTACTAACACTTGTTTATTCGGAAACATAAGTGATGGAGAAAATAATTATAATAATAGCTATTTTGAGTTGAAATGTACTATATGCAAATTAGAAGCAACGTAGAAAACAAGTACTCCATTTTAGTTGGCGTGCATATACTAATAGGAACACTTATGGAATAGTTGTTTATAAATAAATTTCCATCTTCACTTTTCGACATTGTTAAGATTGGTATGGTGGACCAAGAATATTTTATTTGTCCTCTCAAAGATACTCAAACAAATATTTTTCTCTCACGATATATAGATATAAATAAAATGTCTCGCCTTTAATATTCATGTCTTCTTTATTAAAGGAAAAAGAAAAAAAAATGGTGCTTAGTTTGCAAGCCTTAGCGCTTAGCCTACAAGAATTGAGCTTTATAATAGCAACTCCAAAATTTGGACCAATGTGGCCCATAAATTTCTGAACATATTATCAAGCCCATATTCAGAAGTAACACAAATCATTACAATTCTAATATGGGGCCCAAATTATAAATATCTCCGAATATTAAACAAATTTGAAATTTTGAAGGCTATTGGCAAAGCGCCTTTGGATATAAATATGGTGTTTTTTGTGAAGGCTGATTAAGGAATAAAAGAAAAGGTCGTTAATTCATAATAAGTTTTCGTTTATCAATAAATTCATGAAAAATTAGGCGCGACAATGATTAGAATTAAATCTTTCATTTTCAGTTTATTTCCTAAAATCTAACCTGGATCTGTTGTCGATTGTGGTTGGATATGACATATTTTTACCAGGGGCTTATACATTTATATCTCTTGTTATGTTGCTCTTGTGTTTGTTTTAGTGTAGGATAGTAAACATGTTTTGCTTTGTTTGATTTTCTTGATCATCCTCTGCTGATCTTGTAGTTCCCTTATGAGGAGTTTGAGCATTTGGCTTTGTGCATAAAAGAGATAGACTCGTTGCCATGCACAATTGAACGAAACATAGGAACCTCGTAATTATTTTTAAGTGATAATTAAAAAAAATATAGCTTATTATTTTGTTTTAGTAGATATAATTATATTTGTGTAGATTGTTGAAAGAAATGAGGATGTTTTGTTAAATTTTGGTTTATCCTGCAACTTCAAAAATTTGAAAGAATGAGGATGTTTTATTAAATTTTGGTTTATCCTACAACTTCAAAAATAGACGGAAAACTAATGAAATTTGGATTTACTCCCAATTATTCCACGATGAAATATTCAGTCGCATGCGTGTTATATATTGTTGAAAATTTGCACTATTTCATTATAAACTAGAAAATTAATACTTATATTTGCGTGTTTGTACTGGTTATATAAGAAATGTGAAAATGGAATATACTACATGTGTCCAGTGATATTCGTCTCTTGTTGACTTAGGTTTAAGAAATGGAACAATCGGTCACATATTATTCGACGGAGAGTGTAATTGGTTTGTCCGGCCTATCGAACGTATTTCATAATTGAGAGAACATCTTTTTAGGTTCATGAACTTTGCAAAAGTATCATTTTAGGTCCGTGAACTTTGAAAATATCATTTTAGGTCCGTCAACTACAAATTAATAACATTTGAGGTATTTTAGAGTTTTTTCTGGCTAAAATGTCCTTGAGGAGATGAGAACAGATCAAATGCAGCGCATCGAGTACCATGGGCAATGGATAAAGACATATGATTACCCGGTTCCACCAGTCATTAAGGAGACAATTGAGCTGGAGTCTAAGCATGTATCATCTTGGCTACCAATATGGAATGGTGTCGAATCGTTTCAGGCGTTGGGTCCAGCGGGTCAATATATAGTGTCGGGTCCAGCGGGTCAACTTATAGTGAATTTGCCCTTTGAAGGGCTTAAGGGCATTTTTGCTAGAAAAAAAAAGGTCTAAAATACCTCAAATGATATTAATTTGAAGTTGACAAACCTAAAATGACATTTTCAAAGTTTACGGACCTAACTTGATACTTTAGCAAAATTCATAGACATAGAAAGATGTTCCCTGTTCATAATTTTATGTCAAAACGTTTGGATTTGGGTAATGATTTTATGTCTAAAAGCCTTTAATTAATTGTATTGGATTTTCGATGTTCTGAAAATTATGTTCGACCCTACCTACAATTGTCAACCAAACAAAAAGGGCAATAGAAAAAAAGAAGCCGAAGATATACCCACCAAATTTTGATCCACTAAAGATCTTTTATCGAGAATTTCCCACCAGTCTCCAAAATAGCGTCAACAATGGAAATGAGTTGAACCCATTGGATTTTGTCATTTTCAGAACATTCGACAAAATTTTATTATGTATTCGAAAATAATTCAAAATATATGTTTTTTTTTTCTTTTTTAAATACTCTATTAGTTCCTTATTAATTGAGACATTTCTTTTGAATATGGAGATTAAGAGTAATGTGTTAAATTGATAGTGATTGGTGAATAAATTAAGACTATCTAAATGGTACACTAAAACCTTAAATGATGAGATAGGTAATTAGCTTCAATGGTACTAAAAAATCAGTCTCATATTTGGAGGAAAATCATATTTGATGTGACATTTACACTAACATATGATTGAATTTAGTGTAAATGATTGAAGATACTCTAAGAGAGAAGAAAGTAAGAGAGTATGATAATTTTTAATTAAAAAATGATTCAATTATCTTGAGATTTTCTAAAATAAAAAAACGACTCAATTAATAAGCACCGGATGGAAGGAGTATAAATGAGCGACAACATATTATCTGGCAAATCAACCTCAACTCATTTCAAGGTCCAGAATATATTAGCAGACATGAAATGCACCCTTCCCTGTGAATAATCATTTGGATTTTTCTCTCAAACTAAGAGCACCCACAATGGGGCGCTCGATGGCATGCATCAGTGAATAACCATTTGGATTTTTCTCTCAAACTAAAAGCACCCACAATGGGGCGCCCGATGGCATGCCCGATGCGTGCCATCGTCCTCGGGCTCGCCCGATGGCTCCATTGCGGGTGCCCGCCCGATGGCACGCCCTACGCCCACACCCTAAGCTTCGGGTGCGCGCCATCGGGTACCATTGTGGGCTCGGCGGATGATGGCACGCGTTTTTTATTTTTTTTAAATGCTAAATTCGAAAAATTTGTATAAATACCCCCTACCCCAGCTTCATTTGTAACATTTCATTTCACGATTCCACTCTCGAAACTCACATTTACTACGAAATGGATTCAAGTCCCAATAGTCCGATGTTTAGTGGTGATGCGCGTTGGCCGGGTACAGAACCCGACGTATATCAGCCGTTCGACGCCAACACGCAGTACGATTCCGAATTCAGTACAGACTCGTATGATTTGTCTGACATGGAGCCATCTCCAAATCGACCCGCCGCCGCCCCCCTCCCCCGCCCCCGCAAAAAAGAAGCGGATCCGGCACCGTGCAAACAAGTTGCCACCTCCGGCAATGAATGAAGAGTACGCCCCCGGCCGTACGAACTACCAGCCGGATGAAACCCTCGTCTTGGCGAGGTGTTAGGTGGATATATCGGAGGACCCGATATTCGCCAACAACCAGAAGCAGCTCGCGTACTGGGAGCGCATCGCCGAGCGCTACAATGAGGTGAAGTCGCTGAGCTCGTACAAGCGCCAACGGGAGCAGCTCCGCAAGCACTGGGATCAGGTGAAGAAGCAAGTCAACCTGTTCGCGTCGGAGTATGAGAAGTGAGCGAGGGAGCAGGGGAGCGGCGAGAACTTGAGCGACAAGCGCGATAGAGCGTTGTTGTCGTACCAGTCCCTGTATGGCGACTTCAAGCATTTGGGCATCTGGGCGATCTTGAGAGACAAGCAAAAGTTCCAATGAGGGATTCTGCACACCGGTGCGACAAAGAGGACGAAGAACACCGCCGCTGGTGGTTACACGAACAGCGAAAGCGGAACTCGTCCGGTGGACCTCAACCGGAAATACACGGAGGCGGAGAGTTCCGGCACACCGATGTCCTCCCGGCGTCCCATAGGCGTCAAGGCTGCGAATAACAAGGGGAAGGCGACATCATCCTCGACGGCCGCCGCGTATGTGGGGTTGGCAAGAGCCTCGATGGCGCGGACGTTGTTGCAGACGCACAAGGCCCTCGAGAAGTGTACGGACCCCGCCAAAGCCGAATACCTCCAGGGGTTGATCGATGAGCTGCGCCGGGAGTTGGGAATTGCGTAGATTAGCCAACTTGAATTGTGTAACTTTTGTTAATCAATGCAGTCTTCGCCGGTTTTTAGCTACTCGTTGTGTTTTTTAATTAGTTTGCATTAAATGCAGCTCTTTCGTAGTTTTTACTCAACTAAGGAGGATAAAAATGATGACGTGGCGGTGCATAGGCTAAGACGCCCCATTGCTAATGCTCTAAAACCCTACTGCTACTGTTTGTAGTTCAATCAATGCAGCTCTTTCGTAGTTTTTACTCAACTTATTACTACTGTCATTTCTTGATTGTTGCTCAACGTATACAGTAATTCGTGATATTAATGTGTTTTACGTAATGGAATTCAAAGATAAGTATCAACTCACAAGTCCATTTACACACATATAAGTTTATATCGGTAATTCTAATTTTTTTATACGTGTAAATGGACTAAATTAACTCTTTATGGCCGGCCACATTATGGCCATTTAGCATCACTCTTTTCTTTTCATATACTCCTATTTTTTAAAATTTTGTTTGTCTTGAAGCTTTCTAGCAGGCCTAAGATGAACCCTAGGATTGCCTGGGTATTTTTGTGTTGTCTTGGGATGCCTTAAAAGCATGTTTTGTAGGTCTGCCTTCTCTACTACTTGTAGCAACTTTTTCTGTTTATGATGTTTTGTATATTCATAAGCTACCAGTCTTAAGTTCCCCACGCAAAAATTACTCTTTTTCATTTATCATGTAGTATTTTCCTTAATTTGTTAACTTTGGGGGTTATATGATGTCAAACATGATAATCATAAGCAATGTGCCAATAATTGAGTACTCCACATTTAATTAAATGAGATTTAGACATTGTAGATCAATATCAACTGAACTTGAAATAGATCAAGTACCTATGCTCAGTTCAATTGCATCAATTTTTGATGGATGTGATATTAGAGGGTTTTAATTAGCAACAAATCTACGTGACCAAATTTTGTACAACCAAGAACTAGTTTATTTGAAAAAAATAGGTTTATTTATGCATTTAATTAAAATATATGGATGCATATATAGTACATGAAAAGTGCATAATATTGTGGTCATATATTTATGATTTGTGTATAATTTTTTTTACTTTTTTGGAACCATAAATGTAATTAGTGCATACTTTAATTCAAATTTTAAAAATAATAGAAAGAAAATTCAAATATAAAAATAAAAAATGAGGTTAAAGGCTAATAAGACTTTTTTAACTTGGCCACTTACTATATTTATTATTTTAATATATAATTAATGTATCAAATTATTAATATAACCTTATTTTGGTTGTACAAAATTTGATTGTTTATCATCACTCATTAATTTAGGGGGAATATTCCATATTGCACAAGATTTGAATTCAATTATAATGAAATGAATCAAGTAGTTGGGTTTGTTTGTAGATATACAGAATCTAGTTGAAGGGTGAATATGACATGACTCTCATGCGTGGGAGCGTGACAATTCAGATGAGAGAGAATAGTACTATTGAGAATTGGCATGAGAGTTTTAAATAAAGGCAACTTTAGTAATTTCTCTCTCTAGAAAAGGGTGGCAAAACTAAAGGGGTTTTGCTCTCACAGACATCTGAATTAGGTTGCTTTCTGTAGAATACACTTTCCTACACAGTTGACTCGTGTTGGCTATCGCTGTGATCTCATTAGATCTTGTTTGGATTTTCTGAATTCCCTACATCACCTCTCTTGTCTCATTTATTGTATTTTTTTATTTATGATGCACTTCCAATTTTACCATTGATATATTATGGGTATGTTCCAATTTACAAGTTACAACACCCACGGAGAATTTAAGAGAATTTGGGGAGAGAACTTTGGTGACAAATGTCAATTCATGGTTGGATAAATTGCAGTTTCATGTTATTTATAAATTAAAAAAGAATAATGCTATGCGGCCACATTATGGCCAGCCATAAATTAATTAAATAACAAAAAACTTTGATTTTTTTTCAAATTTTTGGTTTAATACTATTTGATTTTACTTTTATATAATCTTCATTATATGTTCCTCAATATGTTAGTGTTGCTCTTTCGTAGTTTTTGCTCAACTTATTACTACTGTCATTTCTTGATTGTTGCTCAACGTATACACTAATTCGTGATATTAATGTGTTTTACGTAATGGAATTCAAAGATAAGTATTAACTCACAAGTCCATTCACACACATATAAGTTTATATCGGTAATTCTAATTTTTTTATACATGTAAATGGACTAAATTAACTTTTTATGGCCGGCCACATTATGGCCATTTAGCATCACTCATTAAAAAAATATCTAATGAGCCATTAGGCTTTGAGCACCGTCTTAAATCATGATCTCGAAAGACCACCTCTGATGTTTGAGTACTATTTCGACTGAAGCCATAACTGGATTTTAAGCATCATCTCATCTAGAGTCTGGTCAATCTTCTTTGACTCACGGATATCATTTCATTTGAAGCTTCAAAGATAGAACTAATTGAGGTCTAAGCATAGCTCATTTGGTGCTACACATGGTCACGTCTGAGTTCTAACCATTTTCTCCTATGTCATTTAACAAATCACACTATAAATAACTTATTTTTAAGGATATAAAAATCGAGATGCAATTACTTGAGTTGGGAATTTTTAAAAATAGTAACAACAATTTAAGACGTAAAAGAAAACGTTTCTAAATTAATGACAAACTAATTTCATCTTCTGCTATTTTAGGACCGTTCTATTTGCGTCATCTAATTTTAGTTGGGACACAAATAATAAGGACGTGTTTTGAAGCATTGGTGGTATATTTAAACAATTAAATAGTCAAATATGGAAAGTATATTCCATGCAGGTTCAATTTGTCAATCCCAACAAATAAATAGGGTATCTTATTCTTATATATATGTCGACTGCATTGCCTGAATATTTAAGTATAGCTTGGCTATATATAGAAGCAGCAGCATACCCATAGTGCCATTAAACAAACCACAGAGCTTATGGCTGCAGTAAATTCAGAAACCTAACGACATCACATATAATTGATTAAGTTATTCAATTTAATTTGGTTTGGTAACATAAACTTGTATTCCAACTATGCAAAGTTAGAGGTGTTAACAAATTTGTATTAATGCATAGGAAATTGAAATTTCATCTAATATTCATTTCCATTTTGAATACTTTTAGTAATCAATTTTCACCAAAGTTGTGTAGAATTTATTGTATTGAATTATAGTAGAATTTAAACAATAACTTAAATATATCCTCCTGGACGCCCGCAAAGTTATTGACTTAGTGGTTGGAAACTTATTGCATTTTAATTATGTTATAAGAAGGAGAGTATCTCATGAATTGAATTGTTCTCATCAGTTTAGCCGAAAATGAGATGAATTAAAGATTACGAGCTTTCAAATTTATATTTTTATCTAGTTCTATATACTGCATGCACTCTAAAACGATCTTTGAATTCGAACCAAAATACTCCTTTTTATTTGACATCATTATCATTGGACTGTTTTGAGAATTTGCACCATTCACAACTGAAAAAACTGGACGATTAATGATTAATTTTCGAAAAGACAAAATAGACAATTATTTTGTTATGATTGCTAAAGTGAATTAATGTTTGTTTTCCAATAAAAAATTATAAATGGTGTTGTTCAGAATGTAGTTTATGAATGCCAACGTCTTCTTCTTTTTCTTTTTCTTTTTCTTTTTCTTTTTCTTTTCGAATTTCTTGGGATTGCATTACCCAGACTCCCACATGTTTTGGAACTGACGTGGCACAAGTAATCCCTTCTTTATTTTATGATAAATAAATCCCCAACGTCATTTTGCTCCTGCTCCTACGATAAATTGGACCACTATTATTAAATTACATAAGTCAATAATGTCATACACTTATTTAATAGGAGTAATTCTCAAGCAACACTATAAATCGAAAGAATTATTAATATATATTATCTCCGTCCCATAAAAATAGGAACAGTTTCTTTTTTATCAGTCCCATAAAAATATCTCATTTCAATTTATGGAAAATTCTCCCTAATTCATACTTATATATATAAATTATTTACAACTTATATCACTATGGTCTACCATTACATACTAATAATAATATGAGTCATACTATCAACTTAGCATTACACTTTGGAAGGCAAGAAGCCTATCAAAAGCTGGCAGATTGGTGCTTATCAAATCAGTTCTCAATAGTATCCCGATGTACTATCTCAACTTGTTTCATATGCCCAAAAAGGTGGTCAATCGCATTATTCAACTGCAAAGAAGATTCTTTTGGGGTAAGAAAGAAGGAGAAAAGGGGGGCTGCCTCATTTCATGGGAGACTATTCAAAAGCCAATGAGCCAAGGAGGCTTGGGAGTAGGCGATATCCTAATTAAGAATGCCTCTCTTCTTTTCAAATGGTGGTGGAGGTTTGCTGACAACCGAAGAACACTTTGGAAAGAGATTGTTTAATCTAATCATGATACCAGACACCTTGAGGATTTTCAAAGAATGAATAACAAGAACCGATCATGTGTTTGGGGGCAGATCACAGACTTTAGAAGCTTTAGTAAGGAGGTACAAGAAATGCCTTCGAAAGGCATTCGGATGAAGATCGGCAATGGGGCTCACACGAGGTTTTGGTTTGATAATTGGGCAGGGATGAATAGTCTTCGACTTAGCTATCCCAAGTTATTCATATTGTCTACACAGAAACAAGATCTTGTTCGAGAAATTGGCACATGGGTGAATGGGGAGTGGAAATAGGCCTTCAATTGGAGATGAAATCTTTTTGAGTGGGAAGAAGAATCCTTTAGAGAAGAAGCGACTCTTATCAACGCCGTGATTCGAGAAATCTTTTTGAGTGGGAAGAAGAATCCTTTAGAGACCTTATCAACGTCGTGAATCTTACAAAGCTGTCCGAAAACGTAAATGACAGGAGGGTGTCGTCGAGTGACTTATCAAATTCCTTCTCGGTGTCTGACTTTGGTCTGCAGGTTACCAAGATCATGGAGGACGAGAGCTCACCACAAGTTCAAAGGAGGCTCGCATGGAGAAATATTGCTCCTCCAAGAGCACAACTTCAAGTATGGTTTCTTCTTCAAGGAAAAATCAACACTAAAGAGAGGCTTTTCAGACTGGGAGCAGCTAGAATTGAAGATGATCGATGCATTTTGTGCAAAGAATAGACTGAAACTGTTGAACACCAGTTTTTTTGCTGCAAATCATCGAGCAATCTCTGGTATCACTGGTGCAAATGTTGGGATTTATCATTTTGTCTTCCCAAAGATCCAAAGACATGTCTGCTTTCTTGGGTGGTTACTCCGTTCAAAAGATTTGATAAGCGGTTGTGGACCGCCATGTTTTATGTCATCGCGTGGACAATTTGGGATATTAGAAACAAAATGGCATTCCAAGATTTTAAACCTAACTAGGAGTTCGAGAAGAAGCGACTCTTTTGGCGCCTTGGAACTTGGGCGAAAGGATGGTGTCCGGATTTTCCCTTTGCACCGGAGTTGTTAGAAGATGACTTGAAGGTTATCAGAGGCTGGGCAGGAACAAGAGCTCCACGAATAGGTAGGTTGTGCTGACTTTTTTTTAATTCCTGGCTCTTGATGTTTTTTCCTTCTTTTGTGGCTTTGTTAGGGGTTTTGGCTCGGTGAGAGGATGGTTGGTTTGTTGCTTTGTTGGGGCTGCTTTGTTGGGTAGTTTTTTACTTGTTTTGGATCCCTTTTTTTCATTTATTTCCCTTTTTTTTGGATCATTCTCATCATATCACTTATTTTACTAATTATGCATTAATTTTTATGTAGTCCTAATGTCTCTATTCATCCTACATCGATAGTGGGTCCAAGTGGAGTAGTCCACAACCACCCCGAATGATTATTATGTCCTTTATTATCGAAAAAATTCAATTAAATTCACTTTGGATCTTCGTACGTCATCCATCTATTGCTAATGACAATCGTTGCATTGCATCTACCTTCTAACGTCTGCAATGACTTTTTTTTACCGTATCTAACCTTGTTTCTTGAATCACCATTCCCACATATGGAGTACTCACTTCGTTTCATAGTAGAGAAGTCATTTTGCTATTTTGGCACGTTCCATAGTAGTGGAGTCATTTTCATTTTTAGTAGTAAAAATCAATACTTTTCTTCTCACTTACTTTACTCTGTTTACTTTATTCTCTTTTTATCTCTCTACCTTTTTTCGTTTCCTACATTTTCTTAAATTGAGTTCGAAAAGAAACGCTTCCACTTCCGCATATGTATTATTTATCTTTATGAATAGCAACGTATTTAATCGGACCATAGGTTTATGTTATTTTTTATATCCTGTGCCGATGTCGACAAAAAAAGTTATAGTAGTCATTAATTGATTGATTAATATTTTATACTGTATGATAGATACGTGCGTGTGTTAACCTTTCAACCTTATAAATGCCACCCTAAGTCCTACCTAACATGTTCGAATCAAGTTTATTTTCCTATCTATGAAATCTAATCTGGCTGAGTTGGTGCTTTCATTATTTTAATACTCCGTTTGAATGTCTCGTTGCTTTCCCAACACAACATTATCCTTTGCGCTTTATTTTATTTTCCCATCAAAGAGTATTTATTTGCTCCTTATTTTTAATTAATTGTTTGTACGAAAATATATAATATGAATTTTTTTTGGGTAGACAAACGATGAAGTTAGAACCATACACCTCGTTATTATAGATAGGAGATCGCACTATTGGTATTTTCAAATAAATGTATACTAGTATTAATTGGAGTATATATATACGGCTGACTTCTTTAAATGAAGAGGGTGCATATATTCTAGATATATTATGCATAAAATAAAAAAATTTCCAAACAAATATATAAGACTATTAATTTAAATAAATGGCTGGATCCATGCTTTAATATTGTCTTTGCATTTACTATTAATTTTTAACTAGTGATTAATAAATCAAATAGATTCAACTAAGAATCGACATGTTGATCAGTCTGATTTAATTAGAAAAATCATTGATATATGGATCGTTGTAAATCGTGAAAACCGATCGGTTTGACCATTAATTAAAATAATTTTTATTAATTAGAAACACACAGTTCGTGTGATGTTTGATCAAGAAAATTATGGTAATTGTTAGTATGTCTCGAGTCTTTATAGTTTGCCGCTAGCCGAACGAGGGTTTCGAAATTGTTAGTATGCCTTAATTTTGTATTGGGCCTATTTATATAGAAGTCGGGCGCATAACTCTGTAATCCGAAAACAATCTGAATAACATCCGTTCTCTGTTTCCGCCTATGGACGTAGCCAACGCAACGTTGGTGAACCACGTAAATTCTGTGTCTCTTTACGTTACTGTTTATCTCGATTACACAATTGCTCTATTATGTTATAACAACAATTATGACATAAAATACTTTTCCAAAACATTGGTAGTTTAAAATTTTCGGAATTGATGTTTCATTGATTCTTCATCCAAACTCACTACCTGATCTAAATGTTGCATGTCGCCATCATCAATTTCTTCCTCTCATTTGATGCTAGCTCATCACCCTAATATTTAGACGTTCATTTTAAAAAATATTTGAAGATGATCAATAATTATTCTTTATCTATCTCGTGATGACTCAATCTTATCAAATAGAGGAGAAACGTTTTGGCAACTGATTATGTATTTCCTCGTTCCAACATTTCCGAAGTTGCTCGCCATGATTTCCCAAATTATAAATACTAGTACCATTGATTTCAAACACGCTATTTTAGAGCATCCGTAACAGCGGACTAAAGGTAGAACTAGCGGCTAGGGCGTCGGGACGTCCACTATTGCGTTAAGCTAACGCGACAGACGTCCTGAGGTAGGATGAGCACTCACCCGCCTCCCTCCACCGTTAGCCGATCGCTAGTCCGCTATTGCGCGGACAACAATCGACTAGCCGAATTTTTATTTATTTATTTATTTTTATACCCGATATTTACAACTCATTGCATTTCATTTTTTCATAAGTGCCAACAACTAAAATGAATTAATCGTATTTGTGAATTTGTTTTATTGGCTATGGCGTCGATTAGTCCTAGCGATGTGGCATGATGTGGTTAGTCCTAGTGACGTGACATAATGTGTTTTTGATTATTGGTTAGTCCGCCGTGTGTATGCTCTAATTAAATAACCTTTCTCTCTCTTGTGGGAGCTTCTTTTCTTGACAATTTTGGAGCCTGTTTTTGGTACGAGATGTATAATTAAATCAAAGAGTAAAAAAAAGGTACATAGTGCAGAGAACATGAGAACAAAGCAGACTTCTAAAAGCTTACAGTGAAGGTCCATACCTCGTTTAAAATATGACAATTATTAAATCAATTCCATAGTCAATTTAGTGTAAATTAGCCAATCATAACATCTCTCCAACTAGGTTTGAGACTTCAAAAATTTACTAAAATATTTTCTATATTTCATTAACTTCGAAAATGGTATACCAGTCCACATCTTTCCACTCCCATCCCAATTAGTGAGATCAGTTTGAAAATGGCAATACATTATTAGTGTCGACTTCCCACACTGTCAATGAACAATAAATGGATAGTCCAACCGTACGTACCAAAATAAATAAATATATTAATTTTGGAGACATAATGCAACACAATGTACAAAAGTTATTTAAGAATTGGGAACTGCTCAATAACCATATGTGGATAGTGTGCAGTTCAAATATTGGCTCTTACTCTTCACAAAGGTACAATACTATACAACACCCCTTTCTTTACTGCCATAAAACTTCAAAAAAGCACAGGCATGCATTTTCCAGTCAAACCACTACTCTCCTTCTTTAATTTTTTTAAAAATAAAATAAAAAAAGGAAAAACTCTTACACATATTTTCTGAATTTCTGTAACGCTGAACATGGATAGGTCATGCACTTTTCTGGAATTCTATCAACTTCAACACTTTATTTTCTAGACGACACCATTTAGCCTTTGCCATGCAACGAATCCTAGCCACTTAGTCTGTGTAGTAGCCACCAGCACATACACATATATAGTGTTTCTTGTCTACACATACTTATTTATTCAAATTCCCTATAATTTTTCTATATTCTATCCAAACCAAAAACTATTACATGTAGATAAAAAGTCAATCAATGCACCAGGGCCTAATTAAATCATACATGCATGCTTTTACATTTATTTATAGGGTAATTTGTCTATTAATTCCTAAATTTTAGTCAAATGCTAGTTTTGCATGCCACCTCTAAACTATTGATTTGTTCATATAACTAAATTATTATTTTATTAATCAATCAAAATTTCAACGATGACTGACTAACATATGTGACACTATCAGACGTTAACTAAAACGATGTCCCATTATAAGCAGCAAAACAATGTTGCAATATTATAAAATTAACAGCTTTATCTGTTGAATTAGGATTATATTTTAAAAAATGGACGGGGAAGAGAAAATGAGAAACAAAATGTAAGGGAGTACGACAAATGAATTATTTAATTTAGTGGTATAATATATTACTACATAAGGCCATCCGCAACACTGTCTCTTATCCGTCTTTTAACCGTCTCATCTCTTCACTATTCATGGGCCCCATTGTACTTTTCAACCCATCTCTTAACTAAGAGACATCACCTGTAACCCTCCATCTCTTAACCATCCCATCCCTTAACTATTCATTCAATTTCATTTTTTATTTTATTTCTAACAAATTCAATTAATAAAAACACAATTTATTAAATAAAATAAAATTACAATTTAAAATCTTAAAAAAATTTAAAAAAAACACATAATTAAAATCTAAAAAATAAATAAAAAGACATAATTTAAATTACTAGAAATTAAAAATTACACACTTAAAAACTACTCCGCCAGTGAATCATCCCCCGAAGGCAGTGGTGGTGCGCTCAAGCTACCTGGAGGCGGAATATCAATTTGTCTTGCTAGATACTCAATTCCGGTAAGATGGGTTTGATATTAGGGAGGCGTCATGCGGGAAGTGTCAGACATCATGGCGACCAAGTACAGGGACATTAGGCTGTTCGAGCCCGAGCCCGCCTGGCTTGATTTGCCTCGGCCCCTCCTCCCTCTTGCCGCCTTCGCTGCCTTGGTCCCCTGCGGCCGACAGCGCCCACGGGAGGACCCCCTGCATCGGTGGTCGTGCCCTCAACCTCATGTGAGGCAAACTCTTGTGCGGCGCTGCCTGAACCGCCCTCACTAGACAAGTATTGGCCACCCGCCGTGTACTTCGTGTGTTTCGAGGTTGAGCCTGTGCTGGACTGGACACCGCCAGCCCACCTTTCCTCGTCTCTGACCACCTCCCAAACATCGACATGTTTGAATTCTTTGTCGTTATCGTAAAAAAAAACTCGCAAAGCCGCTCTCAGAATGTCAGCTCCACTGGCTCCGCTTTGGTAATTCGCCGCTTCATTCTTGTAGGTCCCGCAAAATTTTTTGACTTCTCTGTCGACTCGGTCAAAATGACTGTGGAGCATCTTCAATGTGCGCCGGCGGGACCCCTTTGGCTTAATCTCGTTGTAGGCGTCGATGACCTTTTCCAAAAACACTTTCAGGTTTGTTGATTCCCGACGATGGGATCGTACGAGACGCTGACCCAGGCGTTGTACAGAGCCACCGTGTCCTTGCGGCTGTATGGATGACGGCCTACATCCTCCTCCTCCTAGGCCGCCTCCTCCTCTTTCTCCACGGCGTCGAATGCGCGAGCCATGGAGCTTCCACCGCCTCGTCCTCCTTCCGAATTGGGTTCATCCGGATAATCCTCCTTAATTTGGGATAATCCCTGTGAATACCTCGGCACGGAGGGATGAGCGTATGTATCCACATCAAAATGAGGTGGTTGGTACGCCGCCGCCGGCGACGAGCCTTGGGTGCCCGACGTCGATGAACCGGAACCAGAACCACCCAAGACATTGTACATGCCCCCAGTCGCCAAACGCGTTTATGTCAAAGCCGTCGGAGCCGCCAGAGTTTCCGTCGCCGGACATTTTTGTGATGAAAATTGGAGAGGTGAGATGAAAATTGGAGAGGAAATGGAGATTATTTGAGAAGAATAGGTGTGTGTTTGTGTGTATAATGAGGATGAAAGAGGAGTATTTATAGAATAAAAAAAGAAAAAATAAATAAAAAAATAACCGTTGAACGGTCATATGACCGTTTTTTATTTTTTTTATTTATATTTTTTATTAAAATCAATTTTTTTTAAAAATGATTTATTGCATCAGCGTGACGACACCCACTCGCGGGCCGACGAGTGGGCGTCACGCCTAGCGCCATAGCGCGCCACGTGGCTCTTGCGCCTGGCGAGCTGGCGCGCCAACCGTCTCGCTGGGACGAGACGCTCGCCGAGACCGGGATGAGACGCGAGGCTGCAACGCCGTCTCGATGTCGTCTCGTCTCGCCGAGACGAGATAGAGATGACAACGAGACGCGTTGCGGATGACCTAAGTTAGTCATATAAATTAATATAAATGCAGAATTTAACAAAAAATTACTCCGTATGAATTTATAGGCAAATATCCTATTTGATCAAAATTCAAATTAATTCTAGTAGACTTTTTATATACGCACAAGTATGCAACGATGTCACGTCGTGTACAATCTACTCAGTGTAAGAGAGTCATATGTAGTAATATTTTTAATGTGATTCTTACATTTGGTTTTTGTAATCGTAGATAAAGAGCCAATTTTCTTCATTGTGTCAGGACCGCCTTATAAAGTGTCATAACAAAAGGTATCCACAAAAACTAAATAGCTTACATTATTGGCAAATTTTCTTTATATCTATCTAGCTTCTTTTATGTTTACAAATTATTTTGTCTGCATGCAATTTACTCATATACTACTAGTACTATAATTCAAGAATGAAAATTGTGTAGCATGGTGGTAGCATCAAAGTTATTAATTTAAAAAAAATGGGGCATCTAGTATATATATTATAAAATAGTAGGAGTACTAGCTAGTGGAGTATTTTATATTTGAGGGATGAAAACAGTGAGCTATAGAAAGATTTCCAGATATAGAAAGTGTAGAAAAAAAGTAAATCATACACACAATTATACAGAAGTGAGATTTTATTTGTTGGGGGGCTTGCAGGATTTCAAGTGGGGACTGGGGACTGCTGGAGAAATGTCTCAAGTTATATCATACGACATTAAATTTTGGCTGCCCGATTCTTCAATTCATGAATTATTTATGTTTTAGATAAGATACATGCATGTCTAAATGTAATAGTATTTCCTATTTTCGTCCCTGTTACTACAACAAATTCAAATCCACCAGCAAAATATTTTAATACTATCATACTCCGTATTATATTTATTGCAACAATTACAAGCCAATAAACAAATACACTTGTATGATTGTGACACATTAAACAGAAGTGCAGCAAACCATATAATGCACTCACAGTGAGCGCAACATAATGAAATATCACATAAACACATTGATACCAGTAATAAAAGGATAAAACTGAATCACACCACAACCAGGGACGGAGCTAGGAATTTGTATGAAATGGGGGCAAATTTACATATGAAGGAATTTTAAAATTTTGGGGAGGGGCAATTAGTAGAAGATTAAAAGAAATTAATTTAAAATGGATATATAAATACATGGGACGAAAAACATGAGGTGGGGCAATTGCCCATCTTTAATAACATATAGATCCGCCCCTGACGACAACCACAAAGGGTGAAAGTTGAAACATAATCAACAGAAGAAAAAGCAAAAGCAAAGAGATCCATAGAGAGAAGTTATACAATAAGAGACGACAAAAGTGAACGTAAGAGTGTGTGTTTGTGAAAAAGAGTTTTTAGTAGCATAAATTGTGAGCCGAGCATGATTTTGAAGAATCAATCGAGTCTGTTAAAAATGGGTTACTCATTCTCTTAAACGGCCTTGTAAGTTGGGAGAGTTATCCACTGATTTATAGAAGAGTCAGACCACTATTTTATCGATGTGAAACAATAAAGGAAACCAATATACCCGACAATGTGTCGGGTGGGATGATCATCAGACTTCCACACTAACTACATAGATTCAATCACTGACTTGAGTCCACTTTGATACTTATGTCATTTCTTACTCCATCTTCTACTACATACACGGAAACAGAAACATGTGTGTATGTAGTGGAAGCTGGAGTAGGAAATGACATAAGTGATCCTAAATGGACCATCCGCCACCATCTTAAGAGGTTTTATAAGAGGGAGTTATCCAGAGAAGGAAGTCATAATCACAGGATGGTTTTCAATAGAATGTAGATTTTGAATGGATTTGATAAAATTGAATATGAGAGCAAGCTATGGTGTAAATTGAATATATGTGTATATGGATATTTATGTGAAGAGTGGGGAAAAAAGCAAAAGAAAATGTCTTTCTCAAGCACGGATCCCAATGGAATGCTGGAACGATGCCCAGCATTGCTTGCTGGAACAGGAACTCATTCTTTTTGTATCTCCACTACATAGAGAGATACTCCTACAAAACAAAAACAAAAGATACAACAGACTCTTGGATTTTCGCTTAGATTTCGTCTCTCCTCCTATAAAACAAAACACACCTCCCATCCCTCATTTCAATTCACAAAGAAATACTCCATCATTAGTGTATTCGTTTCCAATCATTGACATGCTTCCTTGCTCCATCTAAACAAGCAAACATGGCTGATGAAAGCAACAACAGCAATTGGTTGGGATTCTCTCTCTCAGCTCCAAGCATGGACGACCACCCCTCCTCTAACGCCGTTACCACTCCCGCCCCCATCAACTTCAACTACCCCGGCTTCTGCTACGGCGACGCCCCCAGCTTCTACTCCCACTTAACCGTCATGCCTCTCAAATCCGACGGCTCCCTTTGCTTGATGGAAGCCATCAACCGCTCTCAGCCACAAGGTGCCTTTCTCAGATCTCAATCCCCTCTCCCTTTGCATGTCTGCTTATATTTGTATAATGAATGTGTTACTGCATTGACTACAGCTCCGAAGCTGGAAGATTTCTTCGGAGTGGGCCATCCCCATCACTACGAAGGAGGAATGGCGCTGAGCCTCGACAGCATGTACTACCACGCCAACACTCAACCCACCGCGACCGATTTCCTCAGCTCCGACCACCTTCACCTCCAGGAGTATCCACTTTACTACGCGCCGCCTGACCACGCTTCTCCGCCCGACCAAATATCCGGTGGAGAGGCGTATAATGAGCTGCAGACTCTAAGCCTTTCGATGAGCCCCGGCTCGCAGTCCAGCTGCGCCACCGCCCCTGTTGCCTTAGTCAGCTACGACAACAAGAAAAGAGGGCAGGAGAAAGTCGATCAGAAGCAGATCGTTCACCGCAAATCCATTGACACATTCGGCCAGAGAACCTCTCAGTACAGAGGCGTCACCAGGTAATAAATAAACCCCTATTTTTCTTTTCTTTTTTTTTTTTTGTCAAAAACTATACTAATATGAATGGTTCAAAATCAGACATCGATGGACTGGGAGATACGAAGCTCATTTATGGGACAACAGTTGCAAGAAAGAAGGCCAGAGCAGGAAGGGAAGGCAAGGTTAGTGTAATGTAATTTGTTCCATTCTATTAGAATATGTTTATTAGTAATAATCATGGGACTGACTTATATCCTATTTTATTGGCATTCAAATTGGTGTGGGGCGATGCGGACGAATTCTCCTTTTGCAGTTTACCTTGGTAAAATGAGTTTAGTACTTAATTGTTATTGTGAAATGCTATTTTGAGTGTGGAGTGTTTCTTGTTATAGAGTGTGATTTATGTTTGGCAATTCAGGAGGGTATGATATGGAACAAAAAGCTGCCCGGGCTTATGATTTGGCCGCACTCAAGTACTGGGGACCCTCCACACACATCAATTTTCCGGTCTGTCTTGACTTTACTCTCTCTTCACTTTTTATGTTACCATTTTGTCTTTCTTTTACTAACACATCACATCGCAGTTGGAGAATTACCAACAAGAGCTGGAAGAAATGAAGAACATGAGCCGCCAAGAATACGTTGCTCATCTCCGGAGGAAAAGCAGTGGCTTCTCTAGGGGAGCTTCCATCTACAGAGGAGTCACAAGGTCTAGACATGTCCTGTTTTTTCTGGACTTGATAATTTGGTGTTCTTGATATGTGTATTGTTATTTAGCAGACATCATCAACACGGTCGCTGGCAAGCCCGCATCGGCCGCGTCGCCGGCAACAAGGATCTCTATCTCGGCACATTCAGTGAGTTGGAACTTGGAAATCATTGTTACATTCTCTTCTTCAAACTGCGTTACCTTATTTTTGTATTATCAATAGGTACGCAGGAGGAGGCTGCGGAGGCGTACGACGTCGCGGCCATCAAGTTTAGAGGCGTGAACGCGGTGACGAACTTCGACATCACGCGCTACGACGTGAAGAGGATCATGGAGAGCAACGGCCTTCTCCCTGGTGAAATGGCGCGACGGAACAAAGAGATTGTCGTTGTCACGGCCTCTTCTTCGAACGACAATAATGCGGTTGTTGTGGCCAAGGAGTGTGAGTGGAGAGTGGCGCTGCCTAATGGCATGGGCGAGGCGGGGAAGATGTCCCTTGCCAGCTCGAGGGAGGGCAGCCCGGACCGGAACAATGTGCTTCCCCTCCAATTTCCTGCCCTGCCTAACAAGTTTTTCCCCTGCCCCACGGGGGGCGAGGGCGCGGCCGCTTGGATCCCTGCTGCCGGCCCAATGCGGGCCCAAGTGCCGCTCTTCTCTGCCTGGGCTGCGGATATTAAGTGACACGTCTTCGTTGTTGGGATGGATGTGTTTTGCTTGTACAAAAAGGAAATATTATCTCAAGGCAAATTAAGGGGTGGTTTGGTTTGATGTAGGATTATTAATGTTCTTAGCAATTTGTGTAGGAAGGTCCAAACTTTTTCCACTAAACCGGTTTGGACAGCTTTCAATGAAATTAATGGGCTTTTTGTGAATGATGATTAGATTTAAGCTCCAAGAAGAGAAAGAGAACTTTTACTTTTGTAAGAATGATTCTTTGACTTGGCCATAACTACTAGTACCAAAAAAATCAATTTCTCTAGTTTGGTGGAGCTTTCCATGCAGAGTAATAATTTCATCTTCTTTCTTTTATGAAAACTGGTTTTGGCATTTAAATCATGGTGACTTTTGTGCTGTCTAGTCATATTCAGAGCCCCTACAAGGAGTTATCCATGGGAAATGTTTCCTCAGACCAAACATGATTATTTCAGGAATTAAAATGTTGATTAAGAGTACTCTATTCATTCCATGTTAATGGAGTCATTTTTCTATTTTAGGAAATTTCAAGTTAATTGAGTCATTTCTATTTTTTTAAAAAGTAATTCTCCTTTTTACTTTATTCTCTCTTACTTTACTCTCTCTTACTTTTTTCACCATCAATTTAACACACTATTCATAAACTTCGTATAGAAGAGAAATACCTCCGTTAACAAGAAATGGAGGGAGTAATTACTAATTGTGTGGCCAATGGTAAAAAAAGGGCATTGAGAGTGGTGTCCAATTTGGGTAGATATGTTACTGTAGGGTGAGAATGATGCATGTATGAAAGCCTAGATTTTTGCAGGCAAATGCAAGATATGCTGTCCAATTGCAGAGTGTGATTGATATTCATTGCCCTATCATTACATTTACAACTACCCCATGAAGGTTTTACTCAAAGCTTGGTAATATTATTGCAACTGATGGGGTGCGTACTAAACAAGCCCAACAGCAATGACGGCCCATCAGCCCAAAGCCCAAGGAAGAGTATGAGTTCGGCATTACCAAAGAGTTCGGCCTCAGCCTACAGCTCGGTAAAAGCCAACCTATCAAGCTCTGCTCTCAGGTCGGCATCAAGCTCTACTCTCAGATCGGCAACCAAAGCAGGAGTATGAGTTCGGCATTACCAAAGAGTTCGGCCTCAGCCTACAGCTCGGTAAAAGCCAACCAATCAAGCTCTGCTCTCAGGTCGGCATCAAGCTCTACTCTCAGATCGGCAACCAAAGCAGTTCGGTCTCAGTATTCGACCGAACAAGGAGTTAGTGGACCCATACAGGATGTCCAACACACCCACTACCACGTGGTGTCAACTCAGGCCACGATCGTAGGCCATGACCTACGCTACATCCACGATCTTAGGCCATGACCTACACGACATCCACGACTTAGGGTGGTGATGCAAGCCACGATCTTAGTCCAAGATATAAATGGAACTTAGATCTGATATGAGAAGGTTAAGCTCTCTAGAGATAAAACACCATATAGCAAATAGCAAGTTTGTATTTGTAAGCTGTAGAAAACAGATCAAGCAATACAATCTTGCCCTCCCTTTTTCCCGTGGACGTAGATTTACTTCAGTAAATCGAACCACGTAAATTCTTTGTGTCTGTATTTTCATTCTCTACCAGCATTTGCTAACATCAAAAATTCGCGGATCCATCACTGGCGCCGTCTGTGGGAAGCAGAGAACAAAATTTGTGATAAAGCGAATTTTTGATCCATTTTTTTCCACCCAAAAAATGCATACCAGATCGCAGAGTACCCGTATTCCTGCCCGTGAGAACCAGGAGGAAGCCAATCCATCCCATAGGTCTGGAAAACAGCCTAGGGATAAATCCACCACCAGTTCTCATGGCGAAGGAACAGGCCGCTCCAAAAATCGTCCCACTGAGTCTTCCCAGCAGCCTGATTTGAATGAGGCTGTCAAGCTGTTCTTGGCTGAGAAGCAGGATGAGTTCTTAGCCTTCCTGCAAAAGAGCCAAGAGCCGAAGACGAAAGCGGAGGATTCTCCTTCCTCATCCAGACATGAAAGTCACTACCGCAGTAGTGCCGTGTCTTCCAGGAAGAAGAATCCTCAACCCCGACATATTCCTGCTCTTCCTCGGTACCGGAATCACAGGAGAACTCAATCTCCTCCATACCGACGAGATATCGGATTCGCCGTGTACGGAGCACTGAAGACTCCGTTCTCGGACGACATCACCCGAACTCCCCTACCGCAGAACTACCGAACTCCGTCGATGACTTACGACGGGCTCGTGGACCCTCACGATTTCTTGGGGCGCTATCAGTATAACATGGCGAACCAGGGTCTCAACGAGGTCCACATGTGCAAGCTGTTTCCCGAGCTGCTCATCGGGAACGCGAGAAGGTGGTTCGATAGCCTCCCCCAGGGCAGCATCAGATCTTACCGAGATCTAATGGATGCCTTCCACAGGAGGTTCTTTCAGAAAGCGGAAGCCCGAATCACTTCGGCTCAGCTGCTTTCCATTCGTCAAGGTCGCGACGAAAAAATCAGCGACTTTATGACAAGATTCCACAAGGAATGCCTGCAAGTAGACGATCTCAACGATCTGCTTGTCATCTCGGCATTCCAAAATGGAATCCTGCCCGGAGCTCTCTACAGGAAGCTCGTTGAGTGCGGTCCGCAGACAGCTCAGGAAATGTGGGACATTGCGGACCAGTACTCCCGGGCCGATGAGGCAGACCGTCGCAAACGGTCGTTAGACAGCTCATCGTCCCGAGGAGACAGGAGGAAGCCCGATCATAGCGATCAGGGACATCCTCGCCGAACTCCTTTTGGCGATCAGGGACATCCTCGCCGAACTCCTTTTGAAAGGATTCAAAGGACTCCGGTGCAAGACAGATTGGGACCCCGTCTCAATCCCGAGAAGCCGCCCGCTCAGTTCGTACCGCTGAACAAGCCGAGAGCGGAAATTTTCGAACTACACTCCGACCTGTTCGAAAAGCCAAAGCGGATGACGAAATCTGCCGCGCGCCGACCCCAGGATAACTACTGCTCCTACCATCAAGACCACGGTCACGATACCGAGGAGTGCAGAAACTTGGCTGCAGGTATCGATGTTCTTGTGAGGGCAGGGACATTGAAAAAATACCAAAGCAAGCAGTCAAAGAAGAATAAGAAGCAGAGAGGTGCGAACTGCGCTCCTCAGGATCCGAAAAGGCAGCCGGATCCCGAAGACGATGACGAGCCGCAATATGATGGAGTAATCCTGACTATTGACGCTCTCCCTGCCGGGAAGACCAAGTCGTCCCTGAAGTCAGAGCGCAGGGGCTCCAATCGAGAGGAGCCAACGCATAAAAGGCTGAAGCAGGACGAAGTGATTACGTTCTCGGATGCTGATCCCGTCCCGGCCATCTCTCCTCACCAAGACGCCATTGTCATCCAAGCCGGAGTGGCAAACAAACTGATCCACAGGGTGTTTGTGGATACAGGAGCGTCAGTCAGCATTCTTTTTAAAGAGTGCTTCGACAAACTAGAAGTGGACCCAGCTCGGCTCAGCCCGGCTCCGCTTCCCCTGAAGAGCTTCGCCCAGGAGGACACCCGCCCTGAAGGTATTATCAGCCTTCCGATCACGGTGGGGAAAGCGCCTACTAGCTCCAGTACGATGATTGAGTTTTTCGTGGTAAAAGCTCGGTCCCCGTACAACGTCATCCTGGGAAGAGACTGGCTCAACACAGTTCGGGCCGTTTGCTCCACCTATCACCTCACCATCAAGATCCCTACTAAAGGAGGGATAGCGGTCATCCGAGGTGACCAAAAAAGAGCAAAGGAATGCCTGCAAATTGCGCTTAGAAGTGCCGAGCAGTCAGATCGGCACCACCAAGCATAGCAATCACAGCAGCCGGAGTCAGAGGCGATGACCGAAGTCATACCGGAGCCGAACTCGATGACAGTTCAGCTGTACGAAGACGATCCATCCAGAACGGTTAAGATCGGCTTCGCGGGAACGCCTCTACTTCGGGAAAAAACCATCCAGCTCCTCAAGGAGTACAAAGACGTCTTTGCATGGTCTCCGTTGGACATGACCGGAGTGCCCCCCGAGGTAATCACTCATCGTTTAAATATTGATCCTTCGGTCCGGCCGATAAAACAGAAGCAAAGACTCTTTGCGGCAGAACGAAGTCAAGTCATCCATGACGAAGTCCGTCAATTATTGAAGGCGGATGTGTTATTCGAAGTGAAGTATCCTTCGTGGGTGGCCAATCCTGTCATGATCAAGAAAAAGGAAGGAGGATGGCGGATGTGCATAGATTTCACCGATCTAAATAAGCACTGTCCCAAAGATTGCTATCCCCTTCCGAACATAGATAAAAAAGTAGAAGCTCTGATAGGCTTTGAAATTTTTTGTTTTCTTGATCTATACAAAGGATACCATCAGGTTTTAATGGATGAGATTGACGCTTCAAAAACGGCCTTCATTACTGATTTCGGCATTTTCGCTTATAAAAAGATGCCATTCGGTTTAAAGAATGCCGGAGCCACTTATCAAAGGATGGTAGACAAGCTTTTTCGGCACCTGATTGGAAAGGAAGTCGAAGTATATGTTGACGATATAGTCGTCAAGAGCAAAAGCACCTCGGAGTACGAGCACAACCTCAAGTCCACTCTCAACGTGCTCAAGAAAGCCAACCTCAAACTTAATCCCCAAAAGTGTACCTTTTTGGTAGATTCGGGAAAGTTTCTGGGTTGTTGGGTTTCAAAAGACGGACTCAAGGCAAACCCCTCAAAAGTTCAAGTCGTTCAGAACATGGCAATGCCGAAGTCCATACATGACGTGCAAAGGCTAACCGGATGTCTAGCCGCACTGAGTCGATTCCTTTCCCAAGCAGCCGAAAAGCAACTGCCGTTCTTCAAGGTGTTGAAAAAGGCACCAAAGTTCGAGTGGGGAGCCGAGCAGAAAAAGGCCTTTGACGAGCTCAAAAGTTATCTAGCCGAGCTTCCTATTCTCTCTGCTCCAGCCGAAGCCGAAGTACTATTCTTATACTTAGCGGCATCGGATCAAACCATCAGCGCGGGGCTTGTACGAGAAGAAGGCCTAAAGCAGTTTCCCATCTACTTTACAAGCCGAGCATTAAGAGGTCCAGAAACAAGGTATCAACCTCTGGAAAAAATTGCTCTGGCGTTAGTAAATGCAGCAAGGAGACTGCGGCCATACTTCTATGCTCACAAGGTATGCGTCTTAACCGATCTACCTCTTCGGCAAGTTTTGACCAAGCCAGAAGCATCAGGCAGAATCGCCAAGTGGGCTATAGAGTTGGGAGAGCACACAATTGAATATCTACCTCGGAAAGCCATCAAGGGACAAGCCTTGGCAGATTTTCTTGCAGAAGCGAAGTTCGATCAAGCAATTCCTGTTATTGCCGAACAGAAGAATTCTGCCAATGCCGAACTAGCACAGCCCTTGGAATCCGAAGTAGAGCCGCCGGACTGCTGGAGCGGATTCGTAGATGGAGCTTCAAACAAGATGGGAAGTGGAGCTGGTATTTTACTTGTCGCTCCCGACGGACACGAGGTAACCTACTCACTTCGTTTCCTATTCCCCACTACTAATAATGAAGCCGAGTACGAAGCCCTCCTGGCCGGACTCCAGTTAGCGCAAAGTCTGCTCGTCAAATCTCTCAAAGTCCATTGTGATTCACAAGTCATAGTAAATCACATGTTGGGTACAAGTGAAGCTCGTGACGAGAGAATGAAGAAGTATTTGGACAAAGCGCGAAGCATCAGCCGGAGTTTCTCCTATTTTCGGATAATCCGCATTCCTAGAGCGGAAAATAGCCGAGCAGATACCTTAAGTAAGTTGGCCTCAGATCCGAGCTCAAAGGCGGAAGAATTAATGCATCGAAGCATTGATGAAGCCGAGGTACATTCAGTATCCAGCTCGCCGAACTGGATGACGCCGATCTTGCAGTATCTGGATCAAGCACAATTGCCCGAGGATAAGAGAGAAGCTCGGAAGATCACGTGCCGAGCACTTCGGTACGAACTTCATGAAGGAGTCCTCTTTAGAAAGTCTTACCTCCAGCCGTTATTACGGTGCGTAGGACCAGAAGAGACGGACTACATCCTCAGAGAAGTTCATGAAGGATCGTGCGGTAGCCACATCGGAGCCAGAGCTTTAGCTAAAAAAGTTCTGAGATGGGGATATTATTGGCCAACCATGGTACAAGAGGCAGTGCAGCTCGTCAAGAAGTGTACGAAGTGCCAAATTCATGCAAATGTCCCAAGGATGCCGCAGACCGATCTATACACTATGCAAAGCCCTTGGCCTTTCATGCAATGGGGCATAGACATAGTGGGACCACTTCCTCAAGCTCCTCGGCAAATGAAATTCCCTATCGTTGCCGTGGACTACTTCACGAAGTGGGTGGAGGCTGAACCATTAGCTACGATAACGAGCTCAAAGGCATTGGACTTCGTCTGGAAGAACATAGTGTGCCGATTTGGCATACCCCACATCCTCATCTCGGATAATGGGACTCAGTTCACCGACAAGACGTTCAAGAATTGGTGCCAAGAGCTGAACATTCAACAGCGGTTCACTTCGGTCTCCCATCCCCAAGCAAACGGACAAACGGAAGTAACGAACCGGATTCTGGTGAAAGGGTTAAAAGCTCGGTTAGAACAAGCCAAAGGACAATGGGTAGAAAATCTCCCTCAAGTCCTATGGTCCTACCGAACTACACCCAAAACCTCCAACGGTGAAACTCCGTATAGCCTGGTGTACGGCACTGAAGCCGTAATTCCGGTGGAGATCGGCGTACCCAGTCCCCGAACTCTAAATTTCTCCTCAGAAATGAATGACGACGGACTGAGAGCAGAACTAGATCTCGCCGAAGAAAGAAGAGAATTGGCGTGCATAAAAGCAGCCAAGTATAAGGAGCAAGTAGCCCGGTATTATAACCAAAGGGTGAAAAAGCTTCAATTTCAAGTGGGAGATCTCGTCTTGAGAAACAACGAAGTAAGCCGAGCAGAAAAGCTGGGCAAACTCGAACCCACCTGGGAGGGTCCATATCGGGTGTCCGAAGTCCTCGGCAAAGGGTCTTATAAATTGACTCACATGTCAGGAGAACAAGTACCCCGAACATGGCACGTCTCCAACCTCAAGAAGTACCACTTGTAAGAGACAAAAGTCCGGTCAGTCCGTCTCGTGTCTAGTTCGGTCATAGGGGTATGTGTTTTTATTCGTTTGTTTTTTACTTGTACCTTTTACTTGTCGTTTTAAAAAAAAAGGGTTTAAAGTTTTTTTTCCTTCGTCTTTTTCATTTTTTCCCTATGTGTTTTGTCTCTATGTGCTTGTCGTCTCTTACAAATGGTACCAAGGTATATCGTTCTTTAAAGACTGATCCCCTTTTTAGATCGATTATTAAAGACTATTGTGAGTCCAAGCTTCTAAGGAGGATATAAGACCACAATTCAGCTTAACAAGCAGTCCGTCTGAAACGAACTGCAATAAGCCAACGATTGTGAGTCCAAGCTTCCAAGGAGGATACAAGACCGCAATTCAGCTTAATAAGCACTTCGTCTGAAACGAACTGCAATTAGGGAAAGTCCGATCCACGCGATAAACCTCGCCGAATTAGGACGACCAAGTTCGGTCAAAGAAGTTTACCTCATAAGACCGGGGACGACCATGTCTAGTCAAAGAGGTTTACTGCATAAGACCACTTCGGTTAACTGGGAAAGTCCGATCCACGCGATAAAACTCGCCGAATTAGGACAAGGGAAAGTTCGATCCCGGCGACAAAAATCGCCAAATTAGAACACAAACCAAGTCCGGTCAAAGATGTTTATTTCATCAGACCAAAGACGAGTCCGGTCGAAGATGTTTATTTCATCAGACCAAAGACGAGTCCGGCCAAAGATGTTTATTTCATCAGACCAAGGACCAAGTCCGGTCAAAGAAATTTACTTCATAAGACCGAGGACAAGTACGATGAAATTTTTTCGCTAAGCTGTAAATACAGTGTTAGAAGCGAAAACAAAATTTCATTTATCAAATCTTGTTCAGCATACAACTCCGCTACCCTACAAAATGGCGTTACGCTATTACAAAGGACTATTCTACTGTCCAGGGTTGCTGAAGTTAAGCCACCTATCTGCAAAATCCTCTGGAAGCCGAGTTCGGTTGTTCCGAGCAGATGAAGAATAAGCAGGTCGACGAGATGCTATCCTCGACCCAACGCCTCTTCCCCGAGCCCGAGAAGTCCTAACACCTCGGCGATGAAGAGTCTCTGCAATAAGCATCTGCTGATCTTGCTCGCTCATAGTCACAACTCCTCGGCGAATTTCAGTCCGTCCCCGTCTTGACGATTCCGGTTGCTCCTGAGCCCGTTCTCGTCTTGACGTTTCCGGCTGTTCCGGAGTTCGTTGTTGGCTGGGAGTAGGATTTTGAACAAGGGAACCAGAGGTTTGATCTGGAGTGCGAGCATCTGTTGGCGCGATATGCCGGAGGAATCTCTCAATTGAGGGACGCCGGGCAAGAACAATGTCGTACCGAGAAGCCCAGCGCCGCAATGATTTCACGACTTGTTGGCAAGCCGAGCTCTCCAGCGCATTGTTCCTCCGGAGTACATTATACTCCTCCCACAGTTCGTCAACTCGTTCCTGAACTTCTGATATGGTCATTCCCCCGCGCACACGGATGTAATCCTCATACGCAGTCCTCTCAGCAATGGCCGTATTCAGCTCGGCCTCCAGATCTTTCTTATCGGACTCTAAGTCCTTGATATCGGCCTCCAGCTTCACTAAACGAGCCAGAAGCTCGTCATTCTTCGTCTGATCGGCTATAGCTCTTCTCTCAGCTTCGTCCAAAGCCGAAGAGTACAGCCGTTTCCAGTGAAGTATCTCCATCTCCTTGGGTACAAAGCAGCTATATTAGTTCGGCAGCTATACCGAGCAGATAGTAAAATACAACAGGAATAAAGGCGAGTACGAAAAGCTATACGAAGACAAATGTAGAGAATTTTTCATTCACAAGGAAAATTTTTTACACTAAGGCTTCAAGGCCATTTTACAAGGAAGAAACTAGACTAAGAGAAGGGAGACGAAATCATACTCCGCCAGCTTCGTCTCCGGCTCCTCGGTCTGGTACAGCTTCCTTCTCCTGGGCTACCTCAGCCTCGGCCTCGCCTCCTGCCGGCCTCGCCTCCGCCTCCTGATCGGCCTCCTTCTCCGGATGCCCGGCCCGCTCGACTTCGGCCTCCAGCTCCAGCGGCTCGGCCTCACCCTCTCCGTTGTAAGTCGAAGCGGGTGAAACGGGTCCCACGGAGGCAAAGATAGCCTCCAGGTTCTCGTCCCGATCAGCTCGACAACTCCGGACTCGGTCTGCAGAAAGCAGGACCGAGGATGAAGCGAGCTCCTCAAGGAGCGGCAGATTCTGAAGCCGAGCTGCTATCTCTCGGCTGTACAGAGGCAGCACGACGTCGGCCCCCTGCTCGCCCTTATCGGCAATTAGCCTTACCAGGCTACCGACAAAGGCCGAGAACTGGCTGCTCAAAAAGAGTTTCTCCGTGTAAACACGGAGAGCCTCCCCTTGAGCAACCACAGCAGCAGCATCGCTCCGCTTCGCCTGCTCTCGCTGGATGACGAGCTGGTTTTTGGCAAACTGAGCTTCATCCTGGGCCGAAATCCTAGCAGCTCTGGCCTTCTCAAATTTAGCCTCAGCCTGTTCGGCCCGATGACAAGCAGCCGCCAACTTCCTCTGCATCTCGGCATAGTCATTGGACGCTTTGGAGAGTTCGACGGCGACGAGCTTGGAGAGCATATCGTTCCTCTGAAAATGAATAAAGAAAAAAGTCAACAAAGGGACCACAAAAAATACAGAAAAAAAAAAAAAGCAAGGCCAGAAAATCAAGAAGAGAATTCACCTCGGCGAAGTCCGTGGGCCATAAAAACGGCTCACAGATATGTTCCGAAGGAGGCGCCAAGACCACGTCTTTCTCTGGCGCTCTCGGGGGCTTCTGGGCCTTCCCCCTCCCCTTTGCCGAAGTTGACTCCGGCTTCTTCGGATCCGAAGAGGTTTTTTGCCTTTTCGGAGTCCTCTCGGCATCAGACGCCGAGCTGGCGGTTTTCGGCCTCTCCGGCTCCTTGGACTCCGAAGATTTTCGGGTAGCCTTGTTCAGCATGTACACTGCCAAAAAGCAAGAAAGCAAGGTTAGTTTTCTTCGTTAAAGCAGTAGAACATAAAGGTAAAGAGAAATCCTCACCCTCGGCCTCTTCGTCCGAAGACGAGATGTCGAACACGACGTCGCCCTTGACGAGCTCAGACTCCGTGTATTGTTTCCTAACTATGGGAATCTTGTTGAGCTCGTCATCGAGCTCGGCCAATGGTTCTAACCGAGGGTGAGGAATCACGGACTTCGGCCCTCTCCAGGGGAAGCCCGGAGCCGCTGTCCTATTATAAAAAAAGAAGCGGTTTTGCCATTTCGGCCACTTGGTTTTGCAGAATGCCCTAAAAGGCTGTAAGGGGATCAAGTAAAACCAAGATCCCTTCCTTTTAAATTGGAAAAAATTAAGGATTGCCCGCAGAGACAGATCCTTATCTAACCTACGGAGTTCGGCAGCAAAAGCCGACAAGTGCCTCCAAGAATTCGGAGTCACCTGACCTAAAGGGAGTTGAAAAAAATCAAGAAACTCTACAAAAGGTGGGGGAAGAGGGAAACGAAGCCCGCATTCTAAGCAGGCTTCGTAAACGGTGGCATAACCCTCCGGCGGATCGTTAGCCCTATGATCATCGTCGGGAACCACCGCCTTCCCCCCAGGAAAAGAGTATTTTTCGTAAAGGGATATCACAGTATCCTTACTCAAGATACTGTGAAAATACTCTACGGTCTTCTCCCCGGATTCTTTCCGGCTAGAAGACCCCTTACCCCCTTTTCTACCGCTACCAGACTCAGACGAAGAAGAAGCAGACATGGTTCTTACTCTTTGAAAGTTTGAAGAAATCCTGAGGAAATTTTTGAAAGCGGAAGGAAATTTTTCACGCAAAAGATAGAGAGTGCAGAAGAAGCCAATAGCAAAGGTGTTCAAATGATGAAGAAAGGCGGTATTTATCAGATTTGGAAAAGATTTCAAATCATCGCACCGTTTCATATCCCACCTTTTCAGGATTCGACGGCCAGATTTTACTGTCGCATTTAATGCCGCATTTAATGCAGTCACGCGCAGGGCACGTCCCCCGACTTCAGCCTCCCCCCGTATTCCAGAATGCCGAAGTGACTCGCTTCGCCGAAGTGATTCACTTCGCTTTTCGGGGGGGGGTAGTGATGGGGTGCGTACTAAACAAGCCCAACAGCAATGACGGCCCATCAGCCCAAAGCCCAAGGAAGAGTATGAGTTCGGCATTACCAAAGAGTTCGGCCTCAGCCTACAGCTCGGTAAAAGCCAACCTATCAAGCTCTGCTCTCAGGTCGGCATCAAGCTCTACTCTCAGATCGGCAACCAAAGCAGGAGTATGAGTTCGGCATTACCAAAGAGTTCGGCCTCAGCCTACAGCTCGGTAAAAGCCAACCAATCAAGCTCTGCTCTCAGGTCGGCATCAAGCTCTACTCTCAGATCGGCAACCAAAGCAGTTCGGTCTCAGTATTCGACCGAACAAGGAGTTAGTGGACCCATACAGGATGTCCAACACACCCACTACCACGTGGTGTCAACTCAGGCCACGATCGTAGGCCATGACCTACGCTACATCCACGATCTTAGGCCATGACCTACACGACATCCACGACTTAGGGTGGTGATGCAAGCCACGATCTTAGTCCAAGATATAAATGGAACTTAGATCTGATATGAGAAGGTTAAGCTCTCTAGAGATAAAACACCATATAGCAAATAGCAAGTTTGTATTTGTAAGCTGTAGAAAACAGATCAAGCAATACAATCTTGCCCTCCCTTTTTCCCGTGGACGTAGATTTACTTCAGTAAATCGAACCACGTAAATTCTTTGTGTCTGTATTTTCATTCTCTACCAGCATTTGCTAACATCAAAAATTCGCGGATCCATCAGCAACCACTATATCTTTTGCATATTCTGACTTCCAATTCGCAATTTGCTTATTATTACTTCCTCATTTTCCCTCTGCCATGCACTATCTCAAATTGCTCCAATAAATATTAGTGTAAAATTGATCATTAGTTTAATGTAAATTGATCACTGAAAGATATGCTGACAAATATTTAAAATAACAATATCATAGAGATTTGGCAATATATACTGAAATTTACCCGAAACATCTGTACGAGTGAGTAAGAAATATTTGTATTTCACAAAAACTACTATTCTTACATTTTGATTAATAGAAATTGCTATTTTACATTCCCACCTTTATTGTATTTTCGGTTTGGTCGAGAATTGTAGTGAACCTAGTACTGCGAAAATGGGATATTGCATATGGCATTGTGGTTATAAAAATGCATGTGTCTTCAAAGTGAAAAATAACAGCTCATTTTGGGCTTGCGTTTAGTTACTTTAATGAGATAAAGGCATCGAGCTTCACGCTTTCAAGTTTCACCCATCGTGTCTATAAAAGGCATTACTCCTTATATTTTAGTAGTAACTTTTTTCTCTCTAAAGCCATCCACGATAGGAATAGCTCAGCCATAGCCTAGCCACTGCCACATCATCAGCACTAAAAATCCTCCTGCCACATCATCAAAACAAGCAAATAGCCCATCAATAGCCCAGTCATAGCCTAGCCACATAATATCCACATCACTATTAACAAATATATACAAAATGAAATAATTAACATTCACACAATATACGAAATTTAATTTAAAAAGTACAATAATTTAAAAAAAGTACAATAATTAAAAAAAATTACAATAATTTTTAAAAAGTACAATAATTCACTCCACGTCGCCGTCGTCGTCTCCTCCGTCGCTGTCGCCACCATCGCCTCCGCCTCCGCCTCCGTCGCCGCCGCCACTACTCCCGGCGGCTTCCCTCCGTGCCGCCTCCAAATCCTCTTGCATGCTCAGGAGCAATGTTTGAAGCAAACTCTTCTCCACGGGGTCCACCGCCGCCCGCCATTCGGCCATCGTCTTGACCATCTGAGCGCGCGTTTGTTGACGCGCGAAGAATTTGAGATCCGCTGTGGATTGGCCAAGGGGGGATGCCGACTGGACCTCATGTGAAACCCCGGCGACCCCCCTCGCCTCCCGTTGAGCCCGCCTGTGCCCAACCGGGCGAGTACTGCGAGCAAACGAACGAGGGGTCGGGACCTCCTGGGCCGTCTCAGGGAGGTCGTGGGAACCACCGCTACTGCCGCTGAAATCACCGGAATAGTTCAACCGTTGCTTCTTCGGCCAGCCAGAGTCGACACCTACTCAGAACTTCTCGGAGTCGTTCAGCACAAGATAGCAGTTCCAGTAGGTGAAGTCCTTGTACACCCCCCTCCGCTATCCTCCTGCAGTCGTCCTCCGTTTGCCCACTGTTCATCATGCGGAGGGCGTTGGTGTACAAGCCCGAAAATCGAGAGACCGCAACCCTGATTCGGTCCCACCCCTTCCGGCAATCCTCCCCATTGCGTGGCCTCCCCTCCGGGCAAAACCTCTGGTAGGCTGCTGCTATCTTGCCCCACAAGTTGACGATCCTCTGGTTGTTCGAAACGAGAGGATCGTCGCAAACACTCACCCACGCCTTAGACAGCGCGACGTTCTCTGCGTCCGTCCACCTCCTCCGTACCGAGTTGTCGTCCTCACCCGGCTGCGAGGACTCGCCGACCCTTTTCCCCTTGCCTTTCTTCTTTGGGGCGCCCCGACCCCTCCTTGCGCCCCCCGTTTGAACTGGAGCATCCGGAACACCGGAAAGATCTAACCCAAGTCATCGAAGGAGAAAGTGTCAAACTGGGCCGGAGGCGCAGCCTCCGTTGGCGTCGATGTGTGCGACGAACCAGTCGAGAAATCAAAACTGGGCCGATAGACGTCCCCCGGCGTCCCCTGTGTCGCGGGCGTCCCCTGCGTCGCCAGTACGCCCCCGGGCATCATCTGCATCCCGGGTGCCCACCCCGGCATCTGGACACTGGGTGCCCACCCCGACATCGCCGGAAACGCCCCCGCCGGACTCCCCCCCGCTGGTATCCCGGGCATCATCTGCTGCCACGGGTACATGTTGTAGTATGGGGGAATTTGACTCCATCCACCTCCCACGGGGATCGGGGGAGTTTGAGATCCGCTACTCCCTAAGTAGGCTCGTCGTTGAGATCCATTTACCGTTGTTGATTTTGTACAGAAATTTAGATAGAGAGAGTACTCGTTAATACAAGTGGTGCGAATAAAAATGACAGGCAAGTCGCGTATATATAGTGTTTCGGAAACAAAAAAAAATTAAAAATTCACGCTAGGCGGTGCGCTAGGCGATCCGGACGCTGCAATAGCGCCTAGCGGATCGCCTAGCGCACCGCCTAGCGCCGCGGAACCGCCGAGCGTTAGGCGGTTTTTTTTCGCGAAATCCGCTAGGCGGCTGCAATAGATCGCCTAGCACACCGCCTAGAGCCGGCGCTCGGCTAGGCTGTGCGCTAGGCGCTATTGTGGATGCTCTAATGAAATAGTCTTATTCTCCACTAACATACTCCACTAATTTTTTCTTTTTACCTCTCTCTTACTTTATCAATTATGCATTATTGTAATGTCATCCCAAATATTTCTATTTTTATGGAACAATACATGCTTGCGGAATATGGCATCAAAGGTTAACGTACACCCAAAGTGCTCGCTTTCTTTGCTAAGGCATGGTGCTTGCTATTGAGAGGAAATCGCCGAGCACGCGCAATGCTTACGATATATTTTAGTGAGAAAAATTCGGTCAAAACTTATAGTAAGAGAAAACCACAAGCTTAATCTCATGCTTGCAGTGTTTTTGAGGGATATATTTTAGTGAGAAAAATTCGGTCAAAACTTATAGTAAGAGAAAACCACAAGCTTAATCTCATGCTTGCAGTGTTTTTGAGGGAAAATCTTGTTATATGTTTGCAAATAGGGGGAAATGGCAAACACTTCGCTTGGCTTGCAAGTTGCAAAATTATGAAATTTTCTACTCCCTCGTTTCTATAATAGTGGAGGCATTTTTTTCGGGCACGGCACGGAGATTAAGAAAAAAGTGTGCAGTGTATTCAATAAAAAAATAATAAATTATGAGAGAGTAAAACGTAGACAGAAGAAAGTAAGAAAGAGAGAGAAGTAGTAATGGAGAAAAAATATGTTGACTTTTACAAAAAAGGAAAATGAATCCACTACTATGAAACGTACCAAATAGTAAAATGACTCTACTATTATGGAACGGATGTAGTACTTTGCTATTCGTTGGCTCGCTCTTCAAATACATATAGCTCATTCGTTTTAAGACACCGTTGATTCCAATGGACTGATTAAAGTGCGAAAATTGAAATTAGAACATGTAGGGCTTAAAATTTGGACTGAAATTGTAGATACAAACACAGGGAGATATGTTCTGACTTTTTATTTCTAATAAAATCTAGGGTAAATTGCCGGTAAAGTCATGAACTTTCAAAATAGTTTGGTTTTTCCCGTGAACTTTAAATGTTGCATGAAAAGTCATGATTTTTATCGAATTGTGTAAATTTCTCATCTGACCCGACCCGATAGATTTCCGACACAAATACTTATCCTACGTGGCGTGTCGGAGGCGTGACTTGGCAAAACACCACTAATTCTGATTATTTCTTTTCCATCTTTGCAATTTCTGACCCTAGACTTTTCACAAAAATACAAGTAGAACAAATGAAAACATACAAATCGAATTCGGCATAAAAATCGACATAAATATACAAATCGAATTCCACAAATCAAATTCAACATAAAAGTAGCATTAATTCAACAATTTGAATTGAACCCTAAATTTGTCATTTGCCAAGTCACACCTCCGGCGCGTCACGTAAGATAAGTTTGTATCGAAAATCCACCGGGTCGGGTCAGATGAGAAATTTACACGATTTGGTAAAGTTCATGACTTTCCATGCAACATTGAAAGTTCACGTGAAAAACTAAACTATGTTGAAAGTTCATGACTTTATAGACAATAAACCATAAAATCTAACGTATTAAATTCAAATTAATCTGTAAAGTAAATGTAAGAGTTGGTTAAGAAGGAGTATTCTTTTAAATGAGAAGTACTACGGAGTACTATATAGATTATGTGAGGTGGGCCTGGTAGTCAAATCAGATAGTCCATTTTATGATTTGGGCTGAAACCAACTCTAAATGGAAATGTCTCCAATGCCAAACTTTCGATACCTTGATTTGACAACCATAGATTCGGTAACTATTGGGTCTTCACAACTTCACTTTGTTTCTTCTTTCATTTTTTTTCTGTGAGGAGAATTTGGTGAGGGTATATTATATTTGATCAATTATTGGCGAATTATTCGGTATACTAAGCTTGTTTGACACAATCATAAGTCATACAGTATTTTATTTATTCTATATTATTATAAAATTTATTAAAATTAAATATCACTCATCGTCTCAAAATATTTCTCGAGTTAGTGTGTGGTAAGCTCTCATGTGTAACAAATAGTAACATCTATTGTTAAAATACAAGTAATAACAATAATATTTGTAGAGTAGGAAATACAATCATATTATGTACTAGAAAGATTCACAAGTAATCAGACTTAATAATAATGATAAAATTAACATGTCACAAATTAAAAATAATATACTTTGATACCAAAACTCTGAACACGCCAAAATAACTAAATTATACTATGGAGTTGTGTGATGTGTTTCTTATACTAATAGAGGTGGCATTGGAATCAATTATTATGAATAACAAAAGATACTTCTACTTAAATTGTAATTTATATTTTAAAAGTAATTATTATTTTAAATTATTTATATTCAAAATATATAATAGTAATATAGATAAGAGTAATAAGAGTAATTTTTATTGTGTTGGACTCCACGAATACCAGTTCATGGATAAGAGTAATAAAACAACATCGAAGATATTGAATTTGATATCCTCTCACATAGATTGAATAGTATTAATAATTAAAATCAAAATGACCAATTTATTTGAACAAATCGATTAAAGTAGTTTTTGAGGGGAAAACAAACGGTTGTTGTAGTTGAAATTGAATTTCATACAGATCTAAAATGATACTACTAGTATCTTATATCCATTGAAGTGATAGAAACTAAAATATAGTTAGTCTTCTAGGGTCCCTCCCCATTACACTTTGCAAAATTATTCTACCACAAATTTGTCTGAGTGTCTCATGCACATCAATATATATTCACTTTCAATAATCATAACCTTCGAGACCATGAGACAAGTGTGGGTCGACTTTGCTAATGTTTCAAACTTTCAATTTTGACATATATATACACACACGCATTTGGCACGTCAATTTCCAGCTGCATAATTCAGTTTCTTTTTTTTTATGTGCTCGTCATATTGACGTGTGGTTAATTCTGGTCCTGACAAACTTAAATCTTTTGAGTTGTAAAGTAGTTCCATTTCATTATTAATTAAATAGGTTGTTATTCTAAAACATGCTCAACAAAATTGGGGGAAGGATAATGTATATATAGTATAGTATAGTGTTATATAAAGTGGAAATTCAACTATTCAATTCCACATAGAATATTAGGAATATAATTAAGCTATTAGTTTTGAGCAGAAAATGGCCAGATATTGGGTTTTGTAGGATGCCCCTAAATTTTAGTTTATCACCTACCACAAATGTGATTTATGGTGCTTAGAAATTCAACAAATGAATGATTGAGGAAGGGCAATCTTGTGTCAGATTTGAGTTCATAAATCACAATCCAAGCAAGCTCTGATTAAAGGGTTATGTCTACCACCTTACAACACTAATATATGGTGTCCCAAATGATAATGGTACGAGCTAGTGACACAACATATATACTAGTACTACTAGATAAGATAAATAATATCATGTGATGGACATCAAAATCAAATCCGAATCAAACCCTAGCATTTCAGATGTGAACCCTAGCATTTCAGATGTGAACTCAGACTACTAGAATAGAAGGTTTCTAAAATCATATGGTCTTAAAGATTTAGATGTAGTTAGTAATTAAATCACGAGTTAGCAATTGATCACATCCCATAATGAATATATGTTGTATTGAATATGTTATTTATCGTTTGATTGTTGTCTGATCTATGGTAAGATGTTGTTTAATTGGATTAGTTTAAGGTCATAGTTATTCTCGTTTGATCTTCTGACTATTTTTGCCAATAATAATCATAAAAATGAAAATTGACTCAAATTTAAAGTTTGAAGTTTGGTGTTCAAGTGAAACGACTGAATGCACGCCTCAAAGTTGATTAATAACAAGGATGTGATTTAAGCACCACCCTAATCAATTAAGTGCATTGCCTCTTCCTCTTTTGGGTTGGAGAAAAATTAAGTTTAATACTTGTTGAATTATTGATCTTTTAACATAATTGTCTCTAGCTATGCATAATTACAGTATTTTGTTGAACTATTGAGTATTAACCTTTTAATGGACGTATCACACATTAAACACATGCAGCATAACTATAATTGAATACCCAAACTATCACAGTCCTAAAACTCAAAATTTGCCTAATGAAGGATTAGGTTGCTCATTAGGCAATAAAAAAATAGACATTGTTTTGATGCTAGCTCATATCATATATTCTACGTTATCATTTGACAAACCACAAAATCTTCATGTGACCAGAAATTGAATTTCAGTACATTTTGTAGTTTTGTGATATTTGGGATATATTATTGTAATTATGGATAGTTCAATATATGTTTTCTTGTCAATACTTGATTATTTGATTCTAATTATGTATAGTTATAACATTTTCATAAAAAATCTATAGTTAGATTATTGATACTGTTATAAAAGAAAAGCTCAAGTCCAAAAAGACAAACAAACATAAACACCCACCTAAGAACCTCACAACACAAACAAAGACAAATTCAAAAAAGTCCAAAAGACCCCTTAACGAGCAAGCCAATGTTAAAACAACAAGGATAATTCTAAAGAAAGACTAAAAGTGTCATTTCATTCGTGTCTCTAATAACACTATATATTCTATCGGTGAAGTAACAAGCCTTTGTTACTGATATATTCTATCGGTGAAGTAACAAGCCTTTGTTATGTGAGAAATCGTAGAGCTCTCAATCGCTCATACTCCCTCTTTGCGATAGGTCGGCTATTATAATATTCCTCAATTATCAATAGAATTACCAATTTTTGTTTTTAGATTATAGTATAAGCTAAAGAAAATTGGGAGAAATATCAAATACTACTACTATATAGTGTAGCTCTCCATAACGTTTCCAAGTAACAAACATTATTTGATTGGAAGTAAGCAAGACCAAGGGACATATGTCGCACTCATACAAGAATGGCTTGTCTAAGATATTCCCTCAACCTCTCTCTCGCTCTCTCCTGTGAGATTAGATTCCCTCCTTTCCTCCTAACAACTTGATATTATATTGTCTGTTGGACCATGTATTATGTAGTGGATTTTCTTCCTCTTCCCTTTCAAACTTCATACTACTGCACAATCTTGGTAATGGAGTATTACTTTTAAACAATAGCTTGGTAATCTTAGTCATCTTATCTTTGAATTAGGCGATCTTGACAGGACTAGTTGGATGTTTGTTTGCATTTGTAATTTGCAGATTTCACTTCCACAGTCAAAATCAGATTTCTGCCTTTATTTTCAGACTTTTTGCTATTTTTTTTATGTATATGTAGGACCATTCTAATTGATGTCTGATGAATAAGCAAGCTAAGTGGAGGGCAGAATGGACCATGCCACTTTGTGCTACTATTATTTTTCTTTTTTGTATTGATAGCCTAGTTTTTCCAAATTAATTGTGTGTGTATTTACTTATACGTAATTAAGATTGAAAAGAAAATCCATATAAAGAGTTGAATACTTGATAATTAAGAAGGTATCGTAGTTAGAGTTTTCAATTTCAAAGCTTTAATTAAGAGAATTAAATGGAGCCAAATTAGGACACGACATAAACCTAGAAGCCAAATTGAGGTCGAGAAAATGATGATTTTGCCTTATTATAAAGTCCAAAAGAAATTTGGCATTTATGAATTAGGGTGACACCACCTTCTCAATCCTCACGCGTGCTTAACTTTGTTTACATAAATACACTGTCTAAATCTCTCTCTCATTTTTGTCTTTCCGGAAGAAACGATTTCTTTTGCTTTTATATTATTGTGTAAATAGTAAATACATATGCTCCACAGCGAATTTGTTTAAGAATGATTAGTTGACTGCTTAAAGCGTTTAGAGCATCAGCAGTGGAGCGCCCTAAGGGACGCCCTAAAGCTCGCCCTATGCACCACCACGTCAGCATTTTATCCTCCTATCATTCCACCTGCAGTAGGGCGCCTTATAAGCCGCCATAAAGGCCGCCCTATAGGTTTCACTATTATTTTGTTAATTAATTTAAATATTTTCAAATATGTCAACGCAAAATAATTAAAAAATACCACGATTAATTAAAAACGGCAAATCCTACATTGATTTAAAAAAAGTTTTACACGAGTTAGAAATGAAAAAAAGTTGACTACTCTACAAAAGTCCCAACTTGCGGCGCAGCTCATCGATCATCCCCTGGAGATATTCGGCTTTAGTCGGGTCCTGACATTGCATGAGGGCGTTGTGCGTGTCAAACAACGTCCCCCGGTTGGCGGTCGCTGCCAACTCCGCGTAGGCAAGTGCCGTCGGGGTCGGGGTCGGGATCGGGATCGGCGATGGGGGGCAGTCGCGGCTTGCGAGGAGGATATCACCTTCGCCTTCCCCTTGTTCTTCGCAGCCTTGACACCAGTGTGCCGGAACTCTCCTCCTCCTCGTACATCGTCCGATTGAGGTCCACCGGATATGCGCCGCTTTCGCTGCTTGTGTAAGCACCGGCTTCGGTGGTCCTTGTCCTCTTTGGCGCAGCCGATGGCAGAATCCCGCTCTGGAACTTCTGTTTGTCCTTCAAGAGCGCCCAGATGTTGAAATGTTTGATGTCGCCGTACATTGACTGGTACGACAACAACGCTCTATCGCGCACATCGCTCAAGCTCTCGCCGCTTCCCTGCTCCCTCGAGCACTTCTCGTACTCCACCGAGAACAGGTTGACTTGCTTATTCACCTGATCTCAGTGTTTGCGGAGCTGCTCCCTATGGCGCTTGTACGCGCTCGGCTGCTTCGCCTCATTGTAGCGCTTGGCGATGCGCTCCCAGTACGCAACCTGCTTTTGGTTGTTCGCGAATACCGAGTCCTCCGAAATATCCACCCAACACCTCGTCAAGACGAGAGTTTCATCCGGTTGGTAGTTCGTCCTCCCGGGGGCGTACTCTTCATTCGTTTGCGGAGGTGGCACCTTGTACGCCCGGTGCCGGTTCCGCTTCTTTCTGGCGGCGGCGTGGCGGGAAAGGGCGGCGGTGCGAGTTGGAGACGGCTCCATGTCAGACAGACCGTACGAATCCGTACTGAATTTTGGATCGTACTGCGTGTTGGAGTCGAACGACCGATATTCGTCAGGGTCTTTACCCGGCCAACGTGCACCACCCCCAAACATCGGACTATTCGGACTTGAGTATTCACCGGAATCCATTTTATAGTGTAATTTGAGTGTGGAAAAGTGAATGGAAAGATTACAAATGAAGGTGGGGTAGGGGGTATTTATTTAAATAATTTTTTCTAAATTAAAAATAAAAAATAAAAACGCGTTGCATCGTCCGCGCCATTGTCTGCGTAGCCCACATTGGGCGGACGATGGCGCGGACGATGCCCTATCGTCCGCGGACGATCTATAGGGTGCGGACGATGCATCGGGCATCGTCCGCGGAACCACAGTGGGCGGACGATGACGCGCCCGAGGCATCGGGGGGTATCGTCAGCCCGTTGCGGATGCTCTATCACATTTTGATTTTCATAATTTATAAAAAAAAATGGTATCTCTCTTTCTTGCCTTTTCGTTCGGTTGAAATATTTGCATGCGTATCTTTTCACTTCTAATCATTTTCTTTGTTCAAATGTTGGCTGCACTATTTCCAAGAGGAGCGTTTTAGTTATCACATTATTTTAGGACTTTTAATTACAATAATAGTATAAATTTTATGGAATTACAACATTTTTATTTATTAACAATAAAAATACTACTATCATAATTTAACTTCTCTAAAACCATATAAAAATTATAAATTCGGTTGATGTGCTATTTTCAACAATTTATGTATACTTTTATGGAATTTGGATTCTCCGTCAGTCTATTGTGCTCAAAGTCACAACAAGGTATGATGTTCCAAACCACATAATATATAATTCAAAAATAATAAAATTAATTTTTTTAATTAAATATTATGTGGTGTGGAATAACACTGTTGTGGCTTTGAACATAGCAGGGGATTCAAACCCACTCTTACGAGTTATATCAATTGTGATTATACTTTAATACTGATATATTTGTGACCAAATACAACAAATACTAAGATGAATTGGAACGATCCGGGAAGCAAAATGATATCTTTACCTTTTATTTAATCCTATATATGTTGCGAATAAAATATTTGTATGGTCAAATTTCTTTTTTGTTTAAACTCAGTAAAATGTATACACCTCTCCTTTGAGCATCTACAACTGTGCTCTTGCCAGCGGCACGGTTGTGGGCCCGGGCGATACTATTCATGCCTGCTCTCTGGCAAGAGCACAACACCATAACTGTGCTCTTCCGCAAGGACGAGCACAATTAATTTAAAATCCAATTAAACAATAACATTTCCATAATATTAAAATTCATTTAAAAACCACAATAAATATTACAAATGACAGATAAAATTAAACATTACATAATTAAAATCCTGAAAATTAAAAATTACATAATTAAAATCCTAAAAATTTAAAAAACCACTACTCGTTGCCGAATTTCGCCCACATGTGGTTGATTAGGTCTTCTTGTAGTTGATTGTGGATTCGAGTATCGCGCATTGTGTGTCTTGTCTCGATCCTCTGGCCAACCGTCGTATGCTCGCCTCGGCGTGGGGGAAATCCATTTGATGTTTTGAGTGAAGGTTGAATGTGTTGATAGTTTGTATAAGAATTATGAATGAGAGATGAATGAGAGATGGATTGATGTGATAAATGAGTGATGAATGTGTGTATTTATAGATGATTTTGGGAAAAAAATTTAAAAAATTAAAAAAATTAAGAAAAAATGGGAAAAAAAACGGCCATATTTTTGAGATTTGGAAAATATTTTTATTTTTATTTTTTAGCATTATTTATAATTAAATACCAATTTTTTAAAAAAATAAAAATAAAAAATGTTTAAACACAACTGCTATGCCGTTGACGAATGAGAGCGCGTCACGTGTGCGTCCGCTGGCACGGACGTGCTCGATACATCGAGCAGCGCCGTGCCAGCGGCGCGAGCGCAGCGGCGGCGGATGGCGTCCGTGCCAGCGGCGCGGACGGCGGTGGCGACGGACGCCACCGCTGCGCATGCTCTTTGTGAAAATATGGCAGCTTCAATGAAATATGAAGCCAATGTTATGATTGAAAATTAAGTCACGCTCACCTACATATATTCTAATTAAATCTTGATGATAATTAATAGGAGTACTACTAATTAACAAATTTTAACTAAAAATTATCAATTATATTTTAATTTAATTAGGTAGATAAGTGGATACACAAAAAAATTTTGTGCTTTAAAATATTGGGTATGAAAAGCTCAGTTTCGTGGACAGCATGATATGTATGTAAATGAAGAGTTTCAGTAGTGGTATAACGAGACTTCTGCAACTACCAAATATATTTACATATGTTTTCCAATTTATATGGAGTAGTAATTTAACAAACATACCATATATGGAGTAGTAATTTATATGGTCAACCGGGACTCTTAAGGAGTGAGGACCAAAATAGGAAATGCCTCACTTAGGTTGTGACGTATCAAAAAAGAAAACGTCACACTTTAGGCTGGGACGAAAGAAATAGTAATTTTTTAGAATATTTTTTTGAAATTCTTCCACGTCGGAACCTACTCAAGTAATGTGGAACGAAGATAATAATTTTAAAGAATAATATTTATTTTAAAAAAATTCCACAACCCCCATGTCCAGTTACCGCGTGAGCTCCCACCTCCTCTCGTAATGTTCAGGGTTGGATCGTACCTCTCAATTGGGGTATCCCTCCTTATGACAATTGTATCCCTTCTATTCACAGCTGAAGGACTAACTCTTGTACTTATTAAGTGTTTAGAGACTGATTAAATGATTTGCTACATTTATATGGATAAAGATTGAAAATTTAAACTCATGCTTAAGGGATGATGTGTTAAACCACTATGCTAACTATGTTGGTTCATTTTTCCTTATTTTCATTATCAATAGTCTAACACGTCCTCTGTCTTATTTTAAGTGGAACATATCTATTTCGATACGAAATTTTATGTAGTGTTGTTTTATCAGTTAAGTTGATAAGTGGTATTCTCGATAGAAAAGGGCAAAAGTAGGAAATTGTAAAATATGTGATGGATGATGCATATTAATTGGTAGTGAATGAGAGTTAGAAGAATTAGTAGAGCAATCAACATCCCCCGCGGCCGTGTTATTACTTTCGGTGCTGCCCACCCACATGTGACCTATATATACACTCTCTCTACCTCTCTAATTTTTCAAATAAATATGGTTTCATTACATGCCAACACGCATCTCCATATTCCGATTTCAACACCCAAATAAGCACACAATTATAAAAAGATAAAGCAAACTAGTGTACTACTAATTACGTTTGATTACTCCTCAAAACACTATAACCATTATCTCTAATCCCCCACTGGCATTTCGACAAACAGTTGGCGTGCATCTTCTCTTCTTTATGTGTTAAGATTAGAATGATGGGCATCATTTGGGGCTGGATTGCCGCCGCCCTCCTCCTCGCCTCCGCCGCCTCCGCCGATCCCAACGACGAGCGCTGCCTCACCCACCTCAGCCAGTCTCTGCAGGATCCCCTCAGAAATCTCCAGAACTGGACGAAATCCACCTTCGCCAACCCTTGCCAGGGATTCACCTCCTTCCTCGAGGGCGCCATCTGCAACAACGGCCGCATCTACAAGCTCTCTCTCTCTAACCTCTCTCTCAAGGGCTCCATTTCCCCCTTCCTCTCCAATTGCACCAATCTCCAAGCACTCGACCTCTCCTCCAATCAGCTCTCCGGCCCCATCCCGCCCGACCTCCAGTATCTAGTCAACCTTGCCGTCCTCAATCTCTCCGCCAATCACCTCTCCGGCGACATCCCGCAGCAATTAGCCCTCTGCGCCTACCTCAACGTCATCGATCTCCACGATAACCAGCTCTCGGGGCTAATTCCGCAGCAGCTAGGGCTTCTGGTAAGGCTCTCCGTCTTCGATGTCTCAAACAACAAGCTATCCGGTCCGATACCGTCGTCGCTCGGGAACCGGAGCGGCAACTTGCCCCGCTTCAATGCCAGCTCATACGCCGGGAATAAAGGCCTCTACGGCTACCCCTTGCCGCCGATGAAGAGCAGCGGGCTCTCCGTCCTCGCAATCGTCGGGATCGGGCTCGGCAGCGGGCTTCTCAGCTTGATCCTAAGCTTCACCGCCGTCTGCGTTTGGCTGAGAGTGACTGATAAGAAATCGGAAAACGATGAAGGCAAAATCAGCCAGCTTATGCCCGATTACTGAGATCGCCATTCATTGATTCCTCGGATTTGATTGAATTTTGCAGGTATGCTTCTTTTTTTTTTCTTTGGTTTCTTCTTTTTTTCCCCTTTTTAAATTGTTAATGGGGATTATTATTGTAATTGGGTAGGTTTAGGCATTGCATTGTTGCTTCTATTTTCTCTTCATCTTGTGATTCTTTTCCTATGTTTAATTAATCAAGCTTAGTAATTTTCTAGTACAAATATGTAAAGCAATGAATGAATTGTGGAGTTTTCAATGCCATCTCTCTCTCCCAGCCTGAAATGTTGGGTCCATAATTGAAGGTAAGAAGTAATCATATGGAAATATCTCCTTTCCAACTTGGGAGTTGGGACTCTCTACAAATTTCTTCTTCTTTCCTTTTCAATTTCATTCCATCCATAAGCTTTGTTAATTTTGTAAATATTCAATAAAATAACTATTCAGTCTAAATTTTCTTGTGGAGACATTCAGTCAACTCTTTTATGATTTCATCATGTTTATTGATTCTGAAGCTTATCTGTTCCCTTTCTTTTTCATTCCTTTTTCTATTGCATTGTAATGTAATGAGAGTACATGAATTTTGGGGCCCACTGTACATGTTAATTTTGTTTTTTTTAATGGTTTACATGACAAGGTTCAATTGAATTGGAAATGAAAATTGAAAATTGAAAAATTAATCAAAATGTTTAATTTAATTCGATATGGGTTGCTTTTGATGTCAATTTGCGTTAGGTTTAGCTTTTTATTTGTGGAATCACGATGTAGATTTGATGGGTCTAGTTTCGTGGCCCAAAAGCTTAAATTGATGTAATTTTTACTTTAAAAATAAAAATAAAAATCTATGCCTATGGGTGTACACGATTATAAATTTAGTTCATAGAATGATTTTTTGGATTTGTGGTGTTATTCTATTTTATGTTTGGTGCAAATTAAATAAATGTAGAACGTGTTCCTCACTATAAAAAATTAAAAGCTTCCGAATTTCTATAAAAAAGTTCGAATTTTTAAATTTTCTATAATTTAAACCCTATTGGAATTTGCGTTTGGATAAAAATATGTTTTGGATTCTCCAATCCAAACCACGTTATTTATTACTATGAGTTATAGTAGTACTCCGTATTTCTCGCATCGCAAATATTTTTTGTGTAGTTTGAGGTTAAAATCACTTTTATTGATGAATAAACAAAAAAAAATGAAAAAAAAATATAGATCACTTTTTTAGCTTGGGAGAAGGTGAGCAATGGAGTTTGATCAAACTGGACAAATTAGGAGTATTTATTTAATCACGAAAATTACTCTGTGAAAGTTTATACTACTCCTTCCGTCCCTTTGTAGTAGATGCGTTTCTTTTCGGTACGTGATTTAAGAAATTGTGTTAAAAGTGAGTAAAGTGAATGAAGAATAATGTAGGAAAGTAAAATGTAGAGATATTAAGAGAGAATAAAGTAAGAGAGAGTAAAATAAGAGAGAAGAAAAGTTGGTGCTTTTTACCAAAATAGGAAATGCCTCACAGCTATAGTGAGACAACCAAAAAAAGGAATACGACTCGGATACAGAGGAACAAGGGAGTACTATCTATAATAAAATATTGCATACTTGAATGTACGACTATTGCAAATTGTAGTTAGACAATGTTTTCTGATTTTCTCAGAATACACACATACTATAATAATAAAATCAAGTTATATGAAATTAAAATGTATGTATAATTTTTTTTAAAAAAATTATTGAACCTTTTGATTAACAGCGAAGAACATAGCTGTTGTTAAAGGAGCAAGAAGTTCGGTTTAGGCATGATTGAGGTTGGTGGGTTATAGTGGCTATTTTGGTTTGTCATGATTTTAATGATCTAAATTGCTTTGACTTCAATTATTTTGCCGTGGTTCATGAAACTTTATCACATGTCTCATAGGCATGCTCAACGTCATATGCTTAAGCATGCGTGTGGGTGTCCAAAATTAGGCCTGTCAAATCAGGATATCCGATCCCGGATTTCTCAAAAACTAATACCCGATCGAAAACTGAATTCGGGTATCCGGATACCCGATACCCTACTCGGGTATATTAAGTCCTGAAAAATTGGGTATCCAATCCCGGTTTTGGATTTTATTTTAGAAAATTAACTACAAATATGTAGTTCGTAACTTCGTATTCATACAAACTTGAAGTAGTTCGAGTTTAAGAGAAAATAACTACAAACTTTTAGGAATACAAAATTCATGTAACATCCGAATAAATTATTTAAAATTTTAAATAACATAATACATGCATATTTTTTTTTAGAAAATTAACTATAAACTTTTAGAAATACAAACTTGTAGTTCGAATTTGATACAAACTTAAAGTAGTTCGAATCTAAAAGAAAATAACTAAAATACTTTTAGAAATACAAAATGCAATAAGTTATTTAAATTTTTAAAGAACAGAATAGATACATAATTTATTATATTATTTTTTTTAATCGGGTAATTCGGGTATACCCGATAATTCAAAAATCTCAATACCTGATCCCAATTCGAAACCCGAAAAATTGGGTATCAGGTATCCAATTACCCGATTTTTCGAGATTGGATAACGGGGTATCCAATACCTGATATCCATTTTGACAGGCCTTGAGCACGTCGCTGTAAAAATGATGGACACCGATGACTTGAACTATGACAAAGTTCGTAGTGTGTCGTGTAAACGTTGGTTAATTTTGACTTTTTAAATTTAATATTAATTCTAAATTTATACTATAACTCACATTTGATTTTTTTTCTAATTTCTCTCCAATTTCTTTCTCTCTCAAACTATGTATTTTTCATTCAAATTATGTACTTTTTCTATTTAAATTATGCACTTATTTACCTTATTGCTTGTCTAACATGCTCAATAAATTAATATGGTTCCTTCATGACATAATTCGATTGAATCCAATCTGTCTGCTGATAAATTTTAAACTCATTGAGTTCAATGGATTCCAAACTTATTCCAATCATTTAAAAAATAAATCCAATTAATTATAATAAAATAAAAAAAATGAATTTACAGATTAAAATTAATTTCATCAGAATTCTTACCACTCCACAACACATTCAAAACAACTCTTATTTGGTTCTTGTCAATGTATGAAGTTTTCATGGACACATATATTGGTAGGGTACTATTAGAGGCTTGCTTATTCAAATCTCATTGGATCACTAAAAATCATGACAATACTCTATAAATAAGGAAAGAGAAACAGATCACAATACTCCAATCTTGTACTGCATGAAAATTTTGAAATTCCCTTTTTGGAATTTTTAATAAGTTCATTCTTTTTTATATGTACTATGATATTTTCTAGTCCATTATAGGTTTCGGAGGTTTGAAAGTTTATTACCCACACAATAATCAACTTTTGATTAGGGGCAATTAGCTAGAAGATTTAAAGTTGAATCCAACCAGTAAAGTGACACGAGTTGCAAGCATTTGTATATAAAAAGAAGATCAACCTATAATGTATTGGCAACCTGTCAAATTGCGTTGTAGAATAAATTCAATTTCGTGAATTAACTTGAAATTTTTTTGAAAATCATCCTATGAAAGCTTCATAAATCGGGGATTTTTTTATATATCCCCAATGAGTATTCCATGCTTCCAAAATGTAAAGCTTGTAGATGGAATCCAGAGTATTCACTATTTAGGGGTGTTATTGGACCTTTTAATCTTTTAAGCGTTACACCTGTGTGATAGTTGAATCATTTTATTTTATTTACTTGAAAATAAAATAGTAAAATATATTTTTTTAAAATAAGAAATAATATAATTATATAGATTCTAAAATACCATACCAAATACTAGAGAGAGATAGAGACAATATCGTATCCATACTCAGGTATCCTTAGGGTTGGAACGGTACGGTATACCGCGCCGAAATGACCATACCGCATACCGTACCGAAAAGTGCGGTATGGCCAAAATGCATACCTTTACCGTACCGTTTTTTTCGTTATACCGCATACCGGTATACCGAAAAGTCGGTATACCAAAATTCCGATACTGATACCTTACCGACATTTCGGTATACCGTACCGTGATTTCGGGGGTATACCGAAATCACGGTACGGTATACCGAATACCGAATTCCTCCCCAATTATGTATTATGTTTAATAAAATTATATAATAATATATTTTATAAAGATAATGACAATCATTTCTGAATTCGGGCTTTACATATTTACAATAGAATATATTGAAGGTGAACATTCAAATTTTTATTTATGAAAAAAACCATTTAATCCATATATTTTAAACATATATTTTTTCTTATAGAATGGAGTTCTATATTTTAGCTCAGTAGCTAGTGTTGAATGGTTAGATTTGTGTTCTTATTGTGGAATGATTTAATACATGAGATGAGAGTGATATTGACATTGATTAATTTCGTTCTTAAACACTATGGATAATCTGATTAAATGATACTTTTGTTTCATAATGATAGTTTTTGGTTTTTGGATGATAAAATGATACTTTTGCATCATAAAATGATAGTTTGAGGGGATAAAATGATAGTTTCAAATGATAAAATGATACTTTTGTTCCATAATGATATAGTTTTAGAATTTTGGATGATAAAATGATACTTTTGCATCATAAAATGATAGTTTGAGGGGACAAAATGATAGTTTCAAATGATAAAATGATACTTTTGCATGATAAATTGATTGTTTGAGTTATTTGGTTGGATAAAATGATACTTTTACATCATAAAATGATAGTTTGAGGGGACAAAATGATAGTTTCAAATGATAAAATGATATTTTTGTTTCATAATGATAGTTTTAGTTTTTTGGATGATAATATGATACTTTTGCATCATAAAATGATAGTTTGAGGGGATAAAATGATAGTTTCAAATGATAAAATGATACTTTTGTTTTATAATGATAGTTTTAGATTTTTGGATGATAAAATGATACTTTTGCATCATAAAATGATTCTTTGACGGGATAAAATGATAGTTTCAAATGATAAAATGATACTTTTGTTTAATAATGATAGTTTTAGATTTTTGGATGATAAAATGATACTTTTGCATCATAAAATGATACTTTAACCGGATAAAATGATAGTTTCAAATGATAAAATGATACTTTTGTTTAATAATGATAGTTTTAGATTTTTGGATAATAAAATGATACTTTTGCATCATAAAATGATACTTTGACGGGATAAAATGATAGTTTCAAATGATAAAATGATACTTTTGTTTAATAATGATAGTTTTAGATTTTTGGATGATAAAATGATACTTTTGCATCAAAAAATGTTACTTTGACGGGATAAAATGACAGTTTCAAATGATAAAATGATAATTTTGTTTAATAATGATAGTTTTAGATTTTTGGATGATAAAATGATACTTTTGCATCATAAAATGATACTTTGACGGGATAAAATGATAGTTTCAAATGATAAAATGATACTTTTGTTTAATAATGATAGTTTTAGATTTTTGGATGATAAAATGATACTTTTGCATCATAAAATGATACTTTGACGGGATACAATGATAGTTTCAAATGATAAAATGATACTTTTGTTTAATAATGATAGTTTTAGATTTTTGGATGATAAAATGATACTTTTGCATCATAAAATGATACTTTGACGGGATAAAATGATAGTTTCAAATGATAAAATGATACTTTTTTTAAAATAAGAAATAATATAATTATATAGATTCTAAAATACCATACCAAATACTAGAGAGAGATAGAGACAATATCGTATCCATACTCAGGTATCCTTAGGGTTGGAACGGTACGGTATACCGCGCCGAAATGACCATACCGCATACCGTACCGAAAAGTGCGGTATGGCCAAAATGCATACCTTTACCGTACCGTTTTTTTCGTTATACCGTATACCGGTATACCGAAAAGTCGGTATACCAAAATTCCGATACTGATACCTTACCGACATTTCGGTATACCGTACCGTGATTTCGGGGGTATACCGAAATCACGGTACGGTATACCGAATACCGAATTCCTCCCCAATTATGTATTATGTTTAATAAAATTATATAATAATATATTTTATAAAGATAATGACAATCATTTCTGAATTCGGGCTTTACATATTTACAATAGAATATATTGAAGGTGAACATTCAAATTTTTATTTATGAAAAAAAACCATTTAATCCATATATTTTAAACATATATTTTTTCTTATAGAATGGAGTTCTATATTTTAGCTCAGTAGCTAGTGTTGAATGGTTAGATTTGTGTTCTTATTGTGGAATGATTTAATACATGAGATGAGAGTGATATTGACATTGATTAATTTCGTTCTTAAACACTATGGATAATCTGATTAAATGATACTTTTGTTTCATAATGATAGTTTTTGGTTTTTGGATGATAAAATGATACTTTTGCATCATAAAATGATAGTTTGAGGGGATAAAATGATAGTTTCAAATGATAAAATGATACTTTTGTTCCATAATGATATAGTTTTAGAATTTTGGATGATAAAATGATACTTTTGCATCATAAAATGATAGTTTGAGGGGACAAAATGATAGTTTCAAATGATAAAATGATACTTTTGCATGATAAATTGATTGTTTGAGTTATTTGGTTGGATAAAATGATACTTTTACATCATAAAATGATAGTTTGAGGGGACAAAATGATAGTTTCAAATGATAAAATGATATTTTTGTTTTATAATGATAGTTTTAGTTCGTTGGATGATAAAATGTTACTTTTGCATCATAAAATGATAGTTTGAGAGGATAAAATGATAGTTTCAAATGATAAAATGATACTTTTGTTTCATAATGATAGTTAGATTTTTGGATGATAAAATGATACTTTTGCATCATAAAATGATAGTTTGAGGGGATAAAATGATAGTTTCAAATGATAAAATGATACTTTTGTTTCATAATGATAGTTTTAGAATTTTGGACGATAAAATAATACTTTTGCATCATAAAAATGATAGTTTGAGGGGAAAAAATGATAGTTTCAAATGATAAAATGATACTTTTGCATGATAAATTGATTGTTTGAGTTCTTTGGTTGGATAAAATGATAATTTTGCATCATAAAAAGATAGTTTGAGGGGACAAAATGATAGTTTCAAATGATAAAATGATATTTGTGTTTCATAATGATAGTTTTAGTTCTTTGGATGATAATATGATACTTTTGCATCATAAAATGATAGTTTGAGGGGATAAAATGATAGTTTCAAATGATAAAATGATACTTTTGTTTTATAATGATAGTTTTAGATTTTTGGATGATAATATGATACTTTTGCATCATAAAATGATAGTTTGAGGGGATAAAATGATAGTTTCAAATGATAAAATGATACTTTTGTTTTATAATGATAGTTTTAGATTTTTGGATGATAAAATGATACTTTTGCATCATAAAATGATAGTTTAACGGGATAAAATGATAGTTTCAAATGATAAAATGATATTTTTGTTTCATAATGATAGTTTTAGTTCTTTGGATGATAATATGATACTTTTGCATCATAAAATGATAGTTTGAGGGGATAAAATGATAGTTTCAAATGATAAAATGATACTTTTGTTTCATAATGATATAGTTTTAGAATTTTGGATGATAAAATAATACTTTTGCATCATAAAATGATAGTTTGAGGGGAAAAAATGATAGTTTCAAATGATAAAATGATACTTTTGCATGATAAATTGATTGTTTGAGTTCTTTGGTTGAATAAAATGATACTTTTGCATCATAAAATGATAGTTTGAGGGGACAAAATGATAGTTTCAAATGATAAAATGATATTTTTGTTTCATAATGATAGTTTTAGTTCTTTGGATGATAATATGATACTTTTGCATCATAAAATGATAGTTTGAGGGGATAAAATGATAGTTTCAATTGATAAAATGATACTTTTGTTTTATAATGATAGTTTTAGATTTTTGGATGATAAAATGATACTTTTGCATCATAAAATGATTCTTTGACGGGATAAAATGATAGTTTCAAATGATAAAATGATAATTTTGTTTAATAATGATAGTTTTAGATTTTTGGATGATAAAATGATACTTTTGCATCATAAAATGATACTTTAACCGGATAAAATGATAGTTTCAAATGATAAAATGATACTTTTGTTTAATAATGATAGTTTTAGATTTTTGGATAATAAAATGATACTTTTGCATCATAAAATGATACTTTGACGGGATAAAATGATAGTTTCAAATGATAAAATGATACTTTTGTTTAATAATGATAGTTTTAGATTTTTGGATGATAAAATGATACTTTTGCATCAAAAAATGTTACTTTGACGGGATAAAATGACAGTTTCAAATGATAAAATGATAATTTTGTTTAATAATGATAGTTTTAGATTTTTGGATGATAAAATGATACTTTTGCATCATAAAATGATACTTTGACGGGATAAAATGATAGTTTCAAATGATAAAATGATACTTTTGTTTAATAATGATAGTTTTAGATTTTTGGATGATAAAATGATACTTTTGCATCATAAAATGATACTTTGACGGGATACAATGATAGTTTCAAATGATAAAATGATACTTTTGTTTAATAATGATAGTTTTAGATTTTTGGATGATAAAATGATACTTTTGCATCATAAAATGATACTTTGACGGGATAAAATGATAGTTTCAAATGATAAAATGATACTTTTGTTTAATGATGATAGCTTTAGATTTTTGGATGATAAAATGATACTTTTGCATCATAAAATGATACTTTGACGAGATAAAATGATAGTTTCAAATGATAAAATGATACTTTTGTTTAATAATGATAGTTTTAGATTTTTGGATGATAAAATGATACTTTTGCATCATAAAATGATACTTTGACGGGATAAAATGATAGTTTCAAATGATAAAATGATACTTTTGTTTTACAATGATAGTTTTAGATTTTTGGATGATAAAATGATACTTTTGCATCATAAAATGATACTTTGACGGGATACATCATTTTAATGTTACAATGTTGCAGTTAACCAAAAATTCCTTGTCGGCTTGAATTTGAATTGTTTATTAATCAGAGATTTTCTATGGGAGACCGTTTTGACTAAAATAAATTGGAAATGGTATGTATAATACGATTTGGATCCGCAAATTTAATGTTACAAATATAATGAATAACAAATATTTTCAGAGAACTAAATTTAAATATATTGGTAAAATGCTCGTAATGGAATTTAATGATGTGATGTATTTTCATATTAAAAAATACCCTCAAATAAAAACAATTCGCTCGAAACAAATGAATTAATAACATAAATACAAATTTGTACAACTTACTGTATTAAACAAATCAGGTTATTAAGAAAAAAGATAAACAAAAAAGCAAAGGAAAAATAATACTTGTCCAATAATGAAATAAATTCTGTTAACGATCTGAGCAATTAATGTTAGATGATAAATATCGAGTCATTAAAAAATCACTTTTTGTAGACAAACTAAAGTCGCTATTTGTCCGGAGCGCTTACAACATTTTAATGTAAAAAACAGTTGGAACGTCCAAATGAAATGATACTCCATATTTATTCTTTTTAATAAAAATGAAATTTTAATTTTTAAGTATTTTATTTATTTTTCTTTATTCTACCTCATTAGTTCCTTAAAAGTAAAGATTTTATGGACTATGCGAGTTTTAATGTAAATTTAGTTAAGTATGAAAAAAAGAATAATAAATGAAGAAGTGTTTATGAATAGTGAGACTCAACTTAAACTTATAAGAAGTGTAATGTGTGGTGATTTTTTTTAAATTGATCAATTTTGTGAGACAGTCTAAAATAATAAAATGAAACTATTTTTGAAAGATGGATGGAGTACATTATACCTCATCTCATATTTTATTAAAATATAAGGCCATAAACTATTATTTTTCATTGAATTGGATGGAGTATATTATATCTCTTACTTTATCAATTCTTTTATTTTATTTTATTAATTGTGAATTAAAACTTGTGTCATTTCAAATGTTTCTATTTTTTTATAAAAAGAGGTAGTATCAAAATAAAATGCACCACATCATGTGAACGTACGAAATACAGTAATATAGTGACGTGTTAAACGTCTAAATACGCCGTATTAGTGGTTAGTAGGTCAACAACTACACAAACTAATTAATGAAAAATAGCTTATGGCCTTAATTTTGAATTGAATTACATATATGATCTTCAATTCTTCATAATACTGCCGAATGTTAAATTAATTTTGCAAATATTGTAAACTTATTCAAAATTTCATCAATAAAATAATTACTACTATTCGATAATCTATATAGCGCGCGTATGACTAAAGAATGAGTAATCACCCACGTCAGCAGATTAACTCTTAATCCTAATTTCTCGATTAAAGAAAAATCCAAATAAAAATGAAAAACCCAGGTATATATCTGCGATATATACCGTATTTGCGGTATACCGCGGTATATGCAAACTGCATACCTTTACCGTACCTAAAACTGTCGGTACGGTATGATACCGTACCGAAAAGTACGGTATACCAAAAATTCGGTATTTTCGGTATTTTTTCGGTACGGTAAGTGCGGTATTTCGGTATTTCGGTATATTTTCCCAGCCCTAGGTATCCTTGTTTTATGAAAGTTTTAACTTTGAAAAGAGAATACTTTTATCATTTAATAATAATATGATGAATGTGCATACGTATAGAATAGAAATATAAAAGTTTAGTAAGTTTGACAATGTACATACCCATATTGTTAATCAATACTACCATATTCAAATTAAACTATTTATATTTTTTTAAAGATATATGACACTTTCAATATCAATAGATCAGCATAATTTATAGAATAGAAATATAAAAGTTTAGTAAGTTTGACAATGTACATACCCATATTGTTAATCAATACTACCATATTCAAATTAAACTATTTATATTTTTTTAAAGATATATGACACTTTCAATATCAATAGATCAGCATAATTTATAGCTTAGAGCCTTAGAGGAATATATATAGAGAAAGAGAGTTTATCCAATGTAATTACACTAATACTTATAAAACCGATGTAAATGAAACATGCTAGAATTTAATTTAGTTATATATGAAAAAATAAATACTACTAATATTTATCACTATACTATGTATTCGTAGATTTTTTAATGTACTACCGACTTATCAGTATATGGAAATTTTTGAAAAATAAGTTATGGGCTATTATATTAAAAATAATTATTGTTGGGCCTTAAATTAATAAGGAAAAGCCCTACAAAATTATCAATCCTAATTTGTATACCTTCTCCTTCACACCTTTCCCTCGAAAACTCCCAGCATCAATGGCGAAGAGAAAGCGCCAACCACAAAGCGACAGGAAAGAGCAAGAAAAAGCAGAAGATAAACCGGAAAATGAGAAGATAGAGCAAGAAGATAAAGCGGTTGTTATAGTAGAAGAAGAACAGGATGACGATGAGCGGAGCTTCGAAGATTTGGGCCTCGAAGCCCGCCTAGTTCGCGCCTTATCGAAGAAATCAATCGAGAAGCCCACTCCAATCCAGCGCTTTGCTATCCCTCGCATCCTCGTATGTATTCTTCACAATTCATCTAAATTTGCGATTAGCTAATTTTTGTAGCTTAGTTTGTGTTTTCTGCAATTTAGGCAGGTGAAGATGTGGTGGCTCGAGCAAAAACCGGCTCCGGTAAAACATTAGCTTATCTGATCCCGGTGCTTCAGAAGCTGTTTGCTGATTCGCCGTCGAAATCGAATCTTGCTCCCGCCGTGTTTATTCTTGTTCCAACTGGAGAGTTGTGCCAACAAGTATGCTTCTTTCAATCTAGTTTCAGTAATGTAGATTTTCCCCTATTTTTGGTGGTTAATAATTTGCTTGTGAATTGTCAAGGTTTATTCGGAAGTGACGTCACTGATTGAGCTATGCAGAGTGCAACTAAAAGTTGTTCAGCTAAGGAGCACGATGTCTGCTTCTGACTTGGTTGGTGAATTTAGTTTTTCACAATAATCAGTTTGGGATTTGAGTTTTTAATGTGAATTTGCAAAGAATGAAACATCTTTATTCCTTTTTATCGTAGAAAACGTCGTTGGCTGGGCTTCCTGATATTGTTGTATCTACTCCTGCTTGTGTACATACATGCTTGAAAAATGGTAGCCTTCAAGCTGAAGCTCTTCAAGAATCACTTTCAGTTCTTGTCCTTGATGAGGTAGGCTGACCCCTTTTGTCCTGTTCACAACTTCTGTTAATAATTTGAACTTAAAGTTGAATTTGATTGATGTGTGGACAGTAGAACACAAATATAAAGAATTTATTATGTAGAACTAGAACCAATACTTAAAAGGACGTTCAGAAAGTTTTGTAGACAAAACTTAAAAGGAAAAGAGAAGGGACTTTAAGAACGGCATAGACCTGCTCGTCTACTCATGTATATGTATGTGTATATATCTCTTTTATCAGCTGTTGATACTATCTGCATAAATAGTACTCCATATCTGTCGCATTGGATTTGGATATAATATTTGCAGTGAAATACCAGGTAAGTTATTGTATAGCCGCTGGCTTTTTATAAGTAATTGATATTCCAGATCTGTCATCACTTAACTGTGTTTTTAGAAGAAGAATAACTAGCGGCCTGCCACAATAAAAAAATGTATGAACTTATCAGCCAAGATCACCAATGTATGATTATATTTAGAGTGTCTTTGCTGAACTTTAGCAAGTTTATTTATAAGTGTGTAGTTTCTATGGATGCTCATCATATTCACATAATATCGATATGATTGTGCTATGTGATTTATTCTGAATATTATCTCCCAGGCAGATCTTCTGTTGTCATATGGATGTGAGGACGATATAAAAGCACTTACAGATTATTTTCCAAAGAGCTGCCAGTGCCGTCCCACAAGAATATGCACTCTTTGTTTTTTAGTCCGTCCCACAAGAATATGCACCCTCTAATTTGGAAAGTGTTTTCTCTGGACCCATTCTCCACTAACAATACTTTACTTACTTTTTCTCTCTACATCTCTCTTACTTTACCAATTTTACATTAAAGCCCGTGCCGTCCCCAAAGTGCATATTCTTTGGGGAGTGGGGACGGAGGGAGTATATAAACTGCTGCACTGATTAGGTGATAGTTGGGTTTGTACCTTACTATTTAACTGAAGTTAGTTGGCTCCATGGAATACTGTGGCTAGAATCTGTTATATGTGTCATTTGTCATTGTGAGTGTGACCTACTTGTGTTTGTTATCCCTGCAAACATACAAAATTCCACACCTGAACATATACAATATTGTGTGACTTGTGTGCATGCTTTGACTTGATGTATATACCGGAAACTGTAAACCATTAAGTTGGCGTGTTATTTTCTGAAAACAATTCTTGTTTTCCAGATCAGTGGAAGTCGGCTGCTATTTCTTTTTGAATTTATGACATGTTATGAGCTGGGTACTGGGAATATTTTTATAAACTTAATGAGATACATGCTGCTTATTTTCAGATGACTTTGATCAACACATGAAATGCATTCTTTCATATGTATTTTGTCACTCTTACTTTGTAATCATGCATATTTGCTTTGATGTTGTACTCATTTTGTGAACTGAGAAAAATTTCTAGCTCTAAAGCCTCCTTTAATCTGCATGCTACACAGTGCTGGTGTTGAAATGCTGAAAAAGCTTATTCTACATAATCCACACATTCTAACACTACAGGAGGTGGGAGACGTAAAGGATGATATCATCCCCAAAAAGTTCAGCAATCTTATGTAAGTTATCCTTAAATTTTTCTACATGGTTGTTAAAGTAAACTTTCTATTCTAGGCATGCTACTTTTGTATATTATGTGCACTGAATTACTATTTGTTCCATTCATTTTTTATGACGTCTGTGTAAACTAATGACCCCTTTGAGTCCCACCTGTGTCGGTGGATTTTTATTTTAATATGTTGCCTAACGATGAGCCTTTTGTTGTTGATCTTATTACTTGTGTAGATTTCATGTAGTGCCTGTGACAAGCTTATCCATATCCTTGCTCTCTTGATACATGAGCTCATTCAAAAGAAAGTGCTGATTTTTGTCAATTCCATTGACTCGAGTTTTAGATTGAAGCTTTTCTTTGAACAGGTAATGGTTCACCAATCACCACTTAACCATATGGAGTGATGTTATATTGATGCCCAATGTGAATGAAATTGAGAAACCTCTTTAAGTTTTTCTTAAGTGGACTGACCATAAGATCATATTACCAATTTACCACCTGTCCAACAACTGCTTGGCAAAACATTGAGAAAGAGTCGATATGTTTCTAAAAGTATCTCCTTAAAACATTAGCCTTACCAAAAGTGCATTCTGTTGAAGTAGATTAAAATTTTCTGCCTGTTGTGAATCTTGTTATTCACAATCAGAATAATTGAAGAGAAACATTCCTATCACTTACAAGTTACGGGGAAGCAACTCATTGAGAGATTATTGAATAATGAATATAGAAATACTTGCAGATAAACATGTAAATAACTGCCTACTCTTGTAAGTAATTTGGAATTCTCCTACATAAATATGCATGTATACATATCACTATAAATAAAGAATAACTATTGTGTTTAGACCTGTTATGTTTAGAATTAGTTGCTGGAAATAAACATCATTGCCAAGTGAATGCGACTTCTGTTACATAACTTATTTTGTTGTTTTCCCAATGCTATGTTCCAATATCGTAGTATCATAGTTGAACTTGAAGCTTAATTCTACATTATTGCTGTAAATAAACATCATTGCCAAGTGAATGCGACTTCTGTTACATAACTTATTTTGTTGTTTGCCCAATGCTATGTTCCAATATCGTAGTATCATAGTTGAACTTGAAGCTTAATTCTTCATAATATTATGTTATTGCGGATCAAAAGACTGAGTACAGTTTTAATCTTGCAGTTTGGAATAAAATCTGCAGTTTTAAATGCTGAGCTGCCACAGAATTCTCGTCTACATATTCTTGAGGTACTAGTCGAAATATTCTATTTGCTAGTTCCGATTGAATGTTAGGTTTTTTTTGGGTAGAACATTGTCTTGTACAGATCATTAGTCAAACTGAGAGAACTTATGTTTTGGCACTAATTTTAAACCCTATTATTTATTTTTATCTCAGGAGTTCAATGCTGGTCTGTTTGATTACCTTATCGCAACCGACGACAGGCAAGCAGCAGAAGAGCTGAATGATAAGGAAACTCATGCTTCGAAAAAGCAATCTAAAAAGCACTCCAAGAAGTTGGATGCAGAATTTGGTGTAGTAAGAGGAATAGACTTTAAAAATGTGTACACGGTGAGCTGAAGACTGGTCAACTTGTACTTAGCTTAGTATTTTCTGGTTGTTTATGACTTTATGTATGCTATTCTGGATGGGCTTATGGAGACAGCCTCCTTCTAATCATTTGGAATATTTGTGTTTTCGAATTGTTTCATCAACAAAATTTGTGCACTACTTTGCTTGTTTATTTGATAATTATTTCAGACAAATTGATGCCGCATACTCGTTCTATCTTACTTTTTTTAGGTGGTGAACTATGACATGCCTCTAACTGCACCTGGATATGTGCATCGGGTTGGACGTACTGGAAGAGCATATAATACTGGTGCATCTGTTTCTTTAGTAAGATTATTCATGAGATCTCCATTGCACCTTCAGAAAGACTTATTACTTGCTATTTGTTTCACCTAATTAAACATTTTTTAGTAGCAGCATTTATTGAATATGTTGGATTTTCTCATGCCCTTTTTTATTATGGAATCTGATTCACTAATCTGAACTCTGATCTATCTTTGAATAGGTATCTCCTGAGGGGATGGAAATTTTTGGAGAGATCAAATCTATTTTGGGCGAAAATGACGCAGAGGACTCAAAATATATTGCTCTATTCCAAGGGCTTACTAAAAATGCTGTGGAGTCCTTGCGCTACAGAACCGAGGTAGATCGAATTCATTATTCATTTCAGTAAAATCTCATTTTACGAGTGGAATATTCCTTGAATAATATTCATGTAGTTCAAATTGTGTTTCTTCTTCTGTTTTCTTAATTATCTTTTCTTTTTCTCCATAAAGCTTTGTGGTGTAAATTAGGCCATTGTATAGAATGTCTGAGGCTACGCTTCTCCACATCCATAATCTATTTGAACAATTTTCTTTTAAATGCTGCAAAAGTTCGAGTCACATTCTTTGGAAGACGTGATTTATTTATCTGCAATCCAAATACTACTTTAGAAACACCTAAATAGATATTCGTCTATGATCATCTTCGTTTCCAAGGAAGGGCGATTGGTGGAAAAAATTATTGATGAAGCTTGGAAAATCTATACATGGCAACAGTTATAAGTTAACTTACAGTACATCCTAAAATTTTCTATTAAAGTCATTAATTCACAGTTTTTTTCAACAATCATGAACTGTTGCCCTTCTAGAGCTTCCAATCCCCCGGCGGAGGATAAGGCATGGTTTAAATATCATCCCTGCATTAAACATGCATGGTTTTGATTTTATATATAATGACTGATGATTGATGCTTAATGCATAACCTTAACTTTGATATTTCAGGATGTTTCGAGGAGCATAACAAAACTTGCAGTGAGAGAATCACGGGCACAGGATCTAAGAAATGAAATTCTGAATTCTGAGAAGTGAGTTAGTTATCTTATGACAAGAACTCTTATGGGAATAGCAAATACTTTCTTCCTTATCACACCTTTTTTTGGTTCTTGGGCTTCTATTTGAGACTTGACTTAGAGTTACATTATCACTTCGGTTACGAACCCACACCTTTTAACTGCAATTACATGTCAGTATTGATATTATCTAGTTTTCTCATAGAATGCGTCTTGTCTTATTTCTGCAAATGTGTAGGTTGAAGGTTCATTTTCAAGATAACCCAAGGACTTAGGTTAATTAAATCTTACTGGGTTAAAAAAACGATCAACTTTTTTGTTTAAATCTGTTATAACTGTTGGTTTTCTTAGTGCAGATCTGTTGAAACATGACAAACTTCTGAGCAAAAAGGAACCTGCTGTGCCCCTTCGTGATGTGCCAGAGTACTTACTGGATGCTACAACAAAAGAAGCTATCAAGATTGTGAAGCTTGCTAGAGCTGCCATGGGAAATACTGGTTCTACTAATCGCAGAGGTTTCAAAGGAAAATTCAAAAAAAGCAGAGATCCCCTGAAAACATTCTCTGCTGAGGTAAGTTACTTTCGAGCTCTTGTGTGACTGTCGTCGGCTTTATTCTCTTCTTTGCTAATTGCCTGATAAAGAACACTGGCCCAAAGCTAGTGAAGCATCCACATCATTGCAATCTAAACAAAGTCTTGGTTTCAGGCACCAAAGCGTGGCTGTAGAGGCAGAATGAAGAGGAAAGGTAAAAACCAGGATGAGTAACACTAACACCAGAAAAACATTATCGAATTATATTGAGGTACGAATCTCCATATACATCAGCTGTGAAAGTCTTGGTTAGGGACACTTCATCTCTATCCGCATTGCCTTAATATAAACAATAACAAGAATCCTTTGTATGAACTTTTCAGGATAGGAGGTGAGACTTGAAGCTTCATTACCAGGACAGAACAGCAGTGTGGAACATTCCAAAATAGGGACATTGTTAGTGACATTACACACTCGGTTCTGAAAATAGTGTGGTAGATATTAACAGTTCTGTTCTGTCGTGTCGGAGTAGATCGTTATAGGGCACTGGAAATTTTGGTAGATTGTAGATTGTAGATTGTAGATTGTAGATTTCATACAAGCGAGTAATTTATATATTCAAGAATTGTAATGTCTATTGGCTAATTAATTACTACTTGATGAAATTTTTTATCATCCCTTTATTGGGTTTTAAGTGGCACATGCCTTTTTGAAATTGAGTGATCATACTAATATAATGTTGGCAAGAACCAGTTTCAGTTTCAGTTTCAGTTTCAGTTTCATGATGCTGCTTCTGGTAATTGAAATGGTCAAGCACTCTGGGTGTCGAGGTCTGATTTTTTTTCATCAAATTAAGATTTATATTAATATATAATTAAAAAAATCTATTAAGATTTAATACACATTTTAAAGCAAATTAAACTTTATGCCACTTTATATCGAAAATTGAAATTTTTTATTGATTTTATTTTACATAACCATTTCCACAAAATTTATAAAAATCAAAGCTCGATTTGCTCGTTTTTTCTTTAATTTCAAATAAATTAATAAAATAACAAATCAAGCTTTGATTTTTATAAATTTTGTGAAATTAAAAATTTTAATAATATTTTTTTATGTATTAGAATCAAATTAAATATATAAATCAAAACGGACAACATTAAACGAGTGTCAAACGAGAGTGATGCTCAACAAGGAGCTCGCATAAGATATACCCCCTCCGTCCCGGAATATGAGTCCTATTTAGTTATGGCACAAATTTTAAGAAATGTAAAGAAAAATGAGTTGAATAAGTTAGTGGAATATGAGTACCACTTATATATAATTAGTTTTATAACAAAATGTGAGTGAAAAAAGTTGGTGAAATATGAAGTCTACTTATAATTCAGGGTAAAAGTCGAATATGACTCTTATTATGGGACAGACAGATATGACAAAACATGACTCTTATTGTGGGACGGAGGGAGTATAACATATCATTCATCTCTATATATTTACACAATCTGCTATATTTAAAGTAAAATAAATAATTAAATCAAATTTTATTATGTGTTAAAACCAAACTAAATTATCTAGATGCCACTCCTTTCTCCAACCTTCTTAGAGCATCTCCAACCATTTACACTAAACTCAAACTCATTTTAGTGTAAATGTCACATCTAATATGATTTTACTCCAACCATTTACACTGAACTCAAACTTAAAAGATATTCTCTATATTATGCCTTTTTTACTCACAAAATTTGAAAAAAAAATTTGGTTTAAGTTTAGTGGAAACCTAAATATAGGTATTTTTCACCCAAAAACTAATAATGAGATTGGTTTTGGAGTACTGTTGAAGCTAATTATCTATCCTATTTTTTATTTTAGTGTACCATTGAAGATGATCTAAGACAAACATTCTAATGTAATTGACCGACACCTTGTTCATTAACTCTCATTGCTCAAGTGCAATCTCCAAGAGAAGAGAGACTAATACGAGCATTAGTTAGATTAAGGATTTACATATTTTTTCAATATTTTTGTTTTGTTATTCATTAAATTAGGTTATTACTATTATAAATAGTAGCTATTGTTATTTTTTGAAATCAATTAATGAAATAGATAACAAGTATTTGTCTTTTATCGTCTTTTTTTTTCTGCATACAAAGCCTAATAATTTAGGATGATCAATGATGCTTGATTTCCTTATGACTTTCTCCTATCATCCTATTTGATAATGAGTTAATCCCTTATCGTGCATTCATCGTAATTTCTTCCTCCGAATCACCGTGAACATGTCATACACCTATACCGGATGTCATCTTCGGCAGACGGATTACTTGATAAGGGATTAAACCCTTATCGAGACAATCAAATAAATATGCAAGGAAAAAGGAAACTTTTTTAAAACATAATCGCATTACTAGCAAGTAGGAGTAATGTTTAATGACTTGTTATTGATGCATATGAGCAAATTATTCTTATATGTCATAATCTGATAAAGAAATGCAAACTTAAAAGTGAATTTTAATAAATAAAGTTGTATATGTTTAATTAGACAATAAAGTTTAGTCTTTTAATTTAAACCAAAAAACCATTTTCCAGTGTTCATTGTCATCACCGTCTTCACTCTTCACTATTTTCCGGCTGTCTTGAAAATCTGCCGCAATTGATTGATCAAACATAGAGAGGTAGACATGCTGAGAAGCAATCTTCACCGGCGTTCCCCTAATTCCATCCTAAACCCTTCACCAATACTATCTCAATTTCCTCCCTTTTCCCGATATTTATCGAATTCAAATCAAGACCATGATGAAACGTACAGGGACCCTGACGCCCCTCCCCGCCTCTTCGTTGTACAGCCAAGGATCCGCCCTCAAACCCATTTGAAGGCCAAGCTTGAGGAGGCCTTGAGTCTTGCTAATTCTCTCGAGCAACAGCGTGACGAGTTTAGTGCCATGGAGTCTCCGGACAATGAAATGCCGCCGCATCTTGTTGTCCAAAACCCCGCCGCCAAGTCCCCTCGCGCCGGTTATTCTTCCACCTTTATTTATCAGTATGCTTTTCAATTTTTGAATTGGGTTTGGGAAGTAACTGTGCCTTGTGTTGGATATTGGCTTAACCTTTAAGAATGGCTTCTCATCTCTGCAGCAATTCATTTAGTCATAGTTGCAAAAAATGGGTCTTTATTTGTGTTGGTGTGTATATGTTGTCATGCCTTGAAATTTGTTAAAAAAAATTCAAAACTTTGTGTTAAATGTTGAATCATGTTGATATGAAATTATGTGGAGGATTATAATCAATGCCGAACTAATTTCTAGTGTTGAACCGTCGAACCCTTCATTTTTAGCTCATTTTAGAACATTGGTAGATAATACGGAATCCATTTTTAGTTTGTTTTAGTTCATTTTATACGGAGTTCATTTTTAGATCGTTTTAGTTCATTCATTCTAGAATGAACCAAACCGATCTTAAAATGAATTCTGTGTTATGTTATAAAGAACTCCGTGTTGGTTTGACGGTTCTGCACTAGGAATCAGTTCTGCATATATCACAACCCGTTATATGTATATGTTAAATTTGGAGAAATGGCAGAAAGGTGGTGTCTAAATTGATGGTTAATCAAGTGATAATTAAAATAGTTTGATAATTAGTATGAATCAAGAATGCTTCTTGGGCTGTTGGTTGCCTTACACTTTATAGAATTCAAAGTCAGGTTTTTTTACTTATAAATAACTGAAACTTAATGCCGAAACTGTGCAACGTGGCAGATACATATTTTGGACATGGGACTGTGGAAACAGTTAAGTGCCACATAACTAATTTGGAAGACAAGGTTTGACCTTTCATTTTGAAGTAATTATTCTTTTTGTCTGAGATTATGAATAGAACTGATTGAAAGAAAGTGAATGAATTTTGCTGTGGTTGTTATCTTACTGATAGGAAGAGGTGGATGCTGTTTTTGTCAATGCTACTCTTAGGGGTATCCAGCAGCGGAATCTGGAGGCAAGTTTTCTGTGTTAATCATATGGTCTTGTCTTGGCAGCTTTTCAAAGTAATTTTTCAGAAAGTTTTCGTGGACTTTTGTCACCATTATGCGGCTATCATACACATTCTTACAGAGGGCCTGGGGCAAGCCTGTTCTAGATCGTGTTGGCCTCATTATACAAATTTTTAATGCTCATGCTCAGACCAAGGAAGCTAAACTACAGGTAATCTTGAATTTCTATGCAATTTTCCTGTTCTTGCCCTGCAATTGATATTCAAAATTTAGCCTTAACAAGTTTATCACTTTACAGGCTGAATTAGCAGCTCTGATGTGTAAAAGAAGCAGACTTGTCCGAGTTCGTGGGCACGATGGGCGTAATACATTTGGGGGATTTGGGGGATCTGGAGAAATAGAAGTTGTTAGTGCTAGAGGGTAAGTTTGGTGTTGCTGCAATCAGGAACTTCTTATCTGCTTATGTATTTCTTATTACCTATCTTTTGAAACTCTCTTCTCCTTCCCCCTGGAGAGATGTCATGTGCAGAGACCAATATCTGTTGCATTTGTATACAAAAACATTCTCTTCTGAATTTAACTTATAGCGATTCCAGTATTAGGGTTGTCATATGTGTATAATTGATTTTGCAGGAGAGCAAGCGGAGGGCGCGGTTTTATCAGTGGTGCTGGAGAGACTGAAATTCAGCTTCAAAGGCAAAGGTATGCTTTAATATTTATCACAACAATTATTGCTTCTGGTGTCTATTTTGTATTCGTTGCACTTGGAGAATGATTTCTTGTAGTAAGTATATTAAAGTTCAAATTTGCCCTGTCTTATTTCTCTGAAATTTATGTTTTGGATGGATATGTTAGTCCAAAGATCTCTGATGAATAATATGGCTTTAAAACATGTTTCCATCAATGTAATCTAAAATTGTTATATTTGTGATTGTGAAACAAGAATCGAAATCTGCAGATTGAGAAATAGATCGCAAGAATGGAAGAAATTTTATTGATCTTGAGAGAGAAATTTGGAAGATGAAAAAGAGCTGTATCGAATTGAATTCTGTTCAGCTTCTACAAACAAGCTATTTTACATTCTATCTCAAACTAAAAATGTTGACTCAATCTAATGGCTGAGATTATAAGATCTCAAGTTCAACTTGATTGCATCCTACGGCTACTGAGACTCAAGATCAAATTGGCTTTGATCTTAACTTCTTCATTCTTGATTTGAGCTATGCTGCAGCTGATCCATCAAATATTACAAAAATACTAGTATGAAATAACACTGTGCAAGAGTGAATCGTAGTGACTGTAAGACTTCCTTATTTGGCATGAAAGCATGTATTGGCAAAACATAGGAACAAATGCATTTTAAAACACTTCACTTCTGGTTTTGTTTATATTTCTGCTTTTATTTGCTTTCAGAATCTTGGAAAGGAAGCAGAAGTTGTTAGCTGAAATTGCTGATGTTAGAAGAACTCGAGCCATGCAGCGTGCTGCACGGAAAAGGAATGAAAAGTTACCAGGACAAGAAATCCCTACTGTTGCTGTAGTTGGCTATACAAATGCTGTAGGTGATGCATATCGATTTCTTTATTCAGTTTGCAATCTGCATTTGGTTCTAGACTAATGTGATACCAATTTGTCCCCATAAACTTCTTCCAGGGAAAGTCTACATTAGTTAGCAGACTCTCAAACACCTATCTTTACTCCGATGATCGGTAAGACATAGGAATTTACAAAGATACTACTTGTGAAGTTCTTTCTCCCGTTTCTTAAGCAACCTACTTTATGAGTCTCTTAATTACCAGAACTTCATTTTATCTTTTTGGTTTGCTATACATGTGAGAAACATCATACGATGCAACATCTGGACTTATCTAGCGCTAGCCACTGACACGAAGTTTTTCTCTGTCAGATTGTTTGCAACAGTTGATCCTAAGTTAAGAAGTGTTAAGCTTCCATCAGGGTAATAATGTTGTTTAATTACTGTTTTGATAGTATCAATTATATCTTAGTATCTGTCATTAGGTATTGATTTTATTTGTATATTAGGAGAAAAGTTCTGCTCAGCGACACAGTCGGCTTCATCTCGGATTTGCCTGTTCAGGTAGTGAAATTCTTCTAGATTATCTTTCCATATCGACGCCTACTCTCTGTGGTCGCTGATGTTTTATTCTGCAGTTAGTGGAAGCATTTCATGCTACATTGGAAGAGGTTATCGAAGCTGACCTCCTAGTGGTATGCGTTTCATCGAAAAACATCATTCCCCTTCCTGTTAGGCGAATTGGCTCTTTTGGAATGTCTTAAAATTTTGTAAGGTTTGCAGCATGTACTGGACTCAAGCGCTCCAAATCTTGACGAAAACCGGGAGTCTGTAATGGAAGTTCTTAGGAGAATCAGTGTGCCTGAAGAGAAGCTCCAAAACATGATTGAAGTTTGGAATAAGGTAAATAGCTTGAAAAGCTTCCAACTTTCACGTTCTTGATCGCATATCCTTACGTTCCCCAGAGTTAACATGGAGTCCGAATTTCCCTCCAGGTCGACCTTCTAGAGGAGAAATCTGAGATATGCGATCTTGAAGAAGAAGAAGAAGAAGAAGAAGAAGAAGAAGATATCGATGCCACATGTGATCAACATGATGACAACCAAGTTATCAATTGTAACGACTCGGGTGATCTTGAAGAGGAAATTAATCACGATCATTCTGATGACGAGCAAGAATCCAGGCTTAGCTTCGATGAATGCTCCAATACTGTCAACGGACACTTTACAGGGGAAGACGTGACGGCTATAGCTGCTGACAATGGTTCTAAATTTCAATCAAAATCATCGGGGCTTCTTGTCGAAACATCTGCTGTAACCGGGGTTGGCCTACAACAACTGCTTGAGCTCATCGACAGCAAGCTGAAACCATGTCGAGCGGTAGAAAGGATTAGCTTCTTCCATAGTAAGTGGAGACCACCGCGTCGGGAAGATAGCGATATAGCAGTCTGAGCGATAGGTTTGCCTACTTTGGTTAGGTTTTGGTGCACAATTTGACATATACAACATTTGGTAAAGTATCTCCAAGGAGGGGATGTTTGGTTCATGAGATTGAATCTCATTACGTCATCCTATATGAATAGTCATGTGATAATTAGTCATAGCCTCTCACAACCTAATCCTAGAACATATTTTGCTACTATTTTATATAGAAAACATGACATCACTTTATTGTACTCATATGAATGTTATCTTATGATTATTTGCTCATCAGTATCATTTTAATTAACCAGAAAACATTTTAATTTGGCTTATCACTCTTCCTTTTTCAATTATGTACATGTCACTCAAGATATGATTCATACTATTTGTTACTCCTCTTTGACATTAGGTCCCATTCGCTCCAAACATATGATCTTAAGGGCATCCGCATTAAATAAATGGATCCAAACTATGAGAATTGGGGGTGCGGTGTTGTGCAGTCCCAACACATTGGCGGAGGGGAGACGGAGGCGAGGCGCGGTCCGAGACTAGGGGCGAAAGATGCTAAAATTTTTATTTATTTATTTCTTAATTTTACCTTTTATAAATTACAACATCAAACAACACCAAATAATCACAATTCACCTACATTTCTAAAATTCTCTTTAAAATTCGATAGATCCCCACAAAGAAATGATACTTCTGATGGTGAAGATGCTAATATGCAATTGATATTGGCAGTCGACTATGGTGAAGGGCTGCTACTCCAAGGCCTCAACGGCCTAGGATGTACGTGCCCCCAGAATATTCGTCCAATATTCTTTTTGTGATAAGCTCCGATGGGGTGCAACTATGTTCAGGTGTTGGTTTTGCATGCGCAAATTGTTGTTCATGCACATTGCTAACACAATGGTAAAGTGTGATGAATATTTTAAGTAGGTCCTCCAAACAGAATTGGACGTGATGGAGTCTCGATGTTGTAGAAGTGCACAATAACAAATGAGCAACTAGCATATTGACGGTTTTGCAAACCTATTTGGCTACTACCTCCATGTCACTGAGTCAACATGTCAGGAGTGTGTGAAGAAATTTTGTCGCAGAGTCATCAAGGCTTTCCGACCATGCATGACTCAATTTTTGATGAATATGCAGGAAAAGGTTCGACATCTTAGATTGCATGCACTGGGAGTGAATGAATTAAATAATAATTAAAATAGATGAAATAAGAAAGAAGTTATGCAGTGATTTGAGTTGGGGTACACAATGAAGTAAGAGTTGGAGGTGTTATGACATGATTTAGGCTTTGATTAAAATGGTAACATGAGAGCTGAAAAAGTGAATGACGGTATAATTTAGATTACGAAATAAGGGTGAGTTATGGATAAGCTAGCCCAAATTCAGTGGGCCAAACTTTGACTGTTCCATGAAAATGAGCCCATCACAAATACCCAAATCATAATAATGATTATGACAAATTACGTTTTTTTACTAATATCTGAACAATTGGAATTTCAAAGGAAATATTTTGTACTAGGCCCAATCGGTATGACTTATACACCCTAGATATCCGTTCAATCATCACAAATTTATCCAATTATTCAAATTCCGGTCATTAAATACGTGGCTAAACCGAAATAAGGGTAAAAAAGATATAATATTGAAAATTGATTTTTGTAATCGCGCATTAATATTTTCAGAAGAAATTACAAGTTGTAAAAAATAAAAAAGTTAGGGTGAAAAATGAGGAAATTGGACATGAGAGGGGTCTGGTTTGGTTAAGAAATCGTCTTTAGGAGGCACGTCAACATAATAGCGAAAGCAATGAGATTTTGCCGGCTGCTAATTAATTAGTTCTAACATTACTAATTTAATATCACCTAATTAGCAGATTGGGAAACACCTTTCCTTTTTCCTTTTTCGCAACTTTTAATCCCCACTTTAATTTCCACATTTTGGCAGAAGCTTCGTTAAGCCTCTAAATTCCCAGCAGCATCACTGATTTTGCCCAAATTGAATTAGATTAATGTAAAGTAGTCGTGTTTTGTTTAAGGATCTTGATGCTGATCACACTTTAATGCGAAAAGATTGCATCGACACCTTGTTTTGACTATAAACTCAGTCTTAACCAATAAATGAAGAGAAACTCAATTATATTATGAAGCCTCAAACTAGCTTTACAAGTAATCTCAGCCACCAAGCACCGGAATTTTCGTTCTTTTAAAACAAAATTACGTACTTAATTGTGTTGATCAATCTTCGGGCGTATAAGAAATTAATAAATCAAGTACTATTGATTTTTAGGTTATTTATAGAATAATGAGGTTAATTTTTTTTTTGAAGTATTAGAATCAAAATAAATGTTGAACTCTATTGAACGTACGATAGATGGTCAAAAGCCACGGTAAAATGACATCATTAAATCAAACTACAATATCAAACATTTTTCCGATTTCCTAAAGAAACTTTAATTAGTTATAACATTTTATGTTATAATATATTATGATGATTATTATTTAATTAGTTAAATTTGAGAATTTGGAATTTAAATTACGCGGAAACTTTATTCCCATGACTATATCATTTCTTTTTCTTTGTTATTTCTATTTGATTTAAGATTAATAACAAGATGTTATAATAAAATTTTCTGACGGTTGTTAAATTATATAAGTCGAGTTTAATTACTATTTTGATTTCAAGAAATTTTGTTAAGGAAGTTGTGAGATGTGTTCTTGAACCCGTTAGTGTAAAACATGTAGCTCTGTGTCTGGATATAATGGCATATGATCAGAACTACTAGTTTGGATATATCTATACACTCTTAATCATTTATCAAACTCTAATGTCCCATTTCTTCTATACAAAATTGTTCCCATTCAGACACTAAATCGTGCTATTTCTTAAGACAACATGACCCCAATTACCTCACCTATATTGGGTTTTGTGGTCTATGTTAATTTTGAATGCATTAATTCGTACAAAATTTCAACACATAATAATTAACGCGTCTCGTACAAAATTTCATTGAAAACTCTCACTATCAAGCAAAGCTGGAATAGTCCCATCCAATAAGCCCACAAGCTTTACACTGTATGGGATGCACCAAATATCCAAAATTATATAATTTCTTTTACAAATTCTATCTTGCATCCTTTCACGTTGGTTTTATCTACGATATATACAAGTAGACATGTCAATCGGGTCAATTCACTCGGGTTATCGGACTATTCGGATTTAGGGAGTATAATTTATAGGAGTTATCAATTTCCAAATATTGTCGGGTCAATTTGCTGGTTTTAGATTGAATTGACATACATATATACAAGAGTGATTGCTACATCTGACAACTAATTTATACGTGTATCGACTAAGAATTTGGTATTTTGAAGAAACATGCAGGCCTAGACCTTTCTAAAATGGGGACCTCAAATTTTGAATAAAACAAAATGTCAGAATGAGATTAATTTGCAATGTCAAATGAATTGGTACTCAAGAAATTAAACCGAGCATAATTATGAAAGGTTATAATAATATATGTGAGAATCTATGTTGATGAATGTATTTCTTATGATGAATATTGGAATATGAGTACGTACGCATATATAATTGATGTGTAAGATTGAATAACAAAAGACTTGGTTAATTGCCAATAGAATGAAATTGACAGCCATAGATATACTATTAGAACATTACAAAGAATATTGAATATCCTCTTATATATTCACTCTAGATAATTCAACGTCACACTTTTTATTTTATTTTTTGTCAGAAAAGATGTCACATTTTTTTTAAGTTTTCTTATAAAAATATATTTTATCTTACCACTTAATATAGAAGTAGTATAAAAAAACAACATTTTCTAAAATTTTGTGCCATCACACAAGTACCATATCTATTATGAGACGGGGGAATACATAATTATGAATTTCTTACACTTCTTTGTAAGTAAATGTACACATGAAAATTATTCAGCAATAATATTCATATTTTAACATAAATAATACTGAAGTTTCAACGTCACCTGGCTTATACTAACCATTGGTATTATGTTGTTGATTGAAGACGGACAATTTTGAATTATACATTATTAAATCCATCAATAAACTCCATTTTTTCTTTATTTAGAACCGGAGGGAACTAATAATTTTCACATATAGTACTATAATCCTTCCCTACTAATCCTTAGGTTTGACTTAATAGCATCAATTAATGCTCAGGTTTGTTGAGTAAGACAAGAATTAAATAGACCACGCACTAGGAGTTGATTAAGGAGTCGATTTTTCATACGACTTTGTAGTAAAGTCAATAGCTAGTTAACTAATTTATCATAATTCTCACATAAAATGTAGTAGCAAATTTAGCATGAGAAATGCTGATTCAAGTTTACATGCATATTTACGTTGCTTATGTCGTATGTTATGATCAAGTTGGTAACCGTTGCTTTCATTGACTTTTCAACTTGGCTTTTTGCGCAGACCATAAAGCAACTTCATTTTCAATTTGTAATATTGTTTCAATACCATTATCGTTAAAAACTCAATATATATTAATATACACTTCTTCCATCTTACAATACAAATAGATATACACATCTTTTTTATATATATATTTAATACTCTTTCTTTCTAGAAGAGTAAATGAGGATAATGTGCCTAGAGAATGTGGGTGTCAGTTTTACCTTATAAGAATATTTGTTAGTTGAGGGAACATCATTTTTAGTCCACGAACTTTGCCAAAGTATCATTTTAGGTCCGTGAACTTTAAAAATATCATTTTAGGTCCGTGAACTTTGAGTTAGTATAATTTGAGGTACTTTTTACCATTTCTAAGTTTTTTTGGACGAAAATACCCCAATACCTTAAAGTGTATATATTTTTAATAAATTTATCATATACTCATAATTTTTTATAAATATCTTTACAATATATTTTTGACAAATTTTCTAAATATAATTTGACCTTAAATATTATCACTTAATTTTGTGACATGCAAGTAAAATTGCTTCTTCAAATTTTTATATTAAAATTTTTAAATTGAATAAAGAACTTTTCTTTAATAATAAAAAATTAAATAAAGATCTTTTCTTGCATGTCACAAAATTAAATGATAATATTGAAGGTCAAATTATATTTAGAAAATTTGTCAAAATATATTGTAAAGATATTTATAAAAAGATCTTTATTCAATTTTTTATTATTAAAGAAAGTTCTTTATTCAATTTAAAAAAAATTAATATAAAAATTGAAGAAGCAATTTTACTTGCATGTCACAAAATGAAGTGATAATATTTAAGGTCAAATTATATTTAGAAAATTTGTCAAAAATATATTGTAGAGATATTTATAAAAAAATATGAATATATGATAAATTTATTAAAAATATATACACTTTAAGGTATTGAGGGTATTTTCGTCCAAAAAAACTTGGAAATAGTAAAAAGTACCTCAAATGATACTAACTCAAAGTTCACGGACCTAAAATGATATTTTCAAAGTTCACGGACCTAAAATGATACTTTGACAAAGTTCGTGGACCAAAAATGATGTTCCCTCTTGTTAGTTAGTTAGAAATAGAAAGCTTATGAAGTATAACATTTTTGGTTTCCATAATTCTTTCTACACATATTGTATGATATGCATAAACAAAGTTATATGTCACTAAACTCAAGCGATGTGATTCAGTGGAAATGACACACTCAATTCATAAGCAACTAAATATCTGATCGATTATTAGCTTTAAGTATGAAGTAATCTTAAATTCTTGGGTTTGTTGCCATACTGATTAGTGTATGTATATATTAGCAAGGAGTTTAGTTACTGCCAATAAAAATTCTACCATAACAGAAAAAAAAGTTACATATATAAAAAAATGTAATGTAATATAAAATGAATATTTATATTAATAGATAAATGGGATTTGAAAATGGGGCCCCTTTAGTTGGAAATGAGGGTGCAAATGGGACATATGGTGTGGGGGTAGAAGTGAGGTTGAGGAATGGAGTGAATGTGGGAGTCATGTTAGATGTCAGCATAAGCAAATCCTTCTCTAAAGTCTAATGGTCCATTCATCCACTGTAAGAGGGGGGGTAGTAATCGTCTGTGGTGGGGGCTTTCACATGTCCTATTCACCCTCTTCTCACTACATGCCACGTGGCCCCCCTCTCAGGTTAAACTATGATACTTTCCTACCTAACTATGTTGCAACAACTAATAACGAAAAACTATGCCTAATTTTGTATTCGCCGTCGCAATATTGTACTTCTAATTATATAGTGTTTATATATATATATATGTGGGGCAATAATTTATATTGAACATAATACTATGTTTTATAATATTGGTATGAGATTTTGGCAGGCTATGAATTAGGAATTGTGTTGGGGTGAATATGAATTATGAAGTATGATTTACTAGCTTCAAATTTGAAAAGATATTGGTTGCTTGACTTATGAACTTGCATGTGCTCTTGTTTTCCCTATACATGTGAAAGGAATTGAAGTCCCATATGCCTAATTAAATTTAAATGTAAGTGGAAATCGTGATTGGGCCACACCAACAAAGTCAATTGGTTTTCGTATTAAAAACTCATCAATCATGGTCTTTTATTGAGTGAATACTATTTTCTAGATATTTCAGATTTTTTTCCATTTGTTTTATAACGTTTCAATATTATGGAACCTTAAACTGAGATGTGTATGTGTGTGGTCTATTTAGTTTTCATGAGTTTGGTGAAAATTATTCAACTCAAAGAAGTTACCATATTATAAATCACGCGATTGCACAAATAGGTACTGATAAACATTCGAGGGATAATTTTGAAACATAAAATATTAAACCGATCCCTTGAAGCGACTATAGTAGTTTTGGTAAATAATATATATCCCTTGATTTAATTACACAACAATAATACATGTGGATCAAATTGAACCCAAAAAAAATGCCAGGCAGTGCTAAAATGTAGGCAATGTAAAACGAGATAACCCAATAAATAAGTAGAAATGTCAAAATGATTGATTTTGACAGAATTGATATTTAGAAACATGAATTTCTTAGATTGAAAAATTAGATTTTTATAAAATATGATTTTCCAAATTCTCACTACATTAGTATGACTGAGATGTTATATCTTGTCTGTGGATTAACTTCAATTAGTTAACAAGGATTTGAAAGGATGAATCAAGTGTTTACCATTTGGGAGGCCGACTCTGCTCATTGGTTGGGTAGGATTAAACATAATGAGCAAGAGATAATTAATAACTAATCCAACTCATTACCAAATTTCATGCACGTAGCTCATGACTATAAAAAATAATTAATCTTTTTCTATCTATTTTTTTCTTAGACAAAAAGATAGAAGTCCCTAGATTTCATCCCTATATTTGATCTCTTGATCTCTCTATGAATTTACAAAGAAAAGTTTCACGGCTTGAATTATCTCGTTAAATTAAAAAGATAACTGTATATTATATGGAGTATGTTTTATATTAATTTCATAAATTCACGATTTTTACCTACGCAATTTACGTATCATTTATCTAAGCATATGAAACGCAACATTTGAATCATTTATATATATATATAGAGTCGTGATCATATGATAACCCCTAAATATCGTAATAACCCTATAACCAAATCTGGACCACACATATTTCTAATCATGCGGTTGAGATTCAAACTTAGATTTCTTCATAAAAAAAAGCGCGGGGTAAAACTGTCATTTCCCTCATTTAATTTTTGAATTTCGCCAAATATCACGTAAAATGATAAAATGATAGGTTTATTGCATAGAATGATAGTTTTGAGATTCAAACTTAGATTTACTTCATAAAAAAAAGCGCGAGAGTAAAACTGTCATTTCCCTCATTTAATTTCTGAATTTCGCCAAATATCACGTAAAATGATAAAATGATAAAATGATATGTTTATTGTATAGAATGATAGTTTTGCCGGATAGAATGATACTCTGAGTTGATAAAATGATACTTTTGACTGACTGATAAAATGATAGGTTTATTGCATAGAATGATAGTTTTGCCGGATAGAATGATACTCTGAGTTGATAAAATTATACTTTTGACTGACTGATAAAATGATAAAATGATATATGTTAGGTTTATTGCATAGAATGATAGTTTTTCCGGATAGAATGATACTCTGAGTTGATAAAATGATACTTTTGACTGACTGATAAAATGATAAAATGATATATGTTAGGTTTATTGCATAGAATGATAGTTTTGCCGGATAGAATGATACTCTGAGTTGATAAAATTATACTTTTGATTGACTGATAAAATGATAAAATGAGCAAAATTCAGAAATTAAATGAGCGAAATTTGGATACGTAAATTTTATCATGAGCGAAATGACATATTTACCTCTGCGCTTTTTTTTATGAAGTAAATCTAAGTTTGAATCTAGACCACGTGATTTTAAAAATGTGTGGTCCAGATTTAGTTATAGGGTTATTACGGAAATTGGAGTTATCATTATAATGCACCCCTATATATATATATATATATATATATATATATATATATATATATATATATATATATATATATATATATATATATATATATATATATATATTGGTATAATAATCAGGGCAAAGAGATTTAATCAAATTCTTGTATGTTCCGCAACATAAGATTTAGAAGTAAAATTCACGAATTTTAACATTTTTCTCAATTTTTTAATAGCATGTAAAATAATTGTGGACTTCAATTTGGGCTTGCTATTTAAATCAGCAGAGCTGGTTTTAATTGATAGCCCGTTTATGTTAATTGGTGACCCAATCCAGATTTGGCCCAATACTTAAATGGACGCTCCGATGGCTGCCACGTATGCCACCTCACGCGGATCATGACGATGAGCCGTTGGATCTAAGGTGTGTTTGTTTGCAGAGTTATACACTCCATGCGCCTCCTTGACTCCTTAGTCTGTTCACTTGCCTCTCTCTCTACATGCTTTCTCTCCGGCTTCTCTCTAGAACTTTCTCTCTCTCTCTCTATGAAATGGCTTCCGATCTTTCTTCTCCGGTGACTCCTTCTCTATTTTAGTGAGAATCGAGTGTGCATCTCTCAACTCCTGTGTTGATTCGGAGATCTCTTTGGTTTCGAACTGTTGAGTTCGATTATGGCTGTTTGGTGGAAGATCCTCGGTTGATTTCTTAGATCCGTGTGATTTGTGTGTTCTTGAAGCCTTGTGGCTGTGGTGTGAGTCATTTGATGTGTGAGGTGGCTACTGTGTTGTAGTAATCGGAAACCCTAGGTTTTGTGGTTCGATTGTTTCACTGTGCTCCCTTGTGATTTGTTGGAGAAGATTGAGGAGGTTCTTGGCCCTGTGTAGTCGTGTGTGTGACCTGAGCCATATCCTAAATCTTTTGTCCTATTTTGTTCTTGTCTTTCATTTGCGGTTTAGATCCGAAAGGATATTGTATATTGTGTTACTAACTTGTGTGTGAAGTGTGCAGGAGATTCACAGTGTATAGCTCGAGATATTTGATTGGTTCCAGATCCTATATAGGCTAGGGTTTACTTTAATCTTGTACTATTTGCATACGATTCTAGTTGTAACAAATATCTTGTAATTGGCTTGTTCTTTACTGAGATTAGTCATCTCGGTGTTGATCCAATAACAAAAAGAGGTCCTGGTAATTAGTGAACCCGAGTGATCTGATCCCTACAGTGGTATCAGAGCCACAGGGGAATCACTTGGGCACGCCGGGTCGCAAATTAAAAAGGAGGTGGGCTCGTAGAGTAAAGCTCGACCTCCGGTATAGTCCTGAGGTAAGACGGGTATTCCTTACCGAAGGATATCTGCTCTGGTAAATTGGCTGATTCCCTTAACCTCTTACAGCTTTCTAGTCTAGGATTGGGCAGTTGTTGCTGGTAGATGCCACGGCAGTGGCTTAGATTTTTATGTGCTCTTGTCTTCTTTATGCTTCTTGATGCTCTTACAGTTTTCTTTGCTTCCGTTGTCACTCTCTTTGTGATTAAGTTTAATTCAAAGTGTGTATTCCAGAGCTTAGTCTCTGTGTCTTGAGTGAATTGTCTATCCACCCTGTGCCTTAACCGCCTTGAGTGACCCTATGCGCCCCCATACATTGGGTGATTGCGAACTGGGAAATCCTCATGCCGGGGTACACATGACAGATAGGGAGGAACTCCGTTTGACTTGATTCTTGTGTCTGGAGTCACTTTGAATTGTATCCTGTGTGTGTGTATGCGCGTGCCTTGCTGTAATCTTGTGCATCTGTGATTTCTTGCATGATAAATTCATGCATAATTTTTTTTAAGTGGACTCACTGATTGTTGTATGTTTAAGTCTACTTTCTGTGCTAGTAGGGTTGCTTGCTGTGCCTTCTGGGTTGCTGGTTCTTTTGTGTGTGTAAAACTCTTTCTCAAAATGTCTCAGCCAGTTGGTATTGTACCCTTCAATGGGAAAAAATTATTTTGTAATCTGGAAACAGAAAATAAAATGTATTTTGATTCAACAAAAAGTTTTTAAGTCAGTTGAGGGAACTATTCCTGGTACTGAATCTGAAGATAAGGTCTCAGAAATAAATGAATTAGCCAAATCTACTATTATACTCAATCTTTCTGAATATGTGATCAGAAAGCTTGGAGCCATTGAGTCTGCCTCTGAATTATGGGCAAAGCTAGATACTCTGTTTACTGAAACCTCAATGTCTTCAAGAATGTATTTATTGGAAAAACTTTTCAAATGTAAACTTGATCTTTCAAAGGACATTGAGGATAAAATTGATACCTTTCAAAAACTTGTTCAAGATATTAAAAGATCTGGTGATAAAACAATTGATGAGTATACTAGCATTGCTCTAATGAATGTTATCCCTTATTCTTATAATGATGTTAAAGCTGCTATAAAGTATGGCAGGGATAGTGCCCCTCTTGATTTGATCATTAGTTCTTTAAAATCTAAGGAAATTGAGATTAAAAAAATCAGGCTTTTAAATCTGCTCAGTAAAGGGCTTTATATGTTAGGGGCAGATCTAAAAGAAGGGCAATCACTCTAATGACTATGGTAAAAAGAAGGGCAAGAGTAGGTCCAGGTCTAAAAGCAGGAATCCTAAGGCTAATAGAAAATGTTTTAACTGTGGTGAGGTTGGTCACTATAAAAGGGAGTGCCCCATCCCTAAAAAGCAGAAAAAAGGTAATAATCAACTGGATTCTATTGCTAACCTGGCTAAGTATAATGATTCTGAAGGTGTTTGCTTCATGACTCATGATATTCTGTCTGTAAACTCCTCTCTGGATTGTTCTTTTTCCATGAATGATTGGCTGATTGATTCAGGATGCACCTATCACATATCTCCTTTCAAATCTGTGTTTTCTGAGTTCAAACCTGTTGAAAATACTTTTGTGTCTATGGCAAATGATAAAAAAATGTCAGATTCTTGGCATTGGAACTGTGTGTTTGAAATTCAGCAATGACTATGTGCTTAACTTGAAAGATGTGAGATGTGTGCCTGATCTATGCTATAACCTGCTTTCTTGTACCTGCTTAGAGCTAGATGGGCTTGAGGGTAAGTGGGGGCAGGGGATTATGAAAATCTGTAAAGGTGCTATGTGCTTGTTTAAAGCTGAAAAAAGATGTAACCTTTATGTTTGTTCTGCTCAGTCTTTGGCCTGTGTGAATAATGTCTCAGATGTGGTCAGGGTTGATAAAACCATGTTGTGGCATAATAGACTTGGTCATATGAGTGAGAAGGGTCTAAATATTTTGAAGAAAAATGAGCTGTTGTCTAAAAATGATTTTCAAAATAGCCTCCCCTTCTGTGACACTTGTGTTTTAGGCAAACAACATAGAGTGTCTTTCCCAACACCTGTGACTGAAAATATTAGTCACAGTGTTATTGAATACCTACACATGGATGTGTGGGGTCCAGCCTCTGTTTCTACTCATTCAGGGTCTGTGTATTTTCTGTCTATAATTGATGATTTTTCCAGGAAAGTTTGGTGTTTTATGAAAAATAAGTCTGAGGTCTTTGAAAAATATTAACATGGAAAAATTTTGTTGAAAATCTAACTGGAAAAACCATTAAGGTGATTAGGACAGATAATGGTCTTGAGTTCTGTAATTCCCAAATGAATTCTATGTGTTCTCAGTTTGGAATTAAAAGACATAAGACCACCCCTTATACCCCTAAACAAAATGAAGTTGCTGAAAGGATGAACAGAACCCTTCTAGAAAAAGTTAGGTGCATATTGTCTAAAAGTGGTTTGTCTAAAAAATTTTGGGGTGAAGCCTTACTGACCTCAGCCTACCTTGTCAATAGGTCTCCTTCTGTTCCCCTAAAGGGAAAGTGCCCAGAGTCTATTTTCACTAGTAGAAAAATCTCCTTGTCTCATTTGAAAGTTTTTGGCTGTAGTGCCTTTGTCCATACCAAAACTGATAAGCTGGACCCCAGATCCAAGAAAAAGGGTGTTTCTTGGATATCCTGAGGGTGTAAAGGGTTATAGGATTTGGAATAAGAGTGAGCCTGGTTTCAGGGTGACTATAAGTAGAGATGTTATCTTCAGTGAGGATGAATTTCCCTGTCTTAAACCTGCCCCTGATTCCACTCCAACAAGTGTTGACAGTGAGCCTCTTAGTGAGGTGGAGTTCACTGACACTCTCACTTATGTGGATGTATCTGAGGATACTCCAAGTGAGGTGGAGCACTTCTGGAATTCCAACCCTATCACCCCTGAGCCTGAACCTGAACCTGAGACTGAACCCTTACCTGTTGACAACCAAAATGTGACTCATCATGATGACCAAGTTGTTGAGACTCAACCTGTTGTTAACCCTGGTCCAGATTTGAGAAATTATCTCCTGTCTAGAGATAGAGTCAGGAGGCACATTAATGAACCTAATAGATATGTTGGTGATGAGCCTCAGACATATAAACAGGCTGTTAAATCTAAGTTTTGGAGTCAATAGCAAAAAGCCATGGAAGATGAAATGTTATCTTTAAAATTAATTGTACTTGGATGCTTGTTCCTCTGCCTGCAGGTGCTTCTGTTGTTGATTGCAGGTGGTTATATAAAATAAAAAATGAGGTAGATGGCCTGAGGTACAAGGCCAGAGTTGTGGCCAAAGGGTTTACTCAACAAGAGGGGGTAGATTATACCGAGATATTTGCTCCTGTTGTGAAATTTACTACTTTTATACTTATGCTTGCTTTGTGTGCTCATTTTGATTGTGAATTGAAACAAATGGATGTGAAAACTGCTTTCTTGCATGGTGATTTAGACAAACCTATCTATATGAAACAGCCTGAGGGGTTTGTAGATCCCAAGTATCCTAATCATGTGTGTTTGCTAAAAAAGTCCTTGTATGGTTTAAAGCAATCCCCTATAAAGTGGAATATCAAGTTTAATTCTTGTATGCAAAAACTTGGTTTTGTGAGAAGTACCTTTGATGCTTGCCTATATGTGAAAAATCTTGATAAGGTTCCTGTCTTTCTGTTGCTATATGTTGATTATATGCTGATTATGGGACCTTGCCTTAAATCCATCAAGTATGGGCAATCTGCTTTATGTGATAATTTTGACATGAAGGACCTTGGTGATGCTCAAAAGATTTTGGGTATTAATATCCATAGAAACAGAAAGGATTCTGTCCTTGTGCTTCACCAAGAACCATATGTGCTTAAGATTTTGCAAAAGTACATGTCTGCTGCTAAAACTGCTTCTGTGCCTTTAGCTGCTCATTTTCTGTTGAGTAAAGATTTGTGTCCAAAGTCTGAATCTTTAATCAATGCTATGAAAAAGGTCCCTTATGCTAATGCTATAGGTTCTGTTATGTACTTAATGGTTAGTACTAGGCCTGACATTGCTTATGTTGTTTCTTGCTTGAGTAGATATATGTCTAATCATGGACCTGTGCAATGGGAGGCCTTGAAATAGCTCCTGAGATATCTGAAACATACTTCTAAGTATGGTATGTATTTTTTAAAGTGTGATGATGATATAAATCTATGTGGTTTTGTGGATTCAAACTATGCTAATGATAGGGACAAGAGAAAGTCCACTACATCTTATGTGTTTACAGTGTGTGGATCTTGTATAAGCTGGAAATCCCAATTGCAACATATAGTAGCCCTCTCCACTATTGAATAAGAATATATAGCCATCACAGAGGCTATGAATGAAGTAATTTGGGTAAAGGGAGTTCTTTCTGAACTAAAATTCTTGAAAACTGTTCCTGTTGTTTATTCTGATAGTCAGTCTGCAATACAATTATGCAAAAATCTTGTATTTCATGATAGAACTAAACATATAGATGTCAGATTTCATTTCATTAGAGATGTGGTTGAAAAACAAGAAATTTTGTTGCATAAGGTGCATACTGATGAGAACCCTGCTGATATGTGAACTAAATGCTTACCTGTTGATAAACTGCTGTGTTGTATTAAGAGGTTGCATTTTGACTGTGGCTAGTACATGTGCATGTGCATGTCCCGGGGGGGAGACCTTGCTGATTCTTTTGGCCTTGGCCTATTGAATCACAGGGTAATCTAAGTCCTACTTGACTAATTGGCTTGCCATTTGGTGTCTTGTTAGGCAACCTGGTTACTCTCTTGACTAATGAGCTTAGACTTTTTGGTGTCTTGAGATAACCTTGTAGGCTGTGATGAAGCAACACGTGGACCAAAGTTCTCCTCTGTTTACCAAATGTAGTCCAAGGTGGAGTATGTGAAATAATTGTGGACTTCAATTTGGGCTTGCTATTTAAATCAGCTGGGCTGGTTTTAATTGATGGCCCATTTATGTTTATTGGTGACCCAATCCGGATTTGGTCCAATACTTAAATGGACGCTCAGATGGCTGCCACGTATGCCACCTCACGCGGATCATGACGATGAGCCGTTGGATCTAAGGTGTGTTTGTTTGCAGAGTTATACACTCCATGCGCCTCCTTGACTCCTTAGTCTGTTCACTTGCCTCTCTCTCTACATGCTTTCTCTCCGGCTTCTCTCTAGAACTTTCTCTCTCTCTCTCTATGAAATGGCTTCCGATCTTTCTTCTCCGGTGACTCCTTCTCTGTTTTAGTGAGAATCGAGTGTGCATCTCTCAATTCATGTGTTGATTCAGAGATCTCTTTGGTTTCGAACTGTTGAGTTCGATTCTGGCTGTTTGGTGGAAGATCCTCGGTTGGTTTCTTAGATTCGTGTGATTTGTGTGTTCTTGAAGCCTTGTGGCTGTGGTGTGAGTCATTTGATGTGTGGGGTGGCTACTATGTTGTAGTAATCGGAAACCCTAGGTTTTGGGGTTTAATTGTTTCACTGTGCTCCCTTGTGATTTGTTGGAAAATATTGAGGAGGTTCTTGGCCCTGTGCAGTCGTGTGTGCGACCTGAGCCATATCCTAAATCTTCTGTCCTATTTTGTTCTTGTCTTTCATTTGCGGTTTAGATCCGAAAGGATATTGTATATTGTGTTACTAACTTGTGTATGAAGGGTGCAGGAGATTCACAGTGTATAGCTCGAGATATTTGATCGGTTCCAGATCCTAAATAGGCTAGGGTTTACTTTAATCTTGTACTCTTTGCATACGATTCTAGTTGTAACAAATATCTTGTAATTGGCTTGTTCTTTACTGAGATTAGCCATCTCGGTGTTGATCCAATAACAAAAAGAGGTCCCGGTAATTAGTAAACCCGAGTGATCTGATCCCTACATAGCCAAACATTTCAATTTTCATTTTGAGTATATTACTATTGATTTAGCTCACACGTCTTTCGAATTGATGATATTGTTTGCTACGTGTTGAGGAAAATGATAAAAGTTGGGCGATCTCATTCTGGCATAAATTTTCTGAATGTCACATTCATAATTATATACAATTTCACTCTTAGAACATGTAGGAAAATTAAAAATAATGTTAAAATTCATAGCTCTTATATCCGATTTTAAAGTTGCATGATGTACCAAAATATTTATCAAATTAATGTCTTTTGACAATTTACCCTATATTCACGAATCACGATTATACTTTTTATCCTCAAAGATCCTTTGTCATTAACGATTTATTATGGTATTTCATGACATATACCGAGTATTTTGCGATTTATATCTCATAAAAAACAAAGGTCGAACCTTTATTGTCCCATTTTCCCAAACTAGAAAAAGGGTTGTTACATCTGATCGTATCATAAATGTTGTTAACCGCTATAGTAATGTTCAAAATTGCTATATCGCTCACACATAGGCACATAGCATACCAAATTAATTGCTACAAGGACATGCCAACCCCAGTTCCAAAAAAAAGCCACACATATGAATTCTATTCCCCAGTCCACAAAAAATAATTTAATTTTATCATTTTGAATGTCCACGAAAATAATCTCATTTCAAATAAAAACTTTCTCATATATTTTATCCATTTTTTCTCTTTCTCTCATACTTTACCCATTTTTCTCATTCTCTCTTACCTTATTAATTTATCATTAAAACTTGTGCCGTTAACAAATGAAACTATTTTTCATAAAAGCGGGAGTATGATTTAAGTTCAAATTAATTCCTACAAATAACATATAACTAGTGTTTCGGTGATACATTGCGGAAAATGCATAATTAGTGTAATTCATTAATAAAAATTCAAGACGAATATTTCAAATTAAATAAAATATGAAAATAAACAATATATATTGCCCTGAATAGAAATCATCGCATCAAAGAAAACCAACAAGTTCCGCTAAGTTCAGTTGCAAAATTGAATCAAATTAGAGATTCTATTTAATTGCGCTCTCATTCTTGAACATTTACATTATACAAAGTTGAATATTACATATATGGAGTATGTAAAACCTAAATCATTCGTCGCGGGGACCAAAATATGCCCATACGTGTTGAATTAAAAAATAATAATTTAATTTGAGATACTGCTTCAAAAATTAAATTTCAAAGAATTAAGATCTATAAATCAAAGGCATATGATTAAATCAGAGGGCAGGTTCAATATCCAATTTTCCATCACTACTGACAAAAAAAACAACACGGATTTAAACAACATCACTTTAGTAACTATGAAAATCACAGGTAGGTGGCGATTCTCAAGACATTAATATTGACGCAATATATACCGTTAATTTTTCTACATTCAACAGTGATATAAATGTCAAGTTTTTTATTTTATTATTTTTAATTATAATTTTGGTGGTTTCATACAATATTTGTGTTCTCCTAAGTAAATACCACAGTATACCTGCGACGCAAATTTAAGAGAAATATGGTTATAATAAATGTCCTGTTAGTTTTTATTGTTCTGAATAGGGATAAGTGCACCCCGCAATTCATGGGCGGATTCAAATAGCCTGTTAAATTTAATGGTTAGGATTAAAAAAATTTAGTTCAATAAAATTGCAATTCGATTAGTCCGCAACCCAAGTAGGGCTTACCAGGAACCCACTGGCTTGGACTTATGTGCAACTATTGTCTATTGTTCTACCAGCTTGACAACTAATTTGGCGTTTCATTAATGACTTTTATAACATAAATAACTAAAATATATATAGGTTGGATTTTCTTTAATGTAATAAAAGATAAATGAAATAGTTATTTGTTATTTAATCATGTTTGAGTTACATTTATAAGTATGACTAATTTTCATCATTATACATTCGAATGAGCACATGTTAATTTTCTCGGTAGCAATTCGATTAGCTCGTTGGACTATAGCCTGAAACCTGAACCTTTAGGGTTAGAATTGCGTATTTATAGCCCGTTAAAATTTACAACCCGATCAGCATACCTGATTTACCCACAACCCGAATAGTGTCCACCGAAACTCGCTCGACTGACCTAATTGATATCCCTAGTTCTTAATAAAAAAACACATTCATCCAACACCGAATCATTAATTCAAATTATAGTCAAACAAATAAATTCAAATATAGCATAAAGGAGGTTCCCGGATCATCTATCAAAGATTATGGTTCCCCTCAAATTAAGCAAAACCAATGTTGCATATTTGCTTTTTTGCATACTTATCTTTTTTTTTCCTTCAATGATGAGCACATTTTTTCCAACTAGTAGTACTCAAGTAGGTGAAATTGTTGAAGACAATGTCAATTTAGGTGTTTATTTTAAATATTAAAATACAATTGTAAAATATTTCAAACATATGAAAGTGTATATATAATCCATTTATTATGCTGTGTTGAAAAGATGTACTAATGTGCATTTTTATATTTGATAAATAAGATGGAAGTATTACCTAACCGGAAAGGGAATATAAAACATTGCTTTTGTGGGCATGTTGATCTGTCTCTAACTTTATTGACTATTTTATGGATTCTCATTTGGGATCAACAACAATTAGGCAATAGGCCTCCAAATCAGCGGCCATCAGGTGACTTAGCATTACTAACTTATTTTATTTTTTTATTCTTACAAAATGACATTTACTAATTCATTCATGTTTTTGGTAACTTTTCTTTTAACCCAAAATGGGCTTTAAATGCTTTAACTCGCCTCTATATGCTGATTGCGACATTTCAAATGAAATCGAGTGGCTCTATACTATGGGCGGAACTCATTGTTTTGTTGTTAATTTTATGCAATTATCCTATTTTGACACTTCTACTAAATAGGTGCTTTCCATTTTCTCCTATATTTTTTACATTCCATATTAGTTATAATGTTATCTCGTTGTCATAGATTTTATTCCAAATGTAGGTAAAAATCCATATAATTTAAACGTTTCCAATGGTAAGGAAAGAGGCAAAAATAAATATTTAGAGCAAGTAGGGTGATGAAACAAAATTAATTGCATCCACAGTTTTTAGAGAGAGAGGGAGTGGGAAACATGAAAGTAAGAGATGGGCCCAATTAGCCGGGTGAGATACGGACCAAGCCACGGTTGCGGGTCTAGTTTTTACATGGCCTTTCTTCTCTTTTGCTATTATGTCTTCACTTCTAGGATTTTCTCTGTCGACAACATTATTTTTTTAATTATATATCCTTTTTTTCTACTTCTCTTTCAAATGTTTCGTTTTCAATACCCTTTTTGTCTTATTTTATATCACCCTTTTCACTTTCCCACAAATTTTATAAATAACACATGAGAGATAATACATTAGCCAAATGTGTATTTTTGTACAGTAGTCTTATCACAACAAAATCACACAATCATAATTTCTAGATTTTATATACATATTTAAATTGAAGTAATTGTTCATTAAAATAGAGTATTATCGATCAGTTAAGAAGACTGTAAATTTAAGTCATATAGTATGTAAATTCAATTGAATATATTATTGTAGTAGAATAATAATAATAATAATAGAAATAATTGATCTTATTCATAATCTAATAATCGAGTCAAAACATACTGGACCACCTGATGTGCCAAAGCTCCTATATATATAGATATGCAATACACCAACTCTCCATCGACAAACCTTCTCTCAACTCTCCATACTAACAACTCTCCCTCTCTCTCACAAGCATACCTCATTCCTCTCAAAGCACCTTCAAACACTCGATCATTGGTGATTGAAACACATAAATCGATCCATCTAGAAAAAAATGACGCTATCGAAGAAGGCTACTTGCAACTCTCACGGCCAAGATTCTTCCTATTTCCTCGGATGGGAGGAGTATGAGAAGAATCCCTACGACCAACTCCACAACCCCAACGGCATCATTCAGATGGGCCTCGCCGAGAATCAGCTCTCCTTCGACCTCCTCGAATCTTGGCTGGCCGCCAACCCTGACGCCGCCAGCTTCAAAAGAGACGGCCAGTCCATCTTCCGTGAACTCGCCCTCTTCCAAGACTACCACGGCCTCCCCGCTTTCAAAAATGTAAGCATGCACCACCGCTCGCCCGCTCTATGTTGGCTCTGACCTTTTTTTTTTTCAATAAAAAAAATTTAATATCCTCTTTCACTTACGTTCAATCTACGTGTTGTGTAATTATACAGGCAATGGTGAAATTCATGTCGGAAATCCGGGGCAACAAGGTGAAGTTCAACCCGAACAAGCTAGTGCTGACCGCAGGCGCCACCTCAGCCAATGAGACTCTCATTTTTTGCCTGGCCAACCCGGGGGAGGCGGTCCTTCTCCCGACCCCTTACTACCCCGGGTTCGACCGGGACCTCAAGTGGCGAACCGGGGTCGAGATCGTCCCGATCCACTGCACTAGCTCGAACGGGTTCAGAATAACTGGGCCAGCCCTGGAGGAAGCCTACCAAACCGCCCAGAAGCGGAATCTCAAAGTGAAAGGCGTGCTAGTCACCAACCCGTCCAACCCGCTCGGCATAACCCTGACCCGAACCGAGTTAGACCTTTTGGTGGACTTCATCGACCAAAAGGGCATCCACCTCATCTCCGACGAGATCTACTCCGGCACCGTTTTCGACTCCCCCAGCTTCGTCAGCATCATGGAGGTTTTAATAAACCGGAACTACATCAACACCGACGTGTGGGACAGGGTCCACATTGTCTACAGCTTGTCCAAGGACTTAGGCCTGCCCGGTTTCCGGGTCGGGGCGATATACTCCAACGACGAAATGGTGGTCGCCGCCGCCACAAAAATGTCCAGCTTCGGCCTCGTCTCCTCCCAGACGCAGTACCTCCTCTCCGCCATGCTCTCCGACGACAAGTTCGCCCCGAACTACGTCGTCGAGAATCAGAAGCGCCTCAAGAACCGGCACGCGATGCTGGTTCGGGGCCTCAAGAGCATCGGGATCTCCTGCCTCAAGAGCAACGCCGGCCTATTCTGCTGGGTCGACATGCGCCACTTACTCACAGCCAACACCTTCGAAGCGGAGATCGATCTCTGGAAGAAGATCGTCTACGAAGTCGGGCTGAACATCTCGCCCGGTTCATCATGCCATTGTGACGAACCGGGCTGGTTCCGCGTCTGCTTCGCGAACATGTCAGAAGACACGCTGAACCGGGCGGTCCAGCGCATGAAGGCGTTTGTGGAAACCGCCCGGGCCGGTTTTTCGCAGAACCAGACCAGGAGCGGTTCGAGGAGGAAGTCATTCACCAAATGGGTTTTTCGGCTATCGTTCCAGGACCGTGACCGGGAGCGATAGAGCGCCTGTCTCAATTATTTTTCGACTTCAAATTTTTTTTTTTACTCAATATGTTTATTATAATATTGAGTTTCTGGTATTCTTTTTTGGTTCGGGTAGAATGCACTCTGTCCATGTGGACGTGAAGTGAAATGTACGTGGTTCATTATTTTGTTAAACTTTGAATTAAATTTAAATCGCTCTCATTTTTCAACTCGAATGTCTTTACGTTTTTGTTTAATATTGAATCTTTTTCACCTTTATCAGATTTAAATAATGGACAAGTGTCCTAAAAGTTATTTAAAATGTGGGTTAGTTTCAAACTAAGAAGAGGTCAGCGGAGATATTAAAGGGATAATGACGGCTACGGCGTTAAACGTCGGCATATTTTTTCAGATTGACATTAATTAACCGACAATTAAAACTATACTTAATTGCGTTGTTAAGAACCCTCTTAACCTTACGTCGAAACCCCTGTCTCACGATTGTACAACGACCGTGCCGGCGTCCTAATTCTAGGATCGGCGGCGATCAAACGATAGGCTGGCGCGGAATTCCTCCGTCGGCAGCAAGTAGGTTTGATGTAGTATTGCACAAGTAAAGTGGGCAAGTTATTTCTTCATTCATAAGTTTCGAAAAATATGAAGATGCCCTATTTATAATATTCTAGACCCTAGGGTTGGTTCGACCTAATCCTATACATCGGGAAAGAACCAACAAAGAAAACCCGACGGAGCTTATAAAACGCTCGACCCAATAAGAAATTAAATAACAAAAGAGAAATACTTAAACAAAATATAATAAAAACGTAAAATAATAAAACACTATTCTATTCTCCTCCAAGTCGTCCGCCGAGCTGCTGCCGAGCTGCTGCCGCTACTTGCCGAGCTGCTGCCGAGCTGCTGCCGCTACTTGGTGACGAAGTCGTGGTAGCGCTCCGGCTGCCTGATCTCCTTCCTCGGCCTCAACTTCCTCACTGTGTCAACGTTCACGGCTTGCCTCTCCGGCACTCCGACGTCGACCTCTCCTTCCCTTGTTTCGTCCTCACTCCCCGGCACAGCCGAGGATGTTGTTGTCGTATCCCCCGCCCTCTGTGGGTCAGTGGCGCTCGTAACAACTCCCCCGGTCTTAGAGACTTCCTTGTCCTCAAGGGAGAGGGTAGGAAACCGCTGACGTATCTCCGCCAATGGCTCCCACGAGGGCGAATCGGACCCGTCGGACCACCGCACTAAGACATGCTCCATTGCCGCTCCTTTGTGCCATAATATCTTCGAGTCTAGAATGGCCACGGGCTGGACTACGGGTCTATTCCCCACGAACAACTCCGGCAGAGTGGTGACCGGATCGTCCTTTACGAAGGCGCGCAAAAGGCTGACGTGGAATACATCATGAACCCGACTCCCCTCTGGCAACCGCAATTTATATGCCACTGGACCGATCCTCTGAACTATTTCGAAAGGGCCATAGAAACGCCTAGCTAGCTTTGCCGAAATGGGCCTCGCTACAGAATGTTGCCTATACGGCTGTAATTTCAGCCACACAAAATCCCCAACATCGAATTCCACATGACGGCGATGCCGGTTCGCCGTCGCCGTCATCCGTTGCTGCGCCCTGGACAGATTATCGCGTAGTTGGACGAGCAGTTCCCCCCTCTCCTTGATGAGTTCCGCAACGCTAGGGGGCGTTTTGGCTGATGGGACCGAGGCTACCAACAACGGAGGCTCCCGACCATACAGCGCTCTAAAGGGGGAAGTGCCTAAGCCCGCATGGTGGAAGCAATTTAATGCCAATTCGGCCCACGGCAAAAAATTCAACCAAGTCGATGGCTTGTCTGCTGTGAAGGCTCGTAAGTACTGCTCTAGCCCCTTGTTGCGTATCTCAGTTTGGCCGTCGGATTGCGGATGATATGCCGTCGTGAAGTTCAGTTTGGTCCCACTTAAACGAAGTATTTCCTCCCATACCGCGTTGAGGAACACAGAGTCCCTGTCCGACACCAAAGTCTTAGGAAACCCGTGATGACGGACCACTGTATTAACGAAAAGGTGGGCCACCCGCAAGGCGTCGAAACGAGTCGGCAGCGCCGCGAAGTGGGCATACTTCGAGAGTCTATCGATCACCACCATAATAGTGGTGTACCCGCGGGACTGAGGTAGGCCCGTGATAAAGTCCATAGATACGTCGTCCCGGACCTGCGTCGGTACCGGCAAGGGCTGCAGAAGGCCCGCCGGTTTCTGCGTCGAATACTTGGTGGCTTGGCATATTGCACACGCGTCAACGAAGGTCCGTACGTCCTTCCTCATCTTAGGCCAATAAAACCCTGTTGCTAACAAGCGAAACGTTCGCTCGTGGCCCGGATGGCCCGCCATTGGAGTATTATGATGTTCCTCCAACAATAATCTCTTCACGTTGGACAACTGACTCACCATTATCCGCCTATTGAAGTAAACTAGGCCGTCCGCCAGGCTAAACTGAGGGGGTGCGTCCCCTGATCGTATACGGGCCGCGAGCTCCACCAGGTCCGACCGCGACTCTGTCTCCCGGCGCAAGGTGTCCAGCAGGCTCGGGATCGGGTGCGCCACAGCCGTAAGACAGGTGGCGTCGGCCCCTTGTGCTGCCTGGTCGATCTCTGGAGCGGGCTCCGTCTCCCCCGGCAAGGCCGTGTCCTCCCTTCTCGACAGAGCATCCGCAGCCCGATTCAATGCTCCCTTCTTATACTCAATGCGGAAGGTGAAACCCATCAACTTCCGGACATAAAGCTGCTGGTCTGGGGTTTGAACAACCTGCTGCAGCAACTCCTTCAAACTCTTTTGGTCGCTACGGATGACAAATTCCCCGCCCAACAGGTACTGACGCCATTTCTGGACTGCCTCAACGATGGCGTATAGCTCCTTGTGGTAAGTTGAGGCGACCCTACGGCGCGGACCGAGCTTGCGACTAAAGTAGGCAATGGGATGGCCCTCCTGAATCAATACCGCTCCTATCCCGGTGTCCGAAGCATCCGTTTCCACGTAGAATGTTTTGTTGAAATCTGGTAGGCGCAGCACTGGGGTCGACGACATAGCTAATTTCAATGCCTCAAACGCGGTGGTCGCGGCCGGGGTCCAGACAAACGACTCCTTTTTTAGTAGGTCCGTTAACGGGCCCGCGATGACTGCGTAGTGGGCGACAAATCGTCTGTAATAGCCTGTCAGGCCCAAAAACCCGCGAAGTTGCTTAACATTTCGCGGTACGGGCCACGCCGTCATTGCTTCTATTTTGCGGGGATCTGCCTTCAACGTGCCATCTGCAATTAAGTGGCCCAAATACTCAACACTGGTGCAGCAAAATGAACATTTGGAAAGCTTTACATAAAATTGGTTGGCGCCCAGGAGCGATAGTACCTCTGATAAATGCTCGCAGTGTGCCTCCAACGTCGGGCTGTACACCAAGATGTCATCGAAAAAAACGATGACGTGCCGGCGCAGGAGGGGCTGGAAAATAGTGTTCATCGCTGCTTGAAAGGTGGATGGGGCGTTGGTCAGGCCAAAAGGCATCACCAAAAATTCGAAATGCCCGTCATGTGTGCGGAAAGCCGTCTTAAAAATATCTGATTCGTGCATCCTGATCTGATGGTACCCGGAGCGCAAGTCGAGTTTTGTGAAAAACTTCGCCCTACCCAATTCATCGAACAGCTCATCCGCCGTGGGGATGGGGAAGTGATCCGGCACCGTTGCTAAATTCAAGGCACGATAGTCGATGCAGAAACGAAAAGTCCCGTCCTTTTTTCGAATCAGTAGGACCGGGGATGAGAAAGGACTTTGACTTCGTTGAATTATGCCCTGCGACAACATCTCCTTAACCTGTCGTTCAATCTCGGTTTTCTGAAAGTATGGGTAGCGGTATGGCCTGACATTGACCGGTTTCGAGCCCGGGAGTAAATGAATCCTGTGATCGAACGCCCGCGGTGGGGGGATTCCGCATGGCACATCAAACACCCCTTTGTGAGCCCCGAGGATCCGTTGGCATGCCTCCGGCAGGTCTGCCGGGAAGTCCAGCTCAGCGGCTGCGCCAGGCGCTGCCTCTTCGTCCGCTGGCAGTGCGACGATCTCATAAAACTCGTGAGATGTCGAGGACGACGCCAGTAAGGAGAGCGAGTGCAGCGAAATGGCCTGAGGGCCCGGCCGCCTTCCCTGTATCGTCACCGGATGGCCATCCCTCCGAAACTCCAACGTTTTCCCCACGAAATCTGCCGAGATCCGGCCTAAAGACTCCAGCCAGTCCATGCCGAGTATCACATCCCATCCGTGCACATCGAGGATGTGCAAATCTGGCAAAAACTCTGTTCCTTGTATCGAAAGTTTAGTCCGCCTCGAAATGTGGGAGCATATGATCGATGCCCCATTCCCGACGTACACCCGGAAGGGTCGAATGCGGTATAACTGCAACCGTAATGTCTCCGCGAACCGGGAATGGAGGAAATTGTGTGTACTGCCTGTATCAATCAAAATTCGCACCTTGGTGACCACTATTTCCCCTACCACCTGAAAAGGTACCGAGCGATTTCCTCCCGTAAGCGAGTGGAGGTGAGAAATATCCTCCGTAATCAACTCCTCGTCGGGAGATAGAACATCCGGGGTCTGGCCCGATTCCTCCCACTCGGGATCCCCCACATAACATAACAACCTCGTTGTACACACGTGGCCCGGCGTGTATTTCTCGGGGCAATGCCAGCAAAGGCCCTTCCGCGAGCGTTCCGATTTCTCGGCATTGGACACTCGAATCGGCGTTACGCGAGGGCGTTCCAGCTCTGGGGCTGGCTGGTTCGGCTTCGCTCCGTGGGCAGGGCCGCTCGGCGGCGGAGCAGGAAAGTTCTGCTGGCGGCTGTCCTTCGGGGGCCACTGTCGCTTTTGCGACGACGTCGAAGCTTGCTGGTACCGATGGTCTTGGTTGGCCGCTAGCCGTAAGGCCAATGCCATAGCTTCGGCCAATGTCTGCGGCTGTTGCAGCTCCACCTTCTCCTGAATAGGCATTTTAAGGCCTTCGATGAATACCGAGATTAATATGTAGTCCGGTACACCTTCAACCCGATTTAGATACTTCTCGAACGTGTCATGATACTCCGCCACAGACCCCGTCTGAACCAATTTGGCTAGAGGACCGATATAATTTCTGAAGCTCTGCGGATCAAATCTGTGTCGCACATCCTCCAGAAACTCAGGCCACGTGACGTATTGGTTGTTATTTCGGTAATTAAATATCCATTCTGCGGCCGGGGGATCAAAGAGCATTACCGCATAGTGTAAACGGTCTTCCTCCGGCATCATAATATGATCAAAGTAGTACTCCACCCGTGAAATCCAGTTCGTCGCGTCTGACCCGTCGAAGTGGGGGGCACGCATTTTGACCCCGTGATGCGCGTCCGACCCATATGAGTATTGGGCCCTATCCCTTACGGTTGGCGGGTCCCAGCACGATGCGAGGCGGCGGTGATCACGCCCTCCCCGCTGCCTTGCCGCTGGCGGGTCCCAACTCGAAAGGCGGCGCGGCTGATACGGCACCATTCTGGTATCGTACCCACCATCCGGCTGCCAGTGACCCCTTCTCCAAGGCTCGTCGCGGCCCCCAAAGCCACCGCGGCGGCCGCCTCTCGCGCATCTCATGTCGCGGCGCCCTAGGAAACGTTGGCGAGGGTTCGCGGCCCGTTGTACCCCGTCGAAGTCCCTATATTCCGCATACTCGCGATCCTCCGAATCCCAACCATCATCCGCGGGATCCACATCCCGGTTGTGTGGCAACTCCAAGTTATCCACCCGTACCTCCAACTGATCAAAACGGGCCATAATCCGATCAAAACCCTTGGTGATCGGGTCGACCCCACTCGTCTCCGGCCATGGGCGCCCCGAGACCGACGGTTCACCCCTGGTCGGCTGCTGGGATTGCCCCCCTACATCGCGGTGGTTCCCTAGCGGAGGGCGACGTGCCGATCCGAGAACCAATTCTTGCGCGTTCCCCCCAGTCAACACCGGCGGAGATCGCTGTAATTCCTCTACCGTATTCATAAGTTCAACAATGAAAGCACCAGTTTGTTAAGAACCCTCTTAACCTTACGTCGAAACCCCTGTCTCACGATTGTACAACGACCGTGCCGGCGTCCTAATTCTAGGATCGGCGGCGATCAAACGATAGGCTGGCGCGGAATTCCTCCGTCGGCAGCAAGTAGGTTTGATGTAGTATTGCACAAGTAAAGTGGGCAAGTTATTTCTTCATTCATAAGTTTCGAAAAATATGAAGATGCCCTATTTATAATATTCTAGACCCTAGGGTTGGTTCGACCTAATCCTATACATCGGGAAAGAACCAACAAAGAAAACCCGACGGAGCTTATAAAACGCTCGACCCAATAAGAAATTAAATAACAAAAGAGAAATACTTAAACAAAATATAATAAAAACGTAAAATAATAAAACACTATTCTATTCTCCTCCAAGTCGTCCGCCGAGCTGCTGCCGAGCTGCTGCCGCTACTTGCCGAGCTGCTGCCGAGCTGCTGCCGCTACTTGGTGACGAAGTCGTGGTAGCGCTCCGGCTGCCTGATCTCCTTCCTCGGCCTCAACTTCCTCACTGTGTCAACGTTCACGGCTTGCCTCTCCGGCACTCCGACGTCGACCTCTCCTTCCCTTGTTTCGTCCTCACTCCCCGGCACAGCCGAGGATGTTGTTGTCGTATCCCCCGCCCTCTGTGGGTCAGTGGCGCTCGTAACAAGCGTTCTCGTGTATTAATTGTAGTGATAATTATTACATGTGTGAAATATTTTGACTTGGACGGCTGCAAGAGTAAAAACTTCAAAAAGTCTCAATCTTTCAGTAATTTTTGGCAAATAACATGTAATTTTAGTGTAGCTGCCATCCAATAGAAAGGCTTAATTTATTTAATATCCTCAATAATTAGTTAAAAAAAAGTGAAAATTTCACGAGTGTGGTTCAAGGAGAAAATCATGTAAAAATGATGTAGAAAATTCAGGTTTTGGAGCCTCAAGTTTAGCCGGTGTTGGGTATCGGTGGTGCACACCCGAACTCTACATTAGTATGATATTGTCCGCTTTGGGCAAAAGCCCTCACGGTTTTGCTCTTGGGGTACTCCCCAAAAGGCCTCATACTAATGGAGTTGGGGTAGCTCATTTATATGCTTGCAACTCTTGTCTATTCTCCGATGTGGGATATGATTTGCTTCACCACAATCCTCCCCTCAAACCAAGACCACCAGACCACCAAGACCACCAGACCAAGACCACATGTCTGTGCCCCCATGTTACAGGTCACCAGGTCACCACAAGTCTTGGTCGAGCTCACGGAGAGACATCGGAGAACTTGCAAGCGCAACCCACCGAACCCCGAGCCACACAGGCCCAGCCCCTGAACCAGAGCTCTGATACCACTGTTGGGTCCCGGTGGTGCACACCCGAACTCCACATTAGTATGATATTGTCCGCTTTGGGCAAAGCCCTCACGGTTTTACTCTTGGGGTACTCCCCAAAAGGCCTCATACTAATGGAGTTGGGGTAGCACATTTATATGCTTGCAACTCTTGTCCATTCTCCGATGTGGGATATGGTTTGCTTCACCACAATCCTCCCCTCAAACCAAGACCACCAGACCAAGACCACATGTCTGTACCCCATGTTACAGGTCACCAGGTCACCACAAGTCTTGGTCGAGCTCACGCAGAGACATCAGAGAACTTGCAAGCGCAACCCACCGAACCCCGAGCCACACAGGCCCAGCCCCTGAACCAGAGCTCTGATACCACTGTTGGGTCCCGGTGGTGCACACCCGAACTCCACATTAGTATGATATTGTCCGCTTTGGGCAAAGCCCTCACGGTTTTGCTCTTGGGGTACTCCCCAAAAGGCCTCATACTAATGGAGTTGGGGTAGCCCATTTATATGCTTGCAACTCTTGTTCATTCTCCGATGTGGGATATGATTTGCTTCACCACAGCCGGAATAAAGGTTCATGCATGAGAGGTTAAGCAATAAGCTTGTAGTATTACTAATTATGAAGAGATTTTTATGTGAACTTAATTAATAAATTAAAACATTATTTAATTCCGTAGTTGAAATGAAAACCTTGCAATAAAAACTAACAAAACCGCTGTTTAATTATACAGTAATAAAAGGGAGATGATCATTGATTCATTTCTTGCATAACACTCACTTTAATCATATTGTCAGATTATTATCTAGCTTTTAATGCATATACGTTAGTGTATTTCTAGCCTCATCTTTTTTTGAAATTTATTATTTTCTCATTAAATTATCTAAAGAAACTTAAATATTAGACAAAAAAAATAAAAAAACAAAGCGAAATGAAAATAATAAAATAAGTTTACACAATACATATAGTATAACGGTTTTTCTTCATCTAACTTGTTTTATTTTGGTAGAGAAAACTAACAGTAAGTGCGGCAGGGGGCACGGGTTGAGTTGGCTGCAAGTAATGTTTTTTTTATTGCGAAATAATTAATTCAACGCCGACTTGATTAATTCTGCAATAATATTTAATTATAATTAACGCGGTTTCCCCCACTAATTCAAATCTTCTTTTTTTATTAGGCAACATAATCTTCAAAAAGTTCACTATTTTCTCACTTATTGAAGCACAAAGATTCTTTATTTACTAATACAAGTACTACTTAATTCAGTCTGTTTTCAACTAATTAATTAGTCTTTCGTTTTTTTTTCTTTGGGAGATAATGACAGTATGACACTTAATTTAGTTAATTTAATTAACTTAGTTGATTAACAAAGCATCCAACCCCCCCCCCACTCCAAACGAGTTTCCGAAAAAATAGTACACCATCAAAATTAGTCAAATTATATTTCCGCTCTGGTACATCGATCAAAATTAGTAAATTTATATATTTTTTAAAAATTTAACCACATATTATTCTGCTAATATGTGGGTTTTGCTATCTATTAATATTAATTACTTCAACTAATTTTCCTTCTCCCTCATATATTAACAAAGTACTTCCTTCATCCCTGAATAAGGGTCATGTTTTGTCATTTCCGTCCGTTCCAAAATAAGAGTCTTATTTCACTTTTAACATAAATGGTAAATAGACCTCACATTCCATCAACTTATTCCACTCACATTTTATTATAAAACTAATACTCCATCCGTCCATGATTAAATGTCACATATCTAACCGGCATGAGTTTTAAGAAATTATTTGACTTTATAAAGTATAGTGGGTAGAAAAAGTTAGTGGAATGTGAGACATACTTTTATATATTGGTTTTATAATAAAATGTGAGTAGAATGAATTAGTGGAATATATGGTCCACTTACTAAATATAGTGAAATGAGACATTTATTGGCGGCCGGAAGGATTATATATAAGTGAGACTCATATTTCACTAACTTATTCAACTCATTTTCTTTACATTTCTTAAAACTCGTGCACTAATCAAATAGGACGCGTATTGAGGATTAAGAGTGTAAAACTTATGTTGTCCCTGATCTATGTTTAGGGAAGAGAGTGTAGAAATGTATCTAGCTACTTGAGAAAAGTTAAATCGCCAAACTATTTATCTTTTACAATTTTGCATAACCCATGATTCCATGAACAGATCTTTTTGTCAAGTACAGTATAAAGTAGAAAAATGGTTAAAATTATCAATGTTTAAGTAAAATTTTTATTTGTTCTTAGTACGTATATTTATTAGTACATGATCATACATAATTTTCTTTGACTTCTGACCCAAAATTATGGGCATTATTTATCCTTGTATATATAATCAGTATAGCTAAGGGTGATATTTGGCACTTGTCGACTTTTGTGATTCTATTCATACCAAATCAAAATAAGAGTCAGTATGATTTCATTATAGAAATCGTTTTTAATATGTATTTTTATGAAATTGGACTAAAGGAATTAATATTTTAAGATTGTCGTTTCATTGATATAAAAAATACGGTTCCATTAGTTGAAACCGAATCACAATTTCAGGTCATTCAATTGTTAGAATAATTGCGCGATATCAATGAAAGTATCACCAAAACTTTCTAGTTAGATTTGTATATCTCTCATTTTCTTCTAATAATTATACTAACATATCTTAACTCTCTAGTAGGTAATTATTGCTTAAATCATTTAACTACCATATCATAACTAACTACCAATAATTTGTACTCCCTATTATATACTGATCATAAGAAAATTATATGAAATGATGCATAACCTGATCATCGTCAAAAAAATATTTTTCAGAATTATTTCGTAATAATTGTTCGCAAGAATCTAATACAACATTTCGGTCGTTACAAGATATGATATCGAACATGATTTTTCCAACTCTATTTAATTATTATGATAATATCCTAATTGATCGAGTTGGCATGTGATGCGAGAGATTTGGAATCTACAATTTGAATTGATACCCTTAAATTAAAAGATTCAATTATACTACTCGTAAGGAAACCTTCTTTTTCGGGTTGCATATTTGCAAGTCTCTGAACTAAAAATTGAAGTAGATTAAAATTAATTTATAAGTATTAATTCTAATAAGGGATAAAATTTTAGATATACTTTTCGCTCTGAACTAAAATTATTCATAGGCTAAACATACCACCTAGCTTTGATTTGACTGGTTTAATGGAAACTAGGTGAACTTTTGGCCGAAGTTCACAAATTAAATATAAGTATTTTTAGCATTATTGTATATATAAATATATGATTTGGTATTATTATTAGGATGTGCTCTTGATTAATTTTGAATTTTCTTATAATGAAAAAACAAAAATTCCATATATATCAATTAGGGTGTGCTACTATGCTCTCGAATAATTGTGAATTTTCTTATTTATGAAAAAACAAAAAAAAAGAAACCATATTTATGTGTGAATTATTGGTCTTCAAATTGACCATATCCAGTTACCCATGTGCCTTGCATACATATACCTTTGATTATTCTTGTGATGGTTTTTATTTAATCTTCAATCGGTCATTCTTATCATTTTTCTAATTGTGAATGGAATGAATATTTGATGCTACCAAAGTCCAATGGTCATACTTAAAATGGTTAATGATAGTTAAATTCACAGATTAATCTCTTTAATTTGATATGTATACATTCCCATTATTACTCGATCAACTTGGGGTGAAGCATATCTTATGCATGTGATGGATTAGATCTTCATAATTCGCTTTGCATATATAATTGCAAATATTCTATTGCAAAATTTTCTACTACAACTGGGATATACTATAATAAGCACTCCTTAAGGAGTGACTTATTATGAATAGAAAAAAGGCTTAATTACTAATCATAATTAGGAAGATAGATATATTCAATATCGTTCCGACGAGATTTCCTCAATTATTTGGTCTAACACTAAATTGTTAATGAGGGTTATATGTTCGAAATTGTACTACATCCATCTCATCCTAGCTAAAATGACACACTTTCCTTTTTATTTTGACACAAGTAAAATGACAAATTGCAATTTTTAGAAACTCTTTTTCTCCAATTAATATGTCCATATAATTTTTTCTCTCTTCAACTAAAATATTTAACTCTCTTTCTCTTTTCATTTAATACTTACACCCACTTTTTCTCTTTCTAATTAAACACATTAACTAACAATTGTTAAAATCTAATGATGATTAAAAAATATGTCATCCCAGTCTTGATGGAGGGAATAGTACTTTGAAAACGAAATTGTGGAACTTAATTTGTTATTCATTCTTGATTGTTTTGTTAAAATATATAACTATATAAAGTTCTCAAATTGAACTTTGCACTACATAAAAAAATAAATGTCATTAACATGAAATTGCATTAGATTATTAATAACTGTCACTTCTTGACACACACTAAACATAAGTTGTTATCTTTCTTAACTTGTGATGTTTGAATTTTTTTATCAAAATTTTATCGTCAAATTATAAAAAGAAAAAATAAGGAAAAATTTATGGTCAACTCACTCAGATGTTGGGCCACCCCTATCGCTCTCGGGCTATTTTTGACCCTAATCTTTTATTCAGGCCGATCAAACTTTTTTATCTTAGGGCTATTTTTGACCCTAATCTCCATTTTATGATTTATTTGCGTAAGTCTTTCCGTTTCTGGTTAAATTGACATTCCTGCAAATCACTACAATTTTGTAATCCTCCATTATGATAGAACCATGCGGGATAAGCCAAAACCCGATGATTTGTCCGATTGAGATCCACAAGTGAGACGTAGGAGATCGGATGCAAGGCGTTGCTCATTTTTTCGATTTTAGATATTTTCTTTTTCTAGGTCTTACCTTATCATTTCTAAAGGAATAAATAGTTTTCATTTTGATTTCTTTGACTATTGCGATTGCTACTACTTTTACTATTTATCTATGAGTTAGTTTGAGTGGTATGGAGGGTCATGAGTCATGTGGGATTCACATGCAAAGAAAAGAGAACATAGAACACCTGCTGAATATGCAAAGGCTAAGATATGATTTTAGGTTGTTTCCCTCCATAAACAACCTGGTATGCCTGCCTCTCTCATCAACACAAGAAACATCATGTCTTGTCTCAATCTATAAATCTTTATATAAATGCAAATGAAATAATTAAGTAAGCATTACCCCACTACCCATGCCATAACATTCAATATCAACAGCCACAACGAATTTGGACCATCTTCACCAACACATTCATTAATGACCCCTTAACTTGTATGGTTTGCATGTGATGATTATCAAGGGAGGCCATCTCCCACTCTTTGCACTCAAATATTTCTAAAAAATTCAAAAAAATCGATATATCATAGCCGTAAATAAAGACCACATTATATTTTGTCTTATTCTTTAACTCTTCATTTTCTACAATGTATCCCTGTTACTTTATACCTAATGATTTTCATGGGGTATTCGAATGTCCATTTAATGTACATAGCATTGTGTTTCTTTCCAATTATTCATAAATTCAAGTTCAACATCTCCTTTGTTCAATTTAACCTCTATTTTCCAATACGGTGGTATTACTTCATTAGGAAAATTTTCCTAAAAATCATGAATTTTGATCCAACCCATAATAACTCAAAAGCTGATAAGAAAAAGCGCGAGATTTAACTTTGTTCGCAATTTTCACGAGGGGCGTTATTCTGGTCACCCTCGTGTTTTAAATGACGATAATGCGCACACGTTGATAAACTTCTCATTAGCTTACAAACTGCAAGTGTACGATGCAACTATAGCATAGATATGACAAGTACGAGTATGGTATCCACGACGACTAATTATCTAATCATAATTATTGCAATATCATTCTGTAAGTTCGTATGGGCCGTGTGATTGTCTTGTGGCCAAGCACGGGCCGTGCGTGAGTCGTTGGTGTATCATGTATGCATGGGTTTGTGTTTTCATGGCCTCATGCACGGTCCGTGCTTGCATCTTTACATCTATTGCACCTTTTAGGCCTATTTCCTTCAAAACTCAACAAACTTATCATTGTTAGGAGTACTAGTTTATTAAGAATTATTTTAAATACCATATAAATTCACAAAACTAATCCAAACAAGACAATAATAATTCCAAAACTATCACTTAAATACCGAGTTTATTATATGTGTCTTAAATTAATGGATGGTGTGGTGCACTAGGTGACACTAAGGGTGTCCACAATAGGATGGACTTGCCCAAGCCCAAAGCCACAAAAACTTAGTCAAGGTTAAGAAAACTTGTCCAGGGCCAAAAAAAAACCTGTCCACCCTAATAGTGGACAAACCCAAGCCATAAATTAATTATTTTTTTCATTCTTGGTATATTTTAATTTAACTAGAATAAAAATTATCGGACTATAATAATTAAAAAAAATGCATAATTTAATAAAAAAAATTAAAACCAAATCTTCGTTGTATTATAGAAAGGGGAAAATTATACAACGAAAATTATCGCATATCACGAGTGGAGATTGGAAAGGGGTAAAAAAATTGAGAAGAATGAGTATATTTATAAGAAAAAAATTGAAACTTAGCCTGAGCCGCGGCTCGCACCCAAGAGCCTCGGCCAGGCCTACTGCTCGGCGCTCCCATGGCTACCCCCCCCCTGCGGCTCTGCTTGTCCTCCACTGTAGGGAGCCGCGGCCCGGCCAAGCCCATGCCCGAGAGCCCCGGCTCCCTATTGTGGACACTCTAACATGTACTCTACGCCGTTGTTTAGATGTATACGTATATTTTTTTTATAAAAACAATATCATTTATTTAAATTTTAAAGTCTGAAGCACTTTAATTTTTTTCCTTTAAAACTAAGAAACAACAAAGTTCTCCTCCATATTGCTACGTCGGCGCTAATGAGTTGCAAGCTTAACCAGAATTTAAATACTAAAATTTACTATAATTTTTCTGCTATTTTTCTGATATTTAAATACTAAAGTTCTCTCTCTCTCTACTTCGTCGCAGTTACTCAAGCTTGCATTTGTATACCGGACTCCAAATTTCCTTCCAATTTGATTTAATTTCCATTTGAACTGCAAAAGTTTAAACTTACAAGAACTATGAAAACGGAAAATGAGAAACAATATCGCATACTAATATGAAGTTAAGATACGTAATCTATATATAATAAGGTTTAAGATAACGACCATTAAATCAGTTGTTGAATAATTGGTGGACTCTCATGTTGGGCTGATTGTTTTGTAATGGCCCATGTGAAGTTGGATTGGGCTTGGCCCAAAAACTTATGCCTCTTACTCCAGATGCAGCCACGTGTACTCTCACCCGAATCAAGGTTCTTAGCCGTCGGATTGTGATGTGTGTTTGTTATGTGAGAGGTTAGTCTTTTGGCTTTCATCATTCCTAACTCTACACTCTCTCTCTTACTCTCTCGTTGCTCTCAGAAACCCTCTTCTTCTCTCTTTCTGCTTCCTTCTCCGACGGTTCTCCGGCGGTTTCTTTGTGACTTCTCACGGTTGGAAGTGTAGTAGACCTTGCTACAGTAGCAGAGAAGGCAACCACTTCGGTTGCTGAAGTGTTGGTGAAACTAGGGTTTTGGTGTTTGAATGTTTCTGTGTGAGTTCGTTCTCAGAAGTGATAGATCTGGTTTTGTGGAGTCTGTTGACGCTGGAATTTGGAGTGTGAGGTTAATCACTGGTAGATTCAGTTGTGCTCCTTTGGATCTGAGCTCTTGAGAATAGGCCTGTGCTATCGGCGGGTGTCTGAGCCGAAGCATTAGTTTCTTCTGTGTTCTTTGCATACTTCTTGTGTTTACTCGTGTTAGTTCCTTGTGATACTGATACGTTTGTTGAGTGTGCAGGTGAAAGAAGCTCGATCTAGAAGAGGATCTTGATCTTGTGTAATAGATAGAACTCTATTCTGTATTCAAGTTTTTGTAAACATTGAATGTAAATCAGTCGCTTGGTTGGAGTTTGACTGAGCTCCTTGTACAAGAATAAAGAGGTCATGGTAATTAGTGAATCCGACCCTAGTCTGATCCCTACAGTGGTATCAGAGCCACGGGGGGACTAGGTCGGCACGCCAAGTCGCTAAAGGATGTGGGCAAGTGGAATCCTCCTTCGAGAGGGGATTCACTCTGGTAAATTGGCTGAAACCTACTTGTTTTTCCTCTTTTCTGTTGTAGTGCCAACATAGGCTTGGGATATTTGTTGCTGATAGTTGGTTCTTGGCAAGAACTTATGGCTTATGTGCTTTCTTGTGTTGGCTTGTTGCTTCTGCTGTTGTTTTGTGGTACTCTGTGTATCTGACCTCACTTCACTTGGCCACCAAGCACTGATACTGCCAAAGTGACCCCCTGCGCCCTCCAAGAGTGAGTGATTGAGAACTGGGATAGCCTTTGCCAGTGTGCTCGTGACAGTCAGGGAATTGAGGCTGGTTGTCTACGAGAAAGTGTGTTCTAAGTGTTTGCCGTATGTATCTGTGCTTTAAGGTGTGTAAGGCTCTTTGTGTTTGTCTTGCTTCCTGTGCTCTTGTGAAAATCTTTGCAAAAATGACTCAGCCTGTCGGCCTGATCCCTTTCAATGGAAAAAATGACTTTATGATATGGAAACAGAAAATGAAATGTGTTTTGATTCAACAAAAGGTGTTTAAGGTTGTTGATGGCTCCTTACCTGAAGGTACTGATCAGGATAAAATTGATGAGATGAATGAGTTGGCTAGAGCCACTATTGTGTTAAATCTGTCTGATTCTGTGATTAGGAAGGTTGATCATGTAGAATCTGCTTCAGAAATGTGGAAAAGTCTTGATTCTCTGTATACTGAAACTTCTATGTCTTCTAGAATATATCTGCTTGAAAAATTATTCAAATTTAAGCTTGACTTATCTAAAGACATTGATGATAATATTGATAGATTTCAGAAGCTTGTGCAAGACATTAAAAGGTCTGGTGATAAAACCATAGATGAATACACAAGTATAGCTCTAATGAATGCCATACCTGATTCCTATAGTGATGTTAAAGCTGCCATTAAGTATGGCAGGGATTCTGCCCCTCTTGATTTAATTGTGAGCTCCTTAAAATCTAAAGAATTGGAATTAAGGGAAAGGGCTGCAGATAAGAGTACCTTTAATAAGGCCCTAAATGTTAGAGGTAGATCTCAAACTAGAGGGGGTAAAGACTTTAATAATGGATCAGGCTCTCACTCAAAGTCTAGAAAAAAGTATAGATCCAGGTCCAATAGCAGGGATCCTAAATCTTATAGGAAGTGTTTCAATTGTGGGGAAGTAGGACACTATAAAAAGGAGTGCACTAAGCCTAAAAGGAAGAAAAACCCCAATAATGACACTCAAATTGAAAATCTTGCTAATGTGGCTGAGTATGATGCTGATAATGAATGTGTTTTCATGGTGCATGATTTAATGTTTATTAATGCCTCTCCTGATTTCCCCTTTACCTCAAATGATTGGCTCTGTGACTCAGGGTATACTTATCATGTTAGTCCTTACAAGGAGGTCTTCTCTGAGCTAAAACATGTTACTAATACTTATGTGTCTATGGCTGATGATAAGAAATGTGAAATTCATGGTATTGGCACTGTGTATTTAAAGTTTGACAATGGTTTTGTGCTCTGTCTGAAAAATGTGAGATATGTCCCTGATCTTTGCTACAATTTGATGTCTTGCACTGCTCTTGAAGCTGCTGGGATGGGGGAAAAATGGGGGGATGGTGGCATGAAAATTTGCAGAGGATCTATGTGTCTCTTTAAGGCCAGTAAGAAATGTGGTTTATATGTCTGCAATGTAGTGTCTCTTTCATGTGAAAATGCCTATTCTAATGTGGTTAAAAGTAATAAAACAATGTTATGGCATGATAGACTAGGGCATATGAGTGAAAAGGGTTTGAACATCTTGAAGAAACATGCCATTTTATCTGAGTCTGATGTGGATAGTAGCTTACCTTTCTGTGATACATGTGTGCTGGGTAAACAGCACAGAGTCTCTTTTCCTTCTCCTGTGCCTACTAATGTGAGCAAGTGTGTTCTGGAATATTTGCACATGGATGTTTGGGGCCCTGCCTCAGTGTCTTCTCACTCTAGTTCTGTGTATTTTCTGTCTATTATTGATGATTTCTCTAGGAAAGTGTGGTGTTTTCTCATGAAACATAAGTATGATGTCTTTGAGAAACAGAAAAACTAGAAAATCTTGATAGAAACTCAGACTAGTAAGAAGATTAAAGCCATCAGAACTGATAATGGTCTGGAATTCTGTAATAAACAGATTGATGACTTATGTGCTGCATATGGTATTAAAAGACATAGACCTGTTCCTTATACACCCCAACAAAATGGGGTGGCTGAAAGAATGAATAGGACATTGCTTGAAAAAGTAAGATGTATGCTTAGTAAATCTGGTCTATCAAAGAAATTTTGGGGTGAAGTTTTGTTGACTGCTGCTTATTTGATCAATAGGTCTCCCTCTGTGCCTCTTAAGGGACAATGTCCTGAGTCTGTGTTTACTGGAAATACTATATCTCTTTCTCACCTAAGGGTATTTGGCTGTGCTGCTTTTGTGCATAACAAGACTGACAAACTTGAGCCTAGGTCTAGGAAAGGTGTTTTCCTTGGATATCCTGAGGGTGTTAAGGGTTATAGGGTCTGGATAAGGGATGAATCTGGGTTTAAGGTCATAATTAGCAGGGATGTGGTCTTCAATGAAGCTGAATTCCCTTGCTTAAAGTTGACTGCTGACCCAACTCCACAATATGTGGACAATGAACCTCTCAAGGAGGTGGAGTCCACAGAACCACTCACTGAAGTGGAGAATCAGGATGATACTCCAAGTGAGGTGGAGCAGCCTTTATGGAATACTTATCCAGTCTTTACACCTGATGAGACACCCAATGAGGAAAATCTCAATGATTTTGTTCCTCAAAATGTGGATAATGATGTGGATAACAATGATATGCATGCTAGTCCTTTAAGGAACAATTCTCCTGTCCAGAATATTATACAAAGTCCCTCTGGTGTGCAAAATGCTATTGATGATACTGATTTGAGCAATTATGTGTTAGCTAGAGATAGAGCTAGAAGACAGAATGTGTCAAAACCTACTAGATTTGTTGGCTTGTTGCTCTTATTAATTTGGCTTTTAATGTATATGAGTCTAATGGGGATGAACCCCAATCCTATAAGCAAGCAACTAAATCTAAGTTTTGGAATCAGTGGCATAAAGCTATGTTAGAGGAGATGCACTCTCTTAAGATTAACCTTACCTGGATACCTGTTCATTTGCCTCCTGGAGCATCTGTGGTGGATTGCAGGTGGTTATACAAACTGAAAAATGAGGTGGAGGGTCTTAGGTACAAGGCCAGACTAGTTGCAAAAGGGTTTACTCAACAAGAGAGGGTAGATTACACTGAAATTTTTGCTCCTGTTGTTAAATTCACTACAGTCATATTAATGCTTGCCTTGTGTGCTCATTTTAATTGGGAATTAAAACAGATGGATGTCAAAACTGCCTTTTTGCATGGTGATTTAGATAAACCTATCTACATGAAACAGCCTGAAGGCTTTGTTGATCCCAAATGTCTCAATCATGTGTGTTTACTAAAAAAGGCTTTGTATGGTTTGAAACAATCTCCTAGACAATGGAATATTAAGTTTAACAGTTGTATGCATAAGTTGGGTTTTGTGAGAAGCACTTTTGATGCATGCTTGTATGTTAAGGACCTTAACTCTTCTGTGCCTGTGTTCCTGTTGTTGTATGTTGATGACATGCTTATAATGGGACCTAATTTGAAAACCATAAAGTCTGTTCATTCTGCTTTGAGTGAGAATTTTGACATGAAGGATTTAGGTGATGCTCAGAAGATCTTAGGGATAAATATTTTCAGAGATAGAAAAGTTTCTACCCTTGTGTTGCATCAGGAACCTTATGTGTGTTAAAAAATTTAACATGTTGGATTCAAAGCCTGTCTCTGTTCCTTTGGCTTCTCATTTTGTGTTGAGTAAAGATCAGTGTCCTCAAACCAAGTCTGATATTGATGCTATGAAGAGGGTTCCTTATGCTAATGCAATTGGTTATGTGATGTATTTGATGGTAAGTACAAGGCCTGATATTGCCTATGTAGTTTCATGTCTTAGCATATATATGTCAAATCCTGGATCTGTGCATTGGGAAGCTCTGAAATGGCTTCTGAGATATCTCAAACATACTGCAACATATGGATTGTGTTATTATAAGTGTGAAAATGGTGTTTCCTTAACTGGTTTTGTGGATTCTAACTATGCAAATGACAGAGATAAGAGGAAGTCAAATACCTCCTATGTGTTTACTGTTTGCAGTTCTTGTATCAGTTGGAAGTCCCAATTGCAGCATATAGTGGCATTGTCCACTACAGAGTCAGAGTACATTGCTATCACAGAAGCAATGAAAGAAGCAGTTTGGTTAAAGGGAGTTCTCTCTGAACTTAAATTTCTGAAGCTATCTCCCTCTGTGTTTTCTGATTCTCAGTCTGCAATACAGTTATGCGAAAACCCTGTTTTTCATGATAGAACTAAACATATTGATGTAAGGTTCCATTACATTAGGGACATAGTAGAAAAAGGTGAAGTATTTCTGCATAAGGTGCATACAGATAAAAACCCTGCTGATATGGGTACAAAACCTTTGCCTACTGAAAAACTTATTTTCTGCATTAAATTCCTGCATTTTGATCTAGGATAGTTGCATGTCCCGGGGATTAAAGACCTCAGTCATCCTACCTGTCTTGGTAAAGCTGGTATGTGAACTGAGGCAAGAAGTCCTCCTAGACTAATGGGTTTAAACCCTCTGGTGTCTGGAGGCAGCATGGTGATTCCCTAAATGCCAGTGAACCTTGTTTGTGTTCTTTGAGGCTGAGGGGGGATTGCCTTATAGGCTGTGATGAGTTTCACTTTAGCTTATAGCACATGCTGGTTTCTCAGAATGAAGTCCAAGGTGGAGTATGTTGAATAATTGGTGGACTCTCTTGTTGGGCTGTGTCACGACCGCATTTTCTAAGGATAGAAAACACGGTTGATCGCGACTAGGGGAGGGTTAAAGAAGCGGGGAAAGAAATAAGGGGAAAATAAAATCAAGCATTGGTTGCGAGACATGACTAATCAAGTGCTGATACACAGAAGAAAAGATACTCGATCATGAAAACTCGAGTAATTGTTTGTAAAAATTTCAATATATCAGAGTTTTGAACAAAATAGACCTGAGTCTTTTAAGATGCACAACGGAAACAAATGAACGCGGTTCCATGTATGAAGACATGAACCTCCAAGAGTCAAAATCTGACTGAATTAAATGTCTTGTCTCAATAGCACTTCCTCCACCACTTCGCTGCTCAACCTGCACATTTAGAAATATATGCAGGGCTGAGTACAAAAGTACTCAGTGAACACATTGCCGAAAATTACACATATACATTTGAAAATATTGTCAAGCCATCATCACAGTAACACTCGGGGATTTATTGAAAAGGCCCGAGCTTACTAAAAATATTCACATTGGACTGCAGTCCCTTTTTTTTCCTGTACTTGGCCATATCTGATCACATTGTGCCGTCGAGATGGTGTTCTCGCACGGTCACCTTCTCTGCCCAACATGTCAAAGGTATTCTTGTGCCGGGAAGGTGGCCACCTTCCTCGGTCACCTGCTCTGCCCAACATGCAGAGGGAGCTTGTGTACACTAGTCCGAGTGGGGACACCACCCTCACTGGGACCCGAATTCGACTTATATCATCATTCATAATTCACTTGGCCGTAGCCAACAGATAGGCATCATACACAAAAATATTTATGGCAAGACAACATCTTTAAAAATCACGAACATGTGTTCAAGTTTTCATAAAATACAATTTGTATTTTTAGTATAAGAAAGCTCACCTTGTTCGTTTATTTTGTTTAACTTGAATTTTCCTGACTCCACCCTTAACTCACGGAGATAGCCTTTTGAAAACAAATAACGTACTAATAAGACTCGAGAAAATTCACATACTTCTAGGAATGCATGCCCCTACTTTATTTCTTTTATCATTTGTTCACCGTTAGAAAATTTTAGAACCTTGCATATTAATTAAATTGGGAAATTTAATTAATAGCACTTCTTTATTAACTTAATTATTTTTGTGACTTGAGAACGCCGTCTCCCTCTTTCTTTCCATTTCCATAGCGGCCGCCCGAGGCGTCGCGGGGCGATGCCGGTCGGCCGCTTACGCCCCTAATTCCTCCGTTAGCTCCTCGTATTTTTCCATCATAATCTCGAACAAAAAATCCCAAAATTTATTTAAGCGCATAATTGAATTATCGCAACTATTTCCCTTTGTTATGAAAAATTATAAGTTTTCCGGACTTGGGATAAATTATTCATACTTCAAAATTATTTCGAAATTAATTAAATAACTCCTAAAATAAAATTTATTTAATCCCATGATTAACTTATCGTAATAATTTCCCACCGAGAATTTATATTGATTTCGGCCTTGGAAATATTCTAAAATTAATTAAACAATTCCCCACAATTAATTCAATTATCAACCCAATGATTTATTTACAAAACCCAAATTCCCCACCTTATCACTCAAATTAATATTTTAAAGCCCCAAAACAAATTAAGTGGAGCCCAACTTAATTTAATCATTCAATTAATTTATTAAGCCCAAATTTCTTAAATAAAGCAAAGGCCCAATTCAAAAAAAAATATAAGTGAGCCCAAATTATACTCCACCCTTCCACCACACGTATCATCTACTCTCTCTCTCACCTAATCACTATTCACCTTCTCCCTCATTTCACAAAATGCACAACCTCTTACTCTCCCCTCTCTCTCGTCGCCGATCCGCCGTCGCCATCCTCAGCACCACCGTTCCCCGACGTCTCCTTCCTATTCTCTCTCTCTCCTTCTCTCTCTCTCTCTTCTCTCTCTCTCTCTTCTTCCCCCTCTCTCTCTCTCTCGGCTATGCTCACGCCGCCGTCGCTGCTCGCCGATGGTCGCTGCTGTGCAGTCGCCGTTGCTCGGCGTCGGGAGATGCAGCTGCCGCGCGTCCAGACCCTCCACCATCGCGTCGACCCCCACGCCGACGGCCTCTGCTCGTCGGTCAGCTACTGCTCGCCCCTCCGTCGCACGCCGTGTGGGGTCACCGCTGACGTATAGCAGCGCCGAGTCCGGTGCCTGCTGTCGCTGCCCATTGTGGATGTTCGGTGGCTGCTCGATGGTCCCCGAACAGCTCCGAAACGACACCGCGCAGCCCCGAAACCAATCCGAACCACCCCGCAAGATAAGTTCTCGCACTCAAATTATGTTTATTTTCGTTTTTAGCTTTCAATTACACTGTGATGGGTGTTCGATTGTTGATGAGAGTTTATTCGCATTAATTGTGGGAGATTGGTGTTAAACTTGTTGTGTATTGGTTAATATTACTTGGAAAGATTATACTTTCAAATTATATATGCATATGCTTGTACATATATTGAAAGAAAAGAAAGGAAAGGTTTGTTGTTTACCTTTTGATGTGGAAGTAAAGTGTTGTTCGGTTGAAGTATTTGACTCTACAAATGTGTGAAATTCTCCTTCCTCGACTCCTCTATCCACGTTGGGTTGGTGTGTGTGCAGAAAATTTAGATTTGATGGTGCAGAGAATTTAAGATTTGATGGTTTTGGGTAAGTGGCAAAAATGATTTATACATATTTATATATACTTAAGAGATACACTTCATAGATGGCAAGTGGGGATGGCAAGTAGGGATGTATCTCCTAAGAGACATACTTAAGAGATAAGGCAAGTGAAAGTGACGGTATAGCAAGTTATTGGAGCAAGTTGCCAAACATAATATTATCTCAAATATTCTCCTTTGATAGAGATGATATGATTGCATGCTAAATATTTAATGCATTAACAAATGCTTTGTCGGAAGAAAAAAAAAATTGATCCTTAGGATATGCCCTATCCGTTCTTTTCTTTTGTTTATTTTATTTGGTTATTAAATTAATTATTTGAGTATTTGTTTACTTGTTTGATTTGGTGCAGGAAAATCTAATTCCAGTTCGGAGCTACTCTTGTTGATGTACCCGATTTTCTTTAGAACGAAAGATGTATTAAAATAAATTTTTGTTGGACTTTTATCGGATGTATCGGACATTAAAATTTTGATTTTGGGATCTTATTTATTTATTTATTTAGATAATCGAGCTATTAATATTGATTATAATAATATCAGCTTAGCGGGTCGTTACATTCTACCCCTCTTAAAAGAAATTTCGTCCCGAAAATTAGGAAGTACTTAGACAAAAAGTTCGGCATACTTCTCCTTCATTTTCTCTTCTAGAAAGAGCTTTTCAGATGGAATAAATTGTGAAAGTGAGGGTATGATGAATAGAATGTAGATATCAATAATAGATTGCCAATAATATAATCAAAATGAATAGTGAAGTAGAAAAGTTTCAAGTATCCCCAGATGATAACAGAAAGACCTGAGATGGTTGGTTACAAATGGATTTGAAAAGAATAAGAAAAAAAAACAATTGCATTTTGCTCAACAGCACTGTAATAGAAAATCATATCAACGAAATTTTTAGAGTTTATAAACAGTTCAGGGAAACTAACTAATAAAGAGGGCAACAAGAGGAAACTAGCCAAGGGAGAAGCAATGTGCCAGCTTTAACATGGAGCTTGCAGAAAAACTCAGATCAAGAGACAACAGTCATATTTGAATTCAAAAGATGAGAGTACTCATGTAAAATAAAGAGCTTGTCAATAAGTATGTCTGAAAACACAAATGGTCAAATAAAAAGGTTTAAGGTCTCACCAGATGGCTGCTCCAATATAGTAAGACTGAAAATGATTGGGCTCAATTGGATTTGAGAGAAAGAAGAATAACAAGGAACTACCCATTTGGGTCAACAACATCGTGATACTACGTCACGTTAACGAATTCACAAAGTTTATAACCAAATCACGGAAATTAACCAGTAGAGAAGACAATCAAAGCAAACTAGTTCAGGGAGAGAGCAAATTGCTTTAGACCTGGAGTTGCTGAAGAGCTTACAGCATGATGGAATAATTATAGTGGAATTAAAAAGAGGAGACTGTTCTTTATAAATTAAAGAGCTTGTCAACAAGCACATTTGAAAACACTAAAGGTCTACTAATGATCTTTGAAGAATATATCATCATTGGAGAGACAATAGTTTAGGGAAACATGTTCATTTTAAAGGCTATAAATAAAGCAACTCCTAGTATAGGAGTTTGGTGGCAAGAATTCAGAGAGTCAAAGTATTTCTTTTATACGAAACGAGTAAACAAGGACCGTAGTCACTGGAGGTTATCAGAAAACATGAGGGAGCAAGCTCAAAACTGAAAGTAATTCACAACCCTGACATAGAAGAGGGAAAATAATGGCACATTACCTTGCAAAAGGAGTCATTTAAGGTCTTAATTCAACAAAAGTATTTTGATCAAGGGGGATGCGAGAAAATGAAATTCATGGGAATCCAAGTAAGCGTTGCTGATGAATCTTCCTGGTTAACTACAATGGTGATACTCCGTTGTTTAACTCTTTATAGAGGATGGTAACTGAGTTATGAGAAACCTTGGTCACAAGCTACTTTCACCTTACGATCACGTCAGATGACCATATGTGGGGATTATGACTCTTTGGTACTCTTGGTTCGTCATAACGCTCATCCTCGTAACACGTCGTTTCTGTTTACTTATATTGTAGAGCTAGGTTCTTTGTTTACATTGTAATCATATTCTCTTGCTATGTATGTGTACATCGCTTAGTTGGATCAAAGGTATGATCCTTTGGAGTGGTTGAATTGTCAAGAAAGACAATGGCTAACCCAGATTATTCATGGCATCTACCCATACCATCTTCTAGAAACACCGTTTTGTTCTATGTTGGATTACTTTTCTCGAAGTTTCTTTCTTATCGCACCATTTTCTTTTCGTCGCTCGGGAAAGCGAGAAATGTTCATATTGTACTTCTAAGTTCGAGTTCATATTGTGTTCTACAAGGAACACATAACTAAGTATTTTAAGTTCTTGGAAATTTTGATTTCCCCATTCTAGCAACATGATTCAATGATTACTCAAAAAGAGATATCATTTCACCAATTGGTACCAGACTTGTATACTTTATACTTTCATATTTCAGTACCTTTTTTTTCCATTTCAAACTTTCAAACATCTTGACTTTCTTTTGAAAAAGAACAAGTTACCTTTTTCCTCGTTGAGCGCGATTAGTGGGAGTGCTAAGAGCATTTTCATCTATTAGACAGTCTAGTGGAACAAGGCTAGACCAAAGATTTTCAAAGAAGACTCTCGGGTTCAGAGCGAGAAAGAATGCTCTGATACCACTCTGTCACGACCGCATTTTCTAAGGATAGAAAACACGGTTGATCGCGACTAGGGGAGGGTTAAAGAAGCGGGGAAAGAAATAAGGGGAAAATAAAATCAAGCATTGGTTGCGAGACATGACTAATCAAGTGCTGATACACAGAAGAAAAGATACTCGATCATGAAAACTCGAGTAATTGTTTGTAAAAATTTCAATATATCAGAGTTTTGAACAAAATAGACCTGAGTCTTTTAAGATGCACAACGGAAACAAATGAACGCGGTTCCATGTATGAAGACATGAACCTCCGAGAGTCAAAATCTGACTGAATTAAATGTCTTGTCTCAATAGCACTTCCTCCACCACTTCGCTGCTCAACCTGCACATTTAGAAATATATGCAGGGCTGAGTACAAAAGTACTCAGTGAACACATTGCCGAAAATTACACATATACATTTGAAAATATTGTCAAGCCATCATCACAGTAACACTCGGGGATTTATTGAAAAGGCCCGAGCTTACTAAAAATATTCACATTGGACTGCAGTCCCTTTTTTTCCTGTACTTAGCCATATCTGATCACATTGTGCCGTCGAGATGGTGTTCTCGCACGGTCACCTTCTCTGCCCAACATGTCAAAGGTATTCTTGTGCCGGGAAGGTGGCCACCTTCCTCGGTCACCTGCTCTGCCCAACATGCAGAGGGAGCTTGTGTACACTAGTCCGAGTGGGGACACCACCCTCACTGGGACCCGAATTCGACTTATATCATCATTCATAATTCACTTGGCCGTAGCCAACAGATAGGCATCATACACAGAAACATTTATGGCAAGACAACATCTTTAAAAATCACGAACATGTGTTCAAGTTTTCATAAAATACAATTTGTATTTTTAGTATAAGAAAGCTCACCTTGTTCGTTTAGTTTCTTTAACTTGAATTTTCCTGACTCCACCCTTAACTCACGGAGATAGCCTTTTGAAAACAAATAACGTACTAATAAGACTCGAGAAAATTCACATACTTCTAGGAATGCATGCCCCTACTTTATTTCTTTTATCATTTGTTCACCGCTAGAAAATTTTAGAAACTTGCATATTAATTAAATTGGGAAATTTAATTAATAGCACTTCTTTATTAACTTAATTATTTTTGTGACTTGAGAACGCCGTCTCCCTCTTTCTTTCCATTTCCATAGCGGCCGCCCGAGGCGTTGCGGGGCGATGTCGGTCGGCCGCTTATGCCCCTAATTCCTCCATTAGCTCCTCGTATTTTTCCATCATAATCTCGAACAAAAAATCCCAAAATTTATTTAAGCGCATAATTGAATTATCGCAACTATTTCCCTTTGTTATGAAAAATTATAAGTTTTCCGGACTTGGGATAAATTATTCATACTTCAAAATTATTTCGAAATTAATTAAATAACTCCTAAAATAAAATTTATTTAATCCCATGATTAACTTATCGTAATAATTTCCCACCGAGAATTTATATTGATTTCGGCCTTGGAAATATTCTAAAATTAATTAAACAATTCCCCACAATTAATTCAATTATCAACCCAATGATTTATTTACAAAACCCAAATTCCCCACCTTATCACTCAAATTAATATTTTAAAGCCCCAAAACAAATTAAGTGGAGCCCAACTTAATTTAATCATTCAATTAATTTATTAAGCCCAAATTTCTTAAATAAAGCAAAGGCCCAATTCAAAAAAAAAATATAAGTGAGCCCAAATTATACTCCACCCTTCCACCACACGTATCATCTACTCTCTCTCTCTCACCTAATCACTATTCACCTTCTCCCTCATTTCACAAAATGCACAACCTCTTACTCTTCCCTCTCTCTCGTCGCCATCCTCAGCACCACCGTTCGCCGACGTCTCCTTCCTCTTCTCTCTCTCTCCTTCTCTCTCTCTTCTCTCTTTCTCTCTGCTTCCCCCTCTCTCTCTCTCGGCTATGCTCACGCCGCCGTCGCTGCTCGCCGATGGTCGCTGCTGTGCAGTCGCCGTTGCTCGGCGTCGGGAGATGCAGCTGCCGCGCGTCCAGACCCTCCACCATCGCGTCGACCCCCACGCCGGCGGCCTCTGCTCGTCGGTCAGCTACTGCTCGCCCCTCCGTCGCACGCCGTGTGGGGTCACCGCTGACGTATAGCAGCGCCGAGTCCGGTGCCTGCTGTCGCTGCCCATTGTGGATGTTCGGTGGCTGCTCGATGGTCCCCGAACAGCTCCGAAACGACACCGCGCAGCCCCGAAACCAATCCGAACCACCCCGCAAGATAAGTTCTCGCACTCAAATTATGTTTATTTTCGTTTTTAGCTTTCAATTACACTGTGATGGGTGTTCGATTGTTAGAGTTTGAGTGTTGATGAGAGCTTATTCGCATTAATTGTGGGAGATTGGTGTTAAACTTGCTGTGTATTGGTTAATATTACTTGGAAAGATTATACTTTCAAATTATATATGCATATGCGTGTACATATATTGAAAGAAAAGAAAGGAAAGGTTTGTTGTTTACCTTTTGATGTGGAAGTAAAGTGTTGTTCGATTGAAGTATTTGACTCTACAAATGTGTGAAATTCTCCTTCCTCGACTCCTCTATCCACGTTGGGTTGGTGTGTGTGCAGAAAATTTAGATTTGATGGTGCAGCGAATTTAAGATTTGATGGTTTTGGGTAAGTGGCAAAAATGATTTATACATATTTATATATACTTAAGAGATACACTTCATAGATGGCAAGTGGGGATGTATCTCCTAAGAGACATACTTAAGAGATAAGGCAAGTGAAAGTGACGGTATAGCAAGTTATTGGAGCAAGTTGCCAAACATAATATTATCTCAAATATTCTCCTTTGATAGAGAAGATATGATTGCATGCTAAACATTTAATGCATTAACAAATGCTTTGTCGGAAGAAAAAAAAATTGATCCTTAGGATATGCCCTATCCGTTCTTTTCTTTTGTTTATTTTATTTGGTTATTAAATTAATTATTTGAGTATTTGTTTACTTGTTTGATTTGGTGCAGGAAAATCTAATTCCAGTTCGGAGCTACTCTTGTTGATGTACCCGATTTTCTTTAGAACGAAAGATGTATTAAAATAAATTTTTGTAGGACTTTTGTCGGATGTATCGGACATTAAAATTTTGATTTTGGGATCTTATTTATTTATTTATTTAGATAATCGAGCTATTAATATTGATTATAATAATATCGGCTTAGCGGGTCGTTACAGGCTGATTGTTTTGTAATGGCCCATGTGAAGTTGGATTGGGCTTGGCCCAAAAACTTATGCCTCTTACTCCAGATGCAGCCACGTGTACTCTCACCCAGATCAAGGTTCTTAGCCGTCGGATTGTGATGTGTGTTTGTTATGTGAGAGGTTAGTCTTTTGGCTTTCATCATTCCTAACTCTAAACTCTCTCTCTTACTCTCTCGATGCTCTCAGAAACTCTCTTCTTCTCTCTTTCTGCTTCCTTCTCCGACGGTTCTCCGGTGGTTTCTTTGTGACTTCTCACGATTGGAAGTGTAGTAGACCTTGCTACAGTAGCAGAGAAGGTAACCACTTCGGTTGCTGAAGTGTTGGTGAAACTAAGGTTTTGGTGTTTGAATGTTTCTGTGTGAGTTCGTTCTCAGAGGTGATAGATCTGGTTTTGTGGAGTCTGTTGAAGCTGGAATCTGGAGTGTGAGGTTAATCACTGGTAGATTCAGCTGTGCTCCTTTGGATCTGAGCTCTTGATAATAGGCCTGTGCTATCGGCGGGTGTCTGAGCCGAAGCATCAGTTTCTTCTGTGTTCTTTGCATACTTCTTGTGTTTACTCGTGTTAGTGTGTTAGATCCGAGAGGATCTGTTCCTTGTGATACTGATACGTTTGTTGAGTGTGCAGGTGAAAGAAGCTCGAACTAGAAGAGGATCTTGATCTTGTGTAATAGATAGAACTCTATTCTGTATTCAAGTTTTTGTAAACATTGAATGTAAATCAGTCGCGTGGTTAGAGTTTGACTGAGCTCTTTGATGAAGAACAAAGATGTCTTGGTAATTTGTGAATCCGATCTACGTCTAATCCCTACATCAGTTTAAAATTAAAACAATGCAAATATTTATGTTAATAACCACACTTTTGGATCTCTGTAACATAAGAAAATCACACTTAAAGAAATACGTATAGCACATTTAATCGATTGATGCATAATTTGAAAAAGGAACTTGATAATTGACTACATAATGGGAAAAAATCAAGTTAGAAAGAGAAAATCCTATAACAAAACTTATGGCAACAAAGTTTATGAATAAAATGTAGTGCATAAAGTTGTGTGAGAGGAAATAATGAGAGTTATAGAGGTTCATATTGTTTTTAGAAGGAACATCATTTTTTGTCCACGAACTTTGCCAAAGTATCATTTTAGGTTCGTGAACTTTGAAAATATCATTTTAGGTCCGTGAACTTTGAGTTAGTATCATTTGAGGTGCTTTTTACTATTTACAAGTTTTTTTGAACGAAAATACCCTCAATACCTTAAAGTGTATATATTTTTAATAAATTTCTCATATACTCATAATTTTTTATAAATAACTTTACAATATATTTTTGACAAATTTTCTAAATATAATTTGACCTTAAATATTATCACTTAATTTTGTGACATGCAAGTAAAATTGCTTCTTCAATTTTTATATTAATTTTTTTTTAAATTGAATAAAGAACTTTTCTTTAATAATAAAAAATTGAATAAAGATCTTTTCTTGCATGTCACAAAATTAAATGATAATATTGAAGGTCATATTATATTTAGAAAATTTGTCAAAAATATATTGTAAAGATATTTATAAAAAGATCTTTATTCAATTTTATATTATTAAAGAAAGTTCTTTATTCAATTTTATATTATTAAAGAAAGTTCTTTATTCAATTTTTAAAAAAAATTAATATAAAAAATTGAAGAAGCAATTTTACTTGCATGTCACAAAATTAAGTAATAATATTTAAGGTCAAATTATATTTAGAAAATTTGTCAAAAATATAGTGTAAAGATATTTATAAAAAAATATGAGTATATGATAAATTTATTAAAAATATATACACTTTAAGGTATTGAGGGTATTTTCGTCCAAAAAACTTGGAAATAGTAAAAAGAATCTCAAATGATACTAACTCAAAGTTTACGGACCTAAAATGATATTTTCAAAGTTCACGGACCTAAAATGATACTTTGGCAAAGTTCGTGGACCAAAAATGATGTTCCCTCTTGTTTTTATATTGTACTATTGGACATTGGTGTTTGCCCAACAATTTTTGCTTTTTAGTTTGATCAATAATCATATTTTCCCTTAAAAGAATATTTGTAATTTTTTTCAGAATTCTTCTTTAATACTCCCTCCGTCCCGGACTACTCGCACATTTCCTTTTCGGCACGGAGATTAAGGAATGAGTGTATAGCAAAGTCAACAATTGCGGCTGTAGGTGATAATTTTTACTAAAAATGGAAAGAGTGCAAATAACTTGGGACGCCCAGAAAGGAAATAAGTGCAATTAGTCCGGGACGGAGGGAGTATAATTACAGATAGATATATGAATTTTAGTTAATTTATTCGAATCTTGTAAGGCATGAAACGCGTTAACAATTTATGTATATATATGACCATAAACTATCAAAGAAATAAATTTTAAATGGACTTGGAATCATTAAATGGAGTATAACATTAACAAATGGCTATAGTAACGAATTTTATACGAATCATTACTGTATATTCCATCGTTCAATGAAAATAGACATTCTTTACATTTCATCTAGTCCAATAAAAATAATCTAACTTTTATTTTTTGTAATTTTTTTTCTCTATAATGAAGTGGATCTCATTCCTTATTATGAATGACAGTCTTTTTTTTCTTTTCCATCTCTCTTGTACTTTATCAATTATTCTTAAAACTTGTCTCGTTTCAAAAATGTTTATTTTTATTGAACGGATGGAAATAAAATAATAACTGAAACACTCTTGATTAAAAAAAGCAAGTCTATGCATCTAAAACAAAGGATATTTACTTGTATATTAATAAAAATTCTGTCAAATTCTATTTTCTTCATACCAACTCTAATATGGCTTTAAATCATAATTCAACAAATAAAATTATTTAATTTAATATAATGTGATATTGTTTCGTTGCCTAAAATGTGACATTGATGGTGCTATGTAAGTAAGTCATCAATCTACACTAGCTCTGAAATCTTGATTGGTGTCAAAATCAGAACAAATCAATAATTTTATAATGGATAGACGAATTTCAAAGCTATTATATATAAACCCAAATTTAGCAAAAATTTAGAAATTTAGTGGTGAAATACGGACAAATCATTCATTTCTTAGGCAGTTTTTTTCGTAAAACATCATATTCAATGCATGCATAGGTTTCGATACATCTCATAATATTGAATGCAACATGCTCACGTAACCTTCATCTCTGTACTGCTATAAAAGAGGGAGTGATAATTGCTAACTAATTATTAATTATAAATTAAGATTAAATTTTAATTATTAGATTAGGAGATTTGGTTGAATGTCACATGGATTATGTTTTAAATTAAAAAAATTATTAAATAAACTTAAAGGTTATTAATATCAATTCTCTCTTATAAAAAATAATCTCAAAACTTTAAATTTACGTAACTCGCTCGATTTAAATTAATTTTTCGCAAAAAATATATCAAATTAAAGATAATTTTATAAGGATTCCAACGAAATCTCAATTGCATATGTTCTGACGATGTTCGGGTGATGAAATTTGATAAATTATATTTCAATTTTCGTATATGTTGATAAACAGATTTTATAAACAAATGCAAAAAAAATATTCCATATAGTGTATGCAAAATCTCAATATAGTGCAGGTAAAATATCAATAAAACTGTGTTGATATTTTCTTGTACTTGTGTTGATATTCTCATGCCATATTGTTGATATTTGCAATACACTATGTTAATATAAAAAACATACATGAAAATTATCATATGATAACATAATGACGATATTACACTTTTGTTGATATTTTGTCTAATATTTATTGAAATTTATGAGCTTTAATCTCATCCACTCATTTCAAAATCCAAGAGCGTAGATTTAGTCTTAGTTTTGAATTATGATATTATAAGCATTAGAAGAGTACCCACAATAAAAGATTTCAATAGTTGGCATCTATCTCAACAAACCATTCCAAAAAAAAAACGAAGCATGGTTTCTAAATCCGAGACCATGATGAAGATTATGTTTTTTCTAGCATTCAATGCAACATTATTCCTCAACTCAAGTGGAGAAAGACTTGAATGTTATAGAAATGTGACACAAGATTGTCAAAACCAAGCTTTCGAAGCTCTATGTCAAGATAATGATGCCAAGGTTGGACAAAGCTACGATTGTTGTGATCAATTTTATAATAAAACTGAAAGGTTTTGTGAGAGTGGAAGTGTGATTGGTGAAGCGGTGCGTCGTTCCGATTTACAATTGAGAACATGAATGACCGAATTTATATTTAATGTGTATATATTGCGATGAAAAATGGTCAACAAATGATGACACGTTAATTTCTTTCTTATTTTATAATAGGAATTAGATGTTGATTACAACAATTTATCCTCACCATTTATGTCATATCAATGTTGTTCCCAATATAACTCATTATATATGAATATTTTATTAATATATATATAAGTTGTGATCATATGATAACCCCTAAATCACGTAATAACCTTATAACCAAATCTGAACCACATATATTTTCTAATCTTGTGGTTGAGATTCAAACTTAGATTTACTTCATAAAAAAAAGCGCGGAGGTAAATATGTCATTTCTCTCATTTAATTTTTAAATTTCGCCAAATATCACGTAAAATGATAAAATGATATATGTTAGGTTTATTGCATAGAATGATAGCTTTGCGGGATAGAATGATACTTTTGACTGACTGATAAAATGATAAAATGATATATGTTAGGTTTATGATAAAATGATATATGTTAGGTTTATTGCATAGAATGATAGTTTTGCCGGATAGAATGATACTCTGAGTTGATAAAATGATACTTTTGATTAACTGATAAAATCAGAAAATGATATATGTTAGGTTTATTGCATAGAATGATAGTTTTGCCGGATAGAATGATACTATGAGTTGATAAAATGATACTTTTGACTGACTGATAAAATGATAAAATGATAGGTTTATTGCATAGAATGATAGTTTTGCCGGATAGAATGATACTCTGAGTTGATAAAATGATACTTTTGACTGACTGATAAAATGATAAAATGATAGGTTTATTGCATAGAATGATAGTTTTGCCGGATAGAATGGTACTCTGAGTTGATAAAATGATACTTTTGACTCATAAAATGATAAAATGATAAAATGATACTTAAATAAGATTTTACGTATTTAAATGAGCGAAATTTGTATATCATGGGAAATAAGATTTTACGTAAAACTGAACCTCATACATACGTGTAACTGAACCTCATACATCTGTATATCATGGGAAATAAGATTTTACGTATTTAAATGAGCGAAATTAGGATACGTAAATTTTATCATGAGCGAAATTCAGAAATTAAATAAGCGAAATGACATATTTACCCTCTGTGCCTTTTTTATGAAGGAAAACTAAGTTTGAATCTAGACTACGTGATTTTAAAAATGTGTAGTCCAGATTTAGTTATAGGGTTATTACCGAAATTGGGGTTATCATTATAATGCACCCCTATATATATATATATATATATATATAGGGTTTTGATCTATGCAAAATCATTCTTAATACAAAAATGCAGAACTAAGTGTACAAAAGTCATTTTTAAGTCATTGTAAGCTTATTTTTACGTCATTATAGTAAGGATGACATAAAATGATCTTAACATGACCTCAAACCCAAAATTTATTATATGACCTAAAACTGCTTTACAATGACCCTCCGTTTTTTTGTTTAATTATTGACCATTGGATTGTCAAATCTCATGGTCAGGATTTGGTCTGGATTTTGTATTGAGATCAAGTTTTGTATTGATCATTTTCATATATATATATATATATATATATAGGTTTGCGTTAAAGATAGAACCATTCTTAAGTGTAGAACCTAGAACTCTACATATTTTATTCATTGGATGAGGAAAAAATGACGGTCAAGATTAAAAATCGTACATATTAGACTATGTTTTCACGACATTCCGGACTCAACATGTGAAAAAACTCACATGTTGATGGAAGAATGAATGAAACGAAGAAGAGTCCATGCATGCTTTATTTTTTCACTTATCTGCATTCACCCATTAATAATAGTTTTGATTGTAATGGGAAGTTGTTGTGCAAATCAACACCATTGGATTAAAAGATCTAACGACCTCCGTTTGGCATTTGTTCTACGTTTAAGAATGGTTCTACGTTTAAGAATGGTTCTATCTTGATCACAAGTTGAAGTGAAATATATTAGTCAAATAAAAATAAATGTTCGCTTTGATTTTAGTTGCTCAAACCTTAAAACATGGAGTATTTTGCTTATTAAAAGTTTAAAAGATTATTTAATTTAGCACAATATGTGTGATTTGGGTGAAAAAAAGTTTAATGACAATTGATTCGTCTAATTAAAGAGGGGATTTGGGTGAAAAAAAAAGTAATTTTCTATAGCTACAAAAGTTTTTGTACAGAGTTTTTTTTCCTTCTTGAGTAGTAGGAGTAATTGTTTTTTTTTTTTTTTGTAGAAATCGAGGTATATTTAAAGATATCGTGATCAGAGTGACCGATATTATTTTCTTTATAACAATGCAAAGAAAGAATAAAGATTATTGATACAATAGGATTTTATGTTAATGAAGAGAATGTGTGAGTGAAAGCAATAATCAAATCTACTATTAGAGTATATTAAAAAAAAGACAGAAATCAAATCAATCTAGATTAATTAAATATAATCTGATTAATAGTATGAATAGATCAATTGGTGTTCTTGTTTTTATAATGCATGAACATGAAAATGAGTCTATTTCATAAAGAAATAGACGGAGCCAAGACGATAGTCGATAGCAAGAAGCTGCCCTCAATTTCGAACTAAGAGCATGCGCAGCGGTGGCGTCCGTCGCCACCGCCGTCCGCGCCGCTGGCACGGACGCCATCCGTCGCCGCTGCGCTCGCGCCGCTGGCACGACGCTGCTCGATGTATCGAGCACGTCCGTGCCAGCGGACACACACGTGGCGCGCTCCCATTCGTCAACTTATAGGCAGGGCAGGGCTATGGCCTCTTTTCATTGGATGGAAAATATGAAAGCCCAGTATTTGATTTCTATATTTCTGTATGATTTCAATTATACACCATATATTATTACTTGGTCAAACATATAGATATAGTACTAATATTTTTGGACTTAATTAGTTTTTAATTCATTTGAAATACATTTAGACATATTGTAACTTTTTTTCATTTTGCCATTTTTAACTTTAAGGGCAAATTAGTATTTCTATATACTTTTATCGCTCTCTTTTCTTATTTTATTTTTTTTTATCAATCTCATTTCATTCTCACAATTAATAAACTTATTTTATGCTAAATATTCCACAGTGGTGGATCCAGACATTTTAAATTGGGGGCACAAATCAGATGTTAAATAAACATACAACATATAAAAAATAATATTTTAAAATATAAATAAGGTAAAATAAATTATATACATGTATATATAAAATACCACAAAATATTAAAAAGAACGAACATAAAAAACTTAATATTCAAAGTTAACATAATTAGTATACAATATAGAAAAGGTAAATAAGTATACAAAAATAGGGAACATATAATTATAAACTATAAATAGAAAACCGCTGAGGAAAATAGAAAAGGTAAATAAGTATACAGAAGAAGGAACATAGAATTATAAACTACAAATGGAAAAAATAGGTGAGCTAAGAAGTATTGAACTCAGGTCTCTCCTTAGAGAAAGTAACACACCAACCACTGCACCACCATTGGCTTTTATAACCCTAATATCAATACTATACTACATACACAATAACTTGGGGGTACAGTTGTACCCCCTTGTTCTATGCTAGCTCCGCCAGTGATACTCCATAAACTTATGTGATGCCAGGAGGACTCGAACTCGGCACCTCATACATTAATGTCTAAGCTCCTTCCCGCTAGGACAAAGGCTCTGAACTACACTTACCACTATTAATTAATACCATTAAGTGTTGCACATTAACTGTTTCCATAAATGGATATAAACGTTAATTTTTTGGAACTAACGAAAAAAGAAATTCAATCTATAATAAATTTTAAACTTTCTTTTACTAATTTAAAACATTGATAAACATGTTTGCACGGCGAGATTACAAAATCATCCTCTCCGGATCAAAGAACAGTAACGTTGATGAACTTCATCTCTTCTTTCGACATTAGATCGGTGAGGATTCTCTCGTACTTTTCGAACAACTCATCGATTATAGACTCCCCAAAATGCTCCACTAGCAAGTAGCAACGGCTCCGCCACCGATCTCATGCATTTTGCCACATCGTAGCTGCCGCCGCCACACTCAGCCCATCTTATCTCCGAAGACTCAAGGCGGCTGATGGCGAAGGAGCCCTCTTCTTCCACGCTCCTCCTCACCTCCGCCAGGGAAAGAGTGTATTGAGGGATGTTGAATGAGTGGAGCTTTTCTTCCTCGATGGCTCCCTCCGATACCATTTCATTTAGAGAGAGAGCTAAGAGTTCCCAAATATAGCAGCATTCCTCCGCCCAAGATTAGTAAGCACCATTGCTCCGCCTCCCACAACTTCCTCTGACCGGCATTTCAAGAAGGTGTCGAAATCTAGTCGGAATTGGGAGTAATAAGCGTTTATCACCGGCGTCGGGCTTCCGCTTCCGATGTACTCCCTCCGTCCCAGATAATTTGTCTCATTTTTCCATTTTGGTCCGTCCCACATAATTTGTCTCATTTCACTTTTTACCATTTTTGGTAGTGTACCTTGTATTCCACTAACTCATTCATATACACATTTTATTATAAAAGTAATATATAAAAGTAGGACTCACATTCCACTCACTTTTTCAACTCACTTTCCATTACATTTCTTAAAACTCGTGCCCGATCAAAGTGAGACGAATTATCTGGTACGGAGGTAGTATATTTCTTCCTTGTTCCATTTCTCCACCCTTTCAGGGACCTTCACATTGTAAATTTATCGATTAATCACGCCAGAATAAAATGTTGATAGAAAAACTATAATGTATGCTAAAAAATAAGGGTAAAATAATAGTACCCAGATAACTATGAATTTTGATCAAATTACTGATTTGGTAGTAATTGTTATTTTCGTCCTAAAAAATAGTTTCATTTGTAGATAATACATGTTTTAATGATAAATTGGTAAACTAAGAGAGATAAAAAAAATTGACTATAATATGAGAGAAGGGAGAAAGTAAGAGAGGTGGGAGAAAAAATAAGAGATAAGGAGAAAAATTGGATACACTCTGAGAGAAAGTTTCCTTTTTCGAAATGAGACTATTTTTTGTAGACATCCCTGAATGACAAAATGGGATTATTTTTCGTGAACGGAAGGAGTATGAATTTTTAAAATTCTAGATAAGTTACCCACGCGATATAACCGCTAGTGACATTTATTGTTTTTGTCGACGCACCAAATCGACAACATTTTACAAGCAAGAAATCAAATATAGTATGCCGTTACAGGAAAATTGACAAAATTGTTAAAATTCATGGTTTTGTGGATGACTTCTAAGTTGTGGGACAAACCATAATGCCTCAAGATAATTTTCGACAATTTCCAACAATTTAAATTAGAAAGAAAAACATAACAATAGTTTTGGAAGGGGCTTAAGAAGAGGGCCTTATTATAAGTACTAGTCCTTATAAAGTGCTCCCTCCGTAGTTCGTCCCAAGGAAGATGACCCTTCCTTGTGCAGCACGAGAATTTATGCAAACTTATTTTGTGTGTGGAGTAGAGAGAGTAAAGTAAGATAGAGGGAATAAAGTAGAGAGAGAGGTGTTTCCATTTATAGTAATGAGTCATCTTAGTTGAGACCAACTACAAAAGAAAGTGAGACATCTTCAGTGGGGACAGAGAGAGTACTAGTATAACAATATAAAAATAAGTACTAGTATAACAATATACACTAAACTATTTCCCCTTATTTCCCCCTTATTATTATAATAATAAGGGAACTAGTTTATCGAACATTTACACTTGCGTCCTACAAGTCTCATAATCTAAAACTATTTGATTGGTGATATAGGATCATTTAGTCTGCTTAAAATAATAGTATGTGTTCAGCCCCCCCCTCTTCCTTGACTAGAACTGGCAGAACCCATCTCAAATAGGCTATTCACCCTTTCGTCTTTACTCACATACAACGAACATAGTACGCTAATATGGAAGTAGTTGAGGTGCTTCGCTTGAACGGAGGTCTCGGAGAAACCAGCTATGCCAACAACTCTCTCATTCATGTAGTGATCGGTACGAATTTTAATGCAAAATATGTAAAGTAAAAGCGAAAGAGAAGAAAAGGTGGTTTAAGTATCCTTAGTAGAAAACAGAACACACCTACATAAAGATAGAAATTTACCATGATAGAAACTCCCTGAGTCCCCATTAAAGTCTCATACCTGACCACTACATGTTTTAAGAAGTTGTTTGACTTTAGATACAAAGTGGATAGAAAAAAGTTAGTGGAATGTGAATCCCAATTTTACATATTACTCCTAATTTATAATAACTATGTGCTACAAAAAGATCTCCTATAACCTAGGAAATCAAATCAAAAGCAAATCAAATCCTAATCACTATGGAAAGTAAATAAAATCATAACAACTAAATAATACTAAAGCATAAATAAAGTTAATAAATATACGGAGATAATATCAGCTCCCTTTCGGAATAAAATAGAATATCATGTCCCTATCAACTCTCCCACCGTTGAAAACCACATTTCCCTCAAGGTGGAAGTCAGCAAAATAATCTTCCATCTCATTGTCGCTGTCTTTGTTTGGATCTTCGTCTGCAAACAAAAGTGTATCGTTTGGGACCGCAACGAGTGCTGAAGAAATCATATTTGGGCATGAGATCTATTTAGCAATCATCTTTGGCCATGAGATCTCTTTAGCAACTTCACTGACATAACCAATGAGGACAACATTAATTTTTGGGCTATGAAAATTTGGAGGAAATGTGGTTTCCACCAAATTCATTGCCTCATCCAACGCTTGTGGCAATTAGTCATCATTTTTTACCGTCTCTTCGATGAAGGGATCAGACTCGACATTTGTTGTTGGCTCATCGTCATTTTTTGCAGCGAGCTCGATGATAGAATCAGATGTGGCCTCTTTTTAGCCATGGCCTCTTTTTTTGCTAAATATGCAACTGCTTTCATAATTTTGTTGAGAAGTTTATTCGTCTCGGCGAAGTAAATGACATCCTCATCAAAGTTATGATAAACCGCATCCAGAAATTCTTGCCATGAGCAATTAGGATTCTAGCTTCGATACCCGTGGAGCCATACAGATGCTGGATGGTCAAAAAACAACCTCACAAAAAACAGACGATCAGCATCAGAGAACAAGTGATAGTCAAAATATTCCTGAATATCCAAAATTCACCTCACGGGATTAACACCAGAAAACCGAGGAGGAGAGTCCGGAGGAGAGTTTGACAGCAAGATTTACATGATGGTAGAAATCAATAAGAGGATGAGAACTTAATGAAAGCACCAATTTGATAGGAATTAATATGAGATTAATTCCTATTGAATGTATTATATGAAAAGACAGCACAAAGGGAGCAAAATAGCGTAGATTGGTGATGGACTATTTATTAGCACTAAAAATACCTGCAAGTTTACAGGGTAGAACTAGTATAGCTAAAGGTCAGTACCGGGATATTGAACACAGGGAATAAGATTGCAACTGGCTATCATATACTAAGCGTCATATACTATCTAGAGACACGGAGTTTTGGGTTTTGGTTTTATAAACTAGACAAAAATATAAACAAATATAAAAACAAAATAATACAAAGCAGGCTAAAGAAAGTAGAGTTTTAGGATCCAACTACTACGACCTACTGATGATTAATCTCACAGAACCCTTACCTTTATGTGTCTCCAGGATTATTAGGAAAGTCGTGATTTTCAGACAAGCCCTCTCTCGAGTGCACTTATCCAGTAGATTAGAGTCTAACTATCAAAGTCTCCTTCCAATAGATTAGATTCTAACTCCTTAAGTTCCTAAAACTCAAGCCCTCACAAAGGGTCCCCTCTCTCGAGTGCAGATAAACCTATGTGTTGTACTCGTTCCTTTTACCACGTAAAACTAGCTATCTCTCGATTAATCTAGTTAAACGGACATAATTCTAAAGTTGGCCAGACAAAAGAACAATAAAAGCACAAGAACAAGCAAAACAATCACAAGAGCTAGAAAAAGGTTCAATTCAATAAATCAAAACATATTCATAATAGTTTTCACCAAAAAATCTACAAATGATGTTTAACTACTCATAGACAAGTAGTAAAAACAAAAATAAAAGTATAAGACATGAAAGAAATTGATAAAACCCAAGGTTGAATCTTCAATCTTCAGTCTTTTCTTGCCATGATCTGCAGAGCTCCGCTCCAATGGAAGATGGATGAATTATGTGTGGAATATGGAATGGAAGAAGTGTAGAGAGGGAGAAGGATTGGAAGCTCTGAGATAAGATTATGAATTAGGTTCAGAGGTATTTATAGGCTGGAAAAAGGTTTATTTTTGATAAATTTCGTGCCCTACAAGAAATAGGAGAGATTTGGCTTCACAATATAATAATTTTTTTTCTTCCGTGAATTTCCGCCTAAATTCCCGCCAGATTTTGACTGCACTGCGCAACGTTCGTAGAATTGTCATAACTTTCTCCACAGAACTCCGATTGAGACATGCAAGCTATCCACGCGAAGCTCTTTCGAAGACGAAGAGAATGGCATATAGTAAGCACTGATTGGACTTCAAAATCGCTGGCAGAATGGGCTCGAACAGAGGCTGCTGCACTTTGGCCTTTTTTTCCATTTTTCTATCTTTTTCTATCATTTATCAACAAACACGTCAAAAATACCAAATGTATAACATATGCAATTTAAGAACATAATTTGCATGATTGACAGTTAAAACAAGTCAAATATAGTCTTTAAAAACATGCAAAATCTGTGTTTGTCAATTGGCGGTTTCTCCAAGAGGGAGAACCGAGGGAGAGAACGAGATTAATAATTTAATTTTTCATTCTGCTTGATAATAATAAAAGACTCCACACATATTTATAATTTGTGTGGTACAAAAAGATCTCCTATAAACTACGAAAGCAAATCAAATCCTAACCACTATGGAAAGTTAATAAAATCATAACAACTAAATAATACTAAAGCATAAATAAACTAAATAAATATACGGAGAGAATATCAGCTCCCTTCCGGGTTAAAATAGAATATCGTGTCCCTATCACGATGCCTATAACAGAGGAAGCAATAACGCAAGTTTACCATCACGAACCGCTTTTGCATAGCCGAGCTGGACTGTTCGTCCGGGCCAAACTCTTTGGTGGTGGCGGCGGAGCCAAGGCCGTCAGCTGCCCGAATTCCAGATATTCTTGAACGATCTCCCGGGGAACGATTTCAACTCCATCTTCCAATCCTTGCTGCCGAAGTTCCGAGCTCAGCTCAACCGAGAAATGGGTTCTAAATCGGCACCTTGTTTCGTCTACGGAGTTCCGGCTCATTTTACGGCCGCTGTTTCGCCGCAAACCGCCTCCATTTTGTTCACTCTTCTTACAGCCTCGTGTGGCTCTCCAAAGCACTCTTCTTAAGCCCCTTCCAAAACAATTTTTATGTTTTTCTTTCTAATTTAAATTGTTGGAAATTGTCGAAAAATAAGAGCTATTCTATTTAGCCTTTGTTCGGTTGTTATAATTGCTTATGATTAAATATTATGAAGTTGAATAAAATTTTGATACTACTAAAATTTTATACATGAGCATTTTTGTTGAAATTTTATAGTTAATTTTGATTGTTTTCAAATAATAAACGAAAATTATATTAGTCTTACATTAGATGCATATTTATTTCAGAATAAATCGTGTTATATGATCTATTTATGATTAAAACTATTAAATATTGATTAAAACTAAGTTTGCGCCGGCATACCTTATTGATTAAATATTAGAAACTATCAAATATTGATTAAAACTATTAATTTGTGTTATTTAATCATTTTAATAATTAATAAAAATTAATTGATATTTAAAAATTAAAATTTATAATTTAATTTTATAAAATTAAATCTAATATTGAAATAAAGAAACAAAGTGAAGGATGACAAAAGGGAAGAAGAATGATAATTTTGAAATAATATCAGATTTTGGACATCACTGAAATAATATCAGATTTAAAATGTTAAAAGTGTAAAAAGACCAAATTGTCCAAATGCTCAAAAGGGTATTTTCGTATAAAAAAATGGTAAATGAATTAAATTTGAGATAAACCCTTAGTCCAGGAATGTCTGACGATATTTTTAAAGTCCAGGGACTATGGACAAGATAAACCCATAGTCCATGGACCATTTTTGTAGTTCACTCTTAAAACTAATTAAGAAACAACAGTGTTGTCCTCCATATTGCTACGTCGTCGCTAATGAGTTGCAAGCTTAACCAGAATTTAAATAAAATTCATAATTTTTCTGATATTTTATTCCACTTTATTTCCCTAATATTTGGAGGATAGTAAGAAAATCCCTTGTATTGTATCTCGCCTAGAATATTTCCGAGAAATATACAGATTCCTGACATTCATCCATTAAGTAAATTCCATTATCAATCCAGATTAACGTAAAGAAATTGTAAATCGATTCATTAACAGATTTAGCTTTGTCTGGGATCTAGGTAGCATTTGATTTCTCATGTTCAACTATTCTAGGCCTTTTGTTTCTTTTCTCTTTAATTAAATTGATTAGAATTTCATTATGGATGAATAACCCTATAATACTACATATAATTAATATATTTGCAAAACTGTAGAACAGTACCATTGTGTTTACCTAATTAGAGTTGCAAAGTCACAACCCAAAGCCCAAAGGTATTGGTATTGGTATGGGTATTGGTATTAGTATATGCTCCAATAAAACTCATCAATTTATCATATTGATGGGTAGTCGTTCTGGGTATTTTCGTTTGACAAAATAAAATTGAAAATTAAGTTTTTTTGACTTTATAATAGGGAAGTAATACTGAACAGTCACTACTTAAGGATCCAACCAAAGAGTACTAAAAAAGCTTAAGATATAGTATTAACACCATTTTTGATAATCTCAATTTGAAATTATCTAAGACTTGTGATATTAATGTATTTGGGAGAAGAAAGTTATCAAAATACGAAAGAGGCTGAAAGCAGTTTGAATGTTTTTTATATTTGGGCCTAAAAGCCCAGCAAGTGAAAATTTGCAAATCGAATAAGGGGTTTTGTTGGGCAAAATTATCTTACATTGATGGGCTGAATTTTAGTACAGCCCATTTTCTCACTTGAGAAAATCATAATCTTAATCTCAGCTAGGTAAGCCATTTTCACTTGAAGTGCTTTGCTTTTTTATTTTCAAAATCATTTTTAACAAAATCATGAGCCATTTTTATAATAATTAGGAATATACACTTTCAAGGGGGTGTGATTGAGAACATAAGAATCAATCATTCAATTCTCAATCAACTCATCCCTCCCCTCTTGCATGATTAAGTAAGACGAAAATAGAAATATACTACGAATAGAACTTTTGAAGTATGATGAAATTTGTTTTGGTGCCACTAAGAGCATCCACAACCGTGCTCTTGCCAACGAGCACGGTTGTGGGTCCGGCCCCACTTTTTCTGTCTGCTCTTAGGCAAGAGCACAACACCCACAGTTGTGCTCTTCCGCAAGGACGAGCACAAGGGTCCCACCATTCCATTATTCAATTTAAATAAAAACATTTCCACAAAATTAAAATACATTAAAAATACCCATAATAATATTACAAATTACAATAAAATTAAAAATTACATAATTAAAATCATAAAAATTAAAAAGTACGTAATTAAAATCCTAAAAATTAAAAATTATATAATTAAATTCATGAGTGACCGAATTTCGTCCAAATGGATGATGAATGTGTGTATTTATAGATGGTTTTGGGATTAATTTTTTTTTTAAAATTTCAAAAAACGGTAATAAAACGACTATATTTTTGGGAATCCGAAATTTTTTTAAAAAAAATTTTGGTATTATTTTTTTATTTTTTTTTAAAAAAGAAAAAAGAAAATGCCAACGGCCAATAGAAACACGTCACGTCGCCCTGCTCGCTGGCACGGACGTGCTCTATGCATAGAGCATGTCCGTGCCAGCGGCAAGGCGCAGCGGTGGACAAGCTCGTCCTTGCCAGCGGCAAGGACGGACGGTGAGCTTGTGCTCACCGTTGTGAGTGCTCTAAACTTTGAAAGATTCAAGATAGGATCTCTAAAATTCTGGAAGAAAGATACGGTCTAATGCATGTTATTCTTGCTTTCTGTCAGAACTAGAATCGCAATATTAGACATTGTCATAACATAAAATCAAAATAAAACTCCTTCCACCTAAAATAAGATCCATTAATATGCATTAGATTTTTTAATCTAATGGTTTTAAATCATGGCATATGTAGTCCACACAATTACTAATTGTTTTAGTTAGAAATTTGGAATTAAATACTACTCCTAGCTACTGCCAAAAAAATAACTATGCACCTAACCAGTGGTGAAGCCAGGATTTTAGCGCTGGGTCCAAACCACTGTTAACAATTGTGAGGTATTCTTCGGTATCAGTATTAGCACCACAAGCAAATTTGGCCTTAACAGTAGAAGATGCGAGAGAAATGGTAAATGTAGCATGTACACTGGACTACTATATTATTGTAATGTGGTAAACAAACATTGTATACAAACGGGATTGAACCTATGACATTTTCGCACTCGTTAAGGAAACTAGGAAAGTGTTGTGGTAGCTTCATGGCATGTAGACTGGAACACATCATTTTCAAGGTAATTTTCTATATTTACATAGGAATGTAACCAAGCATCACATTTTTCTTCTTGACAGAAGTTAAGTGAAACTCCTAAAATAGACAAAGGAGGGACATGACACAGGATTTGAACACTTTATCATGTTGATACAGTAATGATAGTAATAATATAAGGACATTAATCCTTATCTTTACTCATCCCAACAGCTTAAGATGCCCCTTTTTGCTTATTTAACAGTAAGTTTCTTACATAACAATAAAAACATACCGCCATTTTCCGATGCCCAATTTGCTAACACCTAACAACTTGTTGCCAAAACGTCAAACGTGTCCTTTTCTACTTTATTTTTTCTTGAATTTCATGCTACTTTCTCAACAATTATAATTTAATTTCATCTGTGGAATATATTATATCTATCGTTGAATAAAATAATACTAACATGCAATAACAATAATAGATATATATGATGCATCATAATATTTGACTATTATTATTAAGTTATATATGAAATAGAGGTTTAATATAACCAAATAGTACTAAAATTTTGTAAAATACTTAAGAATATTCTTATACCCCTTTTTGTCCCTCGTCTACAAAATGATAATTCTGAATCCCCTGTAAATGAGTGAATAATTCTCCCTTTATAAGCTATTTTAAAGGGGTGGGTGACTCATTTTTACTTGGTATAAGAGTAGGCTTTGTCGGCTATGAGTTTCTATATTGCAAGTGGGGAATTCTGTTGATCATTTTGGTTCATACATTGCGTGGGCGTATTAAAACCGCTCACCATCTTTCTTAACTAGAAAAATGCATTATCTTTTTTCTTTTTCATTTAATAAGATGATTATAATTGGGAAAGCCCAAGAACATTAATATAATCCTAATTTGGAGCGTAGGACGTGAAAGGCCAACTCAACAATCAATTCTAACCATCTTAATCCAACAAAATAATTGAAACCGAAGAAAGCACAAACAATGAGTTTGATAATTTTAAAACTAAATGGAAAATAAAAATTGAAGATTCGGATTTGATTTGCATATGAAAGTGACAGTACAAAACAGGACAAGGGATTAAATTCCTTGGATGAAGCTAGAAAAATAGATGTGGTTATTGAGAATAAGGTAGTAACCTAGGCTCATCCAAAACAATCCAAGGTTGATAATTGTTCATATCTTCCCAGCTTATAGCATTTGCCATTGGCAAAGAAGTGTGAAGCTGTGGCATCGCACTGTATATTCCCATTTGTGATGGAAGATCAATCATGGCCGTTGAATTCTCCCATAAGTTGTGATGTTGGAAATCAGCTTCCAAATTATTAGTACAAGACAAGAAACTTTCTTGGAGCAGCGGCGGCGGCGGTGGTGGAGGGTCGGATCTGATTCTTTGCTTGGGGAAGAGCTTCTTCTTGAGCCTGGTGTTCCAGTAGTTCTTGATGTCGTTGTCTGTTCTTCCCGGTAACTGGGCCGCGATCACCGACCATCTTAATTATATTCCCGCATAAATGAATTAATCCCATCATGCAAAATTCATGTATAAAAGTGTATTTTTTAAAAAATAATAAAAGAACTGAAACCACTATATAAGTCCTATTATGTACAGACCTGCTTCCGATGGTGAGGTAGAGGGTGCAGATTAAGTTGTCTTCGTCTGCGGTGAAACCGCCGTGCTTGAGGTTAGGCCTGAGGTAATTGAGCCATCTAAGACGACAACTCTTTCCGCATCTCTGGAGGCCTATTTTGGGCGGGAGGGCGATCCAGTTGCCGCCGGTGCCGTGAGTTTGGATGTGGGATTTGAGCTTGGCGTCCTCTTCGGGAGACCATGGCCCTTTCTTCACCTTGGCTTTGTCGCAGCAAGGAGCTCTTCCCATCGCTAGTATTATTTTGCTATTTTTGCCTCACTCTCTACTCACCCCCTATTTATGTATTCTTAGTTTTATTATTTTATTAATCTATCTAGTTTTAAATACATTTTGTTTTATTCAATTCTTTTATTTTTGAAGAATACGTCATCAAGATTTATTACCTTTTATTTTGTACTAGTAAATATATATTGACGGTTAAACATTGTAGTAGACTTGGTCAAAAGTATGAAGATAATAAAAATGAGAGAGCACTCAATGTAATTCGACCTATTGTACGGTCAAGTATGTTTCCTAGATCACGGCAAAATCTGTACGAATAAAAAATACTTCAGCTATAATAAAAAGATAGTACTCCTAGTATGAAAGAAACAAAAGTACAAATACTAAAAAAAAATTAACGATTTTGGCTTCGTTCGGTATCAAGGAATTGATTAAATACCAAAAAAAGATATTCATTGATTTTACGTAATCGGGATTGAATTGGCTCTTTTCGATATTATGGAATTGGAAAAAAAATACTAAAAAATATTCATTGATTCATAAAGAGAAAAGGTCCATTACCGAATAGTAGTGTTGTTAAGACATTTTTTCTAACATTAGTACTTGACAATCGGTTTATCCATTTTGAGTGGGAGACTCATTATCTAGAAGTGCTGAGTGGACATATGTTAGCCTACTTTAGCTCAATTAAATCTATTAGTTTTGTGCAATGAGTTAGTCAATAAATTAGGTTAAGAGATATTCTTAGTCTTACTATTCTATGGTACTACTCCCTTTTGTTCCAACTAAGTTGAGTCACTTCTTTTTTTGACTCGTTTTAAAAAAAATTGTAAAAAATAGGTAAAGTGGATATATAACAAAGTACAAACGAAAATAATGTAGATTCGCTTTTACTTTACTATATATCCACTTTAACTATTTATTATGATTTTTTCAAAACGGGTACAAAAAAAGTGACTCAATTTAGTTGGGACGGAAGGAGTACTGATTACTCAAGAATAAGAGCTAGAGATTATTAATCAATTGAAGTGAATTCGTACAGTAAATTAATTAATAATTTTCAATATTAAATCTTTTGATTGATATAGGTCATATATCTTCTCATTTAGTCTCGATTGTTACAACAATTGTTTTTCTTATGCCGCTTTGATTGTGATTGATATGTCTAGATAATATACCAACATAATTAAGGTGATGTAAGATTGCATTGATCTTGGTCTTGTTTTCACTTATCGTTATTTTAGCTTTTAACTTGTTGGTTTTGATTTTGGCTCGTCATTTTGAATGGTTTGAGCGTTTCTTCTTTTGTTAAAATGACGACAAATGAAATTTGGTCCACACTTTACTTGAATTTTGATTATTTTGCAATGTTAATGAAGTAATTTTTCTAGTAATTATTCCAGCGATACTCTTGTACTCTGACTATTGACTAATGAGTAAGAGCTTTCAATCAACACATGATTTCCGATCCTATTTATTTATAATTATATCGATCACAAAAATGGTTTCTTTAACCTCTCCATGTTTTTCTTTTACTAGTACTAGTATATAAATATGCACGCTCTTGTTGGTATTACATTTAGGTATTTGATTGGAATGGAATAAATATTTCATGTGGGGTCATATTTATTATATAAAATTAGGTTGTGTTAGTATGGAGCAATGTTTTAAAAACCGGACCGGCAAGCGAATCGGCGACGTTACTGGTTCACGGTTCAATCGGTCCAACCGGTTGAACCACCGGTCTAACCGTTTTACTGTTGCAAATATATATAAAAATATATTAAATTTAGTAAATGATTTACAATTAATAATATATCACAAAACATTAAACCTCATAGATAATTAGTGATGTATAAATATAAATAATATTAAAATTTAGTAAATATATTCAGATATATATATATTTAATATTAGTTAGTCTAGATAAAAAAATTAATATTTCATGTATTAAAATAGATAATATTTATATTAATTTAAGAAAATTTATTTCGTAAAATAATATATAATTAAATACGAATTAAGTACTTATTAATTAGTTTAGATAAGATTATTCATTAATGTCAATAGCTAGGGTATATAAATTAAGTATGTAATATAAAAAATTTATTTATAGTAAATAATGAATCTTATATGGTACTAATAATAATATAGGTGGTAAGTAGAGCATCATTAAAATATAGAGGATGATAATTATATATATTATAATTAACAATTATATTAAAGAAAAATAAAATTAAAATGAATTATTAGTTTTTGTAGATAAAATTAATGATTAATGTATAAAAATATTTAATGTTCAAATTGTTCAATGAGCTCATGTGGTGGAGTGGTAGAGGTCTTCTTAACTAGAAGAGAGGTCATGAGTTCAACCTCTACTAACAACAAATTTTAAAATATTTTGAAAAAAAAAATAGAAAACCGGTTTCCGGTTCACGGTCCGACCGGCCGGTTCTACCGGTTCACGACGATTTATTGCAGTGGTGGTTTAAAGGGGTGAACCGGACAGGACTACCTACCGGTTCGCGGTCCGACCGGTCGAACCGGCCGGTCCGGTCCAATTTTTAAAACATTGGACTAGGGAGATTAAATATATAGTAGCAGTAATATCTATCCACAATTCCACATGCCAATTGACAAATGAAAACAAGGCACCTAACAAATGTATGTGGTACGGTGCACCTGTAAAGTAAGCTTAATAAACATCACCTTAATAGGCTGGAAATTTTCATGTATACACATGTTTTGTCCATATTAAGTTGTAATTACTCATCTGTCGAATCTAAATAATTCCGATTATATCCTAATATCGATTTAATTGGTTTAATTTTTATTTATTTTATTAGTTTAAGAGTACAACTTCCATACATAAATTCATTACTATGGGTGTAATAATTGCAACCTTTGCATTGCATAAATTCTTCTATTCAGTTTATCTTATGAAAAACAAAAAACGGACATAAATTTTCTTACTGTGCTGTGCTGTGCCATGCCAATGAATTACAAAAGTTCAACAAAAGAAATGAGGAATAAAAATAAAAGAAAGAAAGGAGAAACTAAGCGCACACTAACAAAGAAACAAGTAAATTGATGTCTAGAAGATAATGTGAACAGACGTTGTGAGGATCATAAACTAATCATTTCAGTCATCAATAATTGTGACTAAATTATTGTGATATACTACTATAATTACATATATGTATAGAGAGAGAGAGGGGTATATTCATTTCTGAACCTCTCTTATCAATACTAAATATCAGAAACTTTGTTACACATAATGGATAAAGTAAATCTAAGTTTTGGATATCAAAATTAATAATCAAATGTGCATTATAATACTCCATCCACTCCCTTCATTTTTCCATCTTGGGAAGTTTCTCTATAGTTGAGTCATTTTCATATATAGTACTCCATCTGTCCTAATTAAGTTGAGACAACTTTTTGGGCACGGAGATTAAGAAATTGTGTTGAAAAGTAGGAAAGATAAAAAAGAGAGTAAAGTAGATACTGAAATAAAATAAGAGTGATTGGATGTTTTGTTTTTTGTTAAAAAATGAAATGAATCAACTTAGTTGGGACATCTGAAAGAATAATACGACTCAACTTAATTGAAACGGAATGAGTAATAACAAACACGACTTTCAATAAAACGTAAATTTAGGAGGGAGTTTTTAATACTTCAAAATTAAGAACACTCTCAATTGTGAATCGATAATATTTTAATACTAGTAAAATTCACAACCTAACCATCTATGTAGTCTAGTTGTGATTTATAGTAATTATTTTGTCACCATTCACAACGCTATATTGTGAATTAAGTTGTGAATTTGATGGCAAATTAAAAGTTTTACTTTCTCTCCTATGATCCTACCCATTTGTAGCTCTTGAAATAGCAATTGAAATAAACACAATTAAGTACAAGTCAAAAGTGAAATTGATAGTGGAGTAGAAAATTAAAGTACAAATTTATTGTTTTATTCAAGCTTCATTGACAATCATGCAAATCAACATAATAATTCAGATGCTTTTGAACATTTCAAGGATAAAATTTACATACTACTTAATTGGTAGATTAAACCATTTGTTCTAGAAAAGATAACAAGAAATTAAAGAGGTCGACAGCTAGAGCCACCACCATTGTTTTCAAGGTCAAGGAATGTTTTCCTTTGGATATAATTAATTTATCTGGACTATCACGCACTAACATATACTATTTTATGTTATTAACTTTTGACAATTAATTTCAACAGCTATTCATTTTCATACACTATCTAGAATATAGTCGCCCATATTCAGATTGGGTATGACTTACATTTAGTAATGTTATAAATTAATCATTGATACGATCATACAATGACTGAAATATGAAATAATTAAATTGATTAAGGGCCTCGTATTTTCTCTACTTATGATTAAAATGAAATTGATAAAGTACAAGAAAGAAAGAGAAAAAAATAAGTAGAGTATAAAAGAGATTAAAAAAAGTAAAATATGAGAGAAAATAAAGATAATAAAATGGAAGAAACTTTTCATTTTTAATATGAGACTAGTTTTGATGGACGGATCGAATAAAAAGATGAGACTAGAGGTGGGTCGGTATGCGGTATGAAAAAATATCATACCGATATCATATTGAATTTTCGGTATACCACAATTCACTATAGTTAATTTTTGATATCGTTACCTTACCGTTATTGCAGTATACCAAATACAGTACGGTAACCGTTATACTTTAAATAAAACCTATTTTATACCCAAAATATTTATTAAGTATGATTTTGGAGGGTTTTTTCTTTTTAATTCTATTTTTGTATAAATATATTAAATACAATATTATAGTATGTAGTACTCCCTCCGTCTCCCAAAAGTGTGAACTATTTCCTTAGTAGTCCGTCCTTGAAAAGTTATGAATTTTCTAATTTTGGTATAGTTAAACAACGCACTACTCCTACACATCATTTTATTTGCAACTTCTACCATTAGTACTACATTACTAATGATGTGGAACTCACTCTCCACTAACACTACTTACACTAGCATTTATCTCTCTCTTACTTTACCTTACCAATTATACATTAAAACTCATGTCGAACCAAATATTCATACTCTTCAGGGACGGAAGGAGTATAATATTTCAATATATTCTGGTTTTCGGCATGTATCGAGGATTCGGTGTACCGCGGTATACCGATATACGGTACATACCAAAAATTCGGTATGCCATGGTATACCCTCGGTATAGGAAAATTGATATTTTATCATACCGAAATCTTTTGGTACAGTATTATACCATACCAAAAATTGCGGTATACCAAAAAATGGTATTTTTGGTACAGTAAGTAGTGCAGTATTTCAATATTTTTCCACATCCATAGATGAGACTATTATTTATGTACTGATGGAGTATATTTTTGTATAATCGGATATTAGGAACTATCTCTATATTGACTTGAAATGTAGAAATGAAACAGTGGGGAAATAAATACTTGATGTTCAAAAAGTGGATGCATAAAGGCAGCAATCATAGTTTATGTAAAGTAAAGGAAATTACAATAACACAAAGTGGTGTGTGATTCTACATTTGCTAAACCATTTGACCCGTTCCTTAACTCCCACATTTCAAAGTATACTTTTCGATAGGGTTATAAATAGTACAAATGCCCCTACAAGAGTGTGGAAATTAAAGATATACAAAAATAAAATATATTAATTATATGATAAATATAAATGCGCACACACACAATTAAATACTAGTAAAATAAAATTTCAAAAATATGAGATTGGATAGCTACGTATGATAAATCTTGAGTTGTTGAATAATTTAACATATAAGAAAGATTACAATAGAATATTTTCATATTAAAAATCTAGTTTAAGATATGTAAAAATTAAAATGGAATGTAAACACATTTTGATAAAAAAAAACAAAACAAACAAAACAAAACTAATGCATCTAAAGCGTCTATTATAATGTTTTTCCGCATCATAGCATTGTTATTTTGCAATATACGTGATGCATGAAAGGACAAGGTCGGAAGGACGTTATGACTTTAAAATTAGTTATTCTTAAAGTAGACTCCTTTTATATGCATATCAAACATACATTATAAGGTTAATTATAGTATTTGATTTTGTGTAGGTATTTATTTTATCAAAATCACCACTAAAGTGTCAATTCGGCTCTAAAAAGATGTATAAGAATAGACAATATTTATACACCAAGCCAATTTATCGAATTTTGGATTAGCTCTACTCAAGTTGAAAATTTATCAAAATTTTCAATATTAAGACGAAATGATATAAACAAATGAATTCCAAAGCCAAAAGAAGCCAACTCGAGAAGGCACGAATCAACAAGCAAATGTAGAAACTTCTTTCGACGTATAGTTACACATTAACATTACGGGATGTATTCATTTCCTTTTTGTATCTTCTGTTCTTTGTTCTTTTTAATCTCAGCCCCACGATTTTGTCATCCGACGGTTGGATTGGTGTCACGTGTCATTTAATAATGCAGATTTTCAGTTGAATAATGCACACCGACTAATAATGCACCATTATAAGGTAATAATGCAGATTTTCAGTTGAATAATGCACACCGACTAATAATGCACTATTATAGTGTAATAATGCAGATTATCTGGACCGTTGATGAATGAGATCTAACGACCCATATTAAGAAGAATAAAGGATCTAAGGGATGAATAGGAGAATAACGCTCTCCTTAACATTACTAGGTTAGAAATATATAAAGTGGATAGAAATTAATCGCACCATCTCTGACTTTAATGTTAACTACAAAGTAGTGATTTTTTCTTCTGCTGTTCACATGCCTTTTTTGCTAGTGCAATTATAATAATAGTTGCCTTTGAAACTACTAACAAAAAGAGCACTTCAATCTGCAAGTTTTCTTCTCCAGGTTATTTCTTCCTCACTTGAAACTAAAAAGTTTAATCAGCTAGTATCTAGGCGATTAGTATATAGTCTTAGTGACTTTTCCATAAAATTAATTAAGAAAATTCAACCCAATAACTAGCAGATAAAATAATTTTTTTCACTAAAATTTTTATTAACCTGTGAGGGGTTAAATTTTTAGAGAGAGGTGGGAAGAAAGAAGGAAAGAAAATGATCAAATGATAGAGGTTGCTCTGAACTTATTCAAACTTCCTACAAAATTTGACAGGCTGTTCCTCAACATATATTTATTGCATAGAATAGACAAATGGGTAAGAAATCAAAATTTAGGAGCAGAAAAGTTTACAGCTAAATAAAGTTATGACTGAGTTTGGAGGTCAAGGTAAATGAAAGTGCAAATTACAACACAAGACGCTTCTTTCCCAAAGTCATAAGTAGAAACTACAATAAAAAAGCCAAGAGATGCTACTTGAGCTCAACTATCCATCCCATTGTATCCTCAGCCAGCCCCATCTGCAGGCTCGTCAGCGCCGAATACAGCTGCTGCGACACACGCCCCACTCCTCCGTAAGTCACCCTGCATTCACCAAACAATGCGGTTTTACATTTCCCTTCTCATCCTTTTTCCTCCCAACGTACTAATATTAGTTTTGATCACTGTAACAAAGTTGATACCTTTTATTGAGATAGGTTATGCTGCCTACAGGTGAAACAACAACTGCAGTTCCCGTGCAGAAAACTTCATCAGCTTCAAGCAAATCGTCCACTGTCACATGATGTTCCTCAACCTGAGTACCATAAAAATATAAGTTACAGTGAGTACGCTCTTTACTTGGTCGATCTCCATGATGCAAACTATAACTCGATTAGTCATAATGACAAACTTGAGAACCAGTAAAAGTACCTGGAATCCTTGACTAATAGCAACATCGAGTAAGCTCTTCCTGGTGATGCCAGGTAGGATGGTGCCTTTTATCGCAGGAGTGGATATCACATTACCCTAGGATTTAAATATTCAATTTTAGAACAGATTTTAAGTTTTCATGGATGAGGAACGAACAAGAGGGCGGATAGAAAAAAACAATAACAAGAATATCACAACAGAAAGTTCTATATGAGAAATTAGCTTCAGAGGGACCCAATGATCCAGTTTATATACAGCTCAGCATTCAACATAGACATGAACCTCAAATGAAATTTACCACCACATAAATATCTGAATAGACAACTAACCATATCGTAACAAATAAAACGGCTTACCTTGGATCATATAATCAAGTTAAGATAAGTTACATGGAAAGAAGTCAAACTCAAGTTATTTGTCTAACCCTCATGCTAAAATGTGTATTATTACGTTCCAGTAAGGCAGTACCAAATTCAACATTGTATAGAAGACGGAAAAAGATTGTTTCAGCTGTGAACACATAGCATATCAATTACTCTATTAAGAGTCTCCTACTCCTAACGTGAAGATTCTGTCCAATTCACCAAAGTAACACACAATTCCGGCGCCTTTGTCGACGAAGGTCGGCGGCTAACTTCCGTTCTGGCGCGAAGATCGTTCTTCGTCGGCAGAGATTAGGGTTTCAAGAGTATTACGCAAGATAGTTGGGCAAATAATTCTTCTTCGATAAAAAAGACGGAACAATGAATAGCCCCTTTTATAATCTACGGACCCTAGGGTTGGTTCGACCTATCCTAATCATCGGGAAAGAACCAACAAAGAAAACCCGACGGAAATAATCGAAAATAAAATAAATTCCATAATTACTCAAAAATACTAAAAATAAATAAATAACCACAAAAAAGACTCTAACTAACTAAGGAGTCGGTTGGGAGGCTTCAACCGATCTCTCGGCCTCAACTTCCTTCCCTCCGGAGCTGCGCTCACCGAAGCCTGTGTATCTCCCTCCGTATCCTCCTCATCCTCGGCTGGCTCTACCGCCGTCTGCTCGCCAGCCGCCTCCTCCGCTACGTCCTCCGTCGTCGGCGGGGCGGGTGCATTCGTAACAACTCCCCCCCCCCTAGCGACGCCCTTGTCCTCAAGGGTAAGATCTGGAAATCGCTTGCGGATATCCGCCAATGATTCCCACGAGGGTGAATCCGTTCCGTCCGACCAACGCACCAAGACGTGCTCCGCCGCCTCACCGTCATGCCAACCTGCTGATGAGCCTCCAACACTTCTCTGATCCGCTGGGGTAGTTCAGATGGAAAACATAGCGCGACGGATAACAACTCTCCCGTCTCCGGTTCTGATTCTAAAGGCACAATTTCATAGAATTCGTGTGACGGAGAGTGGGCTGCCAGCAGCATCAACGAGTTCAAGGACAGCTGTTGCGGTCCCGGCCTATCCCCCTTCAACACGATCGACTTCTCTCCCTGCCGGAACTCCAAGGTTTTCCCAACAAAATCCGCCGAGATCTTGCCAAGTGATTCGAGCCAGTCCATCCCCAGAATCACATCCGCCCCTTGCACTTCTAGAATGTGCAAATCCACCACAAACTGAACACCCTGCATAGTCAACTTCGTGCGATGAGACACGTGTGCGCATAATAACGAGGCCCCGTTTCCTACATATACCCGAAAAGGTCGAATATGCGTCAAAGCGAGCTGGAGGCGCTCCGCAATCCGCGGGTGTAGGAAGTCGTGGGTGCTCCCTGTATCAATAAGTACGCCCACCTCCGTGACGCCAATATTTCCCGTCACCAGAAACGGCCTAGACCGGCTGTTCCCGTTCAAAGAATGCAGGTGAGATAGGTCCGCCGTGATAACATGATCATTATGCAATTGACACTCGGTCTCCGGTTGTGTATCCTCTTCGTCCTCCTCCCCGACATAGCACAACAATTTCACCGCACACACATGTCCAGGGGCATATTTCTCGGGACAATGCCAACACAACCCCTTTCTTGATCTCTCCGATTTCTCCGCCAGCGATACTCTGATTGGGGCGACCCGCGACGTGGGCGATGGTCCCCCAGTCTGTGGTGGGGCGGAGCAGCTAGGCGACGTTCCCGCAGGGAGCCGGGGTTCCCGGTTCGGCCACTGCCGCTTCTGAAGTGCCGCGGTCTGCTGTGCCCGGTGCTCCTGACGCGCTCCTAACCGCAGCGCCAGCGCCATTGCCTCGGCTAATGATGGTGGTTGCTGCAACTCCACCGTCTCCTGGAGCGGTTGTTTAAGACCCTCAATAAAGATCGGGATCAATGCCTCATTTGAAAGACCCTGGACCCTTTCCAAATACTTCTCAAAGGTGTTGTGGTATTCTGCAACAGAGCCCGTTTGTACCAATTTAGCAAGGGGACCCGTATAATTCTTGAAACTCTGAGGGTCAAATCGGTGGCGTACGTCCTCCAAAAATTCGGGCCACGTGACGTAGGGATTGTTCTTCTGATAGTTAAAAATCCATTCTGCTGCCGGAGGTTCGAATAACATAACTGTGTAATGCAACCTGTCTTCCTCGGGCATAAGTTTGTGATTAAAGTAATATTCCACGCGTGAAATCCAATTTGTCACGTTTGATCCGTCGAAGTGTGGCGCCCGCATAGACACCCCTGTATTATCATCTCCCCCCTGTCGACACATAGCTTGCTCCCGATGCCGAGGGCTGTCCCAGGCCGTCGGGCGGCGGGAAGGAGGACCCCCTCTCGGCCGCGGGGTGCGGTAGATCCCAACTGGTCGGGCGCCGCGGCCTAGGTCCGCACGGCACACCCTCCTCTCGGCGATATGAATCGCATCCTCTCTGTAAATCCCGTCTACCACCTCGTGGTGGCCGTCCTCCGCGATTACCGAAATGATTTCTAGGGTTAGAACCCTTCGGTAGTGTATACGAATTGCGGTGTAAACGGTACTCCCGATAGTCGGAATCATAATCCTCGGCCGAGAATTCGTCGTCCTACATGGGAGGACCCTCCATATCATCCATCCGACGATCAGAATTATCCATACGCATCTCCAATTGATCGAAACGAGACATAATTCGCTCAAAGCCACGCATGATAGGGTCGACGCCCCCCCTAGGGGTCCCTCCCCGTCACGAATAACATCGCGCGCCTGTTGCCGCGGGTGGCCAGCGGGCTCCCGAATCACAACCCCAGATTGGCGGCGCGAAGTTTCCGTCCCCAATTCCGTCGCGTTGCCTCCTGTAGCGGCGGTCGAGACGGGCTGTTGACGTCCAACAAATCCATGAGTACAGGATGAAAGCACCACTTGTTAAGAGTCTCCTACTCCTAACGTGAAGATTCTATCCAATTCACCAAAGTAACACACAATTCCGGCGCCTTCGTCGACGAAGGTCGGCGGCTAACTTCCGTTCTGGCGCGAAGATCGTTCTTCGTCTGCAGAGATTAGGGTTTCAAGAGTATTACGCAAGATAGTTGGGCAAATAATTCTTCTTTGATAAAAAAGACGGAACAATGAATAGCCCCTTTTATAATCTACAGACCCTAGGGTTGGTTCGACCTATCCTAATCATCGGGAAAGAACCAACAAAGAAAACCCGACGGAAATAATCGAAAATAAAATAAATTCCATAATTACTCAAAAATACCAAAAATAAATAAATAACCACAAAAAAGACTCTAACTAACTAAGGAGTCGGTTGGGAGGCTTCAACCGATCTCTCGGCCTCAACTTCCTTCCCTCCGGAGCTGCGCTCACCGGAGCCTGTGTATCTCCCTCCGTATCCTCCTCATCCTCGGTTGGCTCTACCACCGTCTGCTCGCCAGCCGCCTCCTCCACTACGTTCTCCGTCGTCGGCAGGGCGGGTGCATTCGTAACATACTCCCTCCATCCAAACATAATACGCTTATTTTTCCATTTTCGGTTGTCACTACTTAATAAACCCCTTACACTTAACAATATTAAACAATATTCATATGCGGACCCATCTTTCACTATCCAATTCCACTCATTAGACATTTATGTTGGGAAGGAAATGGTATTACAGAAGGAGATCCACGCAAATAGAAGTTAAGAAAAACTACGGTTAAAACTGCCCAAAAAACCAAAATTATAAAAATCACCATATCATTGACCCAGTAAGGGAATTGATGAAACACACTGAAATCATGTTGGTGATGAGAAGATGCCATACCTTTACAACAAACACATTGCACGAGGAGACTTCCTCCAAATATTTTTTGTGAGTACTATCTAAATACAGTACATCAGAAAACCCTTTTGCTTTAGCAGCACTCTGCGCCTGTAGAACCTAGAAGTGATAGTCCAGAAGGTGTAAATGGTCATCAACATGAGGTAGAAATCAAAATCAGGATACAGAATGGTATTTACATAAGACCATAAGTTAGTAATCGATAAGATAATAGGGTCACTAAGCAGGAAGAAGCTAAACTACAGTAAGCAAGAGAATATCTTGACCGCAGTTAGACAGTAACGACAAAGCACCAAAGTCGACAAGTCATAACTTGATTTGGCATGTTTGAAGTTTCAAATCAGGAGAAAGCTCTATGAATTTACTTAACTAGCGATAAGGCTGTAAGCAAGAAGTAAATTGTTAAAGATGGAAAGAGACAAACATAGAGGAAGTCTTGCAATGAACATAAAAAATTATAAAAGGAGAAATAAAACCTGCATAACACAGTAGTTAACATCAACATAAGAATCACTTACTGCAGCATAGTTTCCAATGGTCTTTACTCCTCCGGTACCACCAGGTGTTGCACGATGCATTTCTGTCTCCACAATTAAATTTATTGGTGCCAATCCTTCCTGTATCATAGAACAAGGAATGAATGTGAAATATAATATTGTTCCAGAAATAAAAATTTGTAAAGGGGATATCTACAGCAAGAGTAGCTTAGAGATGTTAGAATTTACAGCTTATAAAATAATACCTTGATGTGCAAAGCCCATTAAATAAATTAAAAAAAACAAGAACACCCAAATCATACATAAACAGGACAAGTGAAAGTTAGAATCAGATTCCTTCATGTGCAAAAGGTAACATGAGCATATATTGAACTTGTGGCACGGGCATGTAAAGGAAACTCAAACTACCTTGAAATAGTTGCCCACTGGTGAAACATAAACCAAAAAGGTGTACTCAGGAGCCGGTGCAAGACCTAGAACAGCTCCGCTTCCCATAAGCAATGGTCTTATATATAAAGAACCCTTTCCTGGTGGAGGAATCTGAAATCGGCAACAAATAGAGGAATAAGCTATTAATGTTTCATTACAATTGCATAACTAACTACAAGTTCTCAAACTCAAATAAAAACATTACCCATCTTTCATTTGCTAAAACAGTGGCTTTTACAGCCTCCAAGAACTGATCAACAGTAGGAGCAGGCATGCACATGCGCACGGCGCCCTCTTTAAGCCGCATCGCATTTTCCTCAGGACGGAATAGTAAAATATTACCATCATGTTTCCTGTAAGCTTTTAGGCCTTCAAACAATCCCTACAAATTTGGCAGACAAATTCAAATTCAAATCCAAGCAAGTTGTTACATATCAATCAAAAAACGGCACATAAAACAACTAACCTGGCCGTAATTCAAAATACCAGCAGACGGGCTCAACTCAAGGTTTCCAAATCTCTGCAATTCACCATTAGAAAATGCTTCACCTTGGGAGCACTTCATCATATACATATAATCAGTGGGCACCAATCCGAAACCGAGATTGTCCCAGTCAATGTCAGCTGATTCCAATGCAACATCACTGCCAAAATCAAAGAACCCCAAATCCTAGTGTCAGAACTGAAGCAAAACCTAAAATTGCTACCAATTGTAGAAAAGTAAGAGAATAATTCCTAGAATCAGAACCGAATCGAGAACAAAAAAGTCAAAAATCGAATAATACGACACTTGATTTATTTCCACATTAGCAAAACCTGGCGGGCGACGCCACACGAAGCGAATTGGCATTGTTGTTACTGAGAGGAACGATACGCGATTGCTTCAGCAGCAGCACAGAATCATGATCAATACGATAAGCAATACAGAAATAAGCAGGTGATTAATAAGACGAATAGCAATGATTGCAGAGACGAAAAAGGGGGAAATTGAAACGTACAGAGAATGCAGCAGCTGTCGGGAGGGGAAGAAGGTGGGGAGAGAGAGATTTCTTGTCGGTGAGAGGGGGGAGGAGCTGGATAGCGCTGCGGGCGGGGCCGAGAAGGAGGGTGGGATTGGGGTGTAGGCCAGCAAAAACAGCGCCGCTCTCCATTGTTTCACTCAAACCTCAAATTTCAGGTTGCTCTGTTTTGACCGACTGCTCACTTCCAAACAACAAATGCGTGTATCACTTTGCAATGCTGCTAAAATCTTTTGCTCTAAATAATTACGGTTGGTTGACTATAAATTCATTTTTATTAACGAATATTTAGAAAGTTAATAAAACTCTAATCATTCTCATCTCTATTATCATCCAAAAATATGGGAGTTTTTAAAATGTGTAAAAATGAAGGGACAGTCTTGTGTAATTTAAATATATGTGAATAACAATTAACAAAGCTGTTCTAAAAATGAAAATGTTTGTATTATAGTACAACAAACACTAAAAAAAGTTCGACTAAGGAATATATATATATATATCTTAATTTATGATGCGTGTCTATTTTTTTTAAAAATAATATTAATAATTTCTCATTTTACTTTTCGTCGACTACAATTCCCAATTTCTTGGATGGATATCATGTAATTGCGTTTTAATCTTTTATCATTGCCCATGTGAGGCTATATTTCACTAATAAAATTACGTTAAAATATTGGGTAGGTATGAGGCCATAGTATTTGACTGATTAAATTACGTTAAAAAATTGGGTAGGTATGAGTTTCTATAAATTTTGAATATTTATAAATTTTGGGCAACATTTTAAATAATTAGAAGTTTCGGGTGGTAATTGTAAAATGTTACATAACGTTTCTATAAATTTACTTTTGTAATTGCTCAAGAATGCAAATTGATCACAATAATGAAATCACAGGATGACTCCCTAATGTAAATGCCATTAAAAAAATAATATATATATATATGGGAGCATTATTCTCCTTTTCACCTCTTAGATTCTTTTTTCTTCTTAATATTACCCGTTAGATCTAGGGCATCGACGGATCATATTGTTTCTATAAATCTAATTCCGTGTTGCATTATAGAAGGTGGCTATATGCATTACAAGGGTAATATAGACATTTGATCGAATATGAACCGCCATATTTTGGTATCAGCGAATTTCACGGGACTTGAAACAATCCTACTCTTCTTCTTTCCCCATTCATTACGCACACAACCCAAACCATTCCCTCCACTCTCTCCACTACCGAAAACCCTAGATCTCTCCCTCCCCATTGCCGCGTCTGAAGATTCAGCAGCAGTGGACCAAAATATCGGAGAAAATTAGCTACCAGCGTTAACATCTGCGCATAAACACAGACTCCTTTCTAATAGGTATGTTTCAACAGTGATGTAGGCATCCTTTTTTTCGTGATTTTGCAGACCCATATTGTTAAAATCGAAACTTTAAATATGACGAGGCGCATAAAGGAGTGAAATAAGTTGTTCTTTGTTTATGGTTTTCTCTTAATGTTTAGTGATTTTGGGTTCGGTTAAATAGACATGAATTCCGGTTTCATGATATGTTTTTGTGGTTTCAGCCAGATCGAAAATGACTAAGAGGGGACGACCGCTTCCTCAAGTATCAGAGGCTGCAGGTAAAATTTTCATCGAACTGATTCAAGGCAATATCTTTTTTGTAGATTGTGTGAAAGGGTATTAGCAACCCTTTTAATCCGCATTATCCATTTTGTGTGGTGTGGTGACTACACACATGAAAGATTTCATAAGTTCAGATGTATTCAATGCATTGTGGAATTATAATCATGCATTTTTTGTAGTAATTCTGCATTATATGAGTTGTATTAGTTATAAAGTGTATTATATTTTGTTTATATGGAGCAAAATTTATATAGTCTATGCATTATTGTCTGCATTATATGCGTATAATTATTTATATAGTTTAATACATTTTGTGTATAACACATGTACATTTTCATTTTGAGACAATGCATTATCAGTTCATATGTGAATATTTTAGTAAAGGCTATACATTATGGAACATAATTTATGCATTATGTTTACTAAAATATGCATTAGATACGGTATTGGATGTGTAATATATGGACAGTCAGGATGAGGTGTTTTTATTATGTTGTGTGGGCAATGCATTGTGAAACTGTAATAGTGCATTTTTTTTAGTATTGTCTGCATTATATGAGTGGTATTATGTACTCCCTCCGTCCCGCACTACTTGCACTTATTTCCTTTCTGGGCGTCCCAAGTTATTTGCATTATTTCCATTTTTAGTAACAATTTATACCTACAGCCGTAATTGTTGACTTTGTCTATCACTCATTCCTTAATCTCCGTGCCCAAAAGGAAAGGTGCGAGTAGTGCGGGACGGAAGGAGTATATAGTTTAATACATTATGTGTGTACCAAATGTGCATTTTTATGTTTAAACAATGCATTCTCAGTAATATTTAATGCATTATGAGGCTGTGTTATGCATTAATTCATATGATATGATAGATTACTTTGTTTGCATTAATATGTAAACATTAATATGTAAAGATCTTTAAACATAATGTAGTCTACTTTATTGAAAATGTTATGATAGATTACTGTGATTGTTCAATTTCAGAGAAGCGATTAAGATCAGAAATCGACAATGTCGTAGATGATGTTATTCCGGTTGCAGTATATTATGCGTTATGAAAAATATTATGTATATGGGTTAATCAACTCAGAGAAGATTACATATGTGCATTATTTGGTTAAGGCATTGCATTATGTAGCAGGTTATTGTCATTATTTGGAGTATATTAGGCATTATGAGATGTATTTTGTATATTGGTTAATCAACTCAGTGAAGATTACATATGTGTATTAGTTGGTTTAGGCAGTGCATTATGTAGCAGGTTATTGTCATTATTTGGATTATATTAGGCATTACGAGATGTATTCTGTATATTAGGCATTATGAGATATATTGTGCATTTTGAGTGGTAATCTTTATATGTTTTAATAAACTTAGCGTGTAATACATGTGCATTTTTTGGTTTAGAGATTGAATTATGTACCATGATATTTACATTATGTGAAGTATATTGTGCAATATCAAAGGTAAGTTGTATCTGTTATTACATCAGAGGTAGTGTGTGTACTTGATTAAATTTATAATTATGTAATGTTGTGTGCATTATGTACTTTGTCTTACGCATTATGGGTCAAGTTTATGTGCATTATTTGATATGACTTAAGCATTATTTGTTTTGAAATATGCATTAATCCTTATGAAGCTCATATCTTGTTGTCTTTTGGTTTAGTGATAATTTTCTGATGTGTTATGTTGTTTGGTCCATATCAGAGAAGCAGCTTAGAGTCAACATAGACGATGCCCTCGACGACGTTATTCTCGTTGCTCTGGCAAAAAAATTCAGCGATAGGTTGGCCAAGATAGGCCCTAGTACGTCTGGAAATAGGGGGAGCCGAAACACCAACAAGGGATAACGGATCGGTTGTTTACTTAACTGCTTGAAGCAGTTGAATCCACGACAGAAAAGGGATAACAGATCTGTTGTTTATTTTTTTTAGTTAATTTGTAATTTGGAGATTAGCCAACACTTTGCATATTTATGTTCTGTGATACATTGTTTGTCAAAAGTGGATGAAGCTAAGGGTTATTGACATGTGCATTATTTCATTTAAACCTTTCACTATTCATCGAGAAATTATCAATATTCAGCAATATACAATGTGCATTACTTTTTTAAAGTTGTGCATTATGTGTTATTAAATTGTCATTATGTGCAATATACTATGCATTTTTAGAATTATGGTGTATATGAGTGAATTGGTTTGATATAAATTATCACGCGTGTGTATTATTGTTTCTTAAGTAGCCGATTAAAGTACTTAACTACCACTGTGATCATCATATATGTGCATTTTTTGATTAAAACGTTACATTATTTATCGAGAAAGTGTCATTATTTTGATTGTTGTAGGGAATACGAACTATCAACGGGCTGATGAGTACTTCAATGAGTTAACCTCACAGTTATTAGAGTAATTCAGTGTTATATAATCTAATAACGAACAAAAAATTTCGGTGCATTATTCGTATCAGTTAAAACGTTATTATTATTGAGGGTGTACTACACCCTAACCCCTAGACTTATTAAACCCTTAGGGGTAACAAGAAACGTGTGGAAAACATCGAAACACGGCACATCTTATTCGTATACATTGCAGTTCACATATGGTGCATTATATAGTCAATAAAATCCATTATTCGTTCACATTAGGTGCATTGATTGTATCAGTTCGTATCCATTCGATGCATTATTCGTATCCGTTTAAACGTTGTTATTAATGAGTACGTACTGTACCCTAGCCCCTAGGCTTATTAAACCCTAAGGGGAAACAAGAAACGTGTGCCAAACATCGAAACACGACACATCTTATTCGTATACATTGCAGTTCACATATGGTGCATTATATAGTCCACAATATCCATTATTCGTTTCCATTCCGTGCATTATTCGTTTCTGTTTAAACATTGTTATTAATGAGTACGTACTATACCCTAGCCCCTAGGCTTATTAAACACTTAGGGGAAACAAGAAACGTGTGTCAATCATCGAAACACGACACATCTTAATCGTATACATTGCAGTTCACATATGGTGCATTATTCGTATCCGTTTAAACGTTGTTATTAATGAGTACGTACTATACCCTAGCCCCTAGGCTTATTAAACCCTAAGGGGAAACAAGAAACGTGTGCCAAATATCGAAACACGACACATCTTATTCGTTTACATTGCAGTTCACATATGGTGCATTATATAGTCCACAATATCCATTATTCGTTTCCATTCCATGCATTATTCGTTTCTGTTTAAACATTGTTATTAATGAGTACGTACTATACCCTAGCCCCTTGGCTTATTAAACGCTTAGGGGAAACAAGAAACGTGTGTCAATCATCGAAACACGACACATCTTAATCGTATACATTGCAGTTCACATATGGTGCATTATATAGCCAATAATATCCATTATTCGTTCACATTCGGTGCATTATTCGTATCGGTTTAAACATTGTTATAGAATCCAATAACGAACAAAAAATTATGTGCATTATTCGTATCAGTTAAAACGTTATTAGTATTGAGTGCGTACTACACCCTAACCCCTAGACTTATTAAACCCTTATGGGCAACAAGAAACGTGTGACAAACATCGAAACACGGCACATCTTATTCGTATACATTGCAGTTCACATATGGTGCATTATATAGTCAATAAAATCCATTATTCGTTCACATTAGGTGCATTATTCGTATCAGTTCGTTTCCATAAGGTGCATTATTCGTATCCGTTTAAACGTTGTTATTAATGAGTACGTACTATACCCTAGCCCCTAGGCTTATTAAACCCTAAGGGGAAACAAGAAACGTGTGCCAAACATCGAAACACAACACATCTTATTCGTATACATTGCAGTTCACATATGGTGCATTATATAGTCCACAATATCCATTATTCGTTTCCATTTCGTGCATTATTCGTTTCTGTTTAAACATTGTTATAGAATCCAATAACGAACAAAAAATTATGTGCATTATTCGTATCAGTTAAAACGTTGTTAGTATTTAGTGCGTACTACACCCTAACCCCTAGACTTATTAAACCCTTAGGGGTAACAAGAAACGTGTGGCAAACAGCGAAACACGTCACATCTTATTCGTATACATTGCAGTTCACATATGGTGCATTATATAGTCAATAAAATCCATTATTCGTTCACATTAGGTGCATTATTCGTATCAGTCTGTTTCCATATGGTGCATTATTCGTATCCGTTTAAACGTTGTTATTAATGAGTACGTACTATACCCTAGCCCCTAGGCTTATTAAACCCTAAGGGGAAATAAGAAACGTGTGTCAAACATCGAAACACGACACATCTTATTCGTATACATTGCAGTTCACATATGGTGCATTATATAGTCCATAATATCCATTATTCGTTTCCATTCCGTGCATTATTCGTTTCTGTTTAAACATTGTTATTAATGAGTACGTACTATACCCTAGCCCCTAGGCTTATTAAACCCTAAGGGGAAACAAGAAACGTGTGCCAAACATCGAAACACGGCAAATCTTATTCGTATACATTGCAGTTCACATATGGTGCATTATATAGCCAATAATATCCAATATTCGTTAACATTCAGAGCATTATATACCCTATACATTGCAGCCCACGTATTATGCATTATATAGTCAGAAAATTTCTTTATACTTCAACATTTTGTGCATTAAATGTATCGTTTAAAACATACAAGCCGAGAGCTAAACCATGAACGAATGTTTCATATTCACAGGCCATGACAAGAACCCTAACGGAAAACAATTGAAACCTGGCCAAATTTATTTCCCGTTAATAATACAATGTAACCCAAATGTAACTGTCGATTAGAGCATCTCCAGTGGTTCTGGACATGCAATAGCCCTCTCATAACCTTGCCACTGCCACAACATCAGCACTAAAATCCTCCTGCCACATCATCTGGACATGCAACTGGACATGCAATAGCCCTCTCATAGCCTATCCACATCACTAATAACAATTATATAATTTAATTTACAATCGTAGCAACATACGGAATTTAATTTACGAGACAAATACATGAAAATTGAATAATACTATTAAAATTTTAAAAAGTACAATAATTTTTAAAAAAGTACATTAATTTAAAAAAAATACAAAAATTAAAAAGTACAATAACAAAATTTACATAAAAAATCACTCCTCGCCGCCGTCCTCGCCCAGCCCTTCGTCGTATGTATAGTGTTTCGAAAAATTAAAAATCTGACGCCGATCCGGGGCCTACAATGGCGTCGTGAGGATCGGCGTGAGAATCGGCGTCAGTCCAAGAATCGGCGTGGGCACGCCGATTTTGACGCCGATTTCGCCGACGCCGGCTGCAATGGTTCGGCGTCAGCACCGACGTCCGCGAAAAATCGGCGTGCCGGTGCCGACGCCGCCATTGGAGATGCTCTTATAGTTTGATTATGGTATTGTTAAATCATTCAATTTAATAATTTATGAGGAGTTTTCAATTTATGCATTTCTTGACTTTTCAAATCTATGACTATACTTTATAGAAACAAATATACGTTTTCTACTATACTTTATAGGAACAAAAATACGTTTTCTATACTTTTATTGGTAGAAACAAAAAATACGTTTTCTAGCTAATCAATAATGATAAAATGAATATTAAATTGAAAAGTCAAGAAACGCATAAATTTGAAAAGTCATATATTATTGGTAGCCTTTAGTTTTTGTCTATAAATATATGTTCTTTTATTGTGGAATTATCTTTTCAGTGCAAACATTAGATCAATTTTAAAAATTACTTCCTCAAAGGATTCAACTCCCTGCAACGGTTATTGGAGACGGATGAGGTGGAGATATAGTCATGTGTAAGGTGAAGAGCCGAAGAAGTGAGTAAGAAGCTGTGGAGAGAGGATTGTGTAAGAGAAGGTGAGAAGAGAATAGCACTTTTAAATCTTATTTTGAGGATCATTCTCGGTTTGAGTTTTTCAGTTCATATTTAAGTTTTTTCTTAATGTTAGTTTGTTTTATTTTTTGTTAATTTTGTTTTAATATTTTCCATCTTAGCCATAATAGTTATTTTTTCTCAAATAAAGAAATCAGAGATGCTGACTATTTATTTTCATAGGTTTCATGCAAAGAAAACTCTCAAAGTCAACGAAATGGTGAAAGGGAGAAAAGAAGACGAAGAACATAAAATACCATATTTTTTTGCGCGAATACATAACTCATCAATTTGGAGATTAACGTGATAAATAAGACTGGAGTAAAGAGTCAACGGTAGTTTCCGATAGAAATAAGCATGGAGAGAAGTAATTTTAAGGTTGTGTGTTTTGTTGGGCTTTTGTTTTGTTATTTTATTTTCTTTATTTTGCTATTCTTATTATTGTACTTTTAAGGTTGTTTACAAATATGAGTGATTTTTTTCATAACTTACGAATTATGGTTTTATTTACAAATGTTAAAGTTTTATTAATATTTATATGTGCATGCTTTTTATTTGTTTTGTAGTTCCATCATTTTATTTTTTTAGACGATACCATTGTCCCCGAAATATTTTATTTGTATACTCCATTAAATATTTTATTAGATTTATATAATCTTAGTATATACTCTTACAGTTTATTTAATCTTTTTTAATGATATTACAACTTATTTTATTTTATTTATTCATTATCAAAATAATAATAATAATAATGAAATATTCTAAGTCGCGCATATAGCGCGTGGGTTAACACTAGTTACATTAAAAATTACTTCCTCAAAGGATTCAACTCCCTGCAACGGTTATTGGAGACGAATGAGGTGGAGATATAGTCATGTGTAAGGTGAAGAGCCGAAGAAGTGAGTAAGAAGCTGTGGAGAGAGGATTGTGTAAGAGAAGGTGAAAAGAGAATAGCACTTTTAAATCTTATTTTGAGGATCATTCTCAGTTTGAGTGTTTTAGTTCATATTTAAGTTTTTTCTTAATGTTAGTTTGTTTTATTTTTTGTTAATTTTGTTTTAATGTTTTCCATCTTAGCCATAATAGTTATTTTTCTCAAATAAAGAAATCAGAGATGCTGACTATTTATTTTCATAGGTTTCATGCAAAGAAAACTCTCAAAGTCAACGAAATGGTGAAAGGGAGCAAAGAAGACAAAGAACATAAAATACCACATTTTTTGCGCGAATACATAAATCATCAATTTGGAGATTAACGAGATAAATAAGACTGGGGTAAAGTGTCACGCCCGCATTTTCTAAGAGCATCTCCAATGGCGGACGTCCGGTCGGACATCCGCGACGGGCGACCGGGACGTCCGCCATTGTGGCGTGGCAAGCATGGAGAGAAGTAATTTTAAGGTTGTGTGTTTTGGTGGGCTTTTGTTTTGTTATTTTATTTTCTTTATTTTACTATTCTTATTATTGTACTTTTAAGGTTGTTTACAAATATGAGTAATTTATTCATAACTTACGAATTATAGTTTTATTTACAAATGTTAAAGTTTTATTAATATTTATATGTGCATGCTTTTTATTTGTTTTGTAGTTCCATCATTTTATTTTTTAGACAATACTATTGTCCCCGAAATATTTTATTTGTATACTCTATTAAATATTTTATTAGATTTATATAATCTTAGTATATACTCTTACATTTTATTTAATCTTTTGTAATGATATTGCAACTTATTTTATTTTATTTATTCATTATCAAAATAATAATAATAATAATGAAATATTCTAAGTCGCGCATATAACGCATGTGTTAACACTTTACACTAGTTACATTTAAAAAGGGTAGGTTTTTTTATCTTAAACAATAGCATATGCAACATTTGACTAATTAAATTAAATTAAATTAAATTAAAAATGTCAGTATTCTAATTATCATAATTTTAATTCATTTTTCTATAATATACGCGTCGTCCATTTACTAAGAGCAATTTTAACTCATCCAGTACTCATTCGGCCATTTTATAACACAAATATATTTTTGTTTATTGAATCAATTTCATTTCAGCCAATGATAGACTTACATATTATACATTCATAAGAAGAATCTTGTAAGAAAATTTGAAAACTAAAAGAATGAGCATTATCAAACTAGGGGGTTAAAATAGGCTATGTTCGAAAGATAGGTAGCAAGTACAGTACATCCAAAGCCGGCACTCAAACCTTCAACACACCTATGATTAATATCATCAAAATACAGAAAGGGAACAAGGATCAACATCTTACATCAAGAACACCAGCCATGAAAAACACCACTCTAGAAGATAACTATATGCACACATTTTACACGAAACTAGATGTGTTAGTTGGATCATTTTTACACCATGAAACAGATGGGACAAGTCGCATTCCGGATACTACGTACTAATAGCTTGCATACATCACCACCAAAACCAAAAGTATGCATTTGCCTGAAAAATACCATAAAATAACTTTTAAAATAAGAAAAATACTTGAATCAAGTAAATGACCAGATATAGGTGAGGCATATACTTTCTAAGAAATACTATTCCACGCCAACTATATGTCAAATAAGTGCAAGATTTCTTCACCAAATCCCTGTAGAAAGCTATCCTATTATCTTACTCCACATCACCATTTTTCTCAACTTTCTCATCAACTCCAGCATCCTGCAGAAGTGAATTACGAATTAGCTTCTTAAAAATTATAGAAGTTAAGTAAAACCGATGATCATAGAAGATAATCGAATAACAATTCTAATGATAACTGACAATAACCAACAGATAATGAAACATAATAAGCCCAATAAATGGAGCAAGCAATATATGAAATGTTTAATCAATGACGGCCTCACGGGGGTGTTAATTTTTTAGGGTTAGTGTAGATAGACAAAAATAGTACTACTAATGCCTTGTTTACTTTAAAGGACTGAAGTTTTGAGATATCCCAAGGCCCTTGACAATTCTAATCCTTTGAAGTAATTTGCTGGATACATATCCCATGGAGTAACAAACTAAATTAGTTGTTAGTTTCCATCAGGTCCAAGAAGTTAAAAATAGGCAGTGATGTGGTGTATTCAAAATTCTAAACATCAATCCAGCAAGAGTATTGTGCATACTAGAAATTCAGATGTATTAATACAATTTAGATAACAAAACAGGCAAGAGGCAATATTACGAAGATCACTTCTGGAGGAATATGCAAATTATCTAAATGAAGCACACTTCAACCTTAGAACAGATAATCCTTAGGATTTCTATTTGAATAAAGATGAAAATAATTTATGCGCTAAACTACCTCACTGCTTCCTGTGAGCCTTTCAATGTCAAATTTTGTTACTTGTTCAATTGTAACAACTTTATCAATATAGACTGTGGTCTCTGTGCCGACTGGAGTTTGATCAAATGGTTCGACAATATGATTGACCTTAGATGAGTTTGAGTACTTCTGTGGCAAGCTGCAGAAGAGAGAAAACAGGAATTGCAATAATTAGTCAAAAAACAGTCAGCGATAGAATGATCATGAAATGATATGGGTCAGCAATAAGTATTTTGAATGAGAAGTACCATGGAGTCATATCTTCTGATCCATGATCTGTCATATCCTTTTCTTTCTTATACTTTTTGTTACTATGTCTCGGTTCAAGAATTGTATCAGCACATCGTTTGAGCCATGAGAGAGGAGCAGAGAGGGGAGAAGAAGACTTATCGGACTCTTTTCTACCAGACCCGTTACTAACTATCCCATTTTGATCTGAAACCATTTCTTTCGGTTGACTCACAAATCTTTTAGTCGAAGTTTTCTGATTCTTCGACTGCAAGTTGGATTGCATCTCAAGTACAGAAATAGAGTCTAATCTTTCTTTTAAAACCTCCAACCCCTTCAAGGTCTCAATCTGAGAAATGATGCCCTCTCTATCAGCTCTTAGTAACTCTCTTTGATTCTCCAATTTTTCTCTTTGTACCTTAAGCTCCTCTATTGAACTATTTAGCTCAGCCCATTCTTGGTCTCTCTTTTCACGATCTCTATTTATCTCTCTTCTTTCATCGCCAAGCCTCTTCATTTCAGAGTCTACATGTTCAAGTTCCTTCCCTACTCGTTCTTTAAGAGAATTAATATGTTGAAGTTCTTTCTTTTTTTCTTCCTCAAATTCCTTCGCTCTTTCTGCAAGATAATTCTCAATTTCTTCACATCTCTTCTCAATAGTGTTATTCAACTCCTTCTTCTGCATCTCAATATCCCGCAAGAAATCATCACGTTCTTTCTGCATCTTACTAAACCACTCAGAACGTTCATTCTCAAGTTCTTTCATGAATGACTCCCGGTCATGGGAGAGTGACTCAAGATCACGTTTATATTGGTCCCTCAATTCATCTTTTTCTGCTTTCAAGCTTTCACGCTCATCATTCAGAAATTTGGAGACACTTGACCTCTCCTCAGCAATACACTCTGCTTCTTTTACAAGCTGTTCTCTTTTTTCATCAATTAGCTCCCACTCAGATTCAAATTTTGCCTTCTCTGCTTTCAAGCGGTCTGCCTCGGCCTCATGTTCTTGTTTCTGCACACTAATATTATCAATCTCTTCTTTTAGTCTCAATTCTAGCTCAAGTAATTCATTTCTTTCAGTCCTCATTGCCTCCATGTTCTCCTCTGCATCACTGATGTGTTTCTTCCTCTCCTCCAGCAAATCAGAAGATTTCTTAAGATCAAGCTTCATCTGGTGGATCTCTTCCTTCTCTTGTTTGAGAGAACATTTCTTTACTTCCAAATCTTCTTCCAGGGTGCAAAGATTCTTTTGTTTCTCTTCAACTAAACTTAATCTCTCTTCTACTTCCTTCTCTTTTTCTTCAAGGCGCTTTGATGCAGCACCCAACTCTCTTTCTTTTTCTGAGATGAAGTCCTCACGTTGACTGATGTCAAGTTCTCTTAATTCCCATGCCCGCCTCTTGGTGTTAATCTCCTCTTCTAAGAATTTGCGCTTCGTTTCAGCTTCTGCCTCAAAAGCAGAATTCCTTATTGCCAAAGCTGCTTCTTGATTAGACATTACTTGTTGATTATTATCCTGAGAGTGATATCAAACGTAAATTGAGATTTAGAAAGAAAAGATTAGTTCTATAAACAATTAAGGACAGGACACTGTTAGGTTGGCTCCATTGCTTCGGTTCTGGATATATGCTCAAACAAAATCTACATGGTAGAATCAAGTAGCATGGCATGACAGTCTCATTCTAAAACAAAAACAAAAAAAACAAATGATAACAGCTAACCGCAATTGTTAGATGATGAAAACAATAGTTCTAAAAAAGTTGCATGTGTCAAACATTTAACAACACAAGCATAAGCACAAAAACAATGTCAATGCTAGAAAGCAATATAATGCAGAAATAATCATGTTTCATGTATGAAAGGATCAATATTATTACACATACCATACAATACAAGGAGAATATCATTGCTATGTTTCTTTTGTGTGCAGAACTTTTATTTATTGTTTGTATTAGAAAAGACAGAAAATTAGAATACTCAACCAACACACATGTTGAAATTTAATATGTTAAACTAGAATCACAGTAAGAGACATTGTGTACTATGATGTTCAGCTTCCGGTTCCAACAATTTTCACAAGAAGTGATTATTTGCTCGTAAGAGAATAAACTTACAGATTCTTTGCTCGTAATTTTAGCTTGCATCAGAAGTGCCTCTTCCTCCTTCTTGAGAAGATCACATTCTCTTTTGATAACAGCCTGAGTAGGAGTGCACGAGAAATTTATATTAAAGTTATATCATGAATGCAGCTTAAAATAAAATATGGTCTATTGACATTAAAGTGAAAAATAATGTTATAAACTAACCTCCTCTCTTGCTGATAAGGTACTCGCTTTTAGCTCAAGAGAGATTTTTTCTTCATTTAAGGACATACGCTCTTGGGAAATGCTTAACTTTAATTCACCAAGCTCCCTCTCTAATCTCTTCAACTCTTTGGTTTTATCTAAAACATATTCTTCTCTCTGGTTCAGCAAAGCTTGTGCATCCAGTAACCTCTCTTGCGTTTGCTGCATAACTTTTTGCCTTTCAGATAGGGATTGCCTCTCAAGGTGAATTTCTTTCTGTTTAGCTTCAAAACTAGAATGTTAATGATGAAAAAAAGACATAATCAGTGACTTTAGCAATAAGTGATGCTCTACATAATATGGCTAACCCCAACCAAATGCAGAAGAAAAACGACTGTTCGAACAATGGACCAAGAATACATCCTCTATACCACCTTAACTAACTAAGCTAGCATACGTACAGATAACAGTAAATAGATACCTGGTTATTATACTATGAAAACCAAACTATCTAAATATATAACCAAGAAAGGTAAAAAGTACAATCATGGGAAGACAGATTTTTTCGATGCAATCATGCAAGAGAAGTAAGATTACCAACAAGAACTTACTCAGACTTAGATGACACAATGCGTCTCCGTAAGTCATCTTCACGTTCTTCAACTTCATGCAGCTTTCTTTCGGCAGTTCGATGACACCGAGTCGCTTCTGCTTCAAGTGACTCTGCTGCGCGCTTTTTCTCCTCGGCCTCTGTTAACTTCTTCAAGGCATCTTCCACCATATTTCTTGCTTCTGCAAATTTACTATCAGATGCCACCTTCACCTCTGCATACTCAGCACGCATTTCATGCAAGGTCTTCTCAATCTACAGAAATTTTCAAATTATAAATACATCAATAACCCACAGGCCACATAAAGGATCACTAACAAGAACAGAGGAAGATGAAACTACATTCTTAACGCATTCTTTCTCGATTCCAAGAGCTTTCCTGAGACTATCTTCTTGTTTTCTAGCACCAGCCATATTGGAGACATGGGAAGCCCGTTCACGCTTATAATTCAGCTCAGCTGAGTCAGCAATCGATTTAGCTTCATCATACTTTGAATGCCATTCGTTTCTTTCCATTATGAGTAGACCCATGTGATGTTGGTGTTCATATACCTGATAAAAGTGGACAAGGAACATCAAGCAGAACTATTAAAACATCACAAATGATCAAAGCTAAATGGGTTAACTTCGAGTATTGCTCGCAGTCATTTTTAAGAGTCGGGACTACTTAATACCCAGCAAAGTTTAAGGTAAACATCGCTGTTACTAAAAACAGCTAAGGCTCTAAGAAGTTAACGAAATAATACCGCCCGTTAGCACATTCAAATCATGCATCAATTTCACCCCCTTTCTTTAAAATAGCAAACCTTTAGTAAAAATCAAAACCTAAATCCTAATCTTCTCGAATTACATCTGAACCAGCAGGGCAAAAATAACAATTATAAATGCACGCACTGGAAATTCAAGAAAATATGATAAACAACATGGATGATGCGTAACACAAATAGCTTAATTTTAGTAAAGCGTAAAAAAGATGGTGTAGAAGGAGACCTCAGCTTCTAATTTAGCAATATAAGCAATGAGTGCCGCCTTATCTCTCCGTTTAATCGAATCTTCATCAAAACCTGCTTCTTTGAGACGCTTCCAAATGGTTTCGTCGCTCAATGGAGTTTTCAAAACCCCAGACGAACCAGAATTCGGAGTCACTCCAATTGTTACGGCGCTCCGCGGCGTCACCGACAATTTTTCCGACCGCGAAGCCGGAGTCGCCATAGACGGATCAGGATCAGTAGCTGTTTCTCGCACTAAAATCTCTCTCGCGAATTGGGGTTTTCTCAACTTCAGTGGGATCTCTTTTTTGGTTTCACTTCATGGAAAAGCTGTGTGGAGACTCCACCACTCTTCTTTTCGCATTCGTTTATTTGGTCATTCTTGACGCTACGACGTCGTATATCTTCAGAATAATAGAGAAATATTTTACTGCTTTAATTGCGCGATTAGATTATCGGATTTTAAAATTTTCAAAATTTTATTATATTAATTGCTATGACTTTCCATGATTAATAAATAATAATTTACTAATTATGGTTTAGATTAAATTAAAATAACAATTATAGTTCCATATCTAACATTTGGTTCAAGTATTAATTAAATAATTTAAGAGTTTCTGTGATTCGGATGAAGTTATAAATAAGGCAACAGTATCACACAAAACTTCAAGAATGATTTTATTTTTTCACCAAAATCACAAATATTTTTATTATAATTGACATTTTTAGTTCATGAGAAAAAGGAGAATAGTAAAGGTTCGGATTTTAACCTATTTCACATAAACAACTCGAATTTCATATTCCAAGAGTTTGGTCAAATTTCACCAAAAAATAATATCATAATCATAATTTAGAATAATCCAAAATAAAAACCATGCTTAATCAACGTCTTAATTAGTTTTTATTCCACAATTAACGCAATTATTTATGCCACCCAAGTTGCTTTATATAATGAAAATGAGAAACAATTGTATCAAAACCATGTACATGACATTTATATGCTATTTTTTTAGTTTCAATTGCAACACTCTCCCTCAACCCTTCAAGGTGAACTTGGAGGTTTTTTAGTTTCGATTGCCAACACCCTCCCTCAAACCCTTCAAGGTAAACTTGGAGGTGTTTTTTAGTTTCAATTGCCAACACCCTCCCTCAAACCCTTCAAGGTGAACTTGGAGGTGTTTTTTAGTTTCAATTGCCAACACTCTCCCTCAAACCCTTCAAGGTTTTCTAGTTTTAATTGACAACACCCTCCCTCAAACCCTTCAAGTTCATCAAGGTTTTTTAGTTTCAATTGCCAACACCCTCCCTCAAACCCTTCAAGGTGAACTTGGAGGTCACCTTGGAGGGGTAGTTTCAATTGCCAACACCCTCTCTCAAACCCTTCAAGGTGAACTTGGAGGTGAACTTGGAGGTTTTTTAGTTTCGATTGCCAACACCCTCCCTCAAACCCTTCAAGGTAAACTTGGAGGTGTTTTTTAGTTTCAATTGCCAACACCCTCCCTCAAACCCTTCAAGGTGAACTTGGAGGTGTTTTTTAGTTTCAATTGCCAACACCCTCCCTCAAACCCTTCAAGGTTTTCTAGTTTCAATTGACAACACCCTCCCTCAAACCCTTCAAGTTCATCAAGGTTTTTTAGTTTCAATTGCCAACACCCTCCCTCAAACCCTTCAAGGTGAACTTGGAGGTCACCTTGGAGGGGTAGTTTCAATTGCCAACACCCTCCCTCAAACCCTTCAAGGTGAACTTGGAGGTCACCTTGGAGGGGTTGGACAAACCCTTCAAGGTGAACTTGGAGGTGTTTTTTAGTTTCAATTGCCAACACCATCCCTCAAACCCTGTTGGACTTTTTTTCTGATCGATTGGACAACTGGCTCAAATTTTTTTTCCGATCGGTTGGACCACTGGCCCAAATTAAGCCCAAATATACTGTTGGGTCAGTCATTTTTTCGGTTTTAGCCCAGATATACTGCTGGGTCAGTTAAATTTGACCCACAGTCGGCGACCTGCTCTAATACCATGATAGAAATCCATGGGTTCCATCCTAAAACCAATTGGTGATAGGAGGAGTGGCCCATGGGATTTATATACTAGTTTCAGTTTTCTTTTAACACCAATGTGGGACAGTTATATGTTATTTTTTTAGTTTCAATTGTCAAGAGTATATATAATAAAAACAAATCAATATTGAAACATAATAAACTTGAAACAATTACAAATTATGATGTTCCAATGTTAAATCATTGGACCGTGACAAAAAAAGATGGGGTTGGGTTACGTTGTCTGTCGGGATCATTTGATTTCTGATTCTTGCACACGACGCCTACTCCACTATCCACTATACATCTTTGCTGCAGATTACAGAACAGGACTTCACCAGCCCACATATCACTTCAGTTATTATAGAGCTAGTTGTAGGATTCTTTTTCTGTATGTGGGTTATTTTGACTGTGCAACCAAATTCGTGACCATAGCTAAAAGTACTTTTTAGAGCATCTCCAATGGCGGCGAGCGGACAGGCTAGCCGATTCCCGGCGCTGGCCGGTCCGCTCGCCGAACCATTGGAACCGGCGAGCGCCATTTCGGCGAAAAAATTGGTGACCCGACGCCGATTTTCGGGCGTTGGCTGATCCCCTCGCTGGTCGGCTGGCCGCCATTGCAGGCTCCCGATCGGCGAGCAATCGGCCAGCTCAATTATTTTTTTTTATTTTTCGAAACACTATATATACGCGATTTGCACGTCATTTTCATTCGCACCGCTTGTTTTAACGAGTTTTCTATCTCACTTAATTTCTGTACAAGAGCAATAAAGCAAAATGGAGACAACAACGAGTCTACTCCAGTGACGAGCGGGTCTCAAACTCCCACGGTACCCGTGGGAGGTGGATGGGGTCCGATGGCCGGGTACTACAAATGTACCCTTGGCAGCAGATGATGCCCGGAATGGCAGCCGGGGGTAGTATGCCGGGATGGCAGGGGATGCAGGGCGGGCAGGGGGTACTGGGGATGCAACCCGGGATGCAGGTGATGCCGGGGTGGGCAGCCGAGGATGCAGCCAGGGATGCAGGGGACGCTTGGGGGGGACAATGTCTATCGCCCCAACCTTGATTTTTTTACTACTTCTTCGCACACATCGACCCCATCGGAGACGCAGTTCACTGGGTGTGACACTTTCTCCTTAGAGGAGTTGGGGATAGATCTCGAGGATGCGGACACTCCCGTTCAAACGGGGGGAGTAGGGCGGGGTTGGGTCACACCAAAGAAGAAGAAGGGCAAGGGGAAGGGCAAAAGGGTGGTCAGCGAGTCGTCGCGGCCGGCTGATGACGACAACCCGACACGGAGGAAGTGGACGGAGCGGAAAACGTTGCGCTGTCCAATGCTTGGGTGAGTGTTTGCGATGATCCCCTCCATTCGAACAATCAGAGGATCGTTAACTCGTGGGCTAAAATATCAGCAGCATACAAGGCATTTTGCCCGGAGGGGAGGCCACACAGCGGGGATGAGTGCCGGAAGGGGTGGGACCGAATTAGGGCTGCGGTCTCCCGATTTTCGGGCTTGTACACCAACGCCCTCCGCATGCAGACCAATGGTCAAACCGACGAGGACCACGAGGAGTGAGGCGGAGGCGAGGGCTCGTGTGTGGAAGAGGGTTTTTTTTTTAAATTAATGTAATTTTTTTATATTAATGTACTTTTTAATTTTACTATTATTATTGAATTTTCTCGTATCTGTGTTGTAAATTTAATTCCATATTTTGTGTGATTGTTAATTATTTATTTTTTATAATTTTGTTTATTGCGGCTAGCTTATTGCTAGCATATTGCTTGTCTAGTTGTTTGTCCTGATGATGTGACAGGAGGAGTTTTTAGTGCTAATGATGTGGCAGGAGGAGTTTGTGGCTGGCCTATTACCATTGGAGATGCTCTTATACTCCTTTCCTTGATGGCCGAGTCGTATTTTTTTTAGATTATCGTACTGTAGCTGAGTCATTTTTTTTGGCAAAAAACACAACATTTCATCTCTCTTACTTTATGTCTTCATCTCTCTACCTACCTTTTACTTACTTTTCAAACTTTGTTCTCTTTTCATTTAACTCACTTTTAACACATATTCTTAAATTCCATAACGAAAAGAAACGCCTCTAAAACAGAGGGACGGAACGAGTATTTATTAGTTTGCCTACTTTATTTAACAAAAAAATAGAAGTAACCAAGAAATTTTTTTATTAGGTTATTTTCTTTGTTTGAATACGACAATATCATTGAATAGATCTTTGTAGCCCATTAAAATAGGAGTATTTTGCTTAGTCGTAGACAGCCCTATCACATCCCGGGTGGCCAAATTATTAACAAATCATCTTGCATCAATATGTCTATTTAGTAGACCAGCAGTTAACTTGTTATTAGAACAAATTGACAAATTAAAACTCAACGTATTTGGCAATTTGATTAATAATCTATTTTAATATCTTATACTTTTCTTTATTTTAATGACTCGTCTTCGACCAATCATCAAAATTTAACTCCTTACTCTAATTATACGAAAAGATCATAGCTAAAATATGTTGGCTTCTAAATTCAAAATAAAGTAAATTATGAGGACCAAGGAATGATATAGCAAGTTCGATTTTTTTAGATGACAATTTCAATTTCTTTGTAAAGTTATATTTCGTTGTAAATATATCATTGGGCTGCAAGTCCAGATCATTTACCGATATGATCCATGGGCCAGCCCAAAAATGCTAAATACAAGCCCAATTTCCGGAAAAATATCAGTTAACCCAAAAACCAAGGCATAAGAATGTTCCAAACCACGTTTTATTACGAGATAAAAAAAATGTTTTCTCGAATATTACTGAATACCAAAAAATGATTGTTTAAACAGTAAGACATCTTTTAAGAAAGGTCTTAAACGTTTCATGTTTGTTTAATTATGCGCATATAAATGGTGATCCTGTTCTAGCATCAATTCTCCCCATCATATAATACATATTCTCGAAAATGGAGGAATAAATTACAAAATATTCCACCAGAAACGTCATCGTACGGTAGTAGTGAAGATTATTCCAAATTTATAGTTTGAATTGAATGAGATATAGGTAGAAAAAAGTGTCAAGTGTTCTGGAAGTATGGGTATGTTAAATTAAAGTAGAATTCTGTGGAATATTTTGACATTCGGAAATGATATAATGAATCAATGATGATAAGCTTGGAATAATTTTTTAGAGCAAAAGGTAAGTCGCACTTACTTTTTAACACCTTTTAAGAATAATTCTTTTTAACATTAATGGAAAATGTAGATATATTCGTTAACATGAATCTTGTTTGCAGTTTCTCTTCACTTATTTATATTTTAACGATCAAATGTAGTTTTATATCTTTGCGGTGCTATTTTCATATTCGAAGTGTAAAAATATGTGTCTAATGAGTATACAATTTAATCTATGTGTTGGATACTTAAATGATGTATTTAGGGATGTTTAGTATGATATTTTTTAAAATAGTAGTACTATATAATAAAATTTTAATCCTAACTCCATAAAATTATTGGATTATTCAGGCCAATTCACACGATTTTAATTTCGGATTGAATTGACGTTCGTAAATGTATTGTTGATTGTATAATTATTCACAACTTTATCAATTGTCATTTAAAGAAAGACAATAAACTTAATAATGTTTATTTTTGTTACACCATTTATGCTAAAAGGAAATTAATTTTGAGTTTCTGAATATAGATATATATTGTACCCTACATAAGATCTTTAGGAACATGAGTACCATCTATATAAGCAGATATGTTTACTCAACTCATAATTTCAGCATATGGGCATACATTAACCTTGGTGGCTGGTTTTGATAATTTTTCGTTTCTCCCTCGTATATATATAATCAGTTTCTTTCCACTTGATAGTACGGAGGATCTCGACTTGTGGGACCTCTATTTGGCTTCTTCATGTTCTTGTTTAGATCCTAGTTACTTTTGGGTTAAGATCATGCTGTTAGAACATTTTATTTTGATTTTATTTACGGGCTGGAGGTCTGCCTAAACCTCCCGCCCACAAAGGGCGTTTTTGTTGAAAAAAAGAAAACCAAACAAAATATAAACATTTATATCGATATATAGCATCGATCATTGAGCGGTTACAAAATTAAATTCAATTATTTTACTACCATAAAAGTATATGGTGCAGAAAGCAGAAAACATACCAGGAAACTCTGTCTAAATTTCGATGTGCTTTCATAAAAGGAAAAGAAAAAAGATTCTTCGACATATCCACATAACTTGAAATTGTTCCAAGCAATTTGCATTATTCTACTTTTTTTTGCTCCATTTTAACTGGTAATATTCGTCACCGCTTCCATAAATTACAACCTCTAAATACCTTTTTGCTATGGTTGCTTGTCGTGTGAACACTATCTCTTCTCAGATTAGTCTTTTCCTATCATTGGACCCATGCATTAATTATAAATATATACTATAACGCTTTAGTAGTCATCTTTAGCCTATGTTGAATTCTTAACATAATATTAAGAAATAAAAGGAAAAAAAATTATTTTCTCTTCCCTAAAAAATGGGTACATACTAACCAACTTGGTTAGCATGGTGGTCCAGTACCTCGTTCTTTAAGCATGAGGTCAGGGATTCGATCCCTGTCCATGTGAATGGACAAACTATTTGGTCAGTTTTCTGCCACTTAGTGCGCTGACCGTTGGGATGAGGGTTAGTCCTATAAGTATCGGGCGAAGAGATAGTTTGAAAAGCCAAAAGGGCAATGATACTAGTAAGACTATGTAACCACATGGAGAGCAAACATATCACGTTGGAGGGATGAGCGGAAAGACAGGGACTAACAACGGACATCAAGGAACCTTATCTTCCCCAACACCAATTCCTCAACTAAATCAATTTCCCCATCATACCAAATCATTGCCGGTCCCCTTTGTCTACCCATACTCCTTTACCAATAATAACTTCACCAAGCAACAAAAAAGTGGAGCATTAGTTAGGTCAATAGTTTAAAGTCCTCCACCGTCTATTCCATTTTTAGATAAATTTATATTTGATTTAGTGATTTAACTTATTAGGAGTAGTATTTAAAATATTGAATTTTGGCCAAATTCTTGTACTTTTGCACACACAAAATAAATTCCCCTCATAAATTTAGTGTATGTCCATGAGTAAGCAATAATATTATTTCGATTGTAGACAACGCCACATGCCTAGCTAAGAGCATCTACGACACTTGATATTCTAACTTGTCCTTGCAGGGATGAGAACACAAGGTATTTGTTGAAGGGGTGTTTAATTGGCGAGCGTAACTTAGCATATTTTACGTATTTGTATTGATTTCATAACAATTTTGCATATTTTTGGTTTTCTTTGATTGTTTTTTTTTTTTGCCTTTTATGCTTTCCCCCTTTTTAAACTCCGTATGTTATATTTCAATTTCGGTCAGGTTATATTTAGTTGACAGGAAAGTAAAGTTGCCAAGTAAAATGATTTATGAGAAAATGAATCCTAGGAATATGATTCCTAATAACTTTACTTTTCTGTGTTTGAAAAATAGCAAGATTTTAAAATTTTATATTTGATATAAACACCAAACTAAAAATATACATATTATTATTTTATTTATAAAAAGAATAATAATATAAAATTTTTAATAAATTATTAATTAAAAATGATAATAATATTATTATTATATTTATTATTATGATGAATAATTTAAATATGGATTATCCATCATAATATATAATAATATTATTGTAATTATAATCATAAATGATTATAAAAATAAATATTATTATTTTTATTGTAGTAATATTTACGGATATTATAATTGCATAAATTTTATAATTTAAAATTTTACTTAAGACTTTATTGATTAATTATTAATTTATAAAATAATAATTATTATTTATTATATGATTTATATTGCATAATTATATTTTAAGTATTTATTATTATATGATTTATTGCATAATTATATTTAAATTATTTAATAAATTATTATTATGATAATAACAATTATATATAAGTATTATAATAATATAGTTGTAAATATGATAATTTTAATTAGTATTTACTATACTGGAATTAAATATAATTTATAATATTAAATTATTTTAAAAATATTGTAATTAATAATATTTATAATAATAATAATAATAATAATAAAACTATACTATATGCATTAAATATGTAAGAATCCTACAACTAGGAAAATGAATATCTAAGAAAAGTTAAGATTCAGAATCCTGGAAAGTTGTACTAACTTTCCTTATGATTTTGATTACATTCTCAGTTTGATTTAAAACCAAAACAAACACATGAATTTAAAATTTAAGGAATCAGATTTCTTTCCCAGAATCTTGGCAACAATATAATTTAAAATTTAGTGTATAAATTGATTAGAATATTAATTTGAAAATTAACACAATTTTTTATTGTTGTTGAATTTAATATATAATGAATTTTGTATTTTAAATTTTATTAGTATTTTTTTTATTTTCAATAATATGTCATTTTAGTATTTATGTTATTTTTTTACATTCAATAATATGTAATCTTATAATTATTTTTGTAATTTCAATTATATTGTGTATTTAATTTAAATTAAATACACAATATAATTAAAATTACAAAATGAGTTGGTGTGCCTCACCATTAATTTCTTAACAAGTGGAACTAAAAGGGCCCATATGCCACATCAATTGGATATAAATTTAGCAAATTGATGGCACAAAATATAGACATCCATTTAATAATTTTATGGAAAGTGGCATAATATTAAATTTGGAAATTACCACATAATTAATTGGATTGCCATATACGGACTACGGAGTACAAGGAGTATATGTATTTGACCTCAATATATGATATTATTATAAGTACATATAAAAAAGTGATCATAATGCATTTATTATGTATTGGTGTGCCATTATTTGAGAATAATAATACTAATAAACACATAAAATATTAAGCATATTGCATTTATAATGTAATTGCCAATTGGTGTTCCATTACTCTTGTATAATAATATTATACACGGTAAAATATAATAAAATTTATAATTTATTATGCTAACAAATAAGTTATAGGTCATAAATTTATTGGTAAATTTTTTGTATATATATATAAATATAAAACAAGAAAAAAGAAGTCTTATCCATAGAATCTAAAATATACACTATTAAAGAATTGTTATAGTATAATTTTTTCCTTAGACTTGAAAATTGAAAAATTATGCAATATGGTTACTTTGTTATGTGTATAATATTATCGTATTATGATATCAATATACGTGTATATATATATATATATATATATATAATATAATATAATATATATATAGGGGTGCATTATAATGATAACCCCAATTTTCGTAATAACCCTATAACTAAATCTGGACCACACATTTTTAAAATCACGTGGTCTAGATTCAAACTTAGATTTACTTCATTAAAAAAAGCGCGGGGGTAAATATGTCATTTCGCTCATGATAAAATTTACATATCCAAATTTCGCTCATTTAGTTTCTGAATTTAGCTCATTTTATCATTTTATCAGTCAGTCAAAAGTATAATTTTATCAACTCAGAGTATCATTCTATCCGGCAAAACTATCATTCTATGCAATAAACCTAACATATATCATTTTATCAGTCAGTCAAAAGTATCATTTTATCAACTCAGGGTATCATTCTATCCGGCAAAACTATCATTCTATGCAATAAACCTATCATTTTATCAGTCAGTCAAAAGTATCATTTTATCAACTCAGAGTATCATTCTATCCGGCAAAACTATCATTCTATGCAATAAACGTATCGTTTTATCATTTTATCGTTTTACGTGATATTTGGCGAAATTCAGAAATTAAATGAGGGAAATGACAATTTTACTCCCGCGCTTTTTTTTTTATGAAGTAAATCTAAGTTTGAATCTCAAAACTATCATTCTATGCAATAAACCTATCATTTTATCATTTTACGTGATATTTGGCGAAATTCAGAAATTAAATGAGGGAAATGACAGTTTGTTTTACCCCCGCGCTTTTTTTTATGAAGTAAATCTAAGTTTGAATCTCAACCGCATGATTAGAAATATGTGTGGTCCAGATTTGGTTATAGGGTTATTACGATATTTAGGGGTTATCATATGATCACGACTCTCTCTCTCTCTCTCTCTCTCTCTCTCTCTCTCTATATATATATATATATATATATATATATATATATATATATATATATATATATTGTGGGTCCTATTTTAATGCTTTTAATACCATAATCCAAAACTAAGACTAAATCTAGACCCTTATATTTTAAAATGAGTGGATGAGATTAAAACTCACAAGTTTCAATAAATAGTAGACAAAATATCAACAAAAGGGTAATATCGTCATTATGTTATCATATGATAATTTTCGTGGGTTTTGTTTTATATCAACATAGTGTATTACAAATATCAACAATATGGCACGAAGATATCAACACAAGTACAATAAAATATCAACACATTTTTATTGATATTTTACATACACAATATTGAGATTTTACATACACTATATTGAGATTTCTTTTTGCATTTGTTGATAAAATATGCTTATCAACATATACGAAAATTGAAATATAAATTATCAAATTTTATCACCCGAACATCGTGGAACATATGCAATTGAGATCTCGTTGGAATACTTATAAAATTATGTTTAATTTGATATATTTTTTGCGAAAAAATAATTTAAATCGAGATAGTTACGTAAATTTAAAGTTTTGAGATAATTTTGATAAGAGAGAATTGACATTAATACCCTTTAGATTTATTTACTAATTATTTAAATTTAAAATATAATACACTTGTCATTATTTTAACCATTGAATCTCTTGATCTAATGGCTAAGAATTAGTCTCATTTTTGGATTATTAATTAGTTAGCAATTGATCATGTCCCTATATATTATAGTAGTATATGGCAATCCAATTAATTATGTGGTAATTTCCAAATTTAATATTATACCATTTTCCATAAAATTATTAAATGGATGTCTATATTTTGTGCCATCGATTTGCTAAATTTATATTCAATTGATGTGGCATGTGAGCCATTTTAGTTTCATTTGTCAAGAAATTAATGGTGAGGTATACCAAGTCATTATGTAATCATGGTATGGAGTGACCATGGAATTTTTAGTCAGTGATCAAGAGACTGTGAATCGTGATTGTTAATTATTATTATTGACGAATTATCCATCGCTAATAATATATTGTAGTATCAATTTCATAAACTGCTTACTGGTGTACGGCTTATAATAAAACTATTGCTTTAGTAGGTGTACATGGGTGAGCTTCTAACAATTAATTATTGCGATTAGTTGTAGTTCAAACAACATCATCATCATCTTCAATTAATAATTATATAATCAACACAGGCCATCCGACATTATTAATTCATCAATTTGTAAATTTCCCACTCTTGCACACACGAGCGACAGTAGACGACTAGCTATGTATCCAACTATTTTATTATTAGTATAGTTTGGAATTAATTAGATAAGATTTAGGAGATTAGATTAGATTATGGCTTGATTAGCATCTGGACCTACTTTTTTTGGTTTGCATAGCTGGATAAAGTGCTGTTTCGGGCGGATTCCATTTAATTTTTCTAGACAATGTTTTAAATTTCAAGCCATGAGAATGTCGCCTACAAAAATAGCAAGAAAAGCCCATTATAGAAAAAGGAGAAAATAACTACACTTTTGTAGTATTAGGTTCTAATCTCTTATAAAACCATGAAACTACAATTATTTTATATGATAGTGCAATTATTCTACTATGATAATTGTAAGGTAGGTAGTTTTTGCACAAAATCAGGTATTTTTTATAACCGAATTGAACCCAATATTATAATATATGTGTATGCATGAGCAATAATAGAGAATTATAATAGGTGTGAACAGAATTTTGATGGCCAAGTGGAATTAGTCATGCATCTTGCATTAGCTATAAATTTATAAGTAACGCACTATTTCTATTTACGGAATAGGCGTGTATGGAAGCATGCATGTATGCCTGCACAAAACCTTACATACATCCTAATTAAGTAATTAATATGCTTTGTGGAGATAGTCAATTAAAATAAAAGTAGTGCTACGACTACTACTTACGTCGATGTATTATTTGTTTAGACATTAGTAATAATATATAGTAATATATAAAGCGAACAAAATATAAGCATAGAAAATTTATGATACATCAATTTGGTGAGAAATGAACCGGTTTCCTAAATTTGAATTGCTATGTTCATGCTCAAAATTTTAGGTCATGAAAATTGTATGAGATGTGGTGAAACACGCATTGCATTGCATATATTTCATGCCTTTTTTGGGGCTCGTCTCTGCAAATAATTGAAGTTATATTAGTATTTTCGCTTGTAACTCAACAATTATTAAGAAAATACGTAGATAAACTAAAATTAAATACTACTCTATGACAACAAGATCTCAGATATGAGAGAAATTAATGAAGACTTTTATCACTCCAGGTCCTGAACCCAATTGATAATTATTATTAGGATAATTGTCAACTAATGGAGCATATCAAAACTTAGTAACTGTTGTGGTTAATGTCCTAATTGCAGCGTATGTAATGCTTAGGTCCTTAATGCTCTATTCACATATAGTTAATGCCGGGCAAAAGTTTTAGATCTCTAGGCATTACATACGCTGCACTTAGGGTATTTACACAACTGTTATGCGTTTGATATTAACCCTACCCATTGTCAACTGGGTTGTAATATATGCAAAACTAATTTCTAATGCCGAATTATCGAACTAACAAATACTCCATCCGTCCCATAGAAATAGACTGAATTTTCTTTTTCGTCTGTCTAATAGAAATAGTCCAAATCCATTTATATGGAAACATTTTTCCCATTCTCTTTCACTTTATCATTTGTGGACCCCATCATCCACTACATTATTTCAACTATTTTTTTTCTCATTCTCTCTATACCAATACACATTAAAACCAGTGTCATCCCCAATTAGCCTATTTTTATGAGACAGAGGAAGTAGGTCATTATTCGATCGTTTACTTCATTTTAGAAAGAATGAAGTAAAATAGTCTTAAAGTAAACTTTGTATAAAATGAACTAAAACGAACCGAAAATAAATTATAAATGTTCTAAAATGAACTAACACAAACTACAAATAAAGAGTTCAGCTACTAGGCACTAGAAATTAGTTCGACATTTATTATAATCTCATATACTCCCTCCGTCTCAAGGAAGATGATCCCTTCCTTGGACGGCACATAATTTTATGCAACTTTATTTTATGTATTAAGAGGAGAGAGTACAGTAAGAGAGAGAGAAAAAAATAGAGATAAAAATGCTTTCAGATTTAGTATAAGGTTATCTTGGTTGAGACAAATCAAAATGAAAAATAGATCATTTTTAGACGAAGTGAGTAATACATACGTGCATAGTTTCAGTTTTAAATTAGTTTTTAAAAAAATGGGGAGTATAGTTGGAAGGAGAGAACGGAAAAATAGTGCAGACAATAATTGCTATATAGTGAGTTGAGAGATGATTAGAGTAATTGATGATTAAGTGGTGGCCTAACTTTACTTATGAGCATAGCCGACAAGGAATTATATAATGTGTTTGCAATCCTACAGATTAGTAGGCCCCACTCCCCATCACCTTTCTAGTTAAGCAAAAATCCTCCTTGTGTTCATGAATCATATTCCCATCAAACCCTACCTGATTTAAATAAAATAACCATTTTTTATCCTGAAAAATCTACAATGGACTCATTAAATTGAGCAGCCAATTTGTAGTCATGAATTCAAACCACCCAAAAAGTAAAGTAAAAGTTCTACTTTTTTTATATTGAATTAATCACTATTTATGATTGTGGAGAATACATTCCATCCCTGTGGATGGCAAAAGGTGGAAGAGTTTAGTGAGAACCCTAATTCCGACTAATCAAAACAAACATGGTGTGAGAGACATGTCATGTGGTCTGCTCTTAAACAGTAAATATTAGTAAAACTAATACTCCTCATTTCCATTATCAACACTACCTTTTCAAAATAATTTTATTTGACTTTCCTCCCTAAAAACATTATCGCATCTTCCATATTCACCGCTAAATTCAAAGATAAACCGCTCCCAAATAGTGATAATTGGTTGCTTTATCTCCACCAAATTCAAGCCGCTAAAAGCGTTATCCTCAAAATTAATGTTCACACAAAGTGCCCAATCATTATTGCAAATCTACACCGTTTCTTTCCACTATTATTCTTTAGAATATATTTATTTGCTTCAAATATGAATCATAATATGACCAGTCATAACAATCATACTATTCATTATTTAATATTTACATAATACTAGTGATAAATTTAAATTAGTACATTATTTCAATTGTAATACTTCTAGATTTCCATTTTAATCCGTGCACAAAAATTAGTTTCATACTCCCTCCGTCCTAGTTTAAGAGTCACATTTTGTCATTTAAGTCCGTCACAGTTTAAGAGTCACATTTGGAATTTACCATATTTGGACATAAAATTTAACCTCATTGTTCATCAAATTTACACTCAAATGCCATTATTTTCATAAAAATAAAACAAAACAAAATCATAAACATACAAAAAGTCAAAAGTGTCTCACTTTCCATTACCTCACTTCAATTATTACACACTCTAACAATCACTACCTCAATTCAATTATTACATACTCCAACAATTTCTTCAAATTCGTATCATAACTAAATCTTACTCTTAAACTGGGACGGATGGAGTATTAAATATAGAAAGTTTTGCCATAAACACTAGTACTTTTACAGATACTTTTTGACAGAACCATTACAATGGAGTTATTTCATAGTTTAACAAAAAAACAGCACATCTTGTTATGCTTCTTACGTAATTCTTTGTTCATCTCTCTATTTTATCGTCGTTTTTAAGTTATTCTCTCATAACTTAACTCACTTAAAATAATTTTTTAAATTCCGTGATAAAAGAAATAACAGTTGGACGAAAAGAGTATTAACTATATAGTCTCAGTTCTAACCAATATTACTTTATCTATTTTTATTATATTTTATTAATTTTCATATTTAAACTTGTATTGATGAAAGCCTGAAAGGAATATAATTTTATGAATTTAGTGATAAAATACTTTGTGAATTACTAGAATTTTAGTTGTAACGAAAAAAGGCGGTGGATGACATAGTTAGAGCATCCACAATGGCGCCTAGCGCACCGCCTAGCCGAGCGCCGGCGCTAGGCGGTTTCTAGGCGAACCATTGCAGGAGCCGAAAACCGCCGAGCGGTTTTTCGGAAATGAATTTCGCCTAGCGCTAGGCGGTCAAAATCCGCTGGGCGATCCGCTCGGCGCCATTGCAGCGCCCGGATCGCCCAACTCATAGCCCAACGGTTTTTTTTTTAAAATTTTCTAAACACTATATATACGCGATTTGCACTTCATATTCGACTCCAAAAGGATTTAATTGAAGAGTTATGGGCGCGGAGGATTACTCGGAGTTAGTTTTTTTTATTTATGTAATTTTTTAAAATGTAAATTTTTTAAAATTTAAATAAAATTGTTGCATTTTCTCGTATCTGTGGAGTAAATTTAATTCCGTATTTTGTGTGATTGTTCATTATTTGTTTTATATAATTTTGAGTGATGTGGCTAGGCTATGGCTGGGCTATTTGCTTGTTTTGATGATGTGGTAGGAGGATTTTTAGTGCTGATGATGTGGCAGAAGGAGTTTGTGGCTATGCTATGGCCGGGCGAAAACCATTGTGGATGCTTATAGTGGGGATGGCTGAATGTCAAATCGCATATTGGTAGAGAGAGAGAGAGCGAAGGGGTAAAAGAGAATGAAAAGTTAAGTAAAAAAAAGGAATGGGTTTGGGCGTGGTAATGGGTGGCGAAAGGGGCGGAGAGAATGATTGTGTTGAAGTGTGTTCCCTATTTCCATGTGAAACCACGTCATGCCTTCTTTTGATGGATTCTTGACTTGTGAGAGTGTGTTTTAGTTTCCTCGTTGTTGATCATCGGATAACAATAAGTGGGGTTCATTTGGTCAACCATGTGTGTATGTGTAATACTCCATCATACAGAAAGAAGAATCAATCATAAAGATAGATACAATCATAGAGATAGAGTGACTGACTTTTCACCATTTCCTCTCACACAAAATTCCCTTCCCTCCCCCTCCCTGTGTTGATTAATAATCATACAACCCACCCACCCACCCACCCTTCCTCCCATTACAAAACCACCCTCTCCTTCCCCCCCTCCTCGCATTCCTCATTTCAATTCCACACACACAACACACTTTTCTTCTCTCTAAACTCTGTTTTTAAATGGGTTATGACGATTTATGCAACACGGGCCTGGTTTTGGGGCTGGGATTCTCCTCATCCACCACCAAAAAGCCCTCCAAAAATCTCGATTATATCACCAAAACCGCCGACCCATCACTGACCCTCGGCCTCTCCGGCGAGACCTACGATCTGATCCTCAAAAAAGCCGATTCCGCCAACAAGAGCGGCGGAATATTCAACGATCGTCACTCCGCCGACCTCTACAGGCAAGACAGCGGCGCGTCGTCCTTCTCCAACGTCAGCGTGAAGAGAGAGAGGGAGATCGGGAGCGAGGAGGCCGAGATCGAGAGAGTCTCCTCCAGAGCTAGCGATGAAGACGACGATGGCGCCAATGGCCGGAAGAAACTCAGGCTCACCAAAGCGCAGTCCGCTCTTCTCGAGGAAAGCTTCAAGCAGCACAGCACTCTCAACCCTGTAATTCCTCCTCTCTCACTAATTTCTTCAAACACCTTGATCTCATCTCCTCTCCTGATTTTGATGATTTTGTTGATTTGATCAGAAACAAAAGCAGGATTTAGCTCGTGAATTGAAGCTCAGGCCGCGACAGGTCGAGGTGTGGTTCCAGAATCGCAGAGCCAGGTTCGATCCTCGAATTATCCCCAATTTCAATTTTGGTGACCTAATTTCTTCATTAAATCGCTATTCAATTTTAAATTGATTAACATTTCAATCCACAGAACTAAGCTTAAGCAAACGGAAGTAGACTGTGAATTCCTGAAGAAATGCTGCGAGACGCTGACGGATGAGAACCGCCGCCTGCAGAAGGAATTGCAGGAGCTGAAGGCGCTGAAATTAGCTCAGCCGCTTTACATGCAGCTGCCGGCGGCGACGCTCACCATGTGCCCTTCCTGTGAGAGGATCGGCGGCGCCGCCGCCGAAACCGCCGCCAAGAGCTCGTATGTTATGGCGCCGACGAAGCCTCGTTTTTATAATCCCTTCACCAATCCGTCGGCAGCTTGCTGATTGAATGAAAAAGAAAAAGAAAAAGAAATTGGAAAACGGTAGTATATACGTGAAAAAATATGGAAGCATTCCCACGACCCTGTTTTTATTCGGTTAAGGGCTTGTAGAAAAAGCAAGATATATATGTTCATCTAATTTACAGAAATTAGGAAATTACTAATCATGTTTTCTTTTAGTATTACTACTTTTTTTTTCTTCCCCACTCTCACTTGAGCGTGTGTAATAGTTGTAAATTGTAATAGTAATTTATTTTATTTAAGATATATTTGAAGGGATTATTGTTTTTATCCCATTGTATGTAGCCTTTTTGTCCCACATAGTCTTTTTTTCCAATTATTGATGTATGAATTGCTGATTAATTGAAAATTATATAAGGGTGAAGACAGGAATACAAAAAGGATTGGGTCACGTGGATTTGTTTTTGCACAATTAATTGCGATGAATGTTTGGGAATTGAGAGAAAGATTGGCCAGCATGCAGAAAGCAACGAGTGTATGGATGGAGTCGTGTACGTACCCTAATAATTTGCTTGCACCATTTAATTCAACGTTACTTGGAAAATAAAATATTTGGATTAGCTTCATCTCATTTGACAAAATTAATTTAGATTAAAAGGTAAACATAATACATGCAACTGATTATTATACTGAGATTCACTTTATAATTTATATTCATAGTCAGTCCCCTTAATTCAAAATATAATTTCAAATTAAAATGAATTTCCATTAAATTTACACTTGCAAGATAACAAGACCATTAACAAAAAAATAGCTATAAATCCGGACAAAAAATAGAAAGAATAAATATAATTATAAAAAACTAGAAAAATGAAAAGTAATTGAGGATTGGTGGGTCAGGGACCACGTGATGTTTTTATTGTGTGATATCCCACCATAGACCATAGTGATACGGGGCAATCTTTTTCCCGCTAACATGAAATTATGAAATCTGGGACGTCTAGGTTGGATTGACCCCACTTAACCTCTTTCTTCTCTATTTTCAAAACATCTAATTATCTTCTTCCCTCATATTATGGCACACGCATATATATACATATGAAAGATTAACTTTAATCTACAATTAGAATTTCATTTGAGAAGTCCAAATGATATATACCTTCTACATATATACTACTCTCTCCGTCTTCTAATAGATGTCACACTTTTCTTTTAATTAGTTTGTCCCATAAAAGATGTCACATTTTCATTTTTGGGAAATGTTCTCTCTCACATTAATATAAATATATTATTTTCTCTTTTCACTTAACACAAAAACAACATCACATAAAATCGCATACCATTATTAAAGTATGTCATCTATTATGAGACGGAAGGAACCAAAATTCGGGTTTAAATCACAATTTTAGGTGAGAATCTTTTGTTAGCAATTGTGATAGAAAGACTACACTTAAAAATGATAAAAATGATACTGGTACATACACTTTAAAAAAATATATACTCCGTATATACACTTAAACTATAACCCATTGTAGTAGTAATAATTAGCATGGGTCAAATATATATAAACATATTGTTGCTATGTATGTGTGGGAACCACTTTAAATTGTTTTTCACACTTGAAAGTAATTTAGATAGGGATGTAGTTTTTGGTCTGAAATTCAAATTGGCCTCAATAATAGTAGTACTAATGTGGACATATCTATCTATATATACACGTATACTTTAGCTTAAATGGATTATGTGCAAATGCCAAATTGTACCACGATTTTGTTTATTAATTTTTCTTATAAATTCCAAAAGGACCATTACTATTATTGACAATTGATTGTGCATACAGCAACTCCAAACTTTACAAATTAAAGTAGTCATGTATAGGATTTCAAAATACGGTAAAGATTCAAATACATGCATCCCTTAATGTTTCCTTCTAAGATTAAATAAATTGCACAGCTATGTTTAAGTATGTTAGGATTTGCACACACAAGGCTTTCACACACTCAATAAGATCACACACACACTCACTGTTGTATGAGATCACACAATGCAGAAAACACACACACTCACACTTTGAGTATTGAAGATGATAATCTTGGAGAGAAAACTGGAAAACTCTTTATTGATTAAACTCTACTCTAAACTACATACACGGTGAGCTATTTAAAGCTCTATAATCAAGTAGCAACTGCTACTAACTAACTACAAGAAGAATCAAGAAAGCAAGAAGAATAACCGCTACATCTTAGCTAACTAACTGCTGCTCCAACGGCTAGTTCGGCTAGGTTGCTTCTTCCTTCTCGGTTTAAGACCGAACTCCTTCCTCGGTTCAAGACCGAACTCCTTCTCGGCTTACAACCGAACTCTTCCTTCTCGGCTTACAACCGAACTCTTCCTTCTCGGCTCATTCCAGCTCAACGCCGAGCTTCCTTACCGAGCTTCCATACCGAGCTTCCTTACCGAGCTTCCTTACCGCTGAGCTTACCGACTTCTGCCTTCTTCTTCTTCTTCTTCTCGGCTAGTTCCAGGCTAGTTCCAGCTCGGTAAGCCGAGCTTACCGAACTCCTTTCTAGCCGAGCTTCTTCCAACTGAAATGAGCACTCCATTATTACAATTCTCCACCTGAGGGCTCATCTTAGTTCTTGCACAAACATTGATCAATTTCTTGCAATGATCAAACTTGTCTCTACCTAGAGACTTTGTTAGCATGTCAGCCGGATTGTGCAAGGTGTTAATCTTAATCACCTTCACTCTCCCCTTTTCAATCTCATCTCTATTCAGCTTGGATTTGTCCACCAAAATCCATGTTTTGTTCTTGAGTAAAGACTCTATTTCCTCATTCATGGCTTCAATCCATCTTTCTCTATCTTTACTCTGCATAGCTTCTTTATATGTGAGTGGATCTGCACCATCAATACCTTCAGCTGCACACAGAGCATAATACACAACATCAGAGAACTTTGTTGGTGGCCTTGTTTCTCTTCTAACTCTGTCCCTTGCAAGCTGATAGTCTCTGATAGAGTCTGATATAGACTCACCAGCCTGGTTGCCCTGAGTTGGAGCCTCTTCTTTATCTGAATCAGACTCACTCCCTGAGTCAATAACTCCACCTGCTCCTAGGCCAACCCCCACAGGCTCCACCTTGAAGAAATCACCCTCATCTTCATTGGAGTCCGGCTTATCTTTCAGGAATGGCATCTGATCCTCCAAGAACACCACATCCCTACTCACCAAGACCTTCTGCTTACCGGGCTCAATACACCAGAGCCTATACCCCTTAACACCTCTCTGATACCCCAGCAAGATACATTTCAGAGCCCTAGCTTCAAGCTTACTTTGCCTAGCATGAGCATAGGCCGCACACCCAAACACCTTGTATTTTGAGTAGTCACTATGAGCTCCATACCACATGTAATCAGGAGTTTCATATTTCAGGGCAGTAGATGGGCATTTATTGATGAGATAGGCTGCTGTATACACAGCCTCACCCCAGAATCTGCTGCTCAAACCAGACCCAAGAAGTAGGCACCTCACCCTCTCTAGGATTGTCCTATTCATCCTCTCCACAACACCATTTTGCTGAGGATTACCAGGAACAGTCCGGTGCCTCTTCATACCCTTCTCTTTACAAAACAGATCAAACTCAGCAGACAAGAACTCTAGGCCATTGTCTGTCCTTAAGCATTTAACACTTCTACCCTTCTCTAGCTCAACCTCCTTACACCATATCTTGAACTTTGTGAGTGTTTCAGATTTTTCTTTAAGAATATATACCCACAACTTCCTTGTATAGTCATCAATGATAGCTAGATAATACTTTCCTCCACCAATTGAACACACCGGTGAAGGCCCCCAAAGATCACTATGTATGTAGTCTAAAGGGGCTGTAGAAGAGTGAATACCTGTAGGATAGGGTGCCTTCTTAGCCTTTCCAAGTATACATTGCTCACAGGGGTCCATCTTGTTGAAATCTCCAGAGATCAGACCCTTCTTGATGAGTTCTTTCAAGCTTCCTTCGGCTGGGTGGCCCAATCTCTTGTGCCATAGCATTATGGAATCATCTGACACTGCATTGCTTTCTCCATCAACAGCCTTAGCCTTCAGATAATAGAGAATATGCTCTCTGTCAGCCTCCATCATCACTGCATCTCCAGATTTCACAAACAATTTTCCTTGACTCATCAATATGGTGAACCCTTTCTGTTCCAGCATTCCCAATGAGATGAGGTTCCTCTTTACTTCTGGAATATACCTCACCCCAGTTAGGATCTTTATAGAGCCATCTTGTAGGCTTAGCTTTACCTTCCCTATTCCTTTGATCTGACAAATGTGGTTATTACCAAGAACAACCGTACCCGATGCTTCTTGAAGATCATGAAACCAGCTTCTATTGGGGCACATATGGAAGCTGCACCCCGAGTCCATTATCCACCTATGACTGACCCCACTATCACTGATATTCATGAGTTGAGCCGGGGGATCAGCACTCTCCACACAATCAGATTGATTGTGTCCCTCAGAGGCCATCTTTCTCTTCCATGCATGACAATCTTTCTTCAAATGTCCAGGTTTCTTGCACCAATAGCAAGCTCTGGTTTCCTTCTGAGCATCAGAACTTGAGGGTTTAGGGCCCTCAAACTTCTTCTTGAAGTTCTGCTTCTTGAACTTCTTCACATTCAAGGCCTCTGCAGCTTGAACATTGGAGCTTGCAGAGCCTCTGTTGGCTGTCTTCTGGAGTTCTTTGGCCATCAAGGCTGAATAGACTTCTGCATAGGTGATAGGTTTATCTCTTCCATAGATAATTGCATCACTTAGCTGGTCATACGAGCTAGGCAAGGCATTCAAGGTGAGAATGGCCTTATCCTCATCTGAGATCTTGACATCAACAGATCCCAGGTCATCAATGATCTTGTTGAACTCCTCTAGTTGCTCAATGATGGACCTATCTCCAGAAAAACTATAGGCATACAACCTCTTCTTGAGATACAGCCGGTTAGCCAAGGACTTGGCCAAGTAAACTTCATCTAACTTGTCCAAGATCTCCACCGCAGTCTTGGCTTCTTGAACTTCCCTCAAGACCTTATCTCCAAGGCACAGAATCACTGCAGAATGTGCCTTGAGCTGCATTTCCTCCATCTTTGCCTGAGCTTTTTCATCAAGCACTGGAGCCTTTCCTTTCTCCTCTGGTTTTGCAAGAACTGCCGCCAAGCCTTGTTGAATTAAAACCGCCTTCATCTTCATCTTCCACAGGCCATAATCATTCTTGCCTGTGAACTTTTCTGCATCAAGCCTTGCTGCCATCTCTGAAACCGTTTGATCCTCTGCAAATCAGTTTCAATATCCCTTTCCCACAGACGGCGCCACTTGTTAGGATTTGCACACACAAGGCTTTCACACACTCAATAAGATCACACACACACTCACTGTTGTATGAGATCACACAATGCAGAAAACACACACACTCACACTTTGAGTATTGAAGATGATAATCTTGGAGAGAAAACTGGAAAACTCTTTATTGATTAAACTCTACTCTAAACTACATACACGGTGAGCTATTTAAAGCTCTATAATCAAGTAGCAACTGCTACTAACTAACTACAAGAAGAATCAAGAAAGCAAGAAGAATAACCGCTACATCTTAGCTAACTAACTGCTGCTCCAACGGCTAGTTCGGCTAGGTTGCTTCTTCCTTCTCGGTTTAAGACCGAACTCCTTCCTCGGTTCAAGACCGAACTCCTTCCTCGGCTTACAACCGAACTCCTTCTCGGCTTACAACCGAACTCTTCCTTCTCGGCTCATTCCAGCTCAACGCCGAGCTTCCTTACCGAGCTTCCATACCGAGCTTCCTTACCGAGCTTCCTTACCGCTGAGCTTACCGACTTCTGCCTTCTTCTTCTTCTCGGCTAGTTCCAGGTTAGTTCCAGCTCGGTAAGCCGAGCTTACCGAACTCCTTTCTAGCCGAGCTTCTTCCAACTGAAATGAGCACTCCATTATTACAAAGTACAAATAAATCATCAATATAAAGAGTTACTGATATACTTGCACGTCCATACCTATTGGTGCTTGAAAATTATTTTGTGCCATCTAATTAACCTTAAATTATTTCCATGTCCAAAATGCTTTTTTACTTATTTACTATAGTATTATAAAATAACAAATCTGTATTATAACCTTAACATTAAATTTTAAATAAAAATCAAAGATTTATATTTAAAATCCATGTTGGTATCATAATTACTCAAGAGGCTTATTTGTACGTTGAGAAGAATATATATGATGTGTGGGTTTGAATTATTTTCATGTTATACGTTTGGACATTGTAACGAAAAGTGATTCAAAAAATTGATTATTATGGGAAATGATTTATTTTGTCTCTTCTTTTATATGTTTTATTTCTTTAGTAGTTAATCACGGAATTAACATGGAGTATAAAATTTCATAATGGCAGTGGAAAATGCAAACCAAAGGAACAATCATTATCAAGTGACTTTCGTGGAAACTACGAGTTTCAAATGTGACAACCAAATCATCATTGTTATCGTCACTTATCACCATGGGCGTCAAATAGTTTTTAAGGGAACCATCGACGTCACAATAAATTTAACCGAGTATGTATTTTTGTGACATAATTTATCCTTCACATAGATTTTTTTTCTTTCTGTTTATTGGGTTCTGAAAGTGATTAGTTTTATTCTTTACTCTTGTCCATGGTGTCTGTACATCAACTAGAATTTTGTGGGAGGAGTTCGAGTACAGGGAGAGTTAATCAATTTGTATATTGATTAATCGAAAGTGTGCATGATATTTTACAAGAACTTTCAAGATTATTACAGTATATATGAAATTTAAGGTCATTGTATTTTAGTAAACAGTAAACGGTGTTACTGACGGAATGTATTTGTCTGAATCCCGCTGCATTGGGAAAATGGCGAACAGGAGGGGAGCAACGGGGGCTAGGTCAAAAAGGAAGAAGAAGAAGAAGAAAATGATATGCGATATAACCGTCGCAGGGTTAAAACTGGAATAGCACTCTGATCACTCTGATTTTAATTTCGATATTAATACCTTGGTAATTAATATTCTCATTTTTTGGAATAATTATATTAATAAACCCCACAACTCTATCGAAGACATCTATCCGTAGGTAACATTGATATTAAGTTATCGACGATGGACGTCTGTCGGAATAATTTCAAAGATAAAATTTTTTAAATTTTCATTGTTTAAAATATTTTCCGACGGTTAAATTTTCCAATGGCGATATCCGTTGGTAAAAGTTGGGTAAATTTGGCTCAAAGCGTATGCGCCAACCTCCGTCACAAACGATATCGGTAATTCGTCGGTAATTGTTGTATTTTTTTGTAGTAATTACGTAATTAATTAATCTATTACTCCTTATATGCTTTTGACCGTTGGAGTATTATATCCAATTTACATTTACATATAATTACAAACTCCTGATATACTGTAAATCATTGAAGTAGTAGTAGAGTGTTGGATTGTAACACTCTCAAAGCTAACATCCCTCTAATTAGTACCTAAACCCCATGCATATTAGTTTAAATGCTCATTTTAGGTCATCGATGACGTAATCCATCATTTTCCTGTTCTTTCCAGACAAAAGATTGATTGCTTGCAATATTGATTAAACTGATGACAAGAAGAAGTCGAAGTATTGTGTTTCCATACAACAGCCTGCCCTTTTGTAATATCATAATCGAAGAGTTGCAGAAGAGAAAGAAAACTAAAGTGAAGCATACATACACATACACGATCAAATAAATTCAATTTTCCCAATTTCAAAATATAAAGGGAAAATGACCTATGAGAATCAAGAAAGGGCAGACAAGTCGCAGCAAATATAAGGATTGTGTTGTGTGTGAATATTATTATTTGAAGTGGCGTTTAGTCTCATTAATTGAAATTATTAAAATTAATGAAATTGGATACGTAGTGTGTTGTAAGAAAAATAGAGGACAGGTGTCGAACGTTGAACGATTGTCGGCGCATTGACATGCCTTTTTAGAGTGGCTGACTCGACGCCACCTCTAATTTCATGTTTGGATTGAAAGTGATTTTTCACAAGTTCTATATTTATAAGCAAAACATTTTATATCTATTAGAGTGGTTTATAATTAAATTAAGTTATTTAGATTTCCCTCGACTCATAAGATTGAGCTCTAATTCATTCACTAGGAACTATCAAATTAAACAATCATCTTGCTATAATTTACAAGTCCAAACCCAAACTCAAAACCTTTTCTTTTATCACTTTTCATACTTTGGGAATAATGCCAATATAATTTTCAATACTACAATTCAAACTGTTTATAATCCATTTTTAAGAGATTATGTGTACGTGTATCTATGTTGTGTGGTCATTTATATAAATATTATTACTATAATAGAAACATAACTTGATTAATGTATAGTATATGCAAATTGAAAGGAAATGGGCTAGAATTAGATTAATATAGATTAAAAAATTATAGTCGGGCTACAATTATATTAGTCCATAAGCCCAACAATCATGGAACCCTAGTGACTTTTCATCTATATAATAGTTATTTATTCTCCATTCTGGGGCATGAGAAATAGAGTGGGGCATGAGAAATAGAGTAACGGTAGGTAATGCTTTGTAGAGAGAATTCCTAGCATTCTTCTACGGAGCAATTGTACCAATTGTACCGGGATAGTTCTTGCATCGGATTGGATTGCACGTGGACCTCGATAGTAGTGGATTCAACTTGCAGGATCCAATCGTAGAAGAAAACAACACAACAAGTAAGATTTAGTTCCGTTGTGTTTTACATGCTCAACTTACAATATGATTATGAATCTAGATCTGTAATTCTTGTATGCAATTTCCACTGCGCTCATGAGATGAATACAATAATTCCTAACACAAATATGGTAGTAATAATTGTTTTTATTTATTGTGTGTGTATTTATTTATAAATGAAGTATGTATGCCTTTCATATCGAATAATCGTATAATACATAATATGATTGAGATAATACACTTAAATAGACAACTCTTAGAAATATTCAATTATATAATAGAATCTTCTTTTTTTTTTTATTTTAATCATTTAAAATAATAAGATATTTTATTTCCATTTTTATATCTATTTTGTTATTTTATCACCGTGATCATTTATTGTATATGCACATGAAAAAACTAATAATAATAAAAAATTGTAATACTAATTTTGTTGAGAGTTTTATTTTTAAATAAACTTCTTGTTTGAATAATTAGTTATTTTTTATCTATATCTTAGTTAACGTGTTATCCAAGAAGAAAAGTTCCATTTTTTCTAAATTGTTTTTATAGTAATTGGTGACAATTGTCATTTTTGTTTGAAACGACTACTCATTAAAATATTTTAAATGTTCATGGCTAATTTCAAATATATTTAGAGGTTAGCATCTTTGCAAAATTCAATCTTCTTGCAAAACACTAAATTAAGAATACAGAGGTCATTTGTAGATATAACTAAGATTGTAAGTACTGCTTTTAAATTATTTTAGAAAGATGACCTAAAATAATAAAAAAAATGACCTCAAATATGAATTTATAAAATATAAAATCTACTACTAATAATGGCATGCGTATAAGAAATCCCATAGTCAGGTTATTTTGATCAAAATCCTATATTTAGATATGCATTTTGACTTTTTTTTCTATGAAGAAATCTGATTCAACTTATATGAAATAGTAATTTTATTTTATTTTTTATTTCAAGAGAAACAAAAATGATTCACTATTTATCCTATAGTAACTTGAGTCTTGAACCACCAATTAGTTAGAGGGTAATCGTCTTACTTACTGCACTTCATCATCGGCTTATAAAGGTAGTATTTTTATACACAAATTATGTATGAATAGGGTGGGTTATATTACATTAATAATTAGCAACCAATATGATTAACAATCAATCATCAGCACCATTATTTAATTCTTTATGGTACAATCACACGCACACCAATTATTGTTATAATTAGAAGATAATGTAACCAGACACTTCCCCAACAAGAAAATAGTGTCATTTCAACTTTTATATATTTATGGATAATATCATCATGAAAAAAATATTAACAGAAACTCAACTATTTTTATAATTTTTTATGCATCAATTCGATATATATGCGTACTTTGAAACCATTTTTTTGTAAGTTATACAAATTTAAATTAAAAAAATACTGCGCTTAAAACCCTAATATATAGTAGTAGTAGTTACTTTCTTACTAGTTAGTTCTGGCCCTGATCATCATATATGTGATGTGTTCGAATACATGATGTGTATATTACTCGTATATAATAAAAGAGTATTGTTGTTTATCTTTTACAATTTTGGTGTCATATTTGTACTTATTTTACCTACACATATATATAGTACTCCATTTTTCTATAATATACTCCATAAAATATGCCAATATTGATCGAATAGTTCCCAGCAAACTTTAAACAAAAACGCATCTATTTGGTTACGTTCTTCTGCTTTTTGTTAGTCGGATCTATTTTATGGTAATAAATATAAATTTAACGTGGATCGGTTACTAAATCGTTATTAAAACTAATTTTTATTAACTCATAATGTTAAATTTGTATACAGTTAATGCTCAAACTTAATTTTATGTATAATGTACATTTATTACTTTGCTGTTGGAATAACATTAACTTCGCTTTTATGTACGTCTAAATTTTCAGATACTCTGTCAATTTGATTTAGCAAAATTGTTACTCTTTAATTCCATGTCTATATTTCCAACGTTTCTCGAATTCTTTTATTTTCCATATTTCAATCAAATTTATTCAAAATAATGGGGTTGGGTAGATTCACATTTCAAATATTGGATGCAATCCAAAAAGTGGCTGCAATAACACACGACAAAAGCAAAGTAGTAATTTTTTCGTAACATGTAAATCTAAAACCTCCAATTTAAATAATGGAAGCCATTGTTTTTAATTTTTTCGTAATTGTTTTTAAATATTTATTGGGCTGGATCCATTTTTTGTACAATAAGTTGGGCTACAATTGTGATAAGCCCATTATCTAACGTGCCCAGTGATAGAAACCTACAAAAAAAATGATACAAAATAAAGTGCCATTATTTGACCACCACCGTTCGCTAATCGCCGCCGAGAAATTGGCCGGAACTGCACGGTTTTGCATATGTTTGACACAGTTTAAAAGAAGCTGTATATTCCGTTTCGGGTTACTGTATAATTCACTCCAATTTTGCTCCACGAGTTTTAACTTCTATCAGAGACGGTGTTTGCTGCAATTGGAGACTAATTTTGCTATGGATTCGGAGATGGAAGTCGGCAGCAAGGTACATTTCATTATAATCTCAGAGACATTGGATGAATTGCGTGTTAATTGTGTCTCCGGCATTGTAGAAATTCACTTACAAAAATAGATGCCGAGAGCTGGCAATGTCGTCTTCGTTCTGCCGCAGAATATACACGGAGGTAATTTTCTCTTCAGATTTAATGATGAGTACTATCTAGCGTCTAGATATTAGGTATGAGTTGTATACGAGCTTTCGACACAATGCGCATTGTTAATTTTTTGGAGTGTAGTTGTGTGTGTGCGTGTATCCCCCATGCGCTTCTACACAATGTATATTCGATAACAGAGGATACCCTTACAACTGTTGCAAAAGTGCTTGATTGAGTTGCAGATGTTCTTATATGTTATGACATGATCACTGATTTATGTTTTGATAAACTATGAAGGCTTTCACACTTAGATCTCTAGGATTAATTCGTGGACATCTACAGGTAGAAGAGGTTGGATGGGAGCACCTTGTGAAATTGGGGGATGATCTGACATTTATTAGGTTCCGTATCATGTAAGCATATGATTTATCAGTTACATTACTGAAACAGTGTATGTTGCTGTGAATTTTCAATGTCGCAGAGCATGTTGCGTTTCCTTTCTCAGAAATACCATTCTTTAAGCGATAAGAAATGAAATAAACCAGTTTGTATATGAGTGTGTAGACATGATTCACTAATAGTGGATTTGGAATATCACTCAGGAGAATTTATCATAGCATTAAGGCTTATACCTAATGCTGTTCTGTTTGATGTTTATTATGCACGATGAATTAAATGGGATGGGAACAAAGTAGTACTGCTATTGCAGACCAGGGAAGATGCTCCGAGTGATGTACAAAGTCCACTTTTCTTCATTTATCATAAACAGAATTATGACATGGAACTAGTCCAAGTATTTGAGCTTAGTTTCGAGTTTCAACTGCATGCACGTGAAGCACTTCTGCATGAGGCTCAATGCTCTTGGTGTAACATGGTCTATAGTAAGTGCTTTCATAAAATGACCTTGAATGAGAGGGAGTTAGACCCATTCATCTTTTTCGTTATAGTCCTTGTTCTTCTTGATATAAAAATTGCTTGGTTGTAAATTTATTTGGCCTCAATTTTTGCTGGGCACATCACTCTTCCTGCACTCCAATTTACATAGAAAAGGTTTTTACTTAGAATCTACATATGCACATTAACAAGTCAGTATATCAAATTGTAACGTTATCTCAGAAAGCTTACTATTTTTCTGATTGTTACATTTCATTTTTCATCTTGCTTTTTGATGCATGAGTCTGAATAGATCGTTTTTTACATTTCACCGAATATCTGAAATATTATTATTGAAATAGGTAAAAACTTAATAAGACCCGGAAATCAGTCTATTGCTATTTTATTTTTCCTTATTACTGTTTATATTTTTCGTAGATGCTCTTAGTCATGATTCATGAATGGTACATGTGCTAGGGACAATAAGAGGAGAGCGCATATTCTGGAGATAACCCTGGATAAGACCTATCCAAGGTCTCCACCTTCATTATCAGCGGTTTGGATTTCTCCATGACCACATCTTTTTTCGTTGATTGTTCTCCAGAAATTTGTGTAGGAACTAAGATCTCCATCATGCCCTCAGGATGTGCCTTATAATTCTCATCCGGAATGGTCATCAAACTCGAGATTAAGAGATGCTGTCCAGCAGTTTAAGAGGGTTGGTGGAAGTTTTTTCAATTTTGTTTCCAATTGTTAATTAATAAAACTTGTTTTCTGTTGCCATTTCTTGATGCATGATTTCTATTTTGTCATTGCTGTACCTAGCATGTGGATAAGCTCCAGGACTTTTGGTTGACTTTAGATGACATTGATCGGTCTTTTTGCGTTATTGATCCAAAGCACTCTCACCTTGCAGTGTCGTATCGCCAGATAAAAATAGGTTAGTTTGTTTGATTAGTATTTAGAGATCTTAAACATCACGGAAAAATCATTTTACCAAATCAAATGCTGTCTATTGAACTAATTTTAATAACTCATACAGATCCTAGGTTTATTGCTCATACTGCCAATATTGACTTTTTCTAGGAAATGATTGCTGTATTGTACTATCTATCAATGTCGATGATCCAAGATCCTTGCCAGAGTAGGATTTTCTAAACAAACAACACGCCTTTTTAAAATCTCTAGTACAATTAGTAATGGTATCAGAATTTCTTGTACTGACTGGACTTTTAATCTGGTAGATGCCGCTTCCTTGGTTCAGATACGGAAGTCAACATTTTGAGAGATATTTGGAAGCAAAATTGTAAGAAATGGTACTTTCAAAATCTTTTTTCACTATTTCTGCCGCCTTAGACAAGTTATCGGGTAGTGAATGTGAATCTCTATCATGTGGTTGTGCATAATATAGGGTGCATGCTTATGGTTCTGATCTTCTGGATATCATGGATGAACCTGTTTTTTCTTAGTTAGGGCTGTCTTATGTATATGTTTGGCAATATATGTGAATAATAAAACACTACAAAGTGCTGCTGATATTGTTGTACTATGCTGTCAGATATTCTCAATTTGAATTTGCCCTAAAGTTAAAGCCTCATTTAATGCTGAAACTTATTAAAAAATTGGTGTTGTATTTAGCTCTATTTGCAAGATTATTAAGAACTAAAACTAACCTGCAATGATGTTCTGATAAATGAAAAGTTGCTTTGGTCTTCTTGGTATTTTGAGGTAATATATTGCGTACAGCATTGTCATGTCTAATTGGTGCGGTCAATTATATTTCTAAGATGACATTTTCATATTTCCTCCATCCAAACCTTTATCATATGTTGTAAATATAGATAAAATAAAATCTTTTTGTCATATGATATATTGGGTCTTAGTTGCTTGAACCTCATGAAGTACTTACATACTTTTGTTGCATCTGTTTATGCTGCCAAGTGTTGTGTCACTGCCACTGTATTGTTTATTAACGATCTTTATTCAATACAGGCATACAGCTTCTTATGCTTGTTAACATATTCTCTTAGATTTTAGTTGATATTTAAGTAATATTCACATTTTCTGGAAATAGGACAAGAGAAAAATCATGTCCTGAAAATCTTCTGCATATATTTGGAAATCAGTTACCACAACCTTCACATCTCCAAAAGAGTGAGGAGCAAGTTGAATGTGGCATTTGTTATGCTCAATACCTTCCGACAGGTTCCATTTCGACTTCCAATTTGCTGGAATTGACACTGCTGCCACTCACCACAAGCTACCTCAAGTTTTCTAACCATGCCTCTACCACCTAGTTGGAAACACATTCATAACCATTGGGTTTTTCCTTGCTTCTAGATGATGAACTTGGTGCCAAGAGTGGAACTGCAACTGATTATTCATGTGAAAATGGGAGCTGCAATCGAGCATTCCACAGCGTTTGTCTTGGCGATTGGCTCTGCTCTATTACGACGACAAGGCAGTAAGTTATGCTCTTACACTATAACTCAATTTTATGTAAATGTTCATGATAACCATGAGGCCTACTAAACTAAAAGCAGATAAAGCAGTAAAAAGGAAGTAAATAACTTCAGTTCAAAGAGAAGAAACAAGAAATAAACGAACAACACACACACACACATATTTCTTAAGTTCCATAGCCAGGTATCGTGTCAGAATATAGTTCTGCCTAGCATGGATTTATATTGCTAAATCTCTGGAATGAACCATCATCATACTTTGTATCTCTTATAATCTTATGCTAATGTGCATCTGCATTTGAATATAGGTCATTTGATGTTCTGTTCGGGAACTGCCCTTACTGTTCAGATCCCGTTGCAGTCAAACTCGGCATGAAGAAGTAAAATTTACTACTATTACCCTAGAGCACAAAACACTGGTTCCTATCTTAAGGGGGGGTGAAAGTGTAGAGAAATATGTGAAGAATAGTCTAGTAATTGCTCTTGTAATCTATGTCAGCCATTGGAAATGTGTGTTGAGAGAACAAATCCCTAGTTTGCTTTACTATATGCAAATATGATGAGTTTTGGTATTGCATGAGAATCTCCGATTAAGATTTGGTGTGCAATACTACAGCTGGTAGTGATTGATATCTAGTCATGATTGGACCCACGCAATGACAGATTCTTCATCCTACAAGTTGAATTGCAACCCCTTTGGCTATGGGGCCTCCCTCTGTCTCTGCTTATCATATCCATATATCTTTAACACTGCACAATTTAGTTACTGCAATTCCAGTACCCCATCTCTTCTCTTTTCCTATACATTACATTTTTGGAAACTAATGTATGCTGTCCAAAATTTACTACTGCACCATACAACTTTCCCAGACTTTTCTCGCAAAGTGTTCTTTTAGCTTTAAATGAGAGCTCATTGACCATTGTCATTTTTTTCAGTACTAAGATTTTTGACTGAATATATGCAACACCAAAGTCACATATTCACATATATTCAGATACTGTGGGAATTGAAGAAAAACATCAGACATCTTTACAAAAAAATTAATAATATCCAATACTTGGACATGATTGGCTTACAATATTAATTCATGGGAAAATATTGTTCCCTGGGTCTCGTGCAGATCTGTTTTCCAAATGCAACATATACCAAATAAAAATCTTCCATATCATAAGACAATAGTAGTAGTATATAATAAAGGAAATGAATAATTCAAGAAAGAATAACGGCTTTCTTGATATACCATCACGCAAAAGAGAGGGAAAAAAAACATATCGCTTTCAAGAATTACACCGACATCAGCTTCCCAATCCCATATTACAAGATATACACATTACAAGAAACTCAATACCAAACAAATAAACTCACACTTAGCTTGCTTTATAGTAGTACTGTATAACATATATAGAGAATGAAGCATATATATGATCATATTCCGGCGAGACATTCGGGTGGGACGACAGGGAAGCGGGACCTGTCGGTGCAGTAGTCGTAGATCATGTGGTTGGTGCGGACCCAGCGGTAGCGCCTGGCAGCTTCCGGGGTCAGCTGCTGATAGGCTGCGCCCTCCCACCAGTTTCTGGGGTTGGAGGCGCAGGTAGCTGGCCCCGGAACCTGACAGCCTTCGATGTCGAAGTCTTTGTAGTAAGCATAGAATGGGGCCTTGCTCCAGTTGATCTTCTCCAGGCCGCCTCTCGTGGCCCAGTCGTCGGCCTCCCATAGAGTGGAGTAGACTCCCATTGGTTGGAATTTTGGGTATGGAATTCCTCTTCCCTCATTGTTTTTGTACACTCTTATTGGCACTTCATCCACAGAGAATCTGCCAAAACCAAATTAAATATATAAGCATAGTAGTTTTAATAGAATGATGAATGATGTGGGGACTTACATGATGTGGTGATGGTTCCAAAAGATGGTGTAAGTGTGGAAATCAAGAGAGGGGTCGAACCAGAGATTGATCCGTTGCTCCTTGTCACCTTTACCATGGGCGTACACATTGGTTTGAACGGTGTAGGGCTGTCCCGACCGGTTTCCCAGGAACTCAAAGTCCAGCTCATCGCGGATGTTGAACGAGTCTGAGATCATCTGTACATGTATGCACACATCCACAAATTAGTATATAGGAGTATATATATAAGTTGAGACCAAAAAGGTCTCGAAAGCAAAAACAACAGACAATATCATACTAATGTGGAGTTACAACAAAATAAAAAAAAATGAAGGAATGAATACATAGAAGGCGGTGACAGTTCCGGCAGAGTCACCGGGGACGAGCTTGATCTTCATGCTCACACGTCCGAACAGATATTGGTTCTTGGAGGCGAACCCGCAACCTTCAATAATACATGGCCATCAAATTATTAATTAGTTGAACAAAACAAAAGAATATGAAAAGTATATACAATACCAGAGGATTGATCAAGAGTGAGCTGAATGGCTCTGCCGCCATCCAATTGGCGAACGTGGGAGTCGGCCCATGCGACTCTGAAGTCCTGACTGAAGGTTGCAGGCCGACCATTTACGCTCAAACTAGACAATGCCAAACCCAAAATACATACTATCAGTCGACTCATCATGGATTGAGCCATCTCTACCTTCCTCAGCTGTAATATAACATCCCAATCCCAATCCCAATCTGGGGCTATTTATATTGTACTACTCCTACAAGGTAGAGAGACAGGGAGAGAGAGCTTTCCACACAGCTAATACAAAGCCGTCAAATGGACCCGCCATTTCTCTCTCTCATACATCACTTCACTTCCATTATAATCTCCCTTCTCAATTCCCAATTACAGTTTCACTAATTACACTTATCCTTTCATTAGGATGCTCTCATGAAATGATACTGAATCTAATCATTTTTTAAGTAAGAGTACATAAATAGAATTTGAATTTTCAGACCATAATACCCTTCAAATACTAAGAAGCCCCTAACTTAATTTTTCTAAAAATTGAATTTTGGTATTAAGAAACAAAAATTCTGAACGCAATTTGTCACCTGTCAAAATTTCAGAGAAAGGAATGATGAATGTTAATGAGATTGTATGAAGAAAGAGAGAATATGTAGTAAAGGTACAAAGATGTTTTTTTATAGGATGGGTATATATTATGGTTTGAAAAAAGTCTCAAAATGTGCAAAAGCACTTGGAGAACTTCCATGATAGTGTATTTTTTTTTCTGCGAATGTGTGACCTGCAAAGTTCAGATCCTATTTACGTAGTTCGGTAAAAATTTTATTTTGAATAAGAATTAGTATTAGTGAAGGATATAGAACATATAATAGTCTCTGTCATATTAATTGATTTTATCACCTTGTTTTAAAATTATTGATGGGGCAATGAATTTTGTGAAAGTGTGAAACACAATTAATGAGGTATAAGAGGCTCTAAGAGCATCCGCAGCGGTGGCGGTTGGCGCCACCGCCGTCCGTGCCAGCGGCAAGGCGAAGGACCGCCACCGCTGCAACCGCGCCGCTGGCACGGCGCTGCTCGATGTATCGAGCACGTCCGTGCCAGCGGACGCACATGTGGCGGTCTCCCATTCGCCAACGGCATAGCCGTTGGTTTCAAACTTTTTTTATTTTTTATTTTAAAAATCGGATTTTTATTAAAAAAATCGATAAAAAATAAAAAAAAAAAATTTTCACTTCCCCAAAAAATTATATCCGTTTATAACCGTTTTTCCCCACTTTTTAATTTTTTTTTTATTTTTTTTACCCCAAAAATACACACTTTCATCTATAAATACCCCCAATTTCACTCCAAAAAATTCACACTTTCACTACACAATTCTCATCATCAATCTCTCATATCCATTTTCATCTTCCTCTCACACCCTACAACACCACTATGTCCGGTAACGACGACAACCCAAGCGGCTCTCACGGTTGGAACCCCGAATGGTTCGGTTCGCAACCGTTTCATAGTCCGGAAACGGAATATTCGGCCCCTCCTCTCACCCAAGATTCGGGCGTTCCGAGTGGCTACCGGCCATACCCAATCGACGATCAAGGTGCCTCCGATGGGCGCTACGGGTGGACACCGGAGCCTAGGCCTCGCGCCCCTTCCCAAATGCCGAATCCTCCATCTCGCGCTGGTGTCCGCACACCGTACTCACCGGCGGAGATGGAAAGATTGTTCAAGGCGTACTTGGAAATCTCCGAAGATGCGGTGGTTGGAACGAACCAATCCGGCGATCACTTTTGGTGGCGCGTCTCTAGCCGGTACAATGCACACCGGCCGCCGGGAACGATCGAGCGCAACGAGAGTATGGTGCGCAACTGCATCGGCCGAGCCAACGAAGAAATTGGCAAGTTCAACGGCTATTTCATCCAGGAGTCCCGGAATGCCGGGAGCGGCCGAAGCGAGGTCGACATCATCACCGCCTCGCTGAGCACCTACCAATCCATGAACGGTAAGTCGTTCAAATATCTTAACGTTTGGCAGGAGACGCGGACGCACCCGAAGTATAAGGGAGGCATAACATCCTCCTCTAGCGGCTCCTCCAAACGCTCACGGTCGGCATCCCTATCCGACGCCGGCGAAGAAGTGGCTAGCCAACTCGCCGAAGCTAACTTGGGTAGCCCCGATGCCCAACCAAGCGGTTCCCGACGCCGACCGCAAGGTAGGAAGAAGGCGGCGGCCGAACGACGTCGCGCCGCGACTCCATCTGCCCCTGCTCCCGAACCCGCACCCTATGTTCCACCTCCACCCCCGAACAACTCGTTGTGGGCCCTTTTGGCCCAACTCAATTTGGCCGATAGGTCAACTATGACCCCCACGCAACTTCAAACGCACGAGTCCATGATATTGGGTCTCCAAAAACAATTGGGGTTGGTGCCGCCGGATGCGTAGTCTTCCTCGGGTTATATTAGCCAATAATTATGTAATTTTTAATTTTTAGGAGTTTAATTATGTAATTTTTAATTTTTAGTATTTTAATTATGTAATTTTTAATTTTTAGGATTTTAATTATGTCTTTTTATTTTATTTGTAATTTGTTATTTTTATTGTGGTTTTTTTAATGAATTTTAGTATTATGAAAATGTTTTTGTGTAATTGAATTTTATATTAATTGTGCTCGTCCTTGCGGAAGAGCACAGTTGTGGGTGTTGTGCTCTTGCCAGAGAGCAGGCATGAATAGTACCGCCCGGGCCGACAACCGTGCCGCTGGCAAGAGCACGGTTGTGGATGCTCTAAATCTCGAAACCTGGGGAGTGAAGGAAGAGATGGTGTAGTAAATGAAATGGTGAAATGAAAGTTTAAGAGGTGGAGTTGTGACGGCAGAGACATGGGAAAGTGGTACCCAGTGTTTTAAAAACCGGACCGGACCGGCCTATTCAATCGGTCGGACCGCGAACAGATTTTTATGTTTAAAATGCGAGACTAGAGGGGATTGAACCCTACACCTCTAGGTAAGATATTAACATCTCTGCCACTCCAACACATGATCTTGAATGAAATATTGTGAACATTAATTATTATTATACATTAAATCTATAATTTTTTGTCCACGTAAATTAATAATTTGTGTTTAGTTTTATACTTTTAAATGATTGTTAGTTGAGATATGTTTAATTTAATTATCAGCCACTAAATTTTATTTTTATTAGTATAATATATATATATATATATATACATATATATATATATGAAAAAATAATTTTACCTAAGATTTAATATTATATATATTATTAATATAGTTTATTACTCCATATTTACTAAATATTACTCCAAACTTACTAATAATTCAAGTTTAATTTTATGTATTAACTAATAATACTATTATAGCATATATTTATCCAAATTAACTAAAAAATTCATGTTTAGTTTTATATATTGTCTATAATATTATTTCACCACATAAATGTTTTTGAGATAATATGAATTTTATCTATTTATATATGTAAAAAATATATTTTTTGGTTACACTAATTACAAATTTATGTATTTAATAATTATTTAAATATTACCATTCACTTATTTTAAATACTCTTAATATTTAATTTACTTAAATATTTAATATATGTTTTGTTATACGTTACTATTAATTATAATATATTACTCACTAAATTTAATATATTTTGTAAGAGTATATTTAATTTTATATTTGCAAGGTAAAACGGTTCGATCAATATTTGAACCGGTCGGACCGGTTGAACTGTGAACCAGTAGCCTCGCCGGTTTATCGGCCGGTCCGGTTTTTAAAACATTGGTGGTACCACACATTTGTTTTGTTAGCATGGAAATGGCCAAATATATAAATTCAATCTTTTTATTTGGTGCAGCATATAACATTAAATGAGATGTCACCCAATCACTGTTCCAATCCAATAATAAAGAAAATTAATTTATGATGTATCCACATCCATAGTGCCAGATAAATTATGCTATTGCCACACCCACACCCACACCCAAACTATTCATGTGGTTAGAAACTCCTAATGGTTGTTATACCAAAGTTTATGGTTTATTGGGATGATACTAACACAACAATTCTGTTCTTATAATCAATATATACCTCATATAATGGTAGTATATAACAGAGTAAAATTAATGAGAGATCTATCTAGAGTCTAGAGATGGAAGACTTCTTTAGTGGAGGATGTGGACTTGGTTTTAGAGACAAGTATGCATATTAATTTGGCTATTCACGGTAAGTCTAAACAAATTTGTTATTTGTATTCGGTATTCAATAATGAAAACAATTTATTAGATTAAGATGTAAACCACTATCTTAATTTAAGTTGGTTATATGGTCAAGTCAGTCATTGAGCTCAGGAACCTATCACGTTCTCCACTCTTGGATAATGTTTATTGATGCATGTCTGTGTTAATTGGTCAAAATATGACATTGACATCACACAATTTTGATATGCTAAAAATACAAAAACATCAACAAGTATGACATAAAGATAATTGTGTCAAATCATACTCAACTATGCATTTTTCATGTGGTAGTAGTATTTATTGTTTTTTAACTTTAGAAAATGGATCGGAGTGGTAGCCTACTTAAAAAATGAAGAGTATTTAGTGTCCCATTAGAAAATATTCTTGTAATAATAACATGGATAAGAGATCCAGTTTAATATGAAAGGATGGAAATAAAATGAAGCCTACTTTGCATTGCAATTGCAATTGCATTTATTGGAAAAAGGGTTTCCGTTAGAAAAATCAAAATTCACTGTCATCAAACATTTATCGCAATCCAAATCTAAAAAATGAATTTAATGAAAAGTTCGATTTTGATGGAGAAGTTTATCTTTTTGATAATTGGAAACTTGTTTTAACTCTCGTGTGCTTCTCAAAATAGTTCGAATTCATAGTTAGTGACATATTTATACATAATACTATATAAAATTGAATAAGAAATGAATAAAAAGTAAAAATGTGAGATCCATGCAATAGTAATTAAGTACTTCTCTAAATGCAATTACATTTTCTTCAAATCTGAGTAATAAAGATTGTTAACTCATACCGTCATAGGAGATAAAATATAGTAATCCACATACAGAGTACTATATTTTACTGTATCTAGGAGTACATACTATATTTATAACTAGAGATTGCAGATTGAAATGTAATTGAAATGGGGAATGCCTACATCAAAAGGGGGGATCAAATGGAGTATGCAATTTATTTATACAGGCTCATAGTCATAGGAAATTACTATAATTCACAATTTTACAGTATAAATTGAGTTTGAGATGATATAGAGGGTCTACACTCTGAATGAAATAAATATATGCATGGGTGAGAGATGTACTTAGACATATCCGAATTAAATAGAGTTAGTTCATCATTCATTATTTAAATTATTTTCATGGACTTAGACCCTGCAACCACCTTGTCCCCGGTCCACATCTTTAATGACATGAATGAATTTCAAATTTTCTTTCAATTTCATCTTTATCATCCTCTAATTTACTAATTTTGAGAGCCTTTCACGTGGATATATTTCACAAGTGAGGCCGACGCAATTTGGGCCCAGTTTGGATTTTTCGTAAGAAGCCCAATTTTGGTGTTGGGCCAGCTTCTATGCCTTCCATCAATTTTTGTTTCTTTTGTCATCACAGTCCAATGATATTTATAAACTAAAGGGGCGATTATACCTTACTACTTGCATTAACAAGATTAAAATTTGAGATGACCTCTATCTCTATTCAATATTTGTGATAGAAGAAGAAAATTGTTTTGAATTAAGAGAACGACAGCATACACTATCAAGATTCAAGACATGTCAAGAGAACAAAATGATCCATACATGCTTTATACTTTAAGGGTCAGTTTAGTAGGATAAGATAGATGACTTATCTATCTTGAAATTTTATGAATGAAAATGACCTAAAATATATGTTTTTATCATTGTATAAATTATATTTGCTTCACTTTTTACCTAGAGCGTAAACAAACACCGTGTAACACGCAAAATTGTGTTTCTACACAACTTTGCATATCATGAGCTCAAGCCTCTCCATGTTACACAATCATAAGCTAGAGCCAATCAATTTGAATCAAACATATCACAAGATCGACCGAACTGATAGAGAAAACATAGAAATCTTAGTTTTTTTAATTTGAAATTAATTAACACTATAGCTAAGTCATGTTCCTTTTTGGACTTGTTCGATTGCAGTTGATTAAGCTACTTTTTTTTGGCAAAGAAACAACATATCTTATTTCCATTACTCTATTTCATATCTTACTTTAATTTCTCTCCACTGAACTTATTTAACTCAATTTTCTTAAATTGCATGCCCGAAAGAAATGCATCTACTATAGAAAGGAGGAGTACAATCTACTAATCATGACTAACTAAAATAATTCAATCTTTAGACCTTAGGAGTCATTTACTTTTATGAAATGCCTTAATTGTATTGATCTAATGATGTGAATGTCCTTAAATACAGAAAGTGGAGTAACAAGATTTTAAACTTGAGAATCTACACTTCCTCCTCCGTCCGTCCTATTATATGCTACTCATTTTTTTTGGGATGTTAATTATTTTATTTTTAGGGAAATATAATAAATTACTATCCCTTATTTTATTATTTCTTCACCTCCCTACTTTATTTTTCTCCACTTATCTCTCTAAATATTAGAACATACGGTGTGGGTGTGAGTGTGAGGGAGGGAGTAGACGTCACCACGGTTCGGGAACCGGCGGTTCACGGTTCGGAACTGCCGGTTCCGATTCAAGAAATGCATGAACCTGAACCGGCCCGGCCAAGCTTGGACGGTTCTGGTTCCAGAACCGTGAACCGCCGGTTCACGTGAACCGGCGGAACCGCCGGTGCATATCCGGTTCCGGGCCGGTTCGGACGGTTCGGCGGTTCATGTTAATTTATTATTATTTTTTACATTGTAATTCAATTCAAGTAAAAAATGTAAATATACTTGCATAAATAAAATTAGAATAAAGCGATGTACAAATGCAATTTTATTGATACAAATTACAAATTCAAAATTACAAATTACAACTTTAAAATTACAAATTACAAGTTTACAACTTAAAATTTACAAATTACAACTTTAAAATTACAAATTACAACTTAAAAAATTAGAAATTACAACTTAAAAATTAGAAATTACAACTTAAAAATTATAAATTACAAAAGACTTAAAGTCTTGATTACAATTTACAAATTACATATTCGAAACAAATGGGAGAAAAAAGAAATAAAGGAAAAGGACTTGAGCTCAACTTAAATTTAAAATTTAAGTTGAGATGCTTACGTATCCTCAATGCTCAATCGCATTTTGGAATCAAAGTCCACGTAGTTCTCTTACATTGCTTACCTATTTGGATTGATCGGAGGAATTGGCGCCTACTCTTCTTCGTCGGGGAAGTAGTCTTGGTCGGGTTGTACTACTTGATTGTCCCAATCCGGTTCTTGGTCTCTAATTTCGGCGGAGCACCAATCATCAAGTAACATGGTGGCTTCCATGTTTTGCCCGGTGAGTCTACTTCTTCTGTCGTCCAAGACGTTGCCTCCAACACTAAAGGCGGACTCAACGGCGACAGTGGAAGCCGAAACCGAAAAGATCTCCTTGGCCATTGATGCAAGGATGGGAAAATCTTTCTCGTGTGATCCCCACCAATCTAGGACATCGATTTGTTGGGGAACGAGACCTCCTTCTTCCTCATTGAATGAAAAGTGTGAGTCAAAATATAAATCTAACTCACTTGTCGAATTTGTCGTCCTTCCTCCGCTGCTGAAGCCTTATAGATCCGCCAATTGGGATTGGGCGTCGGGGTCATCAACTTGGAAGAAGCAAAAGTTATGTGTTTGACGGGGGGGTCTAGGTCTCACTTGGTGGGTACGGTTGTACTTGGCTTCGTAATCGTGAAAGAGAGCCCGCAAGTCGAACTCAAAACTTCTTTGGAGGCTTGGGAGGTGGGGGAGGTTTATTTGGAATGTTTGGGCTAGGTTTATGTAGTTGTCGTCCTCGTCATTTTGCAAAGCTCGGAGTGGTTCAGGATCAATAGAAGCCAAATTGTTGTAATAAAATTCTAAAATTTTGAAAGTACCAACTAGTTTCCACTTTGGATCCAAAACTTTGGCAAGCAAAAAAACCATTGGAATCTCATTGAAATACTTGAGCCATTTTTCAACCATGTAATATAAAACACACATTAACTCAAGATTGTTTGTTGAATTTTTCATTGCAGTTTTAAAACCAAGTGATATGATCATGCAATGTTCTAAAACACGAACGGATGTGCAATAATACACACCCGAAAACTCAACAGTGGCATTTCGAAAACCTTTGAATAATTTAAATAAGCTCATGCTTTAATCCCAACAAGAAGATGTTATATATAAATTATCAACATGGTAAGTTCTATAAAAATCAACCAAATATTCTATATGCTCCAATGTAGAATGCAACATATCATATGTAGAGTTCCATCTAGTAGACACGTCTAAAGTAAAAGTTGTGTACCTTATTTTCTTCATGTGGCAATACTTCTTCCACGCCTTGCCAATTTGAGGCTTCCAGTGGATCAAGGATACAGCTGTAGTAATAGGTTGAATATGTCTTTGCCATAAAGACAAAGCATCTTGTACACATATGTTTAAAATATGACAAATACATCGATGGTGAAAATACTTACCACTTATCACCGGGGAGCAAGCCGCAATTAAATCGGATATACTTGCGGTGTTAGCGGTTGCGTTATCAAAATCAACTGAAAATATCTTGTTGCATAACTCATACTCATTCAAAACTTGAATAATTAAAGATGCAATTGCTTGTGCGGTGTGTGGGGAAGGAAATTGTCTAAAACCAATTAAACGTTTATTTAAAGACCAACTATTGTCTATAAAATGACATGAAATTCCCATGTAAGAATTTCGTTGGAAAGAATCCGTCCACACATCGGAGCAAATATTAACTTTGTGCCCCAAGGTGGATAGAAATTTTCCAACCTCTCTTTTTTTGTCAAAAAACTAACAGTTGTTAGATCTTTGAGTAGTTGAGGGGGGAATTCTTTTTGTAGCAACATTAAAAGCGGTTTGCATAGTAACTTCATATTTTTTGTCATTAAAAAATTGAACGGCAAATGTTTCATTGCCGCCCATCTTACCATAGCATCGGTAACATTTTTTGGATCATATTTAAATAGAGGCGTACCTGTTTGAGACGATGAGCCGGCGAGGAAGTTTATTTGGCTTTGGGACTTAGTATGCCCATATTCCACGGGGTGTTTTGTCTTCAAATGGCGATGGAGAGTACCATATCCCCCACCGGTGCCAAATGGATAGACTTTATCGCAATAGTTGCAGTATGCTTTGAACTCACTTGTCTCCATGGCAGTGGTCGGTAGTGGTCGGATCATTAGGATTTGAAATTACCACCGGGTCCTTCTTGTAATGTTTGGTGAAGATATCGGATTTCAACTTGGGAGGCATCTTCTTCTTTTGTCGTCCTGCGGAAGGAGGAGCATCGGCCTCCTCATCATTTTCGCCAACTTGGCCGGTGCTAGAAGGGGGGAATTGATGCGATCCATCATCGCCTTCGTCCGACGATAGATTCACATCGTACTCGAAACGCGAAGCCGAATGTGAATGCCCCCCTTGTTGGTCGTCGTCGTCGGTGAGGGCAAGTAACAAGGCCGCATTTCGATCTTCTTCCTCCTACGAAAATTATACAACTAAGTAAAAATACTAACACAAAAATAAAAAAAAATCAAAAAAATTCAGAAAACGGGCAAAAAAACGGCCATATTTTTGGGATTTAGAAAATAATTTTTTTATTTTTTATCATTATTTAAAATTAATAAACGAATTTTAAAAAAAATTATTCAAAGGCAACGGCTATGCCGTTGCCCAATCGTGTGCCGCCACGTCGACCGCTCGCTGGCGCAGCGGCGGCGAGCCTCGTCCTCGTCGCTGGCACGGACGGCGGCCTTCTTCCCCACCACCGTTGCAGATGCTCTCAGTGTCTTTTCAATGTTTCTACTCTCTGTATTTCTATAAGTACTAGTATGAAATTTGAATATATTATGAAGAAACTGATTTTCTTAGAACATGACTTAATTAACAAATGAAAATTTTGCCAAAAGAAGCTAGAAACATAATCATGTCATGTCTCTACACATAAATGGAACCTAATGACAGAGGTGACTGGAGGGGGAGCCGCGATGTTGCAGGAGGCGCCCCCTCCATTGTGAGCATAGGACCAGAGACGTGGGATGGGAGCCATGCAGGGCAATGGGCAGGAGAGTCCGCCCATTTCGCGAGGCTGGAAGGGGGGGTGGGGGTGCGATTTTTTTTAACCTCAAATTCTTTAAATTCACATCCGCGACACCTACTCCATTCAATATAATCTGTCTAAAAAATTTGAATTCAACATCAGATGAAAATGCTCTTTCTCAAACTAGTAAGTTTTTTATTTTTAAAGAAGTAATTTTGCCTACGAATAATGCAAATTTATCTAAGAGACAAGGGATAGGGCGCGATGTGTTATGCGGCTGTGGCGTAGAGTTATGGCGTGACAAGAAAGAATCAATAATTATGAATGCTCTGAGAGAATGTGACACAAGAGTTTAAATCCAATGCTTGAATATTTATGTTTTATTAGTATTTAGCTAATTATGAAAAACTAAATCATGATAATTCAAAAATGATGGGAATGATTATCTGTAATAAAAAAAGTAAGTGAGATGTAAGGGCATAGAAATTGAGATAGAAAGAAGATGGATCATGAAAAGCTGCGGTGACAACCTATTAAAATCAGGATTCAAGAACAAGACATCTCCACAACCAAACGTCATTCGTTTGCCCTTACCATCAAATTTCTTTTCATACATCTCTTTCTCACTCACAAGAAAATGAATAATGCTACGCGGCCACATTATGATCAACCATAAATTAATTAAATAACAAAAAAATTGATTTTTTTTCAAATTTTTAGTTTAATACTATTTGATTTTACTTTTATATCATCTTCATTATATATTGCTCAACATGTTAGTGTTGCTCTTTCGTAGTTTTTGCTCAACTTATTACTACTGTCATTTCTTGATTGTTGCTCAACGTATACAGTAATTCGTGATATTAATGTGTTTTACGTAATGGAATTCAAAGATAAGTATCAACTCACAAGTCCATTCACACACATATAAGTTTATATCGGTAATTCTAAATTTTATACATATAAATGGACTAAATTAACTCTTTATGGCCGGCCACGTTATGGCCATTTAGCATCACTCCAAGAAAATACCCATTATTCGAGACTCCAATTATTACTAATATATTTACTATTTACATTTGGGATGTAGTAGTCGACAGACCTGCTCAAATCAAAAGTGAAGAGAATGTTTCCAAAGCAAACAGCCAGAGTGGAGTTGATTCCCAAAAAATATTTGAATGGGGAATGGCAGAGGCAGATCCAATTGAAATTTCACGATCAACAAATCCATGTGACTATATTTATTATTTTAATATATAATTAAAACATCAAATTATTAATATAACCTTATTTTGATTGTATAAAATTTAGTGGTTTATCATCACTCTTTCACGATCCTCTAGAAAAAAAGAACCAAAGTGCACCATCGCATCCAATCAGAATCTCCATCCCAACGCATCCAATCCTATCCTTGGAATCATATGCTCCTCTATCTAGAGTTATCATCATATCCATCAGCCCCATAATTATCAAATCCTATCCTCGGAATCATATGCTCCTCTATCTAGAGTTATCATCATATCCATCAGCCCCATAATTATCAACTTCTATATAGATTAATCAGAACAAAACATTTCTTGTAGTATTATCAATGGATAGACGTGTAAAAAGTCCCTGGTTTGATAGTGAATAGAAAAAGATAAAAGGAATCAGGAATATAAAATGGTCCATTGCACACTCATTGGGCTGTAAAAATTGAAGCAGCACATTTTATTATATCATTCGATAACAATCCATTTTTATTGATGGGGAAACTAGTTCCATTCTTGATCTCTACTTAAGAAACCACTCAACATTTCAACACTACTATATTTGAATCGTAAGCAAATAACATCAGTATCGACCAATATATCATCATGTACATACATACATACATACAATGGAAGTCAGAAATCGCATACACAATACAGCGACGTCCAGTTAGGTGAGCTGTGACTAGCATCTCTTCCTCAACACTATCTATCATTCATCGATTTCAACATCATCATCTTCATTTTATTTCTAACCAAGTTGTGATAAAAACATGACCAAATTTCTGGATAGCCCAACAATATTAGGTGCCCATCTTACCAAGTAGATATACTGAAATATGAGGAAATATAGTTAAGTGATGGATAATATACAAAATGACCATTGAAATATTAACTCCTCCCTCCGTCTTCTCGCTTCACTTTTACCATAAATGGTAATAGAATCTCGTCTTCCACTAACTCATTCCACTCACATTTCATTTAAAAGTAATATATATATAAGTGAGACTCATGGCGGACAAAGGGAGTAGCAGAAGAAGGCATTGGTTTTTTAGACAACTTAGGTTCTTGGATCAAGCATCACCAATCATTTTTTAGACAACTTAGGTTCTTGGATCAAGCATCACCAATCAAGCCACCTCAGAAAATGGTGGTGGTTTAAAGAAAAGCAAATCCTATGGGGTATATGGTAGTTCTCTTTCCACCAAAACAAAACACTAATGTGACCAAGAAGCACAATCCGGTTTCGTATTCCTCCCAGAAGAGGGCAAAGAATTTTTAGAAATCAATTTCAAAATTGAACACTTAATTCTATTGTATCCTTAATGACCAATATTTGGAGTTACGCCAGGTTTTTAGAAGAAGATGAAAATTACAACCCAATGCAAATCAACATCTGGATTTGATCATGTAAAACCCAAGCAATGCAGTCTTTCTGCTGACAGTCAACCCAGTACATGACGCAATTAACTATCCAATTATGCATACTGAATTTCCTAAATGGGAACAGTGAGCAAAGTGGCTCAGTTATCCATCATGCCATGTTGAGTCTCTTAAGTTAACTATGCATTTGATGTGTTTCTAGTTAAATAGCATGTGACCCGATTAAGGCGGCCCTTCATGGTTCTTGTCATCTCAACTTAAGCCCTAACTACATAAGATGGGTTCATTTTTTTGCACTGCACCAATGATGACCTTACGCTCGCTCAAGAGACACTCATAGCAAAATGCATATTCAATCAACAATTGAATATTGTGCACAAAAAGAATTCAAGAAGTATATAAAAGGTTTTCAATTTTCACAAAGTAGCATTAGAACAAGTTGAAATCTTCACCCAGTAAACAGCAATAGATCGTAATATTTACTCGATCAATGAAAGTAGCTTCCAAGGATTTCATTATCAAGAAGTTCTACTCTATGTGGCATATATACAATTAGTATTGATGTAGAACTTCCAAGGAGAAGTTCGGAAATTTGCTAGATATGGTGCAGAAGTAAGGAGTTTCAAAATGAGAGGTTAATTATAATACTCCCAAAAAAACTGAAATCAACTGGAGAGTTATAAAAAACAGAGAATTTTAAGAATATAACGGTGCTAGGTAGTGAGAGAACGAACATAAAGGATATCAATCAAGTTTAGGGAAGTAAACGTTGCAAGTCCCTTCGAAGTGTAAAGCATTCTGGTTAAAGAAAATGAAAGCAAAAGTTCTTTTAAAAGCAGGACTTAAAACTTTAAAAATGGGACAGGATGAGTTCCCATGACAATTTTAAGTCCTTATGCATATTATGTGCTAAATTTTAACAGTCATGTTCTAGCAACCAGATTATCATACGCATTAAAACATATCAATTTCATTGCAAAATCACAGTCAAACACATTAAAAATATAGCTGCAACCATGCAACTGGATGAGAGTAATTCATATGCTACCAATTTGTCGTCCAAGAAAAAAAATGCAAAGGAGCCAATAACAAGAGGCAGAAAGCCTTTCTAATCCTCCACTACTGTAAAAAAAATATAAGCACCGCGTTTATAGAAGGATACTTTATTTGTTCATTGTTATGGAGTAAACCACAAAACACAAATTCACCAAGTAACACATTTAGCATAAGAGTAAACTACATATCCAAGTTGAATGTGTACAGAGATTTAAGACCTGCTAGATCCTGCAAGACCGTTATGTGTGAGCATTCCATATGATTGGCCTGCAACTCCATGTGCTTCTTACAAATTATCATCACTATCAGAGAAGTCCATAGTATCTCAACTCCTCAGTGCTGCGACCATTGAATACTCTTAATGTCAATGCCATCCTTATACATCTCATAAAGAGGGCTCAGTTCTCTCAATTTCTCCACCTGCCTCACAGTGAGCTCGACGGCCCTATCAATTTCCTCCTCAGTTGTGAACCTCCCGATCCCATACCTTATCGAGGTATGTGCCATATCTTCATCCACTCCCAACGCCCTTAACACATAGGATGGCTCCAAACTCGCACTCGTGCAGGCACTACCACTCGACACAGCTACCTCCTTCAGCCCCATCAACAAGCTCTCCCCTTCAACAAAGGCAAAAGACAAGTTCAGATTCCCCGGATAGCGGCTCTCCTCACTCCCATTAACCACAACACCCTCTAATTTGCCTCTAATTGCATTCAACATCCGCTCCTGCAGCGCCCTAATCCTCTTATCATCATATTCCATTTCCTTCATGGCCAGCTCGCAAGCAGCACCGAACCCAACAACCAAAGGCGTCGGGACTGTGCCACTCCTTATACCCCTCTCTTGTCCACCCCCATTCATCTGGGGCTCCACACGGATTCTAGGGCGCCTCCTCATATATAAAGCCCCAATCCCCTTTGGCCCGTAAATCTTATGCCCACTCAACGACATCAAACTTATATTCATCTTATCCACATCAATTGGAATCTTCCCCAAAGCCTGCGCCGCATCAGTATGCAAAGGCACATTGAATTCCTTGCATAATTTCCCAATTTCCTCCATAGGTTGAATCACACCAATCTCGTTATTCACCATCATCACCGAGACTAGCCCGGTGTCGGGGCGGATTTCAGCCCGGAGCTTCTCCAAGTCAACGAGCCCGTCGCTCTTGACCGGAAGATAAGTAATTTCAAAACCCTCCTGCTGCAAGTGGCGGCACGAATCCAACACGCACTTGTGCTCCGTCTGCGTGGTGATGACGTGGCGCTTCTTCTCCTTGTAGAAGTGCATAACCCCCTTGACCGAGATGTTGTTGGATTCGGTGGCGCCGGAGGTGAAAATGATCTCCTTCGGGGAAGCGTTGATCAGCGCCGCCACCTGCGCCCGCGCCGACTCGACGGCTTTCTCAGATTCCCAGCCGTAGAGGTGGGTGCGGGAGTGAGGGTTCCCGTAGCGGGAGAGCAGATAGGGGAGCATGGCGTCGAGAACCCGAGGATCGACCGGTGAAGTCGCCTGCATATCGAGGTAGAGGGGGCGGCCAGATATCTTCACTCCTTTCATCGTGACTCCGCTGGAATCCTCCTCCAGAGGCTCCACCGCGGCGGCAGCGGTTGAGAAAGGTTTGGGGAGGCGGCGGAAGATTGCCTGCTGGATCAAATTGCGGCGGACGGCGGTGGAGAGAAACTTGGAGAACATCGTGGCTGTTGCCCTAGCTTATCGGATGCAGTTTGATTTGGGGGAAACCTTCAGCTGCTCTGTGGTTAAACCTAAACTCTTAGAAATCACAGATTCTACTAATTCAGAATTATTTTATTTAGAAAAATACTACTGCATATAACGGACTAAAGTCACCGACACCAACTCGTGGGAATATCACCTGCGCTCAGAAAGTTGCCACGTTGTACTTTATTTGATCCTTTGCTAATGGGCCCGGATTTCTGTTTATCCAATCTACAATAATAATGGGCCTGACTTCATTGAAACATATTTTTGGACTGTCCATGTTGGGTTGAACTGGACTAGACTGGATAAATTAAGAATTCGTATCACAAACTGTATGTGATAAATAATGGTTCAATTAAGCAATTAACTACTATTTGACCAAACCTTATACTTCTAGTATTCATGGCAATTTACTCTATTTTAAATCTTTCCGTTCGCCAAAATAAAAAAAAAATAAATGAGGGTTACTAATTTACTATATATGCTCAGTGCACTAACTTTGCTTCAATTTCAAAATTTAAAACCAATTTAGCAATATATTGAAGGAGTATTTGTTTTGTGATCTATGCATGCAAATCGTACTAGTTATCGGTCAACCTGATAACGATCCAACTCAATAAGACTTAATACGAACTCAACCTGTTAAGGAAATTGTCAACCTGAACAAGAACCCAACCTACTACCTTGAAACCCGAACACGACTTGCACTCAACACGAGGTTCGTGATATAAATGGGTTAACACGATAACGGACGAACCTGAAACTACACGATCAAACCTAATATTACACGATTAAAGCTAATTTTTAAACCCGGTTTACATGATCTAACCTTACAGTATATTGGCGTGTGTTATATTGTCAACTCACCCCTAAATTTGCTAACTACAACTAAATAATAGACATTGGATCATGAAATCAATGTACAAAATCATTCATCCATTAGTATTAATACAATGCACATAAAATATCAATTAGAGGTATTAATGTCAATTGACCAAATGTTAGTTATAACCAACCTTCAAAAACTATCCAAAAATATTAAATAATTATAACTATCTCAATTTAAATTATTTTTTTACACAACTTATATCAAATTAAAGATAATTTTATAAGGATTCTAACGAGATCTCACTTGCATATGTTCCGATTTCAAAATTTTAAAAAAAATTCTTTAATTTCGTATTTTGCAAAAGCAGCTTAATGTCAATGTAGCTATTATAATATGTCAATATAATACATATACAGTGTCAATGTTAAATTGTGTTGGCATATTTAATGAATCATATTGATGTTTAATACACTATATTGATATTTTGATCTAAAACCCTAATTTTGATAGTTTTCTTATCTTTTTAAATTTAAATAATAATAAAACAAAATTACACATGGCGATTTGTAGACCACTAGATCTCTACAAATCTTATGGTTCTAAATTAGTTGTAGTTAGCAATTAAAGGCTGAGTTAGCAATTTATAACTCCTCACTACTATGAATTAAAATAAAGCATGATTTTATTAAATATAATTAAAATAATAATATTATTTTGTAATGAGTTATCTGTATCCACCCCGAACTCATTCCAAAATTATTGGGTTCTTAACGGATCAACCTGATAAATACACGAATCCAATAAGACTTGACTCAAACTTATTAATTTTGTGCAAGTTCATGTCCTACCAAAAAATTATCAGCCTTAAATCTATGAAGCAAGAAATACAAAGGATAAGAAACTCATCACCTGAGCTTATGTTATGTACATTTTAAGTTATTTTTAGCTATATAACAACAAAATAGATGTACTCCTATTATTTTAAAAAAAATTAACTAATCATATGAGTATGACAACGTTCTCGTGTAGATTTGACACCATACCATTTTTTCGTATATATTTGTCCCCATTTATTTCTTTCAACTCTTTACAAAAAAAGATGTACGTCAAAATATCTAAATTCTGAAAAGTCTAATTCGAATTAAAACAAAATTATTTAAATTTCCTTTCAAAATTTTCATATTTTTGGATGGATCGAATATGATTATTTGAAAAAAATCGGATGTTCAGATTGGATATTTTAAAATCCGAACTATATATATTTGTGTTTCTAATTAAAATATATTATTATTATAATTATAAACATAACAAGTCGAAAATATGTGTTCAATAATTGTAATAGTATTTGGTAGTACTCCGATTTTCAAATTGTTATTGAATTTCAAATTTATACATTACTGGTATCCGATTTCAAATTTTAATTGTACAATTTTGGTGAGTTTTATAGTTCAGATTTTGTATACTTAGACAATTTAAAGCGGATTGAATTGTAAAATTTCAAAATTTCTGATCAAGTCGAACTGAGCAATAATCCGAAATGCTCACCCGTAATTAGTCTGTAACCTAGAATACATTTACAGTAAATGTGCATTAAAAAAAATTCCATTAAAGATGCATAAATTCTTGATTGCAAAGTGTCGGTTGAGAACATGGGATTTATCAATAGGCAGGCAGGCAGACTCTCTCACACATATATGGCTGACTTGATTTGAGATCTGTTTCACGCATTCTGGCAACAAATCAGCATCCTCATTCTGACCTTACTCGCCACCCACCGATTGCTCCTCTCTTCCTTTCCACACTATCTAAGTAACCTATCAATTACTCATCACATTACCTTTTCTTTCTGCTCTTTCATAAACACCCCCACCTTTTGCATCCTCAACACAGGGATCTTCAGGTTTCGCTATTTCTTCTCTCTCTCTCTCTCTCTCTCTCTCTCTTCCTTTACCACTTGTCAATATTCCATTGTGATTTCGTATTTTTTGGATCTGTTTATGGAAAATTATACTCCTAATTGCATTGTCTTATGATCTGTTTATTCCATTGCTCTTTTTGATCGCTCGTAAAAGTTACTCTTTCATCTGTGTTTGTTTAATTTTGCTCAGATTTCTTTTGTAGGGTTTCCAATTGAGTTGGATTTTCAGTTATTTTTTTCCGCAACTATTGATGTCTCTATCACTAGGGGATTTCACATGTTTCTGATCTGTATGAATGTTTGTCTAATTTAAGTTGCTATATTTGTTACTGCCTCTTCTTTGGAATCATCATATGATCTATTTGGATCTAATGAAACAGTGATCTAATGAGGAAATAACTGAGCAAAACAGATGCAAGATATGGCTTTATTAAATATGTAATGGTGTTTTAGTATTATGCTGTGTTTATTTGGGACAATTCTTCTATCAACTGATCATTTTGATACAGGAATTGCAGTTTTATTTTTGATAATATGTTTCTAACTTTGTATTGACTGTGTATTGTTTGCAATTTTTGTTGATCTTGAGTTGTATATTTGTAATCCAATTCTTAATTTGTATTTCTTTCGGCTTTTGCAGTCTTAGCTCATCACGAATTGGAGCTTTTTTCTGTGTGTGGTTCGAGTTCAGTGGGGATCATGTTCAAGCAATCGCCTCGTAGAAACCAGAGGAATAAAGGGATCAAAGTGAAGCATGTATTGCAGATAAGTCTGCTTCTTGGAGTTGGGATCTGGTTGCTTTACCAGGTGCAGCAATCTCGCACTAAGAAGCTGTCTCTAGAAACCACGGATGTTTCAGGAAAGATACAGGATGTGGCCGATAATATTAAGCTAGGGCGGAAGGATCTCCAACCGAAGATAGATGGTGAAGACGAGAGGCCAAAAGAGGATCAGTCGGAGGAACAAGAGCAGTTTGATGATGAAAATAAGCCAGATGACAGTTGGCAGGAGAAGGAGAAGCCAGCAGGAGAGAGTGAGAGTGAAGTTGATGGAAATGACGGAGCAGGGGATAGTAGGAGTGATGGTGAAGAGAAGGAAGTGAAGGGAGGTGAAGAGAATGAGAATGGCGAAGGTGATGTCAAAGAAAATGGGGACAGCGCTGAAAATGGAAGTGTGAGTAATGAGGAGAAAGACAATGGTGGTAATGAAGGGGATATAAAAGAGTTTACGAGTGAAAAGAAATTGGAGGAGAATGAAAGCTCAACTGAAGGAATTACGGAGAATGTGAGTCTGGACAAGAGTGAAGATACGACACAACAGAACAACAGCGAGGAGGAGAACAAAACTGAAGAAACTGCAGGACAGAATGAGAGTGAGGAGAACAAAAATGAAGATACTGCGGGGCAGAATGAGAGCACAGAGAATAAGGGGGAAGAAACAACAGGACAGAATGAGAGCAGTGAGAATAAGGGTGAGGAAACAACGGGACAGAATGAGAGCAGTGAGAATAAGGGTGAGGAAACAACGGGGCAGAACGAGAGTGGTGAGAATAAGAGTGAGGAAACGACAGGGAAGAATGAGAGCACCGATAATAAGAGTGAGGAAACCATGGGACAGAATGAGAGCACCGAGAAAAAGAGCGAAGAAACCGAGGGACAGAATGAGAACACCAATAAGAGTGAGGAAACGACGGGGCAGAACGAGAGTGGTGAGAATAAGAGTGAGGAAACGACAGGGAAGAATGAGAGCACCGATAATAAGAGTGTGGAAACCACGGGACAGAATGAGAGCACCGAAAAAAAGAGCGAAGAAACCGGGGGACAGAATGAGAACACCAATAAGAGTGAGGAAACGACGGGGCAGAATGAGAGCAGTGAGAATAAGAGTGAGGAAACAACGGGACAGAATGAGAGCAGTGAGAATAAGAGTGAGGAAACCACGGGACAGAATGAGAGCACCGAGAAAAAGAGCGAAGAAACGACAGGGCAGAATGAGAGCACCGAGAACAAGACTGAGGAAACTACAGGCCAGAATGAGAGCACTGAGAAAAAGAGTGAAGAAGCCGAGGGACAGAATGAGAACACCAATAAGAGTGAGGAAACAACGGGGCAGAATGAGAGCAGTGAGAACAAGACTGAGGAAACGACAGGACAGAATGAGAGCACCGAGAATAAGACTGAGGAATCAACCGGGCAGAATGAGAGCACCGAGAACAAGACTGAGGAAACGACAGGGCAGAATGAGAGCACCGAGAGCAAGACTGAGGAAACAACAGGGAAGAATGAGAGCACCGAGAACAAGACGAAGGAAACTACAGGCCAGAATGAGAGCACCGAAAACAAGACTGAGGAAACGTCAGGCCAGAATGAGAGCACCCAGAACAAGGCTGAGGAAACGACGGGGCAGAATGAGAGCACAGAGAAGAAAGCTGAGGAAACAAGCGGTGATAATGAGAAGAAAGAGACAACCAGTGAAGGGCAGAATGAGAACAAAAGTGAAGAGGGTGAGGGTGTGGGTTCAAATGAGACTCCTAACACCACTGAAAGCAATTCTGGAGAGAGTGGTAGTAGCACTTCGTACAACGACAGCAATGGCAGCGATGCTGCTGGAGAAAGCAAATCATCTACACTTCCTCAAGAAGACAAAGAGGCTAATACGAACATTCCACAAGGTGGAGAATCCTACAACCATGAGGCCACTGCCATGTGATGTTAGTTTGTACTTGACAAGTCTTCTTCTTTGTTGGTTTAGATTCTTTATCCTCTTTACTTTGTTATATATATTGCAAAAGCAATGCTTGTACTATTTGTATCATTACATACTGATGAGACTTATCAAGCAGCATGCTGTATCCAAGTTTTTTGCTCATTCATGTTCTTAATGTTTCGTGAATATAACATTGACAGTGTCTCCATTCTTATGCTACTTTTTTTAAGTTACAACTCACACATACCCGATGTGATTTGAACTCCTCAGTCTATTGGAAGGGTTTGAGTATTTAGTCTACAACAGTGATCTTCTGCCTATAACCACCAGTAACTTTGTTTTCATTTCCATATATGCTCAAACAATCTTCCTAAGCTACGCCATTTGATTAAAAATAGATCAAAATGTAGGAGTATGTTTTTTCTTACTGCATGTAATTTATTAAAACGGTAATTACATCTGAATACACGACTTTTGTCAAATTCATATTTTGCACATGTTATGTACTTAACCGAATTGCCGTACATATCCAACCACATTGTGTTGTGCATCAATGTTTTAACGACAATAGCCATCCCCCTGTATTAATATGCGCGTATGGTAAAATAGTTTCTTTTAGAGCACACGAATATAAATTGGCACAATTGCAAGAGCTTATAAGTTTTACTAGAGATGTGTTCAAATGATAAAACGCTTAAGAAAGAATACTGTATAGGCTGCTTCATGGATTCAACAAATTTTCTTTCTTTAGCAAACACAAGACAAGTGAAATTGTAATCTGATACAGCTGCACAGATGCAGGAAGAAACCCAATTCAATTATTCTTCAATTTCAGTTTCATTAAGAGAAAATAACAGGTTATAAAGGAGAAACCATCAAAACCGCATTCCAAACCTCCTGGTTCGAGAAATTATCAGCTGTAAACACAACATACTGTGTGGAATTCCAACAGTACAAGTTGCAATGTGCAGAACAGCAGAAGAAACTAAAACACCGTTTATTCCGACAGCCTTCTCATTGAATAGTCCAACAAATCAATGGTGCTTTACCTCAAATAGACCATCTGGACCTGCATTGCCACATATCCAAGTCAACAAAATTTGATCACTTTTTCAATCTAGAACTAAAATAAAACCACAAGCAGGATTTTAAGGTTGATGAATGTTCATATTTGCATTACTCTCATAAGGAAATATACATTAGATAATTTATTTATGCACCTATAACAATCATCTGTGAAGTTATATAATGTACTATGCCACCAAAAGTCCAAAACCAATAATGCTGTAAAGTTAAATAATGTATCTATGTGTATAGTTTGTAGGATGTCCTCAAGAAAGTCCACACAGAACACCATCTATTCAGTGCAGTTTACCTCATTACATAGAATAAGCATCTCGATATTTTCAAATAAAAAGATTTTAAGTGTCCAACAGCAACAAATAGCTGAATTCCGATAACTAGGAGTTGGAAAAGTTACAAGCAACAACCAGTTATCTCGACTACTTTCTTTTTTTACCTTGAATCTCTACTACATTCAATGTTATCAATCTCGCATGGCGGCTTATGGCGGTTCGCCTAAAAACCGCCACAGGGATATGGCGTATTAGTATGGCGGATATGGCGGTCAATAATAAAATAAATAAAATAATACTTATATATAATTCAGAAATTAGAAAATAATTAAAATATAACATTTAAAACACTTTAAACAATTAATAAAGTATAAAATACAACTCTAACCTCCATGTTTCTTGCATAATGCCCCATTCCTAAATACAGTACACATGCAATGTTGTCAAAAGTCGGATATGGCGGTGCTATGGCAGCGACATGGTGCTATGGCGTTTCCACCACTGAACGCCATGCCATAGCGCCTTGGCGCCGCCATATCCGCTATTTGATAACATTGACTACATTCTATGAGAACAAATTCAGAAAATTACATTAGTCATATTAACAAAGATTATCACTTTTGCCATGGATGGAGTATTTGGCAAAAGATTTGAGCCTCTAATACAAGTAAAATTATTTCAGAAATGTAAAACATGGTCATTTCCGAGCATTCTCCCATATATTGACCCTCAGCAACACATGGTCGTTAAAAAATGACTAAGCAAACTAACGACCAACACACTCCGGTGTTTATCATGTTAAAAAGATTCCAATATCTTTTAATCAAAATTGAAGATTAGTCTAAAAAATGTTCCCGATAAGTATTACCAGAAAGATAAACATTTCATATAGGAAATCATTTAAATATCCATACACAAAAAACAGTAAACACACACCAAAACCAAACAAGATAGACAACATTGACAAAACAGATACTATGAAAATAAATCATAAGAATATGCAAGCACTCACCCCAAGGAAACTCCTTGTTGCGGATATGCAAATACGGATATGCCTGCAACAAAAAAAGTTACAGTATATCAGATCAAGATATACATTGACAACTCTCCAAGGTCTACAATTTTAGGATTTTAAATATATAGTAAAATAAATAAATAGAATATCAAATGCATTTGAGACACATCTAAACCAAATTCTTACAGGAGGTTCGTCATGGTGGGCATGGCCCTTGGAGAGGATAAAGATAGCGAGACCAGAGCATGCCACTATTCCCAAATATGTTATCTTCTCCCACTTCGAAGCCTCAGCTGCATTCAACACCACAAAACAAATAACAGAACGCAATCAGATCAAATCAATCGAGTCCACCGCTTTCAATTAAAAAAAGCAGTCGAATCATACACCATCAAAACCTAATAGAGAAATTAAAACCCTAGATTCCATAGACACAAAAAGGAAACGCACGTTCAAATCGCAACCCGAAAAACACATACCAGCTTCATCGTGATGCGATGAAGCGGAGAAAGAGCGCCTGGACGCGGGTGAGACGCGAGGGGTGGATGCGCCACCGCGTAGGGCTGAGCGGAGGCCAGATCTCATAATCGCCGAAGCCATTTTTGTGTTTTTTTATCCTTGTGTTTGTTCGATTTAATGCTTCAGTTGAATACTTGAATCAGTATATATTGTGAGAAAAAACGTGCTTCCATAACAAATGAAAGTCGCTGGAAAATCCTTAAAAAGCGTAAACATAGTCACATTGAAAACAATATTTACTTGATTTCCACAAAATTTCAATCATTTACAAAAGCCCCCACACATTTTCAGAAAATGGCAACGATACCACCCTCGTCAATTTCCATTTTTTTCCCAAGAGTTAAAATAGACTAGTTCAAGTTGTTTGTTTTGGAAAGGCCGTAAGAGCGTCCACTATAATGTGGACGCGGCTATAGCCGCGAGCGGGGTGGAAGCGGGGCGGCTTATAGTGGGAAGGGTGTCCGCCGCGGGGGTGGACGCGGCGGGTGGGGGAGGGGCGGAGGACGCGGAATCGCCGGGTGCGGGGCGAGGACGCGGCGGGGGGGCTATAGCCACGCCTATAGGCGCGGCGCCTATAGTGGCACGAAGATAAAGCCGCGGTGGTTGCATGCGAATTAAATTATTTTTTTTACACTTCAATTCACCTATAAATACACCCCACTCCATTCATTATTTTCACACCATTCAAACACAACATCTATACAAATTTCTCTCACTACAATTTGGGGTCGGAAATGAACAATTTGTGGAGAGACAACTGGAATGCTCTGATTCAACAGGTGCAACACCAGGCCGCCCAGGAGGTAGCGGCCCGTTTGGCGGAGGAGGCGGAGGATCCGATCCCTCGCACCATTACTCATCGGCGGACAATCCCACGAGATCACGTCGGTGCTCACCAACGTTTAATGGATGATTACTTCGAGGATAACCCCCGTTATCCACCCGAGATATTCCGCCGGAGATTCAGGATGTCGCAGCGGCTGTTCAACTATATAGCGACGAATTTGGCGGAGCGTTACCGGTGCTTCACCCTCCGGCGTGATGCGGCTGGCCGGATCAGGCTGTCCACACAACAGAAGTGCACCGCTGCAATCCGACAGCTTGCCTACGCTGGACCAGCGGACATGTTCGATGAATACCTACAGATGGGTGAAACGACTAGCCTCACGGTGCTTAGGCAGTTCTGTAAGGGGATCCGGAAAATTTTCGGTGGGGAGTTTCTACGGAAGCCCAACCCGGATGAGTGTCAGCGCCTACTTGATATGCACGGGTCGGTGCAACGGCTTCCCAGGAATGTTAGGAAGCATCGATTGCATGCATTGGGAGTGGAGGAACTGCCCCGTGGCATGGAAAGGCCAGTTCACTACTGGATTCAAAAGCAAACATCCAACGATGATACTGGAAGCCGTTGCGGACTACCGTCTGAAGATCTGGCATGCGTATTTCGGCGTGGCAGGTTCGAACAACGACATCAATGTTCTTCAGTCGTCGCCTCTCTTCAACGAGGAGTGCCGGGGGGAGGGGCCAGAAATCAGCTTCGTAGCCAACGGTACGCAGTACAGTAGGGGATACTATTTGGCAGATGGAATATATCCGCGGTGGCCCATATTCGTGAAGACTGTCCGCCAACCGGTAGGACCGAAGAAACAATATTTTGCGCGCAAACAAGAGAGTGCTAGGAGGACGTTGAGCGGGCTTTTGGTGTCCTCCAATCGCAGTGGGCTTTTATACGGTGTCCGGCACGAGTTTGGCACGAAGATGATGTCGCGAATATTATGTTAGCCTGTATCATATTGCATAATATGATAATAGAAGATGAAGGATTTGCGGCAGAGCGATGGGCGCCGGAAGAGGGTGCAAGTACAAGTCACGGTGTCGCGTCCGCGCCGATCCAGATGAGCGTACCACGGAGCAATGAATATTTGATCCAACGCTTCGCTGATATGCGCAGGACCACATCACATAACACACTGCAGGCCGATTTGATTGAAGAAGTGTGGGCACGTAGGGGAGGTAGTGGCGTTGTGTAAACTTGGTAGTGATTTGTACTAGATTCAATGTAGTGTGTGATTTTAATTTTAATTTAGTGTATAATTCTAATTTTAATTTTAATTTGTATTTTATTTTTATTTTTAATTCGTATAGTCGGCTTCTTCTAATCCACTAAGAAGAGCCCGATAAATTTGTTCATAATTACTTGAAATATTATAAAATGAAAGTTGATTATAAAATTTGAGGGCTATTGGATGTGTCCACCATAGTGGCGGACACAAAATTTTGGGGCTATGGACAATAAAATTGGGGCTATGGACAAAAACTGGGGCGGGGCTATTGGGCGTGTCCGCCTTATAGTGGACACCCTAAATTAATCTTGATGAGATTGGGGTCGCTAAGGCCCACATTGATTTTGGCTTTTTAGGGACTAAGAAATAACTCTAAATTTGAGGCAATTTTTAATTTATCTGAATTAATGTTCATGATTTTCTCTATTGAATGTCCAAAATTATGTCATTACATTTTAGAGGATGGAGGAATTGGAATGAGCGTTAGACCATCCACAATGCCGCCCAGCCGACCGCCCAGCCGAGCGTCGGCGCTGGGCGGTTCGCTGGGCGGTGTATTGCAGTCACCCAGCGGGCGAATGGAGAGAGAAACCGTGCAGCGCTGGGCGGTCGCGTAGCGCTGGGCGGTGCGCTGGGTGATCCGCTCGGCGCTATTGCAGCGCCCGGATCGCCCAGCGCACCGCCTAGCGTGAAATTTAAATTTTTTTTTTCCGAAACACTATATATACGCGCTTTGCTCGTCATTTTCATTCGCACCACTTGTTTTAACGAGTACTCTCTCTATCTTAATTTCTGTACAAGAGCAACAACGCGAAATGAGTAACGCTGGTGGTGGTAGTGGTGGTAGCGGAGGGGATGCTGAGGAGTACGAACGTCGAATGGCCGAAGCGTTGGACGCCTATACGACCAACGCGATAAACCAATGGATGGAAAGGGCCTTGCAACCGGCGATACCTCGACCTCCCCCAGTGGTCCACCGCCGCAGTGTGATTGATCGGGATCACGTAGCTGCACATCAGCGCCTATACGAAGACTACTTCGCACAGGAGCCTCGGTTCAACGCCAACCTTTTCAGGCGTCGTTTTAGGATGAGCAGGGACCTGTTTATGCGTATTGTCAACGCATTGGAGTCTCGATATCTGTATTTCCGCTTCAGGCACGATGCGGCTGGCAGACCCGGCCACACACCTATTCAAAAGTGCACTGCGGCAATCCGGCAGTTGGCCTACGGAGGCGCGGCAGACATGTGGGACGAGTATCTCCACATCGGTGAGACGACTGCCCTGCAATGTCTGAAGAATTTCTGTCTGGGAGTGATAGAAGTATTCGGTGATCAGTATCTCCGAACGCCTACCCCCGAAGACTGCCAAGATCTGTTGCGGATGCACGGGAGTCAGCATGGGTTCCCGGGTATGTTAGGCAGCATAGATTGTATGCATTGGGAGTGGAAGAACTGTCCCGCAGCCTGGAAGGGGTTCTACACGTTGGCTACAAGGGAAAGAATCCCACGATGATCCTGGAGGCCGTAGCTGATTACCGGCTTTGGATTTGGCACGCGTATTTTGGGATAGCTGGTTCGAACAACGACCTCAACGTCCTCAACTCGTCGCCACTGTTCAACGAGCAGTGCCAGGGCGTCGGTCCGGCCATCAGTTTTGTCGCCAACGACAACCAACATGATATGGGCTACTACTTGGCGGATGAGATATACCCTAGGTGGCCCGTCTTTGTGAAGACGATCAGATGCCCAGGAGATGAGAAGAAGGCCTACTTTGCGGCACGGCAGGAGTCAGCGCGCAAGGACGTGGAGCGCGCATTTGGTGTGCTCCAGTCTCGATGGGCGGCAATTAAGGGTCCAACGCGTTTGTGGAATGTCCAATGCATTGCTGATATAATGTACGCCTGTATTATCATGCACAACATGATTGTCGAAGATGAAGGTGGCGAACTGACCAATTGGGTCAAAGACGATAATGAAGCCGGTCCAAGCCACGGCGTGGCCGCCCCTAACGTACGGAGTGGGGTACCTCACGATGAAGCCGACCTCCTACAAGCACATGCCGACATGCGCCAAACGACGGCTCATATTCCACTCCAAAAGGATTTAATTGAAGAGTTATGGGCGCGGAGGATTGATCGCCGTTAGTTTTTTTAATTATGTAATTTTTTTTAATTAATGTACTTTTTAAATTTTATTAATATTAGTGAATTTTCTTGTTTTTGTGTCGTAAATTTAATTCCGTATATTGTGTGATTGTTAATTATTTCATTTTGTATATATTTGTTAATAGTGATGTGGATAGTATGTGGCTAGGCTATGGCTGGGCTATTGCTGGGCTATTTGCTTGTTTTGATGATGTGGCAGGAGGATTTTTAGTGCTGATGATGTGGCAGTGGCTAGGCTATGGCTGGGCTATTGCTGGGCTATTCCTATTGTGGATGGCCTTAGGAGGGGTATAGAAGGAAATTTGATCCCCTTACTGGATCCGGATTTCAAGACAATTTTAAAACCAATAAATTGGAAAGAATTAATTTGGACATATTTTCAGCATCAATAGTGCGGACCCATATATGTACCTAAGGCCGTACAGAATTAAAGAAAGAAACTTGAACAACACAATTTGCAAAGAATTTATGCCATTTCTCTCAAGAACTTAACGAAGCATCCACAGTGGTTGCCACATCAGCATGTCCTATCTTTCTGCAATGGTGGAGCCCTAGAGGATGCCCTATCAATTATCCATTTTTCATTTCAATTTTAATAATATTTTTTATGTTTACACATTATAAATAGTAAAATTAGACTCTAAATTAAAGAACTAGCAGAAAACATACATTATTTAATTTTAAAACAAATTACAACGAAAAAACTTAAAAAGAGGTACAATTTCAACGACCACTACGTCTCCAAACTTCTTCAGCAGAAAACATACATTATTTAATTTTAAAACAAATTACAACGAAAAAACTTAAAAAGAGGTACAATTTCAACGACCATTACGTCTCCAAACTTCTTCAACCATGTCGTTCATGAGTTGAAGATGAGCTTGTTGGTTGCGCATGGACTCCTGAGCTTGTAATCTCTCACTGACTCCATAGGGTAAACCTCGAACGACCGGCGGGGTTGCATGACCTGCGATCGATTCAACTTCATCGTCGGTCCAATCGTCAGCTCTTGCACCTTCATCGTGAATAATCATGTTGTGCAAGATGATCCACGCGTACATGACATTGGCGATATGATGTCTGTAACAGGACCGAGTCGGGCCTTTCACTACTGCCCAACGTGCTTGAAGCACACCGAATCAGCGCCCCACGTCCTTCCGTGCAGACTCTTGTCGTTGTGCAAAAAGGCCTCTCCTCCCATCCGTTGGGCAGGAGATCGTCTTCAAGAAAACTGGCCATCTCGGGTATATGTCATCGGCTAAGTAGTACCCTATAAGATGTTGTCGTCCGTTGGAAGTGAACTTGATAACCGGACCATTGCCATTGCATTGCTCGGTGAAGAGACTCGATGTGTTCAGCACGTTGATGTCGTTGTTTGACCCAGCCACGCCAAAGTGAGCATGCCAAATCCAAAGACAGTGATCAACAATGGCTTCAAGGATCATCGTCAGGTGGGTACCCTTATACCCACCGGTGAATTGGTCTCTCCACGCTGCCGGACAATTCTTCCACTCCTAGTGCATGCAATCAATGCTCCCTAACATTCCAGGAAAGCCGTGCACCCTATCGTGCATCCTCATCAGGAACTGGCAATCTTCGGCATTCGGCTTGCGCAAACATGTGGCACCGAAGGCATCAATCACGCCCTCACAAAATTTGACCACACTCCCGACCAGTTGTATCCCCGAAGTGAAGATACTCGTCGAACATGTCCGCTGTGGTGCCGTATGCCAATTGACGAAGCGCAACCGTGCCCTTCGTGAGCTGGGATAGACCGCTTCTGTGGGCCGCATCTTGTCGCTGCTGGAAGTACTCGTCGCGCGCCTCCAACGCATGAACTATTTGGAGAAAAACCATCGCTCCCCAACGGGGCTCATCGGCGAAGTAGTCCTCGAACAGACGTTGATGAGCTAGACGATGCTCTCGATGGACGGATGTCCGGTGGCGGATGGGCCTCGGGATCTGCTGTTCGGCCTGCTCTTGCTCTTGGATTGCACGAATACATGCGAGAATCTGGTTCCCGAAAGCAAACATTGCGTGTTCCATTGCCCAACTTATATCTTCTCTGGCCATACTAGAAAAGTGAGTGAAAGAGAGATATTGGAATGGAGAGATGTTGTTTGAGGGTTGAGAGATGTGTGAGAGTTGTGTGAAAAATGTGTGAAAATAAGGTATATTTATAGATAGAAAATAAAAAATAAATAAAAAAAGGGAAAACGCGTTGATTGGGCATCCGCGTCATCAGGCTCGATGTTGCAATGGATGCCTGATAGATTGGGCGGGAGATCGGGACGACCGATCTTTCGGTCGCGCGGCTCGGGCTCGGACGCTTGCAGTGGATGCCCGAGGATGCCCGAGCCTGATCTCGGGTGATCGGGCGTGAGATCGGGCATCCACTGTGGATGCTCTAAGGGTACCTAAAACTTTTGACATTTAACTATAGTTACTATTCTACTAATTCCCATGCGTTTGAATGATGATTTTAATCAAATTGGTTGGAACTGTAAAAGTTAAAGATAAAATTAAATAGTCCTTACCCTCTTCAACCCCCAAACCAAAAAAAAAGAGAGAATTTTTTCTAAAATTGTGGGGAAGTTTCTATTTTTTTTAGAGAATATAAGCTGTATAATTAAAGCTCTTAATTGGTAAATAAGGTTATCATTTATCAACTTGCAATCCAATTAACTCGGAAGAAAGAAAAAAAAAGAAGTCTTTCAGTCAATCCCAACTTCCATAGTTCTCAATGAAAAACTAAATACTACTCCTAATTAAAGCGTCTCATAAGTCATACTTATACATACTGATATTGTAAATAAATTGCTTAGTTCACGAGATGTGTTTTTGAGCAAATCTTGTGATATTGCAACGTCATGCATGTATAATTATTTACTTTTAGTAGTATTAAAAAATGTGGAAACGTTGTTATATCGAACAACGACCTACTGATTTTGGGGTACATGTTTCATTGCCAATAGTCCACGAATTGCTGCTAACTAAAAACAATAAAAAATTGAGGTAATAAAAATGAGAAATACTACTAAGTATGTATATAGTCAACAAATTAGTTAGGTATTACCAAGAAAACGGAAAAGAAAATCAAAACGTAAGGCTAATAGTCTCATGCTTTTTATCATCACAAATTTGTCTACGACGGAAATCAAAGCAATAGTCTCCATCATCCACACCGTTCCGATTTGGGAATCCGAGCAGGTCCACCACATCCTCCGTGCTCCACCCCGCACGCAGCATTCTCTCCGACATCGAGCCCACCCCCTCTCCGTCAACCGACGCATCACAGCCGTCGATCATCATCATCTCCCTCACATCCTCCTCCTTCCACCCTCCATCCCTCAGCCTCCAGCACACCTCCTCCAAACACCCTCCTAGCTCCCCGCTCCACCACCCTCCTCTCTTCTCCGCCATCTCCGTCCAAAACTCTATCCTCCTCCCCTCCGTTGCCGCCCATGCTGGCGCCGCAGAAAACACCCCCGCCCCCACCCTCCTCCTCGGTATCGCCTCCCCGCACATCCCAAACTCCATCTGTTTCCAATCAAAACTAAAATTATAAATATAACTCTCACATGAGAGCTTTTATAAGTTATTAATATTAAAAAATTATATTGTATGGAATATATTCTATCGCACCTTCTGGAAGAATCCGGCGATGTCGAAGCTCCAAACCCTGACGTCGCTGCCATGCACGTAAAAAACGGGATTTCCGGCGGCGCAGGGAGCGGACGGAATGTAGAAGTTGCGGTAAATCGGGACGAGGACGGGGGCTTTTTTCAGAAACGCCTTGGCTAATAAAGCGGCGCGATCGGGGTCGGGGGGTTTGAGGCCCCAGGAGTCGAGCCAGAAGTTGTTTCTAGAAACTTCCTTGCAGATGCCGAGGACGGGGAGGGTGGTGAGGATTTCGAGCTGCTGTTGGGAGGAGGAGCGCCAGTTGGGGAAGCCGGGGCCCACGGGGAGGCCCTCCTGGAGGATGGAGCGGAGGTCGGGCGGGAAGGAGAAACGGAAGGCGGATTCTACGGCGGCGAATTCGGCGTCGGAGAGGGCGGCGGCGATGGGGATGTTGGAGGAGTGGAGGTAGTGGACGACGTTTTTGGCGTAGGCGGCGTAGGAGAAGCAGACGCGGAGGGAGGGTTTTGGTTTTGGTTTTGGCTTTGGATTGGGGAGAGGCGTGGGATTTGCTTCCACCGCTACCGCCATTGGAATTGTGATGGAGGTGGTGGTGGTGGTGTGGTGGAGAGAGAATTCGATTTTGTTTCGCCTCGATATATATATATAGATTTGGTTTTTTTTGTGGCGTGTTTGGCGGAGAGCTCAGAATTCGGATTCTGAACTCAAACCAAGTATTCCTATCCGATTTTCACTTCAGTTTAGATTTTGAAGATTGGAAACCGATTTTGATTCGGTCTCCTCTCCTGGCCGTTGGATTTGTTTTTTCCTTTGATTAATATAATCTCATCATTTTATTGTTTTTTAGCCTTAAAATTGTTGAAATAATAGTACTCCAATAATTCAATTTATATTTTATACAGCCACACAATGGAGTTATCCAAATTGAGTTTAATTTTTGAGATAACGAAAGACCCACAAACACGTACATTAAATAAATGGAGTCGCATTAATGAATCCCACACATTTTATGTGGAATTTAAAATTCGGAACCTCAAATTCGCGGTATATAGTTATTAATATCGTTAAAGGAAGGTTTCGCGGTATATAGTTATTAATCTCATTAATTTTTGAAGGCTAGACACCAGCATAGGTTTATCCTACACTTATACCAACTCAATGAGTATTACTACTGATGGAGTACGTACTAAGCAAATACTAAACAAGCCCAACAGCAGTAAAGCCCAAGAAAGAGTATCAGTTCGGCATGACTCAAGAGTTCAGTTCGGCACAACCACAGAGTTCGGCCCCAGCCTACAGCTCGGTAAAAGCCAACCAATCAAACTCTGCTCTCTGGTCGGCATCAAGCTCTACTCTCAGATCGGCAAAAGCTGCTCGGCAATAATTCAGCAGTCCGGTCTCAGTATTCGACCGAACTAGGAAATAGTGGACTCATGCAAGATTTCCACCTCCGCTACACCGACGATCTATTTAGTGGTGTCAAGCAGTCATTAACTCATGCAGGATAGTGGACCCATGCAAGGTCGCCACGACCTCCACGACATCCACTACCTAATAAATGCTGCATGCCACGATCTTGGTTCAATGTATAAATAGAACCTAGGTCAGATAGATAATCTCCTTCTGTTAACTTCTGTTAAGCTCTCTAGAGAGAAAATAGCAAATAGCAAGTCTGTATTGTTAGCTGTAGAAAACAGATCAAGCAATACAACTCTGCCCTCTTTTCTTCCCGTGGACGTAGATTTACCTCAGTAAATCGAACCACGTAAATCTCTGTGTGTTGATCTTCCTTTATTTTTACGAGCATTCATCACCATCAAAAATTCGCAGATTCATCACTGGCGCCGTCTGTGGGAAACAGAGAACCAAATTTGTGATAAAGCGAATTTTTGACCCTTTTTCCACCCCAAAAAAAAAAAAAATGCATACCAGATCACACACCACCCATAATACTATTCGTGATAACCGTGAGGAAGCTAGTCCAGCTCGCAGGTCTGAAAAACGGCCTCGGGAGACATCTACCTCCGGTTCTCACGAAGAAGGAACAAGCCACTCCAGGAGTCATCGCACCGAGTCTTCCCAGCAGCCCGATTTAAATGAAGCTGTCAAGCTGTTCTTGGCCGAGAAGCAGGAGGAGTTCTTAACCTTCCTGCAGAAGAGCCAACAGCCGGAGAAGACAACGGCGGATTCTCCCTCCTCATCCAGACATGAAAGTCACTACCGCAGTAGTGACGTGTCTTCCAGGAGAAAGAATCCTCAACCCCGACATGTTCCTGTTCCTCCTCGGTACCGGAACCACAGGAGAACTCCATCTCCTCCGTACCGAAGAGATGTCGGGTTCGCCATGTACGGAGCATTAAAGACTCCGTTCTCGGACGACATCACCCGAACTCCTTTGCCGCGGAACTACCGGACACCGTCAATGACTTATGACGGGCTAGAGGATCCTCATGACTTCTTGGGACGCTATCAATATAATATGGCGAACCAGGGTCTCAATGAGGTCCATATGTGCAAGCTGTTCCCCGAGCTGCTCATCGGGAACGCCAGAAGGTGGTTCGACAGCCTTCCTCAAGGCAGCATTAGATCCTACCGAGATCTAATGGATGCTTTCCACAGGAGGTTCTTTCAGAAAGCGGAAGCCCGGATCACTTCGGCTCAGCTGCTTTCTATACGTCAAGGTCGCGACGAAAAGATCAGCGATTTCTTGACGAGATTCCATAAGGAATGCCTACAGGTAGATAATCTCAATGATCTACTTGTCATTTCGGCATTCCAAAATGGAATCCTGCCCGGAGCTCTCTACAGAAAGCTCGTGGAGTGCGGTCCGCAAACAGCTCAAGAAATGTGGGACATTGCGGACCAGTTTTCCCGTGCGGATGAGGCAGACCGTCGAAAACGGTCTTTAGACAGCTCATCCCGAGGAGACGAAAAGAAGCCCGATCATAGCGATCAGAGGCTTCCTCGCCGAACTCCTTTTGAAAGAATTCAAAGGGCACCGGTACAAGGCAGATTGGGACCACGTCTCAATCCTGAGAAGCCGCCCGCTCAGTTCGTACCCTTAAACAAGTCAAGAGCGGAAATTTTCGAACTACATTCCGATATGTTCGAAAAACCAAGGCGGATGACGAAATCGGCCGCGCGGCGACCTCAGGATCAATATTGCTCCTTCCATCAAGCCCACGGACACGATACCGAGGAGTGCCGAGATTTGGCTGCAGGTATTGATGTTCTTGTGAAAACAGGAACGTTAAAAAAATATCAAAGCAAGCAGCCGAAAAAGAACAAAAGGCAGAGAGGTGCGAACTGCAATCCTCAGGATCCGAAAAGGCATGAGGATCCCGAAGACGACGACGAGCCGCAATACGATGGAGTAATCCTGACTATTGATGCTCTCCCTGCCGGGAAGACTAAGTCGTCCCTAAAAGCAGAACGCAGAGGTTCCAATCAAGAGGAGCCAACACATAAAAGGCTGAAGAAAGACGAAGTGATTACATTTTCAGATGCCGATCCCGTCCCAGCCATCTCTCCTCACCAAGACGCTATTGTCATTCAAGCCGGAGTGGCAAACAAACTGATCCACAGAGTATTTGTGGATACAAGAGCGTCAGTCAGCATTCTTTTTAAAGAATGTTTCGATAAAATGGAAGTGGATCCAGCTCGGCTCAGTCCGGCTCCACTTCCTCTGAAAAGTTTCGCCCAAGAGGACACCCGCCCTGAAGGTATTATCAGCCTTCCGATCACGGTGGGAAAGGCGCCTACAAGCTCCAATACGATGATCGAGTTCTTTGTGGTAAAAGCTCGGTCCCCGTACAACATCATCCTGGGGAGAGACTGGCTCAACACAGTTCGGGCCGTTTGCTCTACTTATCACCTCACCATCAAGATCCCCACTAAAGGTGGGATAGCGGTCATCCGAGGTGATCAAAAGAGAGCAAAAGAATGTCTGCAGATTGCGCTTAAAAGTGCCGAGCAATCAGTTCGGCACCATCAAGCATAGCAATCACAGCAACCGGAGTCAGAGGCAAGCGAGATGACCGAAGTCACTTCCGAGCCGAACTCAATGACCGTTCAGTTATACGAAGATGATCCATCCAGAACGGGCAAGGTCGGCTTCGCAGGAACGCCTCTACTCCGGGAAAAGACCATTCAGCTCCTCAAGGAGTACAAAGATGTCTTTGCATGGTCTCCGTTGGACATGACCGGAGTGCCCCCCGAGGTAATCACTCATCGGTTAAATATTGATCCTTCAATCCGGCCAGTAAAACAGAAGCAAAGACTCTTTGCGGCAGAAAGAAGCCAAGTCATCCATGACGAAGTCCGCCAATTACTAAAAGCGGATGTACTATTCGAGGTGAAATATCCTTCTTGGGTGCCAAATCCATGCAAATATCCCAAGGATGCCGCAGACCGATCTATACACTATGCAAAGCCCTTGGCCTTTCATGCAATGGGGCATAGACATAGTGGGACCACTTCCTCAAGCTCCTCGGCAAATGAAATTCCTAATCGTTGCCGTGGACTACTTTACGAAGTGGGTGGAAGCTGAACCATTAGCTACGATAACAAGCTCGAAGGCATTGGATTTCGTCTGGAAGAACATAGTGTGCCGATTTGGCATACCCCACATCCTCATCTCGGATAACGGGACTCAGTTCACCGACAAGACGTTCAAGAATTGGTGCCAAGAGCTGAATATTCAACAGCGGTTCACTTCGGTCTCTCATCCACAAGCAAACGGACAAACGGAGGTAACAAATCGTATCCTGGTGAAAGGGTTAAAAGCTCGGTTAGAACAAGCCAAAGGACAATGGGTAGAAAATCTCCCTCAAGTCCTATGGTCCTACCGAACTACACCCACAACCTCCAACGGTGAAACTCCGTACAGCCTTGTGTACGGCACTGAAGCCGTAATTCCGGTGGAGATCGGCGTACCCAGTCCCCGAACTCTAAATTTCTCCTCAGAAATGAATGACGACGGACTGAGAGCCGAGCTAGATCTTGCCGAAGAAAGAAGAGAATTGGCATGCATAAAAGCAGCCAAGTACAAGGAGCAAGTAGCCCGATATTACAACCAAAGGGTGAAAAAGCTGCAATTTCAAGTGGGAGATCTCGTCTTGAGAAACAACGAAGTAAGCCGAGCAGAAAAGCTGGGCAAGCTCGAACCCACATGGGAAGGTCCGTATCGGGTGTCAGAAGTCCTCGGCAAAGGGTCTTACAAATTGGCTCACATGTCAGGAGAACAGGTACCCCGAACATGGCACATTTCCAACCTCAAGAAGTTTCATTTGTAAGAGACAGTCCGGTCGGTCAGTCTTGAGTCCTGTCCGGTCAATGTGCTTTATTTGGTTTGCTTGATCTTTGTTTCTCTATGTGCTTTTTATTTGCCTCTATGCGTTTTGTCTATGTGTTTTGTCTGTCTCTGTGCGTGTCGTCTCTTACAAATGTTACTGAGGTATCTTGTTCTTCGAAGGCTGATCCCCTTCTTAGAACATATATAAGCACACGATTGTGAGTCAAAGCTTCTACAGAAGATACAAGACCACAATTCAGCTTAAACAAGCAGTTCGTCTGAAACGAGCTGCAACAAGCCAACGATTGTGAGTCAAAGCTTCTACAGAAGATACCAGACCACAATTCAGCTTAAACAAGCAGTTCGTCTGAAACGAGCTGCAATAAGCCAACGATTGTGAAGTCCAAGCTTCTAAAGAGGATACAAGACCACAATTCAGCTTAAGAATCAAGCACTTCGTCTGAAACGAACTGCAACAAAAGTCTGATTCTCGCGATAAAACTTGCCTGAATTAGGACTAGGGAAAGTCCGATCCACGCGATAAAACTCGCCGAATTAGGACAAGGGAAAGTCCGATCCCCAAATTAGGACAACGGAAAGTTCGATCCGAGCGATAAAACTCGCCAAATTAGGACACAAACCAAGTCCGGTCAAAGAAGAGTTCACTTCATCAGACCGAGGACAAACATCAACTTACCCCGTACCTTTATCCAGAATGCCGAAGTGATTCACTTCACTTTTCGGGGGGGGTACTGATGGAGTACGTACTAAGCAAATACTAAACAAGCCCAACAGCAGTAAAGCCCAAGAAAGAGTATCAGTTCGGCATGACTCAAGAGTTCAGTTCGGCACAACCACAGAGTTCGGCCCCAGCCTACAGCTCGGTAAAAGCCAACCAATCAAACTCTGCTCTCTGGTCGGCATCAAGCTCTACTCTCAGATCGGCAAAAGCTGCTCGGCAATAATTCAGCAGTCCGGTCTCAGTATTCGACCGAACTAGGAAATAGTGGACTCATGCAAGATTTCCACCTCCGCTACACCGACGATCTATTTAGTGGTGTCAAGCAGTCATTAACTCATGCAGGATAGTGGACCCATGCAAGGTCGCCACGACCTCCACGACATCCACTACCTAATAAATGCTGCATGCCACGATCTTGGTTCAATGTATAAATAGAACCTAGGTCAGATAGATAATCTCCTTCTGTTAACTTCTGTTAAGCTCTCTAGAGAGAAAATAGCAAATAGCAAGTCTGTATTGTTAGCTGTAGAAAACAGATCAAGCAATACAACTCTGCCCTCTTTTCTTCCCGTGGACGTAGATTTACCTCAGTAAATCGAACCACGTAAATCTCTGTGTGTTGATCTTCCTTTATTTTTACGAGCATTCTTCACCATCAAAAATTCGCAGATTCATCAACTACAAATGAACTAAATGTGAAATTTAATCAAACCCATGTGCAAAATTACATCGTTCTACCTATATTATAGTAAGAATATGGAGTATTCTACGTCTAACCAGTTAGATGCATTACATTTGAAAATGTCAAACTCGGAAAATAATATTTGCACGTAAATATTAAATTTCGATTACTTCTTTTCTAAAAGAAGGTGAATTATGTAATCTACTGTATTATATATCCACCAGTTGCATTGTGATTAAGGTTGTCGACAATGATCATTAAAATATGCTTAAGAATTATATTAATCCCAATTCAAAAACCTTATACTACTACTGTCTACTAACTCGTGTGATGTCCTTTTTAACAAGTGACAAATATGCTTTAAAAATGGAGGAATAATGGTTGGTCCCATGAAAAGGATTTCAGTTTCCGTTCAATGTTTATGTAAATTATTTGATACTATTTGAATGTAAGTTGCAGGAACGGTTGTTGCCGCCATGGTTATAATAATTGGCCAAAATTTATCCAGTATTTGTTGTTTGGCACGCCGGCCTCCATTGCTAGCACCGCCCCCACTCTTTTTAATGGAATTAATTTTACATTAATACTACATGTTACGACACCACTAATTTTCTTAGAGCATCCACGTCCGTGCTCTTGCCAACGAGCACGGATATAGGCCAGGACCCACTTTTACTCCTACTCTTAGGCAAGAGCACAATACTCACATCCGTGCTCTTCCGCAAGGACAAACTCAAGGGTCCCACCATTCTATTATTCAATTTAAATAAAAACATTTCCACAATATTAAAATGCATTAAAAATAACCGGAATAATATTATAAATTACAAAAAAATTAAAAATTACATAAATAAAATCCTAAAAATTAAAATTTGCATAATTAAAGTCTTAAAAATTACATAATTTAAATCCTAAAAATTTAAAATTACATAATTAAATTCATAAAATTAAAAAAACCCACTACTCGTCGCCGAATTTCGCCCAAATGTGTATGATTAGGTCTTCTTGTAGCTCAACGTGGGTTCAGGTATCGCGCATTGTGTGCCTAAATTCAATCCTCTCACCCACCGTCGTATGCACACCTCGGCATGGGGAGACCTCGCGGTTGAGCTTCCGGCTTCATCCTCGTCGTAAAAGCTAGCCGCCCTCGGTCCTTCGTCGGCTATAATCATGTTGTGCAAGATAATACACGTGTATATGATGTCGGCGATATTTTTCACGTACCACAGTCGAGACGGGGCCTTAACAATGTTGAATCAGGCTTGAAGGACCCCAAAAGCTCTTTCGACGTCTTTACGAGCAGACTCTTGACGCTGCGCAAAAAGAACCCGTCTCGGGTCTTGCGGGTTGCTGAGTGTCTTCACGAAAGTCGATCACCTTGGGTAGATACCATCGGCGAGATAGTAAGCCATATGGTATGTATTTCCGTTGACGGTGTAGTCGATCGCCGGTGCTACACCATTCAACACATCATTGAAGAGTGGCGAAGAATAGAGCACGTTCAAGTCGTTGTTGGATCCGGCAACACCGAAATATGCATGTCAAATCCACATGCGGTAGTCGGCGACCGCTTCAAGGATAAGTGTTGGGCCGCCGCCTTTGTGGCCGCTTAAGTGTTGCCCCCTCCAAGCAGTCGAGCAATTCTTCCACCACCAATGCATGCAGTCAATGCTGCCAAGCATACCGGGAAAACCATGGACTGTTTCGTGAAGACGAAGCAACCGTTGGCAATCATCGTTGGTGGGTGCCCGAAGGAATTCTTCTCCGAAAGCTGAATGAACGCCCTCGCAAAAATTTTTAAGGCAAAGGATTCCAGTGAACTCACCGACATGCAAATACTCGTCGAAGAGGTCAGTCGTTTGCCCAGTAGCAAGTTGTCGGATGGTACATGTACACTTCTGCAACGCCGAGAGACTTTGCCGACCGGCTGCGTCTGTACTTGTTTGAAAGTATTCAACACGGGCAGACAATGTGTTGACAATATACATAAACAAGCGTTTTGACATGCGAAAACGGTGCCGAAAGTAATCTTTCGGAAACCGCGGCTGGTCGGAAAAATAGTCAGCAACGAGCCTTTCGTTGGCTCCCTCTCGGTCACGATGGATGTATCGGCGATCTAGTTGGTTGAGGAGGAGGGGTGGGGGTATTCGTTGCGACATAGGCTTCATAGGCGGCACGATGTTGTTCATAGTATTCTTGTTCTTCGCGCTCCGTTTCCGCAATGAGATGAGTGAAATCCATTTGAGGGTTTGAGTGAGAGAGGACGATGTAAATATAAGTTGTATGAAAAAATATGAATGAGAAATGATTTGATGTGAAAATGGATGATGAATGTGTATATTTATAGATGATTTTGGGGATAATAAAAATAAAAAAAATCCAGAAAAACGGTAAAAAACGGCCAGCTTTTTGGGATTCTGATTTTTTTTAATTTTTGGTATTATTTTAGATTTTTTTTTTAAATTGAATTTCCAACGGAAATGCCGTTGGCCAATCAGAACGCGCAACGTCAGCTGCTCGCGGGCACGGACGTGCTCGATGCATCGAGCACGTCCGTGCCAGCGGCAAGAGCGCCGCGGCGGACAGCGGTGCCGTGCCGCTGGCACAGACGGACGGTTGCATCGAGCACGTCCGTGCCAGCGGCAAGAGCGCCGCGGCGGACAGCGGTGCCGTGCTGCTGGCACAGACGGACGGACAGCGTCCTGCTCACCGCGGCCGATGCTCTTATATTCTTAGTTATTACTATTTATAAGTAATACTCCATACTCTAACTGTGGTACAATTCTCAATAACATATGTTGTTATCGAATTATTTCATTGGTTAATAGTAGTACCAAGTAGCGTGCCGAACCTATGTGATAAAACCGGGTTGATAATTTTCATTGCTGATGGGTCTAACACGGCTCAAATTGTTTGAATGGAAATCTATCAAAGATATCAATTAAAAATCGAGACTAAAATAAATTATTGACTTTTCATGTCATGGGTCCGGTTCATTGTCTCTATCCATGCTTTTCCACATATTTGGAAATAAGCTAGAGCACTTGTGTAGTATGTGATATTTTTGTTATATTTTCCAACCTTCTAAAGAACCTACCGTCTACATAATAATAGACATTTCTGATCATAGGATTATATTCATGCTTGAGTAGATGAGATCTTAGATTCCGAACAACTCTATGGTAGGTATTGCATGGTACTTTGATTTGCGTGCTCGCTTTATCTTATACACTTAGTGAGACAGAAATAATAATACTACCTCCGTCTAAGCCTAAGTTAGACATTTCTATTTTGACACAAAAATTTAGGCGGCAATGATATTTAATGAATTAAATGATAGATAATAAAGTATGAGAGAATAAAGTAGGATAAAGTGATACATAGAAGAAATTTAATTATTACCAAAAAAAAATATGGCTCATTTAAATTGAGACCAAATGAGTACTACATATATTTGTAAGAGCATGTTGACCAGGTGATATACAGTTTTTTTAGCAGGCGTCACGACCGCATTTTCTAAGGATAGAAAACACGGTTGATCGCGACTAGGGGTTTTAAGAATTGAGGAAGAAAGGGAATAACAATTGTATACTTGGGAATAGCTCGAAATAATAGGAATAGATCAAATAAAATCAGAGTATCATATTAATAAAAAAATAACTCGAAATGAATAATATCTCAACATTACATGATTCCAAAAGAACTTCAATAGCGAATGATGAAGACACAACACATTCAGAATATTAACAACAAACATAAATCTTCATAAGCTCTGCCCAACACCCTCGTGCTCGTCACCGCTCAACCTGCATGTTTTTTAAATATATGAAAGGTTGAGTACTTGATTCACTCAGTGGACCCATGCCACCATTGAGTGACCTCGGGACTTTAACTTAAAAAATGCACGAGACACTTAGGTCATTTTCAACGTAAAAAGAATGTCTGCAGTCAAAGTTCTCATAGACATCTACCATATCTGAACCATTGGTGACAGGGAATACGACCACATTCCAAATCACTAGACCGATCAACTTGAAAGATGGCGCATGATCTTCCATAGGTGTAAACTAGTCCAAACAGGGTTTGCGGCCCTACTAAGACCCGAATTCGATTAACCATAGCATGACAAATATACATCACATTAACTTTCACATCAAAACATGTTTAGGACATAATCCATATTTAAAAGAAAGTCCACACAGACAAAAAAGGCCACCTTGTTCGCATAAAACCTTAACTTGTGTTCCATTCCATCTCGAAAAACGTACATGAAGTTTTACCCATTGATCTAATTTACTTCTGCCCAATCTTCCATTTTATTAATTAGGCCGAAAGACCAAATTAACTTCAATCCCCCTCTTTTACTGAAAACAACAGGCCAAAAACTTTAAATTAGTAATTCACTATCTTCAACTTTTTTTCACCTTGCCTGAAATCCAAAATGGGACTGAAACTCCTAATCTCTCTTCTCCCTTTCTGTCATGGCCGCTGGCCGAACCGATCGTCCCCGCCCTTTTTTCGTCGTTGCTGGATATACGAACTGCTTGCCGCCGCCAGCTCATCTCTCTTCTTCTCTCCCGGCGGTCAGCGCTGTCGGTCTCAGTCGTGCTTCTTCCGCCGCCAATTCTCTCTTGCTCCACCACGGCGCTATCGCTGCTGGTCATCTCCCGACGGCGGAACTCGTGCCGTCTGCTCACGCCTCCAGTCTTTTCACGGCAAATTCAGCGTCGTGGCATTGCTGGTAAATTTGGATTTTAATTTGAAAATTATTGTTGTGACTTCGTTACTGATGGTAAATTTTTGCTGGTAATGTCTTGTAAAATGTCATATAATTCCACTCTCTATTTTACAGTTTGGACAGGGGAGAGAGACACACACTGAAATCATCAAGCCTTTCAAGATTTGTGTATTTAAATAGGCTAGAAAAAGTCTTAAATAAAACTATACAATGTTAGACAGTTCAAGGTTTTACTATTTTCTCTCCATAACAGCCTTCATAATCCTTTGCCTTTTCTCTCCACTTGAGTACTTACATTCACAGAAGCTTTAATCACTTCACTAATCGTCTTAGGAGAACTATAAGGCTTTGTAATTTTTTTGTAACATCAGATTTAGAAGATATAACAAAGCTAAAAACGATTGACTACTTAGAAAGATAAAAAATGCAAAAAAGATCAACACTGTGACCAAATATGCAGATTATCTTAAAAAGAAATTGCTTTCATTCTCATTATAACACAGCCAAGAACTTAAGACATATGGCTTATCTGATTCTGAACATGGTATTCTCTTGGTTGTGAAAGGCCTTATATATAGACAAAAATTTCGGTGTTTTGGCTCCTGCTTTGAATTTTGAATGGACTAAAGCCAAAATTTGGAAAAAAAAAAACCCAGAACATGTACTACTAGTTCAAGAGTGAGATGGGGAGGCCAATGAAGGAGCTTGTTGAGTTTCCTGACTACTTAACTTACAACTTAGAATGGAGGATCAAACTGCGTTACCAGAGGTTGCAGAGTGGGGGGATTGTCTGTTCTCTGGCGTGGTTCCTCAATTGTAGCAATCAAAGATTTGAAGAGCGACTTCAAGGTGCGTACATAGAAGCCGAGAGCTCAGGTCAATCTTTCATTGTAGGTTTGAAATTAGAGCGTCTTAAGAATAATGATGTTGTATTAGAGGAAGATGAGAGCGATGATGAAGTACTACTTTATAGATGAGAGTTTGATACAACATCTATATACTTGGATAACAATGCCTCATTTACAAATTCTATTTTCCCAGCACTTAATGCCCGGAAACAAAATTCAAATTTTTACACAACATTTCTGCTTCTTCCCTAATGTACAGAAACTGAAAATTGCATAATCTTGTAGTAATACAATACAAGTGCTACAGTTGATTAGATGCCTCGAGTGTTATGATCCTTGAGCAATTCAACAACCCTTCTCATGGATGGCCTATTGATGGGCAGCTCAGCAGTACATAGCAGAGCCACATTCAGCACCTTCTCCACTTGATCGTATTCAATCATCGAAGCATCCATCCTCGAGTCTAACACCTCTTCCAAACCCTCTGCAGATGCAACCTCCCTTACCCACTTCACGATGTTCTTGTTCTCATGGTTGGGCCTCCTCCCACTTACTAGTTCCAGCAACACTACTCCGAAGCTATACACATCACTCTTCTCCGTCACTTTCATCGTGTACCCGTACTCTGCAACATTGTTCAAATTCGTAAGCTAAATATGTCATTTACTACAAAGACAAACAACAACAATAACAACAACAAGAAGAAGATGGATATCACCCTAACCTGGTGCAATGTACCCATAAGATCCGGCCACACGGGACATAGCTCCATCTTCCTCATCTGCATCCCTGTTCAGTATCTTGGCCAGCCCAAAATCAGCCACTCTCGGCCTCAACTCCTCGTCCAACAGGATGTTGTTGGGCTTAAGATCTCTGTGCACAATCGGAGGCACACAGTCGTGGTGCAAGTAAGCAAGCCCCTGAGCAGCCCCAGTTGCAATGGAAAACCTCGTCGGCCAGTCCAGCAACAACCCCCCTTTATCCCCGTGCAAAACGTCCCCTAAACTCCCATTCTCCATGTAATCATACACAAGCACCTTGCACTTGTCACCAACGAAGCTAAACAACAACCTCACTATGTTAACATGCCTAATTCTTCCCAATGTTTCCATCTCCGAATGGAACACGGATTCTGCAAGCCCCTTCGCCTCCCAGAGCCGCTTAGCAGCAACCATCTTTCCGCTCTTCAGCCTCACGCGATACACCCGGCCTGATCCCCCCGAGCCAACAAGATTCTGATCGATCAATGAGAACAGAACCTCCTCCCCGCTAAACTGGATCTTCTGGAATGATGTGATCTTCCAAGACTGCTTGTTTCTGCAACCTAAAGCTATAAGTTTCCTGTTCTTGATCAAGAGCCAAACAAGTGAGACAACGAGTACGAATGCAAGAGATGAGAGAACTCCCACCAACACCAAACTCGCTGGCTTCGATCTTGAACATGGTGGAAGTTCTTTGAGATTCATACTGCACAATTCTGCATTCCCAAGTAGGCTAGGCAGATAAAACTTGGTGTCCAAACGAACCGGCACTCTGCCTTGAAGCTGATTGTTTGAGATATCGAGCTGGTTTATTGTGGACTTAGATAACTCCTCCGGAATCCCACCAGACAGCATATTGTTGGAAAGATTCAGCAAGGTTAACACTGGCAAAGTTCCCAATTCCGCCGGTATACTGCCAGAGAGATGGTTACTCGACAAATCCAACTGCGTTAGCTCCCTCCACGCTGCTAACCTTCCCGGAATCTCGCCGGAAAACATGTTTCCTCGTATGTGGAGCTCCAGCAACTTTGTGAACTGGTTAATACAGTAAGGCAATTCACCGGAGAAGCTGTTTCCACTCAAATAGATTTTCCTTAACTCCTTCAAATGGCAGATTTCTGCCGGCAAATTTCCTGAGAAATTGTTGCCGGATATCAATAGCTGCTGGAGGCCTTTTGCATTTGAAACTGATGGTGGAATACTGCCTTCCAATTTATTGTTGGTGAACTCGATGTGATCGAGATCGAGAGCCCAGAAATCATCAGGTACAACTCCGGAGAGCTCGTTGTTTTGAATACGGACGTACAATAGCGAGCTGCATTTACCATAATCATCAGGTATTGAGCCTGAGATTCTGTTCCCAAATATTATCAAACTCTGAAGATTCCTTCTGTAACACAAGTTCTGGGGCAACGGACCTTCCAAATTGTTGCCGGAAACGTCGATTTCTGCCAAATTGGAATTCATGCCCAATGATTCCGGCAGAGAACCCGAAAGTTTGTTGTTGAATAGCTTCAGCTGATTAAGATTCGGATTTAAACCTAAAATCTCCGGAATTTCACCTTCCAAGTGATTGTCGTTCAGATTGAACGACTCCAGCGGCAGCGCCGCCAGACTTTGGGGGATTTTCCCAGTCAGATTGTTCTCCGACGCGTCGAAACGCAGCAACGAAGTGAGACCGGAAAATGCATCCGGAATTTCGCCGGAGAGATGATTGTGATACAGCTCGATCTGTTCGGCATTTCTCATTCCGCCGATGCTCTTCGGAATTTCTCCGACCAAATTGTTCTGCGAAACGTCGAAGATTTTCATAGAACTTAGATTTCCGATGGATTCAGGAATCTGACCTTCGAGATTCGCCATTGGAGCTATCAGGAACTCGAGCTTCGCCAGGCGTCCAATGTTTCTCGGCAGAGGACTCGGCCGAAAAGGATTTACCGCCAAGACCAACTGAGTTAACTCAGTTAACTCGGACAGGAACTCGGGTACTGACTCGTTGAGTAGATTCGAACCAAGTGAGAGAAACTGGAGCCTTCGCAAGTTAACAAAATTCGCCGGAATTTCACTGGAGAAGTTGTTGATTGAAAAATCCAACACCGTCAGATTGAGAAATTCCACAGGGAAACCAGGCAGGTCACCGACAAAGTAATTGGAAGAGAGGTTGAGAGAGGAAAGATGCGAGCACAGAGCAATCGAATTGGAACTAATATTCCCGCCGAGGCTGTTATCAGAGAGGTCGAGACTCCGGAGCGTAGAAATCAGGCAAAAATCCGCCGGAAAGTCCCCAGCAATGCCGAGGCTGCGGAGGTTCAAGGCAACCACGGCGCCGCCGCTGCAAGAAACCCCGGTCCAATTGCATGGTGCGTTGGGAGAGGTCTGGAGCCAGTCGTGGAGCGATCCGAGCGGGTCTTGCAGATGTTGATTCTCTGTGGGTCGGAGCAAAATTGCAGCATCGCGGTTTGAGGCATCTGTTGCTGAATGCACGAAAACGGTGAAGAAGATGGAGGTGATGAGAAGAGCAGCAAGTAGATTATTCATTGAATTTAGATTCGATCCAAATTTGCAATCATTAAGCGGTTTTTGAATGTTAATAGAGCTCTGTAGTTTCAAATATGGATAGTAATAGTATCAATGGCTGAGAATTAAAAGGAGGCTAATCCTATTGGTATTATAGCTACACCAGTATGGAAATTTTCCACTTGATAATTTTTTTTTCTTTAGTTTTTCAAATTAATAAGTGGTGTATGACTGTCTTTTTCAATGGAGGCACAAGTTTTGACTATTAATCACGTCCCATTCATTGTCCATTTTTTTTATTCACTCTGTCCGTCTCATGATAGATTATATATTTTGATAATAGTAGTACTAGATTTTAGAGCATTCATAATGGGGCGGACGATAGTCCACCGGATACTACTATTTTTAGAGCATTCATAATGGGGCGGACGATAGTCCACCCGATGCATCGGGCGTGCTATCGTCCACCCTATTGCGGGCGACGCGGACGAAACACTTTTTATTTTTTGTTTTTATTTTTTAATTTCTTTTATCTATATATACCTCACTTTTCATACTATTTTTTCACACTTTTCTCTCTCATCTCTCATCAATTATCTTTTCCCCACACACCATTCTTTCTCTCGCTAAAAAAATGAGACCCGACGACGATTGGAGTACCTCGGAGGGCATTACTCGGGCCTTGTTCGATTGCTTTCATGAGGCTGCGGCGGAATGCTTGACCGAAATGGAGGGCAAGCGTGAAGTGGCGGAGCAAATCCAGAGGCCGATTCGCCGTCGGACGTTCGTCCGCCGCGAGCACGACATAGCTCACCAACGTCTGTTCGCAGACTATTTTGCAGAGGAACCACGGTGGGGCCCGACGATTTTTCACTGTCGGTTTAGGATGAGGCGAGATCTTTTTCTCAGCATTGTCCACACGTTGGAGGCACGTGATCCTTACTTCCAGTATCGGAAAGATGGCATCGACAGACTCGGACTTAAGCCGTTGCAGAAGTGCACGGTTGCGCTCCGGCAGTTGGCATACGGCACCACGACGGACATGTTCGATAGGTACCTTCACGTCGGGGAGACAACTGGCCGCGAGTGCCTGAAGAAATTTTATAAGGGAGTTGTGGAGACTTACAGCGACACATATTTGCGAAGGCCGACTACTGACGATTGCCAGGCCCTGATGAAGATGCACGAGATGGTGACAGCTTTCCTAGAATGCTAGGGAGCATAGATTGTATGCATTGGGAATGGAAGAATTGTCCGACAGTGTGAAGATGCCAATTTACTAGTGGATACAAAGGCAGCCACCCGACGATGATCCTCGAAGTCATCGCTGACCATCGGCTCTGGATCTGGCATGCTTACTTCGGTGTGGCGGGGTCGAACAACGACATCAACGTCCTGAACTCCTCATATCTCTTCACCAAGCAATGCAATGGCAACGACCCGGCCATCGATTTCACAGCAAACGAACGCCAACATCATATGGGGTCTACTTGGCCGATGGCATATATCCGAGGTGGCCTGTTTTTTTTTTAAGACGATCACCTGCCCAATCGGTGAGAGGAGAGTTTTATTCGCGCAAAAGCAGGAGGCTGGGCGGAAGGATGTGGAACGGGCATTTGGTGTGCTCCAAGCGCGGTGGGCTATAGTGAAGGGTACGGTGCGGTTCTGGTACAAGGATGTCATCGTCGATGTCATGTATGCGTGCATCATCTTGCATAACATGATAGTCGAACACGAAGGTGGAAGAGTCACCGATTGGGGCGATGATGAAGCTGGATCTAGCTCCAGCGGGGCAACAATAAGGTTCTAGCTAGACAGACTTCAATGCGCAACCAACAAGATCATGCTCGGCTCATGTCCGACATGGTTGAAGAAATTTGGAACCGCCATGGCCGTTGAATTTGTAGTTTTTTTTATTTCGTACTGTACTCTATGAACTTTCAATGAAATGAAGTTTTTTATTCATATTTTGTAGTGTTTATTTATTAGAATAAATAAAATGATATAGTGAGGACTATAGGGCATCCCACTGCAAGCGGAAGGGTAGAAGGATAAAATGCTGATGTGGCGGAGGATAGGGCGCCCCATTGTAGATGCTCTTAGAGATGTTGTTTTGTGTATTAAATGGAAAGAGAAAATATTACTCCCTCCGTCCAGCTTAAGATGACACGTTTTCTTTTTTAGTTTGTCCCACTAAGATGACACATTTCATTTTTTAGAAACTTTATCTCTCCAATTAATACACCCAACCACTTTTCCTCACTTCTATTAAAATATTCATCTTTCTTTTTCTCTCTATTTTAATACCTACACCCACATTTTCTCTCTCCAATTAAACACTTTAACCAAAAACTCCTAAAATCTCGTGCCGACCAAGATATGTATCATCTTAGCCGGGACGGAGGGAGTAGTATATTACTCCATTCGTCCCAACTAAGTTGAGACATAACTTTTGGGCACGGAAATTAAGAAATTGTGTTGAAAAGTAGGAGATGGGAATAAAGTAGGAAAAATAAAGAGAGGGTAAAGTAGATAGTGGAATAAAGTAAGAGTGATTGGATGTTTTATTTTTTATTAAAAAAGGAAATGACTCAACTTAGTTGGGACATCCCAAAAGGAATACGACTCAACTTAGTTGGGACATCCCAAAAAGGAATACGTCTCAACTTAGTTGAGTAAGTTGAGACGACGGGAGTATATTTATAATAATGTGCAAAAAAACTTTTTCTAAAAAAGATTTATGGGATAAACTGAAAAAGAAAGTGTTACATTTATTATGAGACGGAAGGAGTAATTTGTTTCTTATTTATTTTTATAATTAATTAAAATACAAAATTTACACGTTATTGATAGAGAACAAATACGATATTGGAACTATAATCACTCGTTTATATGACCAGAGCGTGTTAAAATAGATCGTGAATAGTAGCATCGCAAGACTCCTAAAGTCACATGTGATATTCTGATAAAGAAACTTCTCAAAATGAAAAAATGACTCAACAATGATGGAACGGGGGGAGTGATTGGTAATTGGTGATCTCCAACCACACTCCTAAGGAGTGAGGATAACGCTTGCATTTAATTGACAGTCGAGAGTGGGGTGTGTGGTGGTACAGTTCACCCTCTTCGCTTGATGTCATGAAGCTCGTTCCTGGACATCACCCACACTGCCTTTCGCAATGGTTTCATCTAGAGAGGGGACGTTACAAGAACTCTCCATTTGTGAATACCCTAACAATTCTAATATGTAAATATGCATTTATTTTGATGAGAAAAAAAAAACTATAGTCCCTATGTTTCATAATTGACTGGTTTGTTTTGAATACGAATTTAAAAAAAAAAAAATATTTATTAGATTAATTAGAGGAAAAAAAAATAAAAAAATGAATATATTACATAAAGAAAGCTGTTCCCCAATCCCCAAATTAATATATGAAATTTACAACATCTCCACTAAAATCCAAATGTTACAATATTTTTGTGATGGGATGCCGACACTTATCTAGTGTCAGTGACATCCAATGAAATCAAAGTCCAACTAAGAGCATCTCCAGTGGGCGGATGTCCCACTCGGACATCCACTAGGACTTCCCAAAAACACCTCCTGCCACGTCACTAGGACTTCCCATCCCACTGCCACGTCACTAGGACATCCCCTTCACAATCCGCTCTTCCCATCGCCCTTCCCACTAGGACTTCTCGCAATAAAAAAAATCACAAATTCACAAATAAAGCAATTTACGTTTACGAAAATAAAATTTCAACACGAATACGAACGGAAAAAATTAACAACTTCATTTTAAAAAAGCATACATGATTTGAAAAAAAAAATTACATAGTAATAAAAAAAAAAGTACTAACATCAACGTCAACCCTTCCGCGTCCAAACCTCTTCGATAATATCGTTCTGAAGTCGAACATGGGCATCTGTTTGCCGCATGTCGACAAATGCACGCATCCGCTCTACCTCTCCATGAGGTACCCCATATTCACATTCGCGGTGGCCACGCCGTGACTTGGACCTGCACCCGTATCATCTTCATTGGTCCACTGAGTCAGTTCCGCAGCTTCATTTTCGACAATCATGTTGTGCATTATGATACATGCGTACATGACATCGCCGATGTTGGGAATATACCACTGCCGTGTAGGACCCTTGACTACCGCCCATCGACTCTGGAGCACACCAAATGCCAGCTCCACATCCTTGCGCGCTGCTTCCTGACCGCTCGCAAAGTATGACTTCTTTTGTCCGAGCAGATGCTTGATTGTCTTCACAAAGACGGGCCAGTTTGGGTATATCTCATCCGCCAAATAGTATCTCATATTGTGCTGGTTGCCGTTGGCGACGAAACTGATGGTGGGACCAACGCCATTGCACTGAGCATTGAACAGGGGCGACGACTGGAGAACGTTGATGTCGTTATTCGACCCGGCGACTCCAAAATAAGCATGCCATATCCACAGCCGGTAGTCAGCTACAGCTTCAAGGATCATCGTGGGATGCTTGGCTTTGAAGCCAGTAGTGTACATCCCCTTCCAGGCGGCGGGGCAGTTCTTCCACTCCCAATGCATACAATCTATGCTGCCCAACATCCCAGGGAACCCGTGCACCGACCTATGCATATCTATCAGACTCTGGCAGTCTTCGGGGCTCGGACTCCGAAGATACCGCTCACCGAATATCGCTCTCACGCCCGCGCAAAAATTCTGCAGACACTCGACGGCTGTCCATTCGCCAATGTGGAGGTACTCGTCGAACATGTAGGTCGCGCCTCCGTACGCCAGTTGTCTGATTGCGACATTGCACTTCTGTAAGGGCGTGAGTCCCGGTTTGCCAGCTGCATCCTCCCTAATCCTAAAATACACGTATCTTCTCTCTAAAGCACCCACTATATGCATAAACAGCGGACGATGCATCCTAAAACGTCGCCGGAATAAGGCATCCCCAAAACGCGGCTGCGGAGCGAAGTAGTCCTGATACAACCGAATATGTGCAGCAATGTGGTCACGGGGTATTATAGTTCGACGACGGATCGGCCGATGTACCGCCACCTGCTGCCGCCGCTGCTCCCTCTGGTGTAGCAGCCTATCTATCGCACCTTCCACAGCGACCTCCAATTCATCCTCGCTATCACTGTCACTAGCCATTGTAGATATACTTGAAAATAGAGATGTAGAGAGAGAAACTTGTTAACACAAGTGGTGCGAATGAAATGAAGTTCAACTAGCCGTATATATACAGTTTAAAAAAAATTAATATACCGGACGTCCGACCCGGACGTCCGACCCACGCCACAATGGCGGACGTCCGCCCGCCCGTCGCCCGCACGTCCGAGGACATCCGACGTCCTTACGGGACGTCCGTATCCTAGTTGAAACGCCACAATGGCGGACGTCCCGGTCGCCCGTCGCGGATGTCCGACCGGACGTCCGCCATTGGAGATGCTCTAAGGCAGCTATTCTACTTATATCCTTTTGATTTTTATCGGATTAAACCATTAATATACTGACCTTAGCAATTTTACTTATCTACACACACAAGAAAAAAAAAAGAAAAAAAAAGAAATAACTATAAATGTGTTGCGTGAGAGCCAGATTATAAACCGAGTTAACTTTCCCACCATATTTGATAGATCATCTCAAATTATTGGTTCTTCAATGTTAATCTGCTTCTTTATTTTATTAAAACATTTCCATTGTATTGTTTGATTGATTTCTTTTAAATTAATCATGAAATTTTTACACAAATTGTTAGTTTTCATGAACATTAGTTTAACAATGATAACATGAACTAAAAATTTGATGCAATGTTCCTCTAACTCGAAAACTTATCTAAATTAATTCTGAACTATTGTAAGTCAATAACGATCAATATGCTAAATGCTTATATGCGTAGACTACATGTACTATTATTTAGTGATTTAAATCCTCTCCTCCACTGACTTTTCTTTGACCCAATTCGTGTTTTGAAAAAATTGCATCAAGGCGTAGTTCATATATTAGAAGTTCAGTAAGGCATGGGCAAGATAAACTAATGAAACATTATAGTACTTAGTACTTACAAATAATAGAGGAGACATATAAAATTATAAAGTTTACCAAAAATTTATCTTAATTTGATTTGAGCTTTTTTTTATCATTATACTCGAGTTTCAAATGTTCATTTTTGACAATATAATTGTTGCTATATTGATATTTGTTGATTGTAGCCTAATTAGGGATTAGTAGGCCCATGTTTATCTCATTCTGGTATATTTTTTTCTTTTTAGATGTCCACTAAATATAGCATATTTTACAAAATAGAAACACTTATTATTCTTGCTAAATATTTTTTTTCTTACGTTATTTTTAACATAGTAGTAATAAATTGTGTTAGAAAAAAATTGCTTCACTTTTTAAATGGGAGAGTGATTGTAATACTCCCTCCGTCCCGCACTACTCCACATTTCCTTTTGGGCACGGAGATTAAAGAATGAGTGTTAGACAAAGTCAACAATTACGGCGGTAGGTATAAATTGTTACTAAAAATGGAAAGAGTGCAAATAACTTGGGACGCCCAGAAAGGAAATAAGTGCAAGTAGTGCGGAACGAAGGGAGTACTATATCACTTTATTAGTAGTCCATATAATTACAAAAACAATTGGTGTGAAGATGTCTCATTCCGTGAGTGGTGGAAAAGATAAGTGGAGGACAAGACATGAGAGTCAATGAAAATTCCATCAATCTTCGTATGTTCACATGGGCTGTGGAATAATGGCATTTTTCTAGAATTGGAATTTACAGAGCTAATCATTATGTTCTATACGATTATATAATAAATTTTTAGGAGTATTGGATTCTATTATTAATGTTATATGCTAGGAGTACATCAAGCTGAGAATAAACTCCATCCTGCCATTTTTCTAGAAGTGGAATTTATTGTTTCTATCATAATTATTTTACAAGTATATATGTGAATTAGTAAAACTAATTTAGCTTCAAAGGCACTTCATAAATGAACTTTTTGCTTAACAATATAGACACAAACATTATGTGTTCACAACATTAGAGCATTAGCACTGGGGCGCCCTAAGGCGCGCCACGTCAGCAGTTTTATCCTCCTACCTCTCCACCTGCAGTGGGGCGCCCTATGGCGCGCCACGTCATCATTTTTTTAATATTTACAAAATCCATACGAATTTAAAAAAAAATAATACCGCGTGCCATCGTCCGCGGCCATCGTCCACGACAGCCGCAATGGGGCGGACGATGGCGCGGACGATGGCCATCGTCTGCGCTATCCTCCGCGACCGAAGTATAGAGCGCAACTATCGTCCGCGCCCTATGGCACGCACCCGCAATGGGTGCGGACGATGGATGGCGCGGACGATGCGCGCCATCGGGCGTGCCATCGTCCGCCCATTGCGGATACTCTTATTCCCCACTATATTAAATTCATATAATAGATTACGAAGAAAGATGGAAAATATCTTGCATGAAAAGCCATCGTCCGCGCTATCCTCCGCGACCGAAGTATAGATCGCAACTATCGTCCGCGCTCTATGGCACGCACCCGCAATGGGTGCGGACGATGGATGGCGCGGACGCCATCGTCCGCCCATCGCGTAGCGCGCCATCGTCCGCCCATTGCGAATACTCTTATTCCCCACTATATTAAATTCATATAATAGATTACGAAGAAAGATGGAAAATATCTTGCATGAAAAGCCATCGTCCGCGCTATCCTCCGCGACCGAAGTTTAGATCGCAACTATCGTCCGCGCTCTATGGCACGCACCCGCAATGGGTGCGGACGATGGATGGCGCGGACGCCATCGTCCACCCATTGCGTAGCGCGCCATCGTCCGCCTATTGCGGATACTCTTATTCCCCACTATATTAAATTCATATAATAGATTACGAAGAAAGATGGAAAATATCTTGCATGAAAAGCATAAAAAGCAGGGGAATTACAAATAAATATTATTGGTGAAGCTACGTAAGAAAGTTCAGTGTGAACCTAATAATGACAGTAGAGAAATATAGAAAGTAAGATATCACTTGTCAGTGTTTTATTTGACTAGAGAAAAGCATATTTTCCCTGTCAATTTGAATATTGCTCACTTAAGTCCCTTTATAATTTAAATATAATGATAAGGTAAACCAACTTAAATTTATAAATACTCATCCACTGAAACCAACATAAGCTAATCAAAACTTTGACTCTTCTTTTTCTTTTCTTTTTTTCGAATTATATTGCTCTATCATTTCTACTTTCTAACCAAGGGAAATCAGACACAAAATCTGACGAAGACTTAAAATTTAAATGGGCTTTTATGTTTGGGTTGTTAGCTTATTGATGGATAAGCTGGTGGACTGTCCCTATCGTGTTGGGCCTTCCTTAATCGATAATTGATTCTGTTGTAAGTTTAGCCCATTGAGTTTTATATAATTAAGAGATTATGCAATTTAAAAATCAATTTATTTTAATCTTGTTGCTTTATGTTGCTAATTCGACATTTCTATTTTTTAGGTAAGGGCTTATAGTTGAGATTTAGGCACCCACCAACACCGGAACTTAAAATAATACTCATTTACTCAACTGCTCTACACATTCGACCATAGACAATGAATTTCAAAATTCTTTGATCAATGTCTGTGTTATAGAAATAAATTTGCAAGAAATCGAACAGTGAAACATTTTGAAATTGGACTATAATTTGCGCCAAAGTTGGATGCCATGCTTAAATTTCATACGAGTATGCTCATCTGAATATTTAATTTTTTTGTGGGGAAATGCGAATAATTTTTAAATTTAGAGAAATCTATAAAAAAAAAGTATAACGGCAGAGACTGTTCATCCGACAAAACAAATCAATATTACGTTTTTTCTTAACAAACAGAGGGATAAACATAAATTAGAGGCTTCTTTGTAGTTTGTTTGTTTGTTTTTATATACATTAAGATTAAATAAAAGAATGACATCAAATTCCGAAATGGATATCTTGTCGGTACATATACAATGGATCAATTACCAAGATTGACGAAATGGACCGATATGATTTATTACATCGTGGGTTTTGGGATTGGGATTTTTATTTATGAAGATAAAACATGAGATTTTGATCCGAAGATATGCTACAGGCCACTCGGATGGCTCATATGGAGTATTTATTAGTAGTTCGTGTAAGAACTGATTAAGTTGTTTAGTGTGTGTCTCTGTTAAGAGTACAATTCTCTTAACGAAGAAATCCTGCGATTACACTTGCAACACACCAATCCGGCGCCCCGAACGTTGGGGTCGGCGGCTCAATTCGTGGCTGGCGCGGAGAACTTCCTCCGTCGGCAGTCTTCAAGGTTTGATAAGGAGTATTGCACAAGTAATGTGGGCAAATTATTTCTTCATTCAATGAATAAAAAGATAACAACCTAACCCTATTTATAATACTAGAATACTAGCTTAGGGAACAAGAAAACAAGATATGAAAATATACTGTGAATCAAAAGATATGGGGAATAAAAAGATAACTAAATATTTGGGGAATCCTAAGATATAGGGGGATCGTAACAACTCCCCCGCGGTTAAAATCCACCTTGTCCTCAAGGTGGAAACCACGACACCACGAAGAGTCCCTCCGGGATCAAACGCACAAGACTGCCCTCTCTTTTTCAATATTTTCTTTGTGTTGCTGATTGCGGTCGTCTTCGTAACCAATTTTACAGTCTTGACTCTAATCTCATCCTCAAATAACATTCTCTTCTCTTCCATTTCCTTTTCAAGGTTGTACTTTTGTATCTCAAAAGCAGCCTTGTCCTCCTCAACAAGGCTTAGACTCTTCATCCTCTCGATTTTGCTCTGCTTTTCAGGATGCATACTTAAAGTCTTTTCTTTCGACTCCAAACTAGAATCAAGAGCTTCAGGTTTCATCTCTTTCTCGATCACCCTCAGAAAAGTGTCGTTGACCTCATCTTCTCTTTTGGTAATAGAGTCATTCTCTTTCCTTATCCCTTTTTGATTCCACACATTACTAAGTACTATCAACTTCTCTTCCCCCTTCTCTTCATCATCGTGCGAATCAATTTTCCACTCCTTTTTCCTTGAGCTTGAGACACCCGCTTGCGGTTGACGAGGAAAGGCGCATAATGGAGCTTTCACGGACATCGATAGCAAGGGCTGGCAAGGGCTCGGTGCGGCGTAGGGAGGAAGCTCACTAGTCGATGTTGTACTTGGCTGCTGTAGCTGACGATCTGACGGAGTCAGCTGTGGCTGATGTTCTGGCAACGGGGGAGCGCGAATCTTTCCAACACGGCGACCGGACGTTTGGGAGGGCAGATCCCAGCAAGTCTGGTTTTTCACATGCAGAAACGGCTGCTGGTGCGATTCTGACGAAGACCAACCCGAGTTCGGGCTTTGGCGAGCGCAATGCGGCTGTCGGAGTGGTCGTTCCTGCTCCGCGAACTGATCCCCAGAGGTGAAGGCGTTGCGCGGAGGCCGGTAGACATTCTGTCGGGCGGAATACCAGCTGGAAATAGAGCGTGCGTGCGGCGGCTCGTAGTAGTCGCTGAGCACTCCAGGTTGTTCCCAGTCTGAACACGAATACGGTTGTGGGCCGTACGTATCTGGGCTGAAATACGATAACGGCCTAGAGGTGTATGGAGGTGTTCTAGGCCGCGACTGACTGTGGGGTGGATAGCGGCGGGTTCGCTGCGAGTACATCGGGTCTGGAGTCTGATGAGGCGGTGGCTCCGGCAGGGGAGCCGCACGAAGTTTGCCAAAGCGTCGATTGGCTGCGTCCAACCGGGTCTCCAGTTTGTCAATCGCAGCACGTATGCGATCAAACAACTTGGTTGTATAGGAGTCTTCCAAATTTGGCATCTCAAAGTCTCTAATTAGGGTGAATGGATGCGGAGGGTGAGAACCGATGAAAGCACCAGTTGTTAAGAGCACAATTCTCTTAACGAAGAAATCCTGCGATTACACTCGCAACACACCAATCCGGCGCCCCGAACGTTGGGGTCGGCGGCTCAATTCGTGGCTGGCGCGGAGAACTTCCTCCGTCGGCAGTCTTCAAGGTTTGATAAGGAGTATTGCACAAGTAATGTGGGCAAATTATTTCTTCATTCAATGAATAAAAAGATAACAACCTAGCCATATTTATAATACTAGAATACTAGCTTAGGGAACACGAAAACAAGATATGAAAATGTACTATGAATCAAAAGATATGGGGAATAAAAAAATAACTAAATATTTGGGGAATCGTAAGATATAGGGGGATCGTAACAGTCTCTTAAATGTATTGTACGTATTTTCAAAGTTAATAATGAACCCACTACAAAATTTCATTTGATTCTATACATGGTAACGTCACTAAAAAATCATCCTAAAATGATTTATATCATTTGCTTAAAGGAACGGTTACATTTTCAGAAACGAAATGTTAAAATTATTCAAGAAATTTAAAGTTGTGCTTTTACTAATTTGGAAGTGGAATATTTTGGCATACGAGTCATAGACATGTATAACATGTCTAGTATACATTGTACGTTGCTTAGATTCGTAGAAAAATTAGTAGACTTTGAGACGAGATTGCGGCCAATATGAGGTTTAGAGCATCACCATCTATATTTTTTGGCAAGAGCATGGAAATGGGTCCGCACCCACTTTTATTCATTTTTTAATCCATGCTCTTCCTCAAGAGCACAACACTCACATCCATGCTCTTCCGCAAGGACATGCTCAAGGATCTCAACATTCTATTATTCAATTTAAATAAAAACATTTCCATAATATTAAAATGCATTAAAAATACCTAGAATACTATTACAAATTACTAAAAAATTAAAAATTACATAATTAAAGTCCTAAAAATTTAAAATTACATAATTAAAATCCTAAAAATTAAAAATTACATAATTAAAATCCTAAAAATTAAAAATTACATAATTAAATTCATAAAATTAAAAAAACCCACTGCTCGTGGCCGAATTTCACCCAAATGTGTTTGATTAAGTCTTCTTGTAGCTCAATGTGGGTTCTGGTATCGCGCATTGTGTGTCTTGTTTCGATCCTCTCGTGCACCGTCGTATCCACACCTCGGCACGGGGGAGACCTCGCGGTTGAGCTTCCGGCCTAGTAGCAAGTTGTCGGAGGGCACAAGTACACTTCTGCAACGCCGAGAGACTTTGCCGACCAGTTGCGTCTCTACGTGATTGAAAGTATTCAACACGGGAGGACAATGTGTTGACAATATGCATAAACAACCATTTTGACATGCGAAAACGACAGCGAAAGTAATCTTCTGGAAACCGCGGCTGGTCGGAAAAATAGTCGGCAACGAGCCTTTCGTGGGCTCCTTCCCACTCACGAGGGATGTAGTAGCGATTTGATCTAGTTGGTCGAGGAGGAGGGGCGGGGGTAGCGGCGGCGACATAGACTTCATATGCGGCACGATATTGTTCATAGTATTCTTGTTCTTCGCACTCCGCTTCCGCCATGATATCGGTGAAATCCATTTTTGAATTTTTAGAGAGGGTTTGAGTGAGAGGGGAAGATGTAGATGGGTTTTATGAAAAAATATGAATGAAAGATAATTTCATGTGAAAAATGGATTATGAATGTGTGTATTTATAGATGATTTTGGGATTAAAAAAAATAAAAAAATAATTTTTTTAAAAAAAAGCCGTAATAAAACGGCTATATTTTTGGGAATCTGAAAATATATTTTTTTAAATGTTTGGTATTATTTTCAATTTTTTTTAAAAAATAGAAAATATAACAGCTAATCCGTTGGCGAATAGAAACACGCCACGTCGCCTGCTCAACGGCACAGACGTGTTCGATGCATCGAGCAGCGCCGTGCCAGCGGCAAGAGCACAGCGGTGGACACGGTGTCGCCGCGCCAGCGGCACGGACACCCTCCGTCCCGAAGAGAACTGATGCTGATGCTCTTAGGGCATTGTTGACAACACCTGAGGCATCAAGCATGGACGTGGGTCGTTCATTGCTGGGCGGCGGGGAGTGAGGCACGCGGACGGCATAACTTAGTCCAATTTGAGTGCTACACGAACTGATTATTGATATATATTCTTTTTGTAGTATGACCTAAAAATCGTTAGTATTTGAGATATGACTTGAAAAAAATGATGTAACTTGGAGTATAAATAGACAATTCTTGCCAAAATTTATTACATGTGTAGTGTTGTGTATTTTTTAACGGTAATATGTGATTCACCCACAGAAAAACTTTCGAACACACAACATAATTGCCTAAAGCTTCATTTGGTAATGTTTAAGAAAAATGTTTCAAAATGAGATCCATTTTTTGAGAAATCGATGCCTAAAACTAAGTAATTATTTAATTTTCAAATTTCATTACTAAGTTTTTTTGCGTTGCAGAAAAAATATTTGGGCATATAGTTGTAACAAAAGTTCAAAATTTGTGAATTTAATATCGAAATTATAAATTAAATAAATGACCATGATTTATATAAAATACAGGTCTTTTTAATCAAATTTCATATTCTACAAGTAACATATTGTACTTGAAATTAAATGGACTACATAATCGAAACACAATAAAATGGTTTTTAATGAAAAATGAAGAATATGAGAGGCAGTGATTGAATAGTTTGAAAGTTTATCGTTTAGTACATCCTTTTGAGAAATTGATGCGCCTAATTATAGCCTATAAAATAATTGCAGGTGTCGTTGACTTTATGATCCGGAAAATGCTGATTTTGTACTCTCATGGGGACCATGTAACTCAACTAATCCAATTATTTCATCACAAATTCAATGATTATATTTTAATTACGTGATTGGACACTAAACACCAATTTGATGTTTTACTACTTCTCAAAAACTAATCAATTAATTTTCCTCATATCATAAATCTTACTATGATACAGAGCAATTAGTAAAATTATCATTATACTAGTATAAAAAATCTTCATTCATAATATGCTTGAATATATACATAGCAAATTCTTTGCTAGGAACATTTTTTTACCATTAGAATTGCAATGTTGTCTTTGCCTTGATAATGTTGAATGTTAAAGCTAGCTCACTATAGGGGTCAAGTTTGATTAAACGGGCTTAACCGATCCATAAACTAATCACATGCTAAATTTAATGTAAGTCATGTTTAGTGGTCAACATGTATTCAAAGTGAGAAAAAAGTGTTTGATCATAAAAATGCGACACATCAAAATTGAAATGGACTTCAGCAAGAAATACTATGTAACTATTGTAAGGTAACAAAGAGTAAATAATTTCCTAAATTATTACTCCTTCGGTCTCATAATATATATTTATTATGTGTAAGGTAACAAAGAGTAAATAATTTCCTAAATTATTACTCCTTCTGTCCCATAATATATATTTATTATGTGTCCCATAATATTTTAGGTGATGTAGTTTTGTGTGTTAAGTGAAGAGAGAAAATAATATATTTTTATTAATGTGAGAGAGAGCTTTTTTCAAAAAAGTAAATGTGACATCTTTTGTGGAACAAACTAAAAAGGAAAGTGTGACATCTATTATGGGACGGAGAGAGTTTTTTTTTTTAATTTTTGAATCTAAACGTTTTATATAAGCATTAGAACAAAACATGGAGAAGTAAAATGAGGAGTATAACTTTTGAATACAATCAAAGTGAATTTTCAAGTCATAAATATACAAACTTTTAAAAGTTCAAAAAATTATGTAGTGAAAATTGTAAATTAAATAGTGAGATTTTGAATAATTTTGGATCAACCTCCGGTAGGGATATTTTTGATCAAACTGTTTCGGATTGAATTTTTTTCTCAGAGTTAAAAATTTTCAATCCAAAGTCACTCAAGTGGCTTCTCCCATTGATCAATGAGACTATCCTTAAAGTTTGAGAATATATTGAATTTATGTTCGAGATTGTTGTTGTTAACTTTCTCACATCAACTTGAATAATTTTATCCACTCCCTTAATAAATCATTTAAGGACAGGACAAACATTAATGTATAATTGTTAAAGTAAGAGCGAAGAAAAAAAATTGAAATAATGTTAGGGGATGATATGGTTCATAAATGGAAAAATAAGAGAGAAGAAGAAAATGTAATTGAAATAGTGTTAGGCTCCGTTTGGTACACATAATTTGAATTGGAATTGGAATTGGAATTGGAATTGGAATTGGAATTGGAATTCTATGAAATCGAATTGGAATTATTATAATTTAATTCGAAATCATATGTTTGGTAAAATGAAGTAATTGATATGAAATTGGATTTGAAGAATTTGTGCACACAAACTATACACAGTATACACAAAATACACACCTACAAAATACACACACTTCACACACTGTACACAAAAACCACACGTTCCACACAGTACACAAAATACACACATTCCACACTACACATAGTACACATATTCCACACACTACACAAACTACACACACTATACACACATATACACAAAATACATACAATTCACACACTGCACACAATATACACATAATACACACACTATACACAACATACACATAGTACTACCACACTAAATAAAAAAACACACTCCACACATAGCACACTCTACACACGGTATACACGAAATAAACACACTACATACACTATATACAAAATACACATACTACGCACATTGCACACAAAATACACACAATACACAATTTTTGCACAAAATACACACCCTACACACACTATATCCGCACTGCACAAACACTATTCACAAACCGAAACTCAAATTTGGTTAAGTATTTCAGTTTTTTTGTTTAATTCAGTTTAAACAGCAAATTTCAGTTTTTCGATTCGGTTCGGTTCCAATCGAAAAAAATTCCGACAGTCGCATGCTTGAAATGTGTGTAGTGTAGTGTGTGTAGTGTGTAAAATGTGTGGAGTGTGTGTGAAGTGTGTGTAGTGTGCAAAATGTGTGAAGTGTATGAAATGTGTGAAATGCGTGTAGTGTGTGAAATGTGTATAGTGTGTGTGAAATGCATGTAATGTGTGAAATGTGTGAAGTTCGTGTAATGTGTGAAATGTGTCTAGTGTGTGTGAAATGTGTATGTGTGTGTGTGTGAAGTGTGTGTTGTGGATATATATTGAAGCTATTTAATTTTATGACTATTTGAAATTCTAATTTTCTACTTTTAATATAGAATTCTATTTAATTTATCAGACCAAATCTGGATGGGCTGTGTATTTGTGAAGCCCAAATGTTTATTTGCTGGCCAAAATACTTGAGGCCCGATTACCCGCCTCACTTACATGAGCACTCCCGATAGCCGCCAAGCGTGCACTCCACCCGGATCTTGAATGAGGACTGCTGGATATAGGGTGTGCTTTCTCCGAGAGATAAGTCACAAAGCCTCCCCACGTACACTCGTTTCAGTTCATTATATTTTCTCTCTCTCATCTGGGCGATGCTCCTCCTCTCTAGAAGCTTCTCTCTCTCTCTCTCTCTCTCTCTCTCTTTCTCCGATCATTCTCTTCGGTTTTATGAGAGTTTGACTGGTGCTTTCCCTAGCAGAAGCAACTCCTTTGGTTGCTTTGCGAATTCCAGCGCTAGATCTGACCTTGTGGTTAGATCTGCTAAGCTGGAGCTGGTTTCACTCGGTGTTTGCATGAGATCTGAGAGTTCTCCTTGTACTTGAAGTTTTTGAGGTGTTTTCTGAGAGTGTGTGGTGATCTGTGTGTTGAGACAGCCGTGGTGTGCGGTTATCAGTGAAGCCTAGGGTTTCTGGTTCAGCCCGTTCGACGGTTTCCTCCTGTGACAAATGGTTGAAATTGGGGAGGCTCTTGGTCCGGTGCGGTCATTGCTATAACCTGGGCCATATTCCAGAATCTTTGATTTCTCTTGTCTTTCTTGTTCCATATCCTTTTGGATCTTTTACTTGTGATACTAATGTGTTTACTCAGTGAGCAGGTGATACACGGTCATAGCTGGTAGTTCAGCTCCAGTGGAGGATCTGGACATAGCTAGGGTTTTCGACTGATTGTATCTTGCTACTTAGTATTCTTGTAATCTTTGATTCTTCTTTTGTATTTGGTTTGTTACTTTAGAGATTGACCATCTCTGACATGGTGTAATACAAAAGAGGTCCCAGTAACAGTGAATCCATGGTGGTTTGATCCCTACAAATTTAAATTTTAGAATTGTAAGATTTGGAATTGAATTGAACAATTTTGTGGTACCAAACATTGGATTTGGAATTGAAGGCTCCAATTCCAATTCCACACCTCCAATTCCATGATACCAAACATAACCTTAGTGGATGTTGGAACCATTAAACATAAGATGGAAAAAAAGTTTTCATAAATGAAAATAGATTATTTTTAGGGGACGAACGGAAAAGGAAATATGACCGAGTTCCATGTGATAAAGAGAGCATACAAGAGTGAACGCTGGAACCCATAAATGATAAGAAGGAAAAAAAGTTTCCATAAATAAATATACATTATTTCTAACAAACAGAAAAAAATATCACCGAATTGCATGTGATAAAGAGAATATATAAGAGTGAACTATAAAGAAAAGTCCACGGACAATAGTATTCACACTTTTTAGGTACATCTGAATATAAATATCACCAGAAGTCTAAAGACAAATATAGTACTTAATTTTGTTTGAACTTGTGCAAACCTAGATTGAAGTAGGAAATAAAATTTATACACCAAGTACATAATATAGTATCTTACTATAAAATTTTTTGCAAAATTGGCCATGTCTTGTTTATATATATATATTCCCCTAACATAGTCGATATCGATTTTTCCTTTTGTATTTTTAAGATATTGGGACTATGTGGGAGAAGGCGACCAGGTGAGTATTGATTGATCTTCGGTGAGTTCGAATTTTTGGATCAGAAGGACAAAATTTAACAAATTTCAATAAAAAGAGCAATTGAATTGGATTCAGAAATAGTACTACGAAAAGACTTCCCAATTTTTGTAACCTCGCATCAATTTTATTGATTTTTGAAATATTTCAAATCTTTGTTGGTGAGAAAAAATATTGAACTGATTTTTTTGTAAACGAATTTAAAACACTGCAGTAAATATACAAAATCAATACCTTTGTAATGAATTTAATTAAACTATTAAAAGTAAAAATTTTGTCTTTCATAGAATTCAATTCTTGATGCTGCATTATCAACAAGTAGATGTGCCTACCTTCAATTTTCACGACTGAATGGCTAAAATAATTTTAATAACAGTTTATAAGTGTTCAAACACTCACCAAGTATTTTTTGTAATTTTTCTTTTAAAATCATGACTTGTCTAGATAGTGTTGTGAATCATTAATTCATTATGCAATAGTACCCATCATCACATAAATAATACTCCAAGCAAAGTTTTTACTATTATTCTAAACTCAGAAAATTTGGTTTTTATCATTTTTTTTCATGCATCCAACCTACTCTTGTGTGTGTGATTGACATAATTTTCAAATGTCCCACAAAAAGGGCCCAGCACCAGAATTCATTGAAATTCTTGCAGATATTTATTGGTCATATTCTTCTAGCCTTCTTGTTGTGTACGATAATTTGTTTTCAGAAATACATTTTTTTGTGTAAAAAAATAAATACAGAATTTTGTAGTATATTTTTTGAAATATCTTAAGTTTCGACCACTACAAACCATTCACGTCCAAAACAATAACTGACATTTTTCTGAACTATACCAGTTTTAATTTTCCAATCTATACTTTTTGCGTTTGTGATGATCAGCAACATTAGAAATTAAAATACAATTATTGTTAGCGTACGACTGTTAAATCTTCAACATAAACTTGACTCATTATGCATTGCAAAGGAATTTGATACTGGATTTTGATCTAGTGAGAATTTTGAAAATTTAATTTTAGAAAGATTGATATATTCTTTTTCATTTGTAAAGGTCGTGCTTAGAAATGAGCCAAGATTTAAATTACACCAAAAGTTTAAGATAACCCTTTCATTCTTAGAATTATGTAAATGAATATTCCCTTCGTCCGTCAATAATCGTTCAATTTTGTTATTTTCATCCGTCCGCCAATAATATTTCATCTACCGTATTTAGCTAAAACAAATACCTCCAAATTATTCCATAAATGACTGGTTTTGCCACAAATGATCATTTATTAGATCCAATATATTTGTAGGTATATAATTATAATGTGAAATGATATGCTATATATACTATGTGAGCACCCCTCTAGTTCGACACACATTTAATATTGTTTGTTTTGTTTTATATAATTTTAATACATAAAAAAAGTTATTGACATTTTTAATTTACAAAATTCATAAAAATCAAAGCTTACTTTGTCATTTAATTTATTTATTTAAAGTTATAGAAAAAGCGAGCAAATGGAGTTTTGATTATTAAAAATTTTATAAATAAAAAACTTTAATAACAATTTTTAATTTGTTAGAATCAAATCAAATACTATATATAAAATAAAACAAACAACGTTAAACGTTCGTTGAACAATGGTGGTGCTCACATAAGGTATGTAGTACTCCTCATGTTCCATAGTAGTACGGTCATTTTATTTTCTGCACTATTTTTTGAAAAAACAATAAATAGTTAAAGTTGATAAAGAGTAAAATAAAAAAAAAGAATAATGTTGATAAGAGTCTTCTCTACATTATTCTCTTTCTTAATTTATTTTGTATCCACTTTAACTATTTATTAGCATTTTCTCAAAACGAGTGTAGAAAATGAAATGACTATTACTATGTAACGGAGCGAGTATATCATTTCCAATATATGTTACAAAACTTATGTGGGTATCACTATTGTTCGATGCACATTTAGTATTGTTTTGTTTAGGGTTTAGGGTTTAGTCTCTCTTGTGTAATTTGTCTTCCATAAATATAGTACTACTACTATTATTCTTTATCTATGATAGTTTTCTCTTTGAATATTATAACATTTTTTTTAATTTATATATAGAATTTTAAAGAATACATCAGACTCAAACCTATAAACTAAAATTCATTAGCAAAAGGCCAACAAACTGATCAAGTACTACGACTTCTAGTCTTAAATGCATTCAACATATATACCTTATAAGTGTACAATTTCTCTGCAAATACTTTACTTTATATATACGTATATATACACCTACACACATTATAAACTAATTCATGCATATATATTTAGTGGCAGTGAAAAGAATATACAGCTATCGGCCATTCATTATGCATTATGCATTATGCATTATGCATTATGCCTCACTTTATGTACTATTCAACATATACTCATACAACACCAAATAAGGAAATTTACTATTCAATGTATGGAAAGGCTTTCAACTTTTCATCATTTAGCATACTTTCATTTCTAATAGTATACTCTCCTTCACTTTTAATTTATTAGTATGTACAAACTACAAACCAAAAGTAAGCCTACACATTTACAAAGTAAATAAATCAGTTAATAATTATGTCCCAAAAATATTTCTTATAATGTTTCCGATTTTCTTCGTTTGGATTGATAAATTAATAAATTAAGTATAGACGCACATCGATATGTTCATAATACGTTCAACTTTCATTTGTGTTTCCCACTTAAATTTAGTATTATTCAATGCATAATACATTAGCAGTCAATAAAATACACCAAAATATAGTATTAAGTTCGCATCAGAAGAAACTATAATATTTTATTACAGGGAGTCTAGAGACTTTAAATATAACCCATTAATTATGAGCAAGTATTAATTAAATGTTCAAATTTCCTTGCACGCACAATTAGCTAGGTCCATAAATCTAAGTTAATTGTCTCTAAATAGTAGAACTCGACAAGATTAAGAAGATTAAACCTTCCGGCCGTCGTCATTATCATAGATATATCACAATTAGTAGTCCAATTAAAATTTAGAAAACAATTAACACAAGAGTTAAATCCGCTTTCGCCGGCTTCACCACCTATTCATAAATCGGATATATAACAGTACCATAATTACTATTTAAGATAATCTTTTATCGGAATAATGATTAAAAAAATATGAATAATAATGGGCAGACAGAATGCATCCCTGCGATAGGACAAGACAATATTCAAGAATTCATTGCTAAAGATAAAATTTTTCAAAACTTTATTTTGTCTTTCTATATTAGTATGTTATTTTGAAAATTAAAAATCAATCTGAAAAATTTAGTACTACTATTTCGTTATTACTTCATCACGGGCATTCCTTCAACAACAATTTTTATGTTAATTAGTGTCAAGAAGCGGAAATATTGTTTGCGATTTTTATTTTTCCTTTCCATTTTATCATTACTCAACCAAACAAAAAAATCACTAACAATCTTTCTGACAACGTAAATGACTTAAAAAAACAGATTATAAATTTAAATTACGAAGTTGAAAAAAAAAGTTAAGTTGGAAAGAAGAAATGGTGAAAAGTTTGATGCGCCGCAGTTTTAGGTTCAACCATTTCTATTATAATTACTTGATTGCTGTTTAACGGCATCAATTAATTCACCATGATTATTTTGTAAGAAAGCGGTAACCGGAGGGTTCAATAATGCATGCTACTTTACCAGAAATAATGGAGTATGAAATTTGAGACAGAAAAGAAGAAAAAGAGAAAAAAAAAATGGAAAATGAAAGCAGAAGAATCTTGTACTGAATTGTAAGCTGTTGTATTTTTTTTGATGGAGAATCAGGGTACGATGAAAGGTTGGACCATGTAATAACCCCACATAAAGGAAACAAATCAGTTCTTGAATTAGTTCAGATTCAATTACACCAAACAAAGAATATTACCCTTTGTTTTCTTCATTCATTAATTAAAATACAGGTATCTAGCAAGAGATGGAATTAGGAAACACACACACACACACACAAGAAGATAGATAGATAGAAAGATCTAATTAACTTAAAGAAAAGAAGGGAAGTATTGCCTGGCTCCATTCTGTCTGCCTCTTAAACCTTAAAAACAACAAGAAAGAGCCCTCAAAAACACTAAGCAAATCATCGGCGGAGATTGGTAGAAATCCAGGGCGCGAGGGGCAAATCCGTCATTGCATGCAGCAGACCATTTTTGAAAGGGAGATCATCACCAAATGAATGTTCTTCTGCACCCATTGTTTTCCACCAACTCTCTCTCTCTATCTCTTTTGTTTTGTGAGAAATGAGAAATGAGATTGTGGGGTGTGAGTGTGTATATATGTGAATAGTGAAACTATAGATGATGGGGGTACTAAAATGATTATTATTACGATTGGCCCCCTGAGCTGTTTCTCTGTCTGTCTATCATAATGTGGCGGTGGTGTTGGGGAGTGGGAGGAGGCGGAGAAGGGCTGGGCTGCCTTTTAAAGAGGGGCCCAGCCGGAAGAGGAATGGATTACATTACATTACATTACATTTCCGGCCGCTCTCTCTACTTATTCTTCTCCTACGCGCTTCTTTATTTACCTACTCGCCCTCTGTGGAAGGACACGCGTCAGGCTAATAATAACCCATGCCTTATTTCCCTTTTGTTTTTTTACTTTATTTTCACCTCTATTCGATGCCCATCTCTCTCATCTGCGCTTTTCACCATCACAACCCCTTTCCCTTCACGTTGCATTCCTTTTTTTGATAGCTATGTTTTTTCATTTCATTAAACGTAATTATTCCTCACCGGCAGTTTTTCTTTTATTTCTATTTATTACTAATTTATTCGGTCATTCGTCGGAATGGCTTTTCAAATGGAACGAATTAAAGGATCTAGATTCCTACGGTAATTCTAAGCTGCACCATTTTATATTATTGTATTAGATAAGGATGATAAGTGTTATTTAGTCACGAAGTACTCAATTTGTCCCTAAGTATGAACTATTTCTTTTTTAGTCCGTCATTTTTTTACTTTTGGGAACTTCTTTCTCTCTTATGGAGTGAGATTCATTCCCCACTAACACTATTTTAAAAACTTTTTCTTTCTCTCTCTCTTACTTTTTCAATTATGCATTAAAACTTATGCCGAACTAAATGTTCATACTCTTTGGGGATGAAGGGAAACGATGAGCGATGGAATGGTTTCAATCGAGAAGTTTGATGGATCATTTTAATACCCGAAATATAAGATTTGATGATTACTTTTTACGTTAAAGACATATACGAACCCCTGAAAGAAAAGACGTAAAAACATGGATTTAGACATTGTCAAAGAATGCATGACCTATCACACAATTGGAGCCAAGCAGGGAAGGGGCATGCCGGTGATCGTGGAGCCAATGTACAAGAAGTCATCAACAACTTTCCATTAAATTGATGAAATATTTTACTTTGCTCGTTGCAACATAACTTTCCATTCGTGGGGGTTTGGCAACAAAATTTTCATTTTAATTACTGAAAATAAATGTATTGGTAGAACCATGGACAATTGAAGTTATTTATTTATTTATAAATAAGTGTTTTTGGGTTCTAAATTGGTAAAGTTTCCATTTTAAATATGTATGTGAATTTAGCCGAACCCATCTCGTAATCCTTGGTGGAAGATAATTTTGATGTTGACTAGAATACAGAGGATGGCATAAGGGGAGTAAATGAGGGAAGTAAATTCATTAGTCAATCTTGTAGTTTGAGTCTTTGAAAACACAATACAAAGTCCTTCAATAACTCTTGGAATTTCCAAAAAAATTAAAAATAATAAAATAAACAAGATGAATCAAAGTAGTAAAATTGAATTATTCGCCATGGGTAAGCCCATATTCTTTATTAAAATAAAAGTTGAATATCAATTTACTCTTATACTACCAGTCTCTCAAAAATACATTACAAATGTGTGAACAGAAAAGGAAAAAGTGTGTGTGTGGAATGTCTGTAGAGGGTGAAAGGCCCAATTCAACCTTTTATGTTGTGGCTGTGTGTTTTATTTTTGGTAAGACACAATTACATAGTTTCTTTTTCATTCAACCCATTAATCATGTGATTTTTCTACTAATGAATCATCCATTCAACCTTTAGCAACCCCACCCCCTCTGAATTTCATGCAATCACCTCTAATGCATTGTTCCCTAGATTGATTTTATTTGTACTGCCTTTTTTTTCTTTTCAATCCTCTCATTATTACTTGCCATATTCTCTAATGATATGATCTTGAAAAATAATTATACTCCCTCCGTCCCGCACTACTCGCACCTTTCCTTTTGGGCACGAAGATTAAGGAATGAGTGATAGACAAAGTCAACAATTACGGCTGTAGGTATAAATTGTTACTAAAAATGGAAAGAGTGCAAATAACTTGGGACGCCCAGAAAGGAAATAAGTGCAAGTAGTGCGGGACGGAGGGAGTACATGTTTATAATTAGTTTATCATTAATCACATTGCTATGTTTTCTTCTTTTTCTAGACTAGGTTTGTATATCGCATCACATTAATTTAAAGAACACACATGTTTTTTTTCCCTTGAAAGATGGTTATTTGAAAAGGAAATTAATAAAAAAACAGAGAGATTCCATGATAATATGGAGGGATCCATAAATAAAGAAAATATGATTATATGGTGGCTTAAACGGAAAAAACATCAATCATTTGCGCCTTTGAATTGCTCCACAACCTCCTTTTCTCTCTAGAAGCATCTCACTTTTCTTTCATAACTTGCCTTCCATTCCACACTGCTCTTGCTAGTGCCCATTATATAATTTTGTCCATCGATCCGGATTTAAAATATAATATTCTCGTTATCTCAAAATAAAATATTTATTTTTTAATACAACTAATACTATGTTATAAGAAATGGCCATCTTTACGCAGGAAAAGGTTATCCACTCATTTATAAAAGAGTGGGGGAGTCGGGATCATGTTATAGAATAAGAATGGGTTTCAATATGCGTTCACAATATGTGGATTGAAAATGATCATCAGACTTCTACCCTTGAAAGAAATATGAAAAATTTAAAGATGAAGGTTGAATCCGGATCTCCATCCTTGTTAACTGAGGAGTTCCAACTCAACGGGCGTGTACTTGGGTTGAAGTAGTGGGAACAGTTTGTTGGCAATTGAACTATTTTACATCGGTGTCAAGAGAAAATTGAAACTAGTATATAAATCTTATGGGTCATTCATCCTATCACCAATTGGTTTTAGGATAGAACTGAGGATTTCTATCATGGTATTAGAGCGGGTCACTGATTGTGGGCCAAGTTCAACTGACCCAACAACATACATATCTGGGCTGAAATCGAAAAAAATGACTGACTCATATTGAAACTAAAAAATAACATATATATAACATTCTCACATCGATCTTACTAGTATATAAATCTCATGGGTCACTCCTCTTATCACTAATTGGTTTTAGGATAGAACTCATAGATTTCTATCACAATGGACTCAGTGGCTATGCCATGACTTGTTTTCTAACCCTAGAAACGTAGAAATTTTTTGCATTGTCCGTGCGTAACTCTTCGTCATGCACGATCCATGTGGTACCTTCAGGGTCCAGATTGGAGTCTCGTTCGATGCGAGTCGAGTCCTGACTTTCCAAAAGGTTCGAAGCTTAGTGACATACGAAACAAGTTGGAGGACGAGATATGTTGCCTTAATTTCTTACCAAAAGCATGGACCAGTTTATTAATCTGGACAAAACCGCCCCTAAATCTTGAATAATCCAAATCAGTGGATATGAATAAGGGGATTGAATTAGAGAGACACGCAGACTTCATAACTTACGCAAAATTCAACAGATTATAAAAAATCCGTCCAACACTGTATCCATACAAGTAGACAAATTTTTCACTCTCAACCTATGGTTTCTCTACTTATTTTTTTTCATTCTTATCCATAGATCTAGATAATAATTGCTCATATCAAATTTCTAGATCCAGATAACAATTTCCTTGGGTAATTTAGTAAATTAATGAATATTAGTACTACTACTAGCCCATTCGTCCTAGATAATACTACTATATCACATTTTTTGATATTCCACAAAGATATCAATTTTTTTATTTTTTAAAAATAAATCATCATTATTATTTGATCTTTGTTTATTTATACATTAAATATGTAAGTATTTTTTTTTTCATTTTTCACATTCTTAACACACTAAACTGTCTTTTAGAAGGAGTATGTAATTTTATGTAGAGTAAAGGCCAAAACTGGTCCTGAACATATGCTCATTTTACGATTTTGGTCATATACTTTATATTTTGAATTTTTGCATCATGAACATTTCAACTCGGCTCACAATTGGCCCTACACTAACAATTCCGTCAATTTTTAAACAGTTTTAACCCGATTTTGATAGTTTTAACAGTCTCATTCAGGTTAAAACCGTTTAAAAATCGGTCAAAATCGGATTAAAACCGTTTAAAAATTGATGGAATTGTTAGTGTATGACCAATTGTGATCCGAGTTGAAATGTTCAGGATGCAAAAATTCAAAAGATAAAGCATAAGACCAAAATCATAAAATGAGTATATGTTCAGGATCAGTTTTAGCCTTTACTCTGTACAAAAATTATCAACCCAACAAAACAAACTTTTTATACCCAAATTTTTTTATCACGATTTAATCTTTATTCTTCTCTCGTACTTTTATTAAATCTTATAAATGGAGTGTACTATAATTTTGTCTAAGCAATCAATTGTTATTTTCAATTCCATTTGAAGAAATACAAGATGTACCCCATACTATGCCTGATTTCTATCCTAACAACTTCACACATCCCTATGAATAATTTTTCTATTATAGGAGTACTATTTAAATACGATTAATTGTAATCGTATTAAGATAGCGTTTATTTTAGGTATCATTTCACAGTGTTCCGAGCTTTGATTCAAGTATTTGAAAGAAAATCTCCGATCACCATGCAGCAGAGTGCAGATATTAATCGACGAATTGCCCAAATTTCAAGTCACATCAATCCCCCAATTAATCAGGTACACATCCTCTTCTTTTCATTATTTTTTTCATCAACTATAAGCTGCTGAATTTATAATTTGATCGGAAAAGGTTGCAAATTACTCATAAATAGGGTTGCAAATACTGTGTGTTTTTGAAGGTGGAAGAGGGGAACTTATGGCGCTCTGATTGCCGGGCAAAAGGCGGTTCTCCGGGTTTCAAGGTGGCGATATTGGGGGCGGCTGGAGGCATAGGGCAGCCTCTGGCGATGTTGATGAAGATGAATCCTTTGGTCTCGGTGCTCCATCTTTATGATGTTGTCAACTCTCCTGGCGTCACGGCGGATATCAGCCATATGGACACCGGCGCTGTGGTAATTCCTGCTTCAATTTGATTTTTTCTTTCTTTTTCATTTTATTTTGCAGCTTAGTTTAATTGAGCTATTGTCTTATTTCAGCTGAGTATTCTAGTAAAAAGTAGTCTTATGCTAATCAAGATTTGGAAGTAATCAAATTCGAAATATTATGCATAGGAGTGTAAATTTGATGCAATTTATTATAGAGGAGAGAATTTTCTTTTTGCAACCTGGTAATGCAGAAAACTCATGTTTCTACCTACTAAACTTGTACGTAGGGACAATGTATACAATATCTCAGGATTGCAAGGAGATTACTGAAAAATATGAAGACATAAATGCATAATTAGCATATCCATCTCTAACTAGTGGATTGCAAATGTTACTTCTCTTATAGATCAAACCACAAGAATCACCCCTGCAAGGTGGTGAATACATTTAACTCATAATCCTTAAGAAAACAAACCTTATATCATTAGATACATCACTAGGTAGATTGTGTTTCTCTGGGACTTAGCAAGGACTTGACTGAATGTAATGATGTTTAGGTTCGTGGTTTCCTGGGCCAAAATCAGTTGGAGGATGCACTGACTGGGATGGACCTTGTGATCATACCTGCTGGTGTTCCCAGAAAACCTGGAATGACAAGGGATGATCTTTTCAACATTAATGCAGGAATCGTAAAGACTATATCTGAAGGAATTGCTAAGTGCTGCCCTAAGGCCATTGTTAACTTAATCAGTAATCCTGTGAATTCTACAGTACCGATTGCTGCAGAGGTTTTTAAGAAGGCTGGGACCTATGATCCAAGGCGACTCCTTGGAGTTACTATGCTTGATGTAGTTAGAGCTAATACCTTTGTGGTAAGATATCTTTCTACAAGATTTTTTTTTAATGTTTTATAATATATCCATGAAAACATGTGTCTGCAAGTTAATTGATCTGCGTGTAGCTTTGGTGTGCCTAATCGTTCCCTCTGACTTCTATTTGTATGGTTGTTTTTATGTACTTTTGAGTTTATTTTTCATCATCCGCGCTATCTCTCTCTCTCATTCACATGCTAGCATGAGCATCCATTATCCTGAGATGATTCTTATGAGATGCGACAATATGGTTGTTCATGTTTTAAAACTATTAGCTGTTGAATGTTACTATCAGAAATCTGAAACCTGCTCACATTCTGGCATGTGTACCTTAATAATTGGATACTTTCACCAGAAACATAAAGTACTCTGTTTCATTTCTTTATAAACAGTGGAATTCATTTACTTATGGTATTCTGCATCTTTAGTTGGAGTACCTATTATGAATTGATCAACTCAAACTCTTGTTTTTGCACTTTGCTAGTTGCCACTTAATGAAGTGATCATCTATAATATATTTCAGTTGTCTTTGCTATTTCTTAACCACTTTTCATTTCCAACATTGTACTTCAAGGCTGAAGTGTTGGGGCTAGATCCACGGGAAGTTAGTGTTCCAGTTGTAGGAGGCCATGCTGGTGTAACAATACTGCCCCTTCTGTCACAGGTCAATACAATAACAAAATTTTGCAGTATTAATGTTAGAATTCTGTGCTGTAACATTTTATTATAATCCCCCCTCCTTATGTAGGTAAAACCTGCATGCTCTTTCACCAAAGAAGAGACTGAGTATCTGACATCTCGCATCCAGAATGGGGGGACTGAAGTAGTTGAGGTAGGCTCGAGTATTGGTCGGAGTTCTCTGATAAAATTCCTTTTTTCTACACAAGCTGCAGATAATTGTTTTTCTATTAGATGCTTCTCTTGCATCGTTATGAATTATATGTACCGGACTTATCTTTCAAGTTCTAAACAGATTGCTTGCTTCTTAGTTCAGAAAGTGTCATGCCCATATCTTTCAAGTTCTAAACTACTTAGTTCAGGAAGAGCCATGCCCCTGATAAACGTCGTACGGTAGCTTACCAGTTAGAAGAGTTGGAAGTCTTTAAAAGTCTTATCTTAATGTTAGAAGTCTAGAAATCTATCTTTATATGTTAGAAGTCTAAAAGTCTCATCTTAAATGGTATATCTTTATTCCTTAGCCTTTTGAGAGTCTTTATATAGGTCTCTTAGGTTTGAGAGGGGTATCCATAATCTTGAATTTCGTATAAAGACGGTCATTTACTGTAGGGCCTCGTAAGAGGATTATCATTTGTTAAGTTTCAATTATATATTAATTATATTTTCTGTTCTTACTTTCCCTTGTCTCTCGCATCTTTTCTATAACAGCCCCAGATGGCAAGCCATTGAACCCAATCCTCCTAAACTTTATTGTTGGAAAAACCACATAGACATGGAAAGCAAACCTAAATGTTCTGCCGAATGTATTTGCCTATTTTTATCTCTGTATTCACTTTTGAATCCTGTAATTTGTGTGGGATATCTTTCAGATTCCATTCAAATTCACGAAAGATGTTCAATATGCTTGACTGTTTAGGTTTATATGTTATTATTTGTATGGGGGCAAGATCTGAATCTAACTACTAATTTGTATTGTTGTGACCTACGAATATTTTGTCACACATTAGGTTGGCCCATGAACCCTGTAGAGTTTTTAGTTGTGAAAGTGCTGTTAATTAACTTACCTCTGTTATGTTTCTTGTGTTATTTATTTATGCTTTCATGTTACTAATAACTTAATATTGTGAACATGGTTTGTAAGCATGAATGTATTCGACCTTTGCTTGGTGCTTGTGCCTCCCTTCCATCCACATATCTCTATGCTCTCATCAGCATTCATGTCCACTGGGCAAGAAATGGTCCCTAATTGTATCTCATTACCATAAACATAGATAACTGAAAAAATTGTCATTTTCTCTATCTTCAGCAGTAGTAGTGCTGTGATTGACTAATACTACTGGTTACCATTGCAGGCCAAAGCTGGTGCAGGTTCTGCTACTCTTTCTATGGTATGCTGCTATCCCAACATCAGTTTCTTTGTATTTTTTGTTTTGGCAATTGCATGGAGAATATCTGCAAATTTTAAACAAGAATATGAATAAATGATGCAGGCATATGCAGCAGTCAAATTTGCTGATGCTTGCTTGAGGGGATTGAGAGGAGATGCCGGTGTCATTGAATGCGCATTTGTGCCTTCTCAGGCACGTTTTTGTTTGTAGGAATGAGATGTTCCTAAATCACTATCCTTGAAATATTAACCCGCAGATTTTTGCCTCAGGTAACAGAGCTTCCATTCTTTGCATCAAGAGTGCGCCTTGGTCGCAGCGGAGTCGAGGAAATCTACCCTCTTGGTCCACTTAATGAATATGAAAGGTCTGTCAAGAGTTTGTTCATATTCTCCAGTTATAATTCCTAGTTTCAGTCCGAGTTTGTTAACAATTGGTTACTGGCTGCTCGTTCTCAGGGTCGGTCTGGAGAAGGCAAAGAAGGAGTTGGGTGGAAGCATTGATAAGGGTGTGTCCTTCGCAAAGAAATAAGCAAGGTCTGTTTTCGAATTAGTTGTATCATATGTTCACGACGTGATGCTGCTTGTTGTACTGGGTTTTCGATTGTAGTTTCAGGCATGAATGCTTCTTGAAAAATGAGTCTTCTCTTATGACGCTTTGTAGCTTGTCCCTTTGTTACTCTTCACATTGATGATAGAGATATACAAATAATTTGCAGCAAATCCATTCCAATTTCAACTTCCTAATAACAATCGTCGCAATGTTTGAATACAATTTCAACAACATGTCCAAAACGTAACCAAGAAGTGGTTATGACTTTGAGATGTTGATACAAGAACTTTTCATATTTGATAAACTGATTCAAAATATTCCATACTGTAGGGCCCAGATTATAGAATGAAAATTTATTTGTGACGCTTTTTTATTTGTAGTACTTAGCAAAAATTATCGGTAGTTGCAGATTTTACTGTAGGTATCAAATTTGTTACCATAGTTGTCAAAAAACTTTCGTCTCTTACTTTTATCTATAATGAATTTTTCTCGCATTATACATTTCATGCTTACACCACATGACGATATGAGCGGAAATGGTAAAATTATTTTCGAAGGAATAATTTTTTTTGGCAGAATCAACACTTAACTTGTTCATAGTTTATTTCATTCTTATATCATTTGTAGTTCCTAAATATTATTTCTTGTATTTTATGTTTCTATCCAGCAAGAGAACTATATTCTTCTTTCTACATTCAACTTTTAATTCATTCCATCATATCAGGATGACATTCGTATTGAAACAGTGCGATGCATGTTTAATCTTGCCTCGCAAATTTTAATCTTATTACTCCATTCGTTCCATTATAAGGGAGTCACTTCTTTTTATTACGAGATTTAGAAAATTGAATCTCTTAATAGTTAATCATTAACTAAATCTCGTGGCTAAAAAGAAGTATCTCGCTTATGTGGGACGGATAGTGATATAAGAGAACTAATCATAGATAAATTTGGATTGATTTAATAGATAGTGTTAGATTAATTTAATCTTGAATGTAGTTTTTAATGAATATAGTTTCTGACATATCTCTCAATTCGGAGCAAGCAGTGGATAATATCTGTATACTTGAATTTGGTGTATACTCTCTTTCAAAAATAATGGGTTTCTGATGTGATTTTCTTGTTCCTTTGTGTTTGGGCCGGCCTTCATTTTCTGATTTCTTCTGTAGGTATTGATGTTGTTTGGCCCATATGTGGTATTATATTTTAGGCAATGCTCTTTTTACCTCTATGCAACTCACACTTTATAAATAAACTAGTGTCACCCCCGTGCGATGCACGGATAGATTTAATTTCACTATAGTAAATTCATATTTTGAATTAATTAAAATCAGATATAACTATTTTATCAAATGATTAAAAAATCACAAACATATAAAACAATTTAAATATACTATTTAATACATGTGGGATGCACACATGTTAATTTACTTAATATTAATCAAAATTTATAAAAATAAAGTAATCACTAAAAACCTAAACCTCGAAACTTAAATCCTAAACCCTTAACTTCAGTAGAAATTATAAATTATTGAGCTTCATTTCATTACAATATAGTGATCCTATATACTAAAAACCCAAACCTCGAAACCTAAATCCTAAACCCTTAACTTTAAAATATACTTATCATGACCAACAAATGAGCCAAATATGAGTGCGTTTAAATGCTAATTTTTTTTAAAATGTCAATACGATCATATTAAAATTTCAATACATATTTGTGTTGACATTTTAATAAACTATCTTGACATTTAAATATCAGACTTAAATTAAAAAAAGCTTTTTAATTCTGTAAATATGAATTAACCATTGAGTTATAACTGCAGGAGTAAGTTTACGTTACAATAATTTAAGATTACACTGGTGAGACATATATTGAAAAAAAGGTAAGAACACGTGGATTGTAAACTACCAGAAGTCATATATTTATAGTAAAATGTAAACTACCAGATGTCATATATATTATTTATTACTAATTAACTATGAGTGATGACCATTAACTCGATCCACCATGTAATGTAACGTTAAAAACGTACAAAAAATTAAATCGCCAATAATTTGATAATCAAAATAGAGTGAAAAATTAATTTGATGTCATATATTTACAGCCCACTGCCTATCTCCCTCAATCTACCACTAATTCAACCTCAGCCTTGTTTCATTATTTTCCTCCTTCATCTCCAAATGGATAATTTGTGCATGTACGCAAAAACAATGTGATATTTTATGTTCTTTGTCTTCTTTGCTTCCTTTTGACATTTCCTTGACTTTGGGTGTTTTTTTTGCATGACCAATATGAAAGTGCCGAAGTTCGAGACGAATGTAAAAACATTAGCTACGATTTCTTTATTTATAAAAAAAGAACTATTATAGATAAGACGGAAATAAACTCAAAAATAACACAAACTAACATTAATAAAAAGTTAAAATATAAACTAATTTCATGCACTTCGGCATAGAATAAGCCTAAAATAGGATTTAAAAGTGATCTTTTTCTTTCATATTCTCCCACACGACTATTTGTCCATAATCTCCGACTTGGATCTTTGGCTCTTTGCTTTTCACTCTCTCTCATAGGACTATAGCTCCACCGTCTCCATACACCGTTCAAGGAGAACTCTCGTCGTCGGCTGTTGGAGTTGAATCAAGGAAGCAGTAATAAAAAAGCATGTATTTATAGACAAACTAAAAGTTAACAACAATTACAACACCTTTCAAGTTTTACCTTACAGCATAGACACAAAAATACATTTATCTAAATAATCAATAACATTAAAATGAATAATAAAACCTTTCAAATTTTATTGTGTCTCTTGTAGTTTACTATTCGCTCTTCATCATAAAAATGCTTCAGAAAAGCATCTGAAACCCCCTCCCCCAATCATAAGATTCATAACATCAAGTACAACACTAAACAAATCTTACTAATTCATGTGTACATATTAAAATTCCTCTAAAATCTCAACTCTCAACTATTCCCTAAAGCATGGAATAAAAACAATTACAAAATGCAGGAAAATAAGAGGATTCACCTGTTTTGACGTTTGTACGAACATCATCGTTGCAAGAGAATTGCAGCGTGGAGACGGTAACTATCCTACTTTTTGCAATGTTTGTTTCTAGCTCGGATTTCAGTATGGAAAACTAATATATAAGCGCTGAAATCACTCTTTTCATTGAAGGGGTTCATTGCAATTTATATTCCAAAACTTATCACATTAAATTTGTTGAGTAATTGTGAGTACGTTTTGTAACTGCAACCCACATTTAAATAAATATTTATACTATGCGATTACATTAAACGCTGAAATGCTTCTTTGTATTGAAAGGGTGCATTTCAATTTATATTCCGAAACTTATCATTAGTATAAATCACATTAAATTTGTTGAGTGCTCGTGGGTGATGTTTTGAAACTGCCACCTACATTCAAATAGTATATATTTACATCGGTTACATAATTTCTAGTCATGGATTTGATTAGATACCTTCAAAATTGTGCTTACCGCAATTTAATGAGTTTAAGTGAAAGATGTAATAGTTTTTCTAAATTGCATTTACCTCCCTTGCATAAAATTTTTATTCAAAAGGTCCCAAAACTCAACTTTTATATGTATATAGATTAAAAAAAGATACTAAATAAATTGTGCTTACCGCAATTTAATGAGTTTAAGTGAAAGATGTAATAGTTTTTTTAAATTGCATTTACCTCCCTTGCATAAAATTTTTATTCAAAAGGTCCCAAAACTCAACTTTTATATATATATAGATTAAAAAAAGATACTAAATAAATTTTATGTCAAAAGCGCAAGCGCCAAGTGTATACAAAATTCGGAATGATGAGTGGCTATTTAAATGTACTACTACTACTACATAAATATAATAGACGGTGGACATTTCAATCGAGGAAATTGGCTAATTTAATATGCAAAAACAGGTGATATATATAACACGCACTAGACCCCCCAACCAATAATAATTGATGCATGCATAGATAGTTGTTGGTGGGAAAAAATAATCTATTTTTGGTCACTTTACACATGTCTCCTACATCCCACTACCCTCTTTTACCCTCAATTTACATTACTAATCGCTTTAGCCTTTTTCAGAACATCACCTTTCAATGCACTCCCATTATCTCTTACATAGTCAAATATGGCCCCATAAAAAATATACAATCAATCAGTAATGGACACTGAACATTATTATTATTATCTATTTCCTCTCCCATTATTATGATAAAAGTGACAGTTCGAATTATAAAGGTGCATTTTATTTGGAAGTATTATTTCAGTAAAAACGTGACACTCCTGAATATTAGCATGATGTAGTAGCTCTCAGTATCTTTAATTCTTTCAACAAACTATTGCAAGGCAAAATTAACACATTTTGGTTGATGAAATGATTGTTCCATGAATAGTAGTACTAAAAGTGTATGAAGTGAACTAGGGATTATTCAATCTCATATATAGGGATGTCGGTATAACGGACAAAATTGGTGGATGTAGCAAATATATCCTCTAGATTTTATGTTGTTTCTTTCTCAATAGTTTGTATTTCTAATTAGATGTTAGAAATGAATCATTCATATTCTTTAAAATGCCTTATTATAAGGGGCTAGAGTTATCTATTTATTTATAGAGAAGTCAGAATCATCAGTTTGTTAGCCGACAAGAAAGAGATTATTCAATAGAGCATTTTAAAAAGATGCTCCTAATTTAAGGTTTTATTTCTAAAGCACTTGAATTTGAAAAAAAAAAGATGTTTTATGTCTCACCTAATTAAATTTGACGACATAATGATGAGTCGTCTCAACGAGTTCTCACTCACGTATTTCGACTTCGCACTCGCGCAACAAAGCCCCCTATCATAAAAAATGTTGTGCCTGCCCTTGACTATGCAAGATAAAATCTTAATCATTATGCGTTATAATATGTACACAGTCGATTCCATAAGAATATGAGTTGATGATTTATTGGCTAATCATGCATTCGAAACAAACAAAAACAGTGATAAACATACTAAATCACATATCAAATCTATCACTAGCTGTAAACAAGATTAATAGTGTGATACTCTAGTGGTAGAAATAGTTAAATGTTTGAATTATTGGATTGTTAATGCATATCAAATCCAACGAAAGAGACTCCAGAATTAATGTCTATTGTAAATGGATTCTTTTGAGATATTCTCTTTCATTTTCCCACACAAAAAAAAGCATGTGTCCTTTATTATTAATTATATAAGTTGATGAGTTAGGAGATTGATTGAGATGGTTTTTGCAATCAGACTAAACGTAAAGACTTGGCATTCCCCTTCGAATCCTATGCTATATAGATACTCTCCTCCTTGTGGCCTTTCCTTTGTAATAATAAGATAAATAAGTTAAGATATTAAGGCATAATCAAGATTATAACAAAGTACTTAAATGTTTTAGTAGTGCTTTGTCCTAAGATTCTGAAAATAAAAGAAGCCCAATATAATGTACTTTAAAAAAAAATACTCTCATTCTTATGTAAATAAACTAGGCATACCAAAATTTTGATTATTTACCTAACTCATTTTTATTTATCAAAACTACATGAAATTTTATTTTTTTAGAATGTGACATAAATTCATATTTCAATGTCCAATATCAATTTTTTGATTGCAATGTAAAATTCATGGTACCGTTAGAAAGCTTTCCATGATACATTCCTAATAATATTGCAATGTAAAATTCATGGTACCCGCAGGGGCAGATCTTGCTGCAATAAGTCTGGGTTCGAATCCCACTACTGTCGTGTAGTTGCTTCCATCTCTCAGGCACAATTCTTGGGAGATAGGCTTCTGGCAGCCAGTGGGTTAAGGCCTCCCCCTTAACGGGCTACTGTGTACCCTGATTGAACCCTCTCACATGATGTCGGGCCGGAGTGTGGTGCCCACCAAGACGACATAATCGCTTTTTTTACAGCAATGTATAAAATGAAATTCAAATTCAAATTAAAAAATAATTAAAATATACGCAACAACTTTTTATGAGCCATGTAGAATTTGACCCATAAGATATCATAACAAGAGAGCCCCAAAAATTGCAAGGCACTATGATGAATATTTACAAATAACATTATGATATTTGTAATAAATATGGATGCACTAAAAGACAGAGAAAAGAGAAGACCATGAAATAAAAGTACGGTTAGATATGCTCGGTAAGTGGGGTGCCGACTCCTAAATAATATTGTCTTCTTTTTTATTTATGTCTTTTTAAATGAGATTAATATTTGGTACCATATACTGTTATTATATGAAAGTTGTTGTTACATATGAATGATGGAAGCAAGAAATATAAGAATTTAATTCTCCATTTCTGTTTTTGAGGCTGTTGTAATTCACTTATAACCACTTAATTATATGATGGCATCACCATGTATGTACAGCTTGCTTCATTAATTCTCGTGTAAACTTATGTAGGAAATCAATAAAAAAAAATTAAAATAATATATTAGGCGAAATGCATCTGCATTTTTAAATTTACTTATAACTTTTATTTTATTTTGATATTGGGTTTTCCCATAGATTCACAAGCCTGCAAATCCAACCGTCGGTTGGTGTATAGTTACAAAACTCTTTAATGAGGACAACCACAAGCGTCGAAATAGATTAATATAGTGCCAAGAAATATAATTTGAAATTTAAAGTGATACTACTATTTATTTGCATTTTATTTAAGAACCTTCGATAATCCTCTTTTTTCTTTTTTTTCTCCTTTTATGTGTCTATGTTTTGATCCTCAGCATATCATCATGATTCATGAGTTGCGCAGCTACTAAAAATAAAGTATCATAAAAATATCTATGATAATAACAAAAGGAAGAAGGCAAGAAAGAAAACGTATTCATTTCTATGATTTTTTTATTATGTGAAATGTATGTAGTTATTTAATTATTTGAATTAATTAATGTCACTTGTCTCATATAGTCGCGCGTATATAACATCACATACATTGCCTACCTAACATGCAAATTCATCCTTCAACAAAGTCCAATAATAATAATAATAATAATAATAATAATAATAATAATAATAATAATAATAATAATAATAATAATAATTCAAGTCCAGTCTATTCTACTTTATTTCCTACTTTATGAATAATACAATCAAACCGAAATTCAACAAAATTTAAAATCGTTGAGACGAAATCTAATATTTCGAGAAAGTTTATTAATTTTACTATTGGGCTATCACTTGATTTGTAAACTTATTTATTCTAAAATGTTGAGAAATTATAGTGAAGGAACCAATTTACACGAAAGATAAAATCTTGAACTTATGACTAAGTCCACCTTTTTCCCTTCAAGTTAAAATCTTATATCTATGCGAGCTAGTCAATAATTATAACAATTTGCATCTCTAAAAACCAAATAAATTTCAGAAAAAGGAGTTGTACAACCTCAACTTATTCAAATTTCATTCTGAAAAAAGCTAAATATTTACTTGCATTTTCACTAACAATAATTTTACAGTCAAATCAAGACAATATTTACTCTATCGGATAATTTAGGTCTCACGGTGAAATCAATCTCTAGTGTAAGCTTTAGCAATTTTTTAATTAAATGCACTGGTTTATTGGGTATGTTTTATGCGTGATGTGACATAGAAAAAAATATCATTAATAAAAAATTCTTCCAATATTTAGAATACCAAATTTAGACTATATGTTCCAAACATATAAATTGTCTCTCCGTCGCTGATATGAACCACTATCATTGCTCAACTTTTCCAGATAAACATCATTTATGGGTTATATTTTTACATTCTGAACTTGTCCAAAAAAATGATTTTACTTTGCAATTAAAACTTTAGTGTGTGCCTTAAACTTGCACCTAACATTTATTATGGTAGTTCTCTTTTTATTGTTTTGCGAGCAAATCATTGATTCATATCCTTTCCGTTTAGGTAAAACTAATTAAAATAGAAAGGTAAGTGTAAATTATTAAAAAGAGAAATCATAATCATATTGTACTTAACATTCTGCATATTTTACTAAGTCATCTATGAACCATCTTTGAGATTACATCCGAAGTGCAATTTTAGATTTATGAGTAGTTCTAATAATTAGAAATTACAATGATTAAGATTTATGACAAAGTTGGTAGATGCAATATATTATCCAACATGTAAGAGGTTGCCTTAAAAAAGGGCAAATATTCCCATTTGCTGCAATGCAATTTTGTTGAAATAAATTTGGAAGTGATAGAAACCAAAGCACCTGCGTTCCAACTTCAATAAATGTTAGGTGAATATGAAATGATTACACATTTTCAGAGTTAGTAGTAATAGTAAATTTTAAATAAAGTTGACAAGGCAAAAGTTGCGTAAATCCAAACACCATACATCCAACGGTTCATGTTGTGACAAGTCGTCACCATATTAGGGGTTGTCAAATCATCTCTCTTTCCGATCCATACATCTCATTCGACCCTCAATACCATCTCCAGATATGTTTAAGCATAACCATCAGCAGTGTGGCGCGCCACGTCAGCATTTTTAAAATACGAATTTTAAAAACTTCATTCATTTAATAAAAATTAATACATACGAATTAAAACGAGATTTATATAAAAAAACAAAACCGCGTGCCATCGTCCGCGTGCCATCGTCCGCGGCCTTCACAATGGAGCGGACGATGGCGCCGACGATGGCTATCGTCCGCGGTTTAAGTCGCGCCCGAAGCATAGGCCGCGACTATCGTCCGCGGCCTATGCCACACACCCATAGTGGGGGCGGACGATGAATGGCGCGGACGATGTGCGCCATCGTCCGCCCATTGCGGATGGCCTATGCTTCGGGCGCGACTTAAACCGCGAACGATGGCCATCGTCCGCGCCATCGTCCGCTCCATTGCGGACGTCGCGGACGATGGCCATCGTCCGCGACATCGTCCGCCCCATTGTGAAGGCCGCGGACGATGGCACGCGGTTTCGTTTTTTTATAAATAGCGTTCATTTGTAACATTTCATTTCACACGATTTCATCTTCAAAACTTACATTTACATAATTACTACGAAATGGATTCAAGCCCCAATAGCCCTACGTTTAGCAGAGAGGCGCATTGGCCGGGTACAGAACCCGGCGATTATCGTTCGTTCGGCGACAAAACCCATTACGATCCCGATTTCAGTACGGAATCGTATGGGTTGTCTAATATAGAACCGTTGCCGCACCGCCCAACCGCATCGGCCGATCCCGCCCCCGCAGCGACCGGTGCCGCCAAGGGGAAGGCGAAGCGGAACCGGCAGCGGGCGCAGAAGTTGCCGCCTCCCGGTGACTGCGATGAGTACGCCCCCGGCCGTACGAACTACACCGACGACGAAACTCTCACTTTGGCCCGGTGTTGGGTAGATATATCGGAAGATCCGATATTCGCCAACAACCAGAGACAGACCGCGTACTGGGAGCGCATCGCGGACCTCTACAATTCGGTCAAGCCGCCGACCGCGTACAAGCGCAAGAGTGAGCAACTCCGCAAGCACTGGGATCAAATCAAGAAGCAAGTGAACTTGTACTCGGCGGAGTTCGAGAAGTGCGCGCGGTCACAGGGGAGCGGCGAGAGCGTGCACGACGTGCGCTCTAAAGCGATGTTGTCGTACCGGTCGATGTTCGGCGAGTTCAAGCACGAGGCCATCTGGGCGCTCTTGAGGGAGAAGCAGAAGTTCCAAGGTGGAATTCTGCACACTGGTGCGCCGAAGAGGACGAAGGTCACCGAAGCTGGTGACTGCACGAGCAGCGGCAGCGGCACTAACCCGGTTGACCTCAACCGGACGTACGTGGATGAAGGGAGTTCCGGCACACCGGTGTCCTCCCGACGTCCTCCCGGCATCAAGGCTGCGAAGGCCAAGGGGAAGGCGACCGCGACGTCATCGTCGACCGCTGCAACCCCTGTTCCGGACCCGGACGAGCTCCCGACGCAGACGGCCACCGCGTTTGCGTCGTTAGCTACAACGTCGATGGCAAGGACGATGTTGCAGACGCACAAGGCCCTCAAGAAGTGCACCGACCCCGAACAAGCCGAGTATCTCCATGCATTACTCGATGAGTTGCGTAGGAAGTTGGGAATTGGCCCGACTTAGTTTTTTTCTTTTTTAGTTGAATGGTGTAATTTTTTTATTATTAAAACTTCGCCGCTTGTTATTTAGTCATTTTTTTACTCGTTACGTGTTATTTGAAAACAGTTAAATTAATTAAACAAAACAACAAAATGATGATGTCGCGCGTCATAGGGCGCGCCTTAGGGCGCCCCACTGCAGGTGGAGAAGGAGGAGGATAAAAATGCTGACGTGGCGCGCCATAGGGCGCGCCTTAGGGCGCCCCACTGCTGATGGTCTAAAGTACAACTGTAAATTTTTGGTATTTCCATGTAAATTCTGATTTTAATTACTCTTTCTATCCCACTCAAGATGGTCGCATTCTTAAGTGACACGAAGTTTTAAATAAACGATTTATTTGTGATAAAATACTAAAAATAGAGTGAAAAAATGATTGAATATTTTAATGAGGAGATAAGAGATGGATTTAATTTTAATATAGAAAGTGAACATCTTGAATGAGACAAACTAAAAAGGAAAAATGAACATCTTAAATGGAATAGAAGGAGTACTTAATTATTGATTTGTTTTTATTTTAATTAAGATTTTGATTAATATGACTATGATCGTTGAATTGTTTACGTAACATTATTAGATGTCAAATAATCAAAATAACATCACATTATAGACAACATCCAATAAAAATAGGTGCATTTTAAATGACACAGGAATTAATGAATACTCCCTCCATCCGTGAATAGAAGTTTTATTTTTTTTCGGCACGGTTTTAAGAAATATTAAGAATAGTGGGTGGAAAAAAAGTTAATGGAATAGGGGTCTCACTCTTATATATATATATATAGGGATGTATTCATTTCCTTTTTGTATCTTTTGTTCTTTGTTCTTTTTAATCTCAGCCCCACGATTTTGTAATCCGACGGTTAGATTGGTGCCACGTGTCATTTAATAATGCAGATTTTCAGTTGAGTAATGCACACCGACTAATAATACACCATTATAGTGTAATAATGCAGATTTTCAGTTGAATAATGCACACTGACTAATAATGCACCATTATAGTGTAATAATGCAGATCATCTGGACCGTTGATGAATGAGATCTAACGGCCCATATTAAGAAGAATAAAGGATCTAAGGGATGAATAGGAGAATAACGCTCTCCTATATATATATATATAGGATTGTATTCGATGTCGAACTATTTTTAATGACCGAACTAGAGACTGAATCTTGTCCACATATTTTTATAATCTTGTGGTCATAATTAATTCAAGCATTTAATATCAAATATTACATATTTCCATTAATTTAATTCAAAAATCAAAGCTGGGGGATTGTTTTGTAATTCCAACTTTGGCAGTTATCATTTCTTCCTTAATTCAAGTCACGTAAATATGGTAGAGATTTGTATACGATGAAACTGCAATCTCTTGTTCTCAATTAAATGTGCATTTCCATTCCATCGCTAGAACCAGGGCAAACCCATTTTTTAATCTTCATAACTAAATACTTTGGTTTGCTGCAATGGAACATTCAAGCACCCCAAACGCGTAGAGATGATTTTACTAATACGTCAATGCACCTTGATTGATCTTTCTCCGACGACTGATTTTACACATGAAGCAGCGAATGGACATGCTTCTACCGAGATTAATCAAGAGCCTCAGGGAACGATATTTGATGAGTTACAATAGATTCTGAAGAATCAAGCGATCCTAGTTAGTTCTATCGTTTCTTGATGTATCTGTTATGCTACGTGGTCGACGACAGCTTTATCGAATGATTAATGTATTCAACTACTTATTTTAGTGAGTAATGTATTCAATAAATTCAATGATTTTGTTTGATTTTTGAATGTCAAATTGTAACAGTTTATATATCTAGTAATTTATGTGTTTGATTGTTATGAATGTCGAATGATTACTGATTATGTGTTTTGTTCGAGTAATGAACTGATTATCATTTGGGATGAATTGTTTTGTTTTAGTAATGAACTTGTTATATTTTGCGATCAACCGTTTTATAGGAGCAGTGATACGATTATCTTTTTTATTATTATTATAGTAGTTTTAAGCATCTTACAAGCAACGACTGATTTTCCACAATGTTTGGTCATGATGCAAGGAATCACAAAAGGTTAAAGGAGAAGCAGAAAAAAGTAGTTCAAGATCCCTAATGCCATGTATGATAGGCTCGTTGTTTGACTCAATTGTGATCGTGAGTCGCGAGTCAATTTTGATCTTAAATCAATTTTAGATGTAATTTTTCAGTTTTTGAACTTCTTTAATTTTAAAGTAGTTGAACTACATTTTCAGTGTGATGCATCGTTTTACATATATGATGAAGTTTTTATATATTCTGTTTCAATGTTATACTATTACTTTTATATTCTCTGGAATGGCAATGAATTAACACTTTTATAAAAATTGATGCCATTCATCTTTTCCAATTAATTTAATGTGTTTTTGAATTACACTATATAATTAAGTTTTTTGCATTGTTATTCCGAAGCTATTTTTATATAATATTATATCTGCATCTTATACTTTTTTAACTTCATCCTATAATGTTATAACTTCATCCAAAAAAATGAACCCAATTTCGAATGAACCAAATATGAAACAAATCACTACATCTTATAATGTTATAACTTCATCAAATATTGTAACCACTTCATCTTATAATGTTATAATTTCAACTGAGCCTTGAAAACACACCAGTTAAGTTGAATCAAATATGAACTCCCCGAAAAATGAATCAAAAATAAAAATGACTCAAATTTGAAAGAAAGCATTACATTTTAAAATGTAACAATTCATCTTATACTCATATTACTTAATTTATTAATGTAATAACTTCATATTCTAATTTGTACCTTCCCAAAAAATAATCAAATTTGAAACAAACCAAATATGAATCAAATCACTGCATCTAATAAAGTAGTAACTTCATATTATACCATAGTCATTTCATCTTATACCGTAATCACTCATCTCTTGAATAACTTTCTTGAAATCCAAAAATCTGAACCAAAACTGTAAAAAATATTATAGACATCAATTGAATTATCGTAGAATGTGATCCAAAGACAACAATCAATTTTTCTTTCTAGTCGTTTCCTCAAACACGTGCGGCACTCTAGGGTCACGCCTACTGGATTGCCCACCCCCAAGTTTTGCACAAGCAGTTGTTGTTTTACCTGTGTTCAATTATATCATTACTAAAATACATCTACACTTCACCAAAGACCAAATTCCAGCTACATAACCATCTTTATAATTGAAACGAACAAAAAAAATCAGAACTCACCACAAAATAAACTAAAGCATGAATAGAAATTAGAAATTAAAGTATGGAATCAGTTCATCTTGTAATCACTTTTCTTCATCTTATAATGAAATAAATCCACCCGAGAAACGGAAACATTTCGGTTAAAATGAACAAATTTGAACAATCCTAAAACAGATAACTTTATCTTATGATATAATTTCTTATAACCCTGACCAAATTCATATACAATAGATACAACATAACAACAGATAACACAGAAGCATCTATGAGTCCATATCTGTTCACAAATTCAGATACAACACAAGCATCTTTGACTCTTGAATGAAAATAAGAGTATGTAATCAACTTTTTTATGGTTGAAATAATCATACAAGTTAAGTTACAGCAGACCACAAACAGAATTCAGTTACAGCAAGCCACAAACAGAATCCGGAGCATCATACAATCGAAAAATATTTCAGCCGATGTTGAATATACTTCGTCTTATAACTTGATAAATTCAGTCGAAAATATTTCATCTGATAAATTCACCCAAGACTGAATGAAAAACAAAAAACTTTAATCAACTAATCAAACGAAAAAATGTGAACAAAATTAAATTTCCAGAATTGGGATAGCTCACCCGAACGGTTTGGTTCCATCGGGATTGGGGTGGACCTCGGTTTGGTTAGGAAGGCGTCCTCGTTAACTTTTTCCAAAAGAAGACAATGGTACAAGGCTTAAGTAAAACGAGAATCAGAAAACATAAAGGATGAACTAAATTACCGCATGCCTTGAACTTATTTAAGCAAAACGAAAAAACAAAATCTAAACTAAATTAACTAAGGAATTGAACTCACCCACACCGGCTGAAGTTCTGGAATGCAACATCCACTCATCTACAACCAAAATGTTAGAGATTAGTTTGTAGGATTTTCGTAGACTGTAAAAATCGATGAAGACAACAATTACCATTCAATTTTCCGCGTCTTGTGTCCGCCATGTTGAAATTAGGCAGATAGCCGGGGTTGAGAATGACGACGGAAGGAATGAATCAAACTATTGGACCACCACGCCGAGTTGGGGAGAAGAGAATTGGGGGAGGGGGAGGTTGAAGCGTTGAGCAGGAAGTGGGAATGGGGCGAGTTTTTGTTTTACCCTAATTCATACTCCCTTGATTTACGCCTAAAACAATTTTACCCTATTTGACTCATATAAAAAATGACTAAGCTACCCATGGCTGAACTAATTAATTCAAAGGATGGAATACGGAATTAACGTGCGGTAGCTTTAATCTTAGCCATTAAATTTAAATCTATTGGCCAATATTTAGTCTCTAGTTCTACACTAAGGATGTGTTGTGCATATAAAGGGACCCTATATTTATGGTGATCATAACCCTCATTTTATGGTGATCATAACCTAGAGTTGTGATCATATGATAACCCATATAAAGGGACCCTATATTTATGGTGATCATAACCTAGAGTTGTGATCATATGATAACCCATATTTATGGTGATAACCTAATAACCCTCATTTTATGGACGAAAAGTATCATTTTATAGAACAGAATATCATTTTATGGATTAAAAGTATCATTTTATGGATTAAAAGTACTCCTATCATTTTATGCATGCTGAAAAAATATCATTTTATAGTGACCCATAAAATGATAGGTTATTAGGTTATCACCATAAATATGGTTATCAGCACCCCTATATATATATATATATATATATATATATATGTATATATAGAACCATTCTTAAACGTAGAACCATTCTTAAACGTAGAACAAATGCCAAACGGAGGTCGTTAGATCTTTTAATCCAATGGTGTTGATTTGCACAGCAACTTCCCATTACAACCAAAACTATTTTTAATGGGTGAATGCAGAGAAATGAAAAAATAAAGCATGCATGGACTCTTCTTCGTTTCATTCATTCTTCCATCAACATGTGAGTTTTTTCACATGTTGAGTCCGGAATGTCGTGAAAACATAGTCTAATATGTATGATTTTTAATCTTGACCGTCATTTTTTCCTCATCCAATGAATAAAATATGTAGAGTTCTAGGTTCTACACTTAAGAATGGTTCTATCTTTAACACAACCCATATATATATATGTATATATATATATATATATATATTAGTTTTAAATGATATGTGAGTGAAATGAGTTAGTGGAATGCAGGGGCCTCTTTACCATTTATAGTAATTATGAACCGGGACTCCTATTCGCGGACGGACTAAAATGCAAAAATGAGACTCCTATTCACGGACAGAGGAAGTAATCTATCAATATCTAAAGTGAGAGTTTTTTGGATGCCAATGTGGCACATTTTTGAGCGGGAAAACAATTTATTGGGCAAACAAAAGACAGATATTATTGAGTAAAAATTGGTCCAATAAAAAAATGGCTTCACCAAGAAGTTTATACAATAGCGGCAGCTTTGCAGTCTAAGAGTATAGACATGGGGATGGAGTACATGACAATCTTGAAGCAAAATCTCTATATATACCAATACAAAACAAATCACAATACTTCAATTCAAATAAGCTCTATTTTGACAGATCTGTGCAAAAAAAAAGCACTAAGGCTCAATGTTTTCTGCCTTTTTACTTGCCCAAGATAAAATCGGTCGGAGCACACAAGACGGCAGGGAAGGTGAAGCAGGATGGAAAGAACCCGACGAAGCAAGCGGTGGAGCGACGTGCAGGGCCGTAGGCGCGCGTGGCGGCGTGGTGGCGAGGCAAGGCGTGTTCAGCCGCTGGAGAGGGGACAGCGCCGACGGAGGCGGTTGCTGCCTCGACGCGACGCTGAGGCTACCGTAGGCGGCGAGGTCGCGACCACCGAGGCGACATCTCAGCCTCATCGGCGACTCAGCCGCGAAATGAAGAGGAACGCCGCTGCCTCAATAAGCCAGACCCTGGTTTTTCCGTTCTAGGACGGAGAAGGCGAGGGATCGACGGACGATTGGCGTTGATTCGCCGTAGACGACGGAGGCAAATGGCGGCGGAAAAACGAAAAAATCGGAGAGAGATTGAGAGAGGGAAACGTTGCCGGTGCATAACGACGGCGGCACCGGCCGAACGCGAGCAAGGATTCGCCGCGACGGGAGAGATGGCGAGACTAGGGTTGGGGATTTGGGGAAGAATGGAGAGAAGATATGAGGGAGAGAGAGGAAGCAGCAGCGACGGATGGGAGTTTGTTTTTGGCCACTGAATGTTAATTGATTTAGGCCATTAAAACTTTAATTTTGGACTATGAATTTTAATTAATTTGGGGCCATGAAATTTAATTCCTTGGACCATGAATTTTAATTGACTTGGGCCATTAAATAATTTCCTTTGGGCCTCTGATTTATGTTGGGCATTTTAATACTTGGACCAACAACTAATTAGTTTTGACCTTACTAATTAAATCTCATTTTATATTTAATCCAAGAGAATTAAATTGAGGATGATATCATTATATTTATGTTTTAAAAATTAGGTTTTAATTTTGAACTATTAATTTATTGGACTTTGTATAAATATTTTTTAATTTAAATTCATCTTTGTAATTAAGTTTATGTATTCTTATTTTGCCTTTTATTTGAGTTAAAATTTGAATTGTGCTAAAGAGTTTAAAATTGGAATGGTGCTAAAGAGTTTAATTTACCTTCTATTTGGGTTAAAATTAAAATTTTATTCATCATTGTAATAATTTCTTCTCTGAATTAATCTATAAACTAAATGGCAACACAAATATATAATTTAATTTTCATGCTATATATATTTAATTAAAATATTTAATATTCCTCATAAAGAGTTTAATATTCCTTCTATTTGGTTGTGTCGTATGCAATGACCATTAACAAGAATCAGGGTCAATCACTCTCTCATGTTGGATTATTTTTGAGAAAACCTGTTTTCAATCATGGACAGCTGTATGTTGCTATATCAAGAGTCACAAGTCGTGAAGGTTTGAAGATTTTGGTGTGTAAAGATGAAGGCAATGGTGATTCTACTGTTACCATTGTTTATAAAGAAGTTTTTCAAAACTTATGAACTATTGTATTGTTGATATTTGCGTAAATTCCTATTTGTGAATATTTGTGTTTTTTTACATATTTTTTCAAAACTTATGAACTATTGGATTGTTGATATTTGCGTAAGTTCCTATTTGTGAATATTTGTGAGGCGGCGACCGTGGCGGGAGAGGCGGCGGAACAGACGGACAACCGCCGAGGCTGTGTGGAAGGAGATCCTGCGAGGAAGAAGGAGCTGTGCTCTGGCCGAAAAGATTATTTCGCCGCCGATTAGAGAGGAGAAAGAGAGAGAGAGAGAGAGAGAGAGAGGAAGAAAGATGGAGGCGTTGGCTGCATTTAGGGTTTGAGGAATATTAACGTACATTGTTTGGACTTTAGTGTAATATTTAGTGGGCTTTTTGGAGTATAATTTTGATTTCATTGTATAAAATTATGCAATTTAGAGTAATCTTTCTTAATTGAATAGAGTTTTAATTTGAGTGTTGTACTCTATTATTATATTTATGCTAAGTTTTAATTTGAAATTTTAATTTATTGGACTTTATAAAATATGTATGTTTTTTGAATTAATTTTTTATTTACTCATAGTTCTATTCTTTTTACTTTTCAAATTTTTGAAATTCTCCTATATTTATATTGAATTTAAATGTAGCTAGACTAAATAGTAATTATGAAACACCAATAAATAATGATATAAAGTGAAACTAAATTAATGTCATTATAAAAAACAATATTGCATAACATTAATTGTTGCTGTGTATAATTGTATACAATTTTATATGTAAATATATTAGTTTAAGCAAATATGTTCAAATTACTTATAAATATATATTTATATTCAAGATATAAAATTTATAAATATATTTATATTTAAATTACTAAAAGTACACAATTATAATTGAGTTGATTTTAATTTATTCTACTACTAGATAAGATAATTTTGTTTATGACTTTGAGTTCTATTTCTTCTTTGCAATTTCAAGAGTGAGTCCATGAATGATTAAAGGTTTTAGTCTATACTGAGGGGTAATTACACCATACATACAAAATGTACTAATATTTTAAATTTGTAAAAAAGTTTTAAGTTAGCATATATCAGACAGAAAGAGTAAAATGAGATCATTATATATGGACGAAGCGAAAAGGAAATAAAATAATAATTCTTCGCTGACAAAGGAAGTATTGCGGACACCAAGACTAAAATTTGATAGTTTTTTATTTAATTTTTGTTTTTATTCATAGTTTCCACTCTATAAATATACCATATTTTATCTTCATTTTTCATGTCTTCCAATCTCTTTCCCCAACTCACTTTCCATCGGAGAAATCTGGTCATGTAATTGTTGAAATTGTATTTTTTAGTATTGCGCTTTATACTATTTCGAGTTAAAAAGAGGTGCTACAAAAATGGTGTCGAGCGTGAGAGAGGAGAAAGAGAGAAGGGACGCCACTACTTTTAGGATGAGGGTTTATTAATTTATGTATTCCATAATTTTTGGGCTTTATTATGGGTAATAATGTACTACTTGGGTATTATATTCAGATTTAAATATATATTTAATACTTAAAGGTTTCAATTTGGGTGTTTTGCTCGATTATGTCTTAAATTAGTAGGTTCTAATTTAGTATACATAATTCTAATTGAGTTTATTTTATTTTATATATTTAAGTAATTACTATGTATTTAGTCTTTGGCCATACATTATAAGTTATGCCAAGTCATTAAAACCTATAGTGTTAACGATCCATTTGATACTTACTATTATAATATTTGTTGCAATTTAATTATTTTTTTATTGAGACATTTAGTTTTTTTATAAGTTATTATTAAGATAGTATAACTACATAAAATTTCATTATAATTTTATTTTGGATGAAAGAAAAACAAATTCTCTAAACTTGCATTGTACATATATTCAAGAAATGTTAAAATTTTAATTAAGTAAAATGATAGTGTTTGGGTGATGATATTCATAGGATGAGATTGTGACAAAATAATTTGCGTAATGAGATCAGATTGTGGACACTAAAGGTAGTATGAAAAGCTACAATTTATTTGATTTTGATTTCTTTTATGAGATAAGATTTTGTTCTTTATAACTTTGATTTCTATTTCTCTTTTATGATTCTTAAAATATTATATTTATGTACATTACTCTCTTCGTTCAATAAAAATATAGGCATATAATATGCTATGGAAATTAAGATAAAATTTGTAAAGTACGAGAGGAGGGGAAGAGTAGTTGAAGTAATGTTTTAATAGTGGTATAAGTTATAAATAACTTGGTGTATATGAGTAATAAATTGGGATAAGTTTCTATAAATGAAAATGACCATATTTTTATGCGACGAACGAAAATGGAAAGTAAATATATTTTTATGGGACGGATGGAGTATTAAAGTTTGATAAAAAAAAATCTTAAACTTATCAATGTTGCTCACGATTCTCATCGTTGCAACATTGGAAACTTTTTTCAAAAAGTTTGAAAAAAACTACTACTATCTCATACTATCAACCAAGCCATTCAATATTTTCAGTTTAAATAATAAAAACTATTACTATGTGCATTTGGTCAATTTAGATACTTTATATTATGATTCTAAATTCTTTTAAAGATCAAACTCTACAACCATTCAATAAGAAGCACTACCTTCTCTAATTTGTTTTCATTTTTTTTATTTCTAATTAGCTCTACAAGTTTATTGGTAGTAAGACTATTCCATTTAAAAAAGTTGCATTGGCCCACCGGATATTTAATTAAAGAAAGAAATAGGGAAAAAACAATGAAAGAAATAGAATTAGAGTACTACGTGTTTAAAATTCTACCATCCTATTGCTTTTCATATGATAGTGGTTACGTTTAACCATAGCAACCCCCGTTATGTTATAGTATAAAACAGCAGAGGATCCTCCCCATCTTACAAGTGTGTTTTTATTGAAGTGTCTTTGTTATCTATCTCTCATAAAACGTCTATTAAATTTAGATGTTTGTGTAGTGTTTTTTATCATTTGTCACTTTGTGTGTATTTGTGCATTTTGTATATGCACTTTATTTTCGTGCGTACTAATGTAATTGTAGGGTGTAAGATATAGTCATACATGGTTTATGGTTTTATATATTCACTTTTTCTCCCATCTTCATAATTTACCTACTTATTCTCCTCATCTCTCTTACCTTATCAATTTCTCATTAGAACTTGTGTCGTCCACAAAGCTAATATTACTATTTTCTGTGGACAAAGGGAGTATTAATTTATTTTTATTTTTATGTATAGTATTCTTTGAAATAGCAGTTTATGATTATATGTACATTGAGCAAATGTAAAACAGTCATAAGTATTGAGGGATGCTCATTATTAATACATTTTTCTGTTAGTTTACAACTTTAGTCTTTAGTTCTAGACATCATGTAAACCTTTTTTATAATGTTTTTTATTCGACATTTATTCTTTGTCAGCAAGCATAATTATATACCATTTTTATCATCTAATTTTTTTTTGTTCATTTATTTTAGAGTTCTCTGAAAGTTTTATGGCCCGTGCATAGCACGGGTGGTAAAACTAGTTGATAAAATAAGATAGATGAGAAACATGGTAGTTAATGTAATGTTAGTGGATACTAAAGCCCACATTATTATTAGTATTTAATGGTGGCTATAATGGTATAAGTTATAAATAAATTGACGTAAATAGGTAATGAGTTGGGGACAACTTTCATAAATAGAAATGCTCATATTTTTATGGGACGGACGAAAATGAAAAAATGCTCATATTTTTATGGGACGGACGAAAATGAAAAATGCACATATTTTCATGGACAATGGGAGTAGTATGATACTCCCTCAGTCCAGCGGCGTATCCAGTAAGGAACTGTACCCCCAAAATTGTATAACTAGTATATTGAAATCTTAAATAGGTATATGTAATCATAATGGTGCAACAATTGGAGTCTCCTGTGTTATGGCTGAATGCGTGGGTTCGATTCCCATCGCCCACATTTTTGCATGCCAGCTGTTTTATTAGTCCTCTTTCTTTCTTACTCTCTTACATGACACTATGTTTTAATTATTACTCTTTGACTTTATGTTTTAGTTATTACTCTTTGTTTAATATCATTTAGATTTAAATCAACTTTCTTTTAGTTTTCATATTTTAATCACTTCATTTTTTGTTTTTTCACACCTCTTTTATAGTACAATTTTCTTTCTTACACTCATATGTAGCTCTTTTATGGCTTTGTTTTCTTCAATTTTTACTTTTTGTTGAAGAATATATATTTTAAAATCAAAATTTTCCTCAATGCTCGTTTATGATCATACATAAAATATGAAAAATATATTTGACGTAAAACATGAGAAATAAATTATATAGAAAATGGTAAGGATGCATTCTGTCGTTTTTTTAACTAATTGAAGTTTTTGCCTAAAATAAGTCAAAAGATGATTTTTAATTAAAAAATACATTCTGCAAAATTTATTTTAAAATCAAAATAAAGAGAAGAAAATTGATCTTTCGGAATTTCAAGTTCTATATTGTGGTGATAATTTACGCACCCTCAAACCAAAAATCCTGGATTCGCCACTTCCTCCGTCCACCATAGAAGTCTCATTTGAGTTCGGCATGGATTTTAATAAATATGAAAGAAAGTTAGTAGAAAAAGATAGTGTAATGTGAAATTCATTTTTATATACTCCCTTTGTCCCTCATTATGTGCCCCGGTTTTTCATTTTGATTTGTCCCTTATTAATTGTCTCATTTTACTTTTATAATAAATTTTTATAATAGACCCCACATTTCACTATCACATTTCTCTCTCACATGGATCTCCGTGTTTGCCGTGCAACTTGCAAACCAACTCGGCTATGTATATACTTGTGAAGTCTTCTATGAATACATAATATATAGTCATACCTAAAATGGCTTGGTTCCCAACATGGGTCCACCCTTATCCATATATTTTCATTTTTCTACACATTCTTTGCAAAATGGTCAAAATATCAATATAATAAAGAATAATAAAGAAGTAGATATAAACACACCCAATAATAGAAGAAATATGATCAAATTCATACAAAACTATCCTCTAAAACCATGCAAAATTCAAGTATGTCAGTGACATACAAATTTATAAAAATAATCATGGATATTAGATTCCATATCATACACAATTTCATTCAAATACATATAAATGGGATAGTAATAGACAATTTTTCACAATTGTGTGATTGACCAGAATTTGACTAATCATCGTAAATTTTTTGGCAATCTCCCCAAAATATTACTTCTATGTCCTTAGTACTTTTTGTGGATGTATGAAGTGTCAAATTTTTTGGCAAACAAATAAAATACTTGAATTTTTAAATATTTTAAAAATAAAAGGTCGGTTTCATCCGGATCTATATTACCCGGCTAAAATTTTGATATAGTAAAAATCTTTCAGTAATTTTTTGTATAATCAACACAACTCAAGGCATTACATGTAATTTTTCCACCTCATGTAATAGCTTAGTAATTCCACTTTAATTAGGGGTTATGGTCTCATCTCTATGTTGAAGTAAAATACTTTAATTATACAACACTCCCATAAAAAGAATATACCAAAAAGCACGCCTTTCAGTAACCGCAACTCGATCTATCTATCTCAATTCTCAGCCTTTTAGCCAAAGTGAGTGTCGATATTACTTTCGAGTTCAAAAATCAAAAAATAAAAAATACTAATATTAGGAGTAGTACTTTTTATGAGCACTCAAAACGGTCCTAATATTGGACGTGTGCGGCTTCTCATCATAGATAATCAATTAGTGCAATTTGAAGAATTGTTAAATTAATATTTATCATGCTCTAACAAACTCTCATTAATAATTATCTTGTTATAGTGTCGCTTTCTAATTAGTTTAGCACTCATCAATAACTTATTTAACTTAGTGTTGGACGATTATTTAAACATATGTAGCATGACAAATAGGTTAATAATGTACCACAAAGTGGTTTTCACCCTTTGCTGTCCCACCTTGTTATCTAGGTTGTAGGTCCCAAATTTATTCTTGTACTCTAAATATTCTTTTTCTGGTTTAACTTTTTAGAAAATAGCCAATTTGATGACCCAACAAAGATATTCAAATAATATTGTACCACCAAGAAGTAGGGAGATTTAGGTCTTTATAATTTGGTTAAACACGTTACATCCATGGTGGTGAAATTGGATAATTCAAGCATTTATTATGCTAAATTATAATGTTAAACACATATCTTGACAACTTAGATTCGATATTTTACAGATTGATTTTGCATGATGTATTACTAGTTTGGTAATTTAATGAAATTTTATTAGATTGTGTGTAATGAATGAAGGATATTGTTGCATGTGTATTGAGTTGCTAAAAAAGTTGGTTAAAGAAACAAGAGAAAATCAGAAGAGCACCTTACATTACATTTTTGTTTAGAGTAAACTATATAAATGGTACCTGATCTTTATTTTATATCATTTTTGGTACCTATAAATCACATTTTTGGTACCTGATGCAATTTTCACCCCAAAATACCCTCTAAACAAATTCATTTTTCCATTTATGTCATAAATGATATTTTGGCCATTGACAAAACTAGTACCAAAAGTGATATTATAATATCTTCTCTCATTCTCCTCACTCTTTATACTATTATTATTAATCAATATTAATATTATTATTTTGATTTTATAAATTAATAATTTATTTATTTTTAATATCATTTAAATATACTTAATCATAATTATAGTTATAATTATATTTAATTATTATAAATAATATTATTATTATAATAATAAAAACTAGTAGTAATTAATAAATAATAGTTATTATTTTTTATTATTAAATTAATAACTAATCAATATAGTCGTAATAAAAATTTAAAAATTTGTGAATTGTATTCGTAATGATAAAGAGTTGAATATTTTTAGTTAGGTGTTTCAACCCTAAAATGAGTATAAATAATTTAATTAAAAATATTTAATTGATTTAATTACTTTAAATAATTAATTTAATTAGGTATTTTGTAATTGATTTATATTATGAATGCAATTAGATATATGTATAAAACACTAAAAAGAAAGAAGATAAAAGAAAAAAGAGGAAACATAAACTAAGGAGAAAAAAGAAAGAAGAAAGGAAGATAAAATACTAAAAAGAAAGAAGAAAATGAAGAAAAAAGAAAGAAGAATAAACTAAAGAAGAAAAAAAGATATAAGAAAGGAATAAAAAAAATCACATGTTTGGTTCTATTTAATTGAAACCATAACAAAAAAATCACATATTAAGTACCTAGGGTTTTTTTTCATGTGATACCAAAAACGATATAAAATAAAGATCATGTACCATTTATGTGCGAAAATGAAAGATCAGGTATCATCTATGTAGTTCACTCTTTTGTTGAAGATATGTTATTTATAGTCTTTTAGAAAAATATTCTGTCTATGCATCTGATTTGAGAATAACAAAACAAGAATCAAAATCAATATAAGCTAAAAAAAATCTTTTGCCATATATTCACATATCAATTCATTTAGTATAGTCTGACGAACTCTTTTGAGATCATCTAAGCTTGCATTAATAGTTCTAAGAGATCACAACAGGTACTATAAAAAAAAGTTTTATATTAAAAAAATTGTGTTTTGTGGAGATAACATTAATAAATTAATGTTGTAAGTTTATATTTCTTGGAGAATATTATTTCTTCTATATGACAATTCACCAAATAAATTAAACTTTATAGAAGAAATAATATTCTCCAAGAAATATAAACTTACAACTTACAAGCCAAATTTGTGAAGCTGTGACGATTTAATATTATTAAACGAGTATTACATGAATTCGAAACATTATGGCTTATGCTTACAAAATCCAACCGCAGCATTTCGCGCCTAGATTTGTCTCTATTGTGGAGATAACATTAATGTTGTAAAAACAAAAAGATGGCATTAATGTGTTATGATATGATGTCAGAACATATACTACATATTTCATGTATAGCACATGGCCATACAATTTAACTAAAAAATCTTCTATTTAGAAGAAAAATAAAGAGAGACATTTAATTGAGAGTTGAAAGTATTAATTGGAGTAGTTCAGTCAAAGACAGGATGTTTATTGTTTTCCCTTGGGCAAAAGGGCACACACCACATTTCCAACTCATTTTATTTGTTTATACATACATGATACACTTACTTTATTAGATGAATTTTATTTGCTTTTACTACTAGAATTTGGCACTATCATGCAGATGGACCCCACTCTCTTGGTAATTGAAAGCAACTGCACAACACTCTATACAGTCAGTCCAATCTTCAAGAAGGTCCCCATTTTCTCATTTTTCGATTCAAAACACCACCAATAATATAAACATACCTATAATTTATAGTAATATTTTTCTTATACAGCATCAAGAAAAGTGCCCCTCATTGCAGCTGTACACATACTTCGAAATCAATAACAAACACATTCAAAGTTAGACTAAAACAGTAAACACCCCCAAGAAAACTCATAAGAAAAAAAAAGGAAACAATAGCATTAGGGAAATGAAAAACTAAGGCACCAAAACTAGCTAAAGCTGCTATCCCAATGCAAGGAGGCTTGGGGTCACCTTCAGATGCTGAGAAGATCCGGCGGCGGGGGTGGCGATTGAGGCGGACGAGCGGTGGGGGAGTCCAACGCCGATGGTGGTGGTGGAGGCGAATCCCCGGCTTTTGAGGGTGGTGGCTTGGGCAGCTCCGTGAGTATCTGGACGACCTCGCGCATGGTGGGGCGCTCGACGGCCTGCTCTTCGACGCAGAGCATTGCGACGTAGAACACGTGCATCACCTCGTGGAGGGGCACAGTAGGCAGCCTTGGATCGAGTATCTTGAGCACGCCTTCCTTGTTTCCATCGGTCATCTTCCTCACCCATTGCACGATGTCCACACCATCCCCAAACTCGCCCACGGGCTTCCTCCCGGTCACGAGCTCCAGCAGCACCACCCCGAAGCTGTACACGTCGCTCTTCTCGTCCACCTTCAGCGTGTAGGCATATTCTGGAATCCAACAACAATCATTCAAAAAGTGCAACAACCTCACCAACTAATGTCGTTTAGTCACACAGAATTTCTGTCATGTTCATATAAATATCATGGATGTGCAACTGCACCTAATTTCGATGGTGGTTGAACATCAATGGCGTGATAGAGACTGATCTTGACACTACTGGAGACCAAGCATGTTACTTAAGGCCACACAATTCAAACTTAAATACTTTTTGGGATCTCATCAAGAGTGTTCATTTTCAATATAATTGACAAATTTAACATATTCAAGAAGCACAAAATAGGCAATCACCTTCACGAAAACTTCAAACAATTAGATAATGATAACTCATAATTTGCATACCAGGAGCAATGTATCCGTAAGAACCAGCAATGGCTGACATGCATTCTGAAGTCCCTGAGTCCTGCAAGAACTTGGCGAGCCCAAAATCAGCCACATGAGCTTCAAAGTTGGAGTCGAGGAGGATATTGTTCGATTTAACATCACGATGCACAATCAATGGCGAGCAATCATGATGAAGGTAGCAAAGCCCCTTGGCAGACTCCACAGCTATCTTATACCGTGTATCCCAATGGAGATGGCCCCCTTTCTTGCCATGAATCATCTCCCCCAAGCTTCCATTAGGCATGTATTCATACACCAAAAGATTTGTTTCGTGATTAGAACAGAACCCCAGCAACCTCACAATGTGCCTATGCCTGATCCTCCCAAGAGTCTGTATCTCAGCATTGAAGCCGTGATCGTGGGAAGACCCACGGCTCATTGCAGGCAACCTCTTCACAGCAACTAGCTCGCCACTCGGCGTCACTCCTTTGTAAACAATGCCGGCACCTCCCTTACCGATGATATTGTCCTCTTTAAGACTATCCAAGACATCATCACAAGTGAAATCCAGGCGCTGGAAGGCTGTGAGCTTCCACGCACGAGCCTCACTCGCCTTCTTCAACGACCTGGCCTTAACGATTGCAGCCACAGCAAATACAATCGAGCAAACTAGCAATCCGATTACGAGCAATAGCTTCATGGAAGGAGAGAGAGCCCCCTTTTCATGAGGCTTTGCAACCCCACTGGCAATGCCCTCTTTGCAAGGCCCCAAATAAGGGCCGCAGAGATTAGGGTTCCCCAAAAATGAAGTGTAATTGAAATAGCTAAATTGACCAGTGCCAGGAACCAAACCAGACAAGTTGTTATATGAGAAATCAACAGAGGTTAAACTCTGCATACTGGATATGGATGAGGGAATGCTACCAACCAAATTATTCTTTGATAAATTCAAGTAGTTCAAAATCTTCATACCAGTAATCTCAACGGGAATTTCCCCGGCGAGCTGATTCCGGCTGAGATCCACGAATGTCAGAAGCTTGCATTGGCTGATCTCCGGCGCAATGGGGCCGCTGAATTCGTTGTGGCTGAAATCCATCTTAGACAGCTGCTGCAACTTCCCTATCTCGGCCGGAATCCTGCCGGAGAATTTGTTGCCGTCGAGCAAAAGCTTCTGAACGCCAACAAAACTCCCGATGCTCGGCGGCAAATCGCCGGCGAGATGATTGTTGGAGAGGCTGATTTGGCCTAAACCGGCGGACAATCCATCAGTATCCGGAAAAGCTCCAGAGAGGAGGTTATCTTGAAGCTCAACCTGGGTTAGTTTAGGCAAACTCAGTAACCCTTTCGGAATCGAGCCGTTGAGGTAGTTTTCACCCATCCGAATCCGAGTCAGCGAATCGCACTGACCCAGTGACTCGGGAATCGGTCCGAAGAGGAAGTTACCGAGAGTAATTAGGGTGTGGAGCTGATGGCCATTGCAGAGATTTGGGGGAAGAGTTCCGGTCAATTTGTTGGAACTGACGTCTACCTCTTGTAGCCTTCCATTGTTCCCCAAAATCTGCGGGATTACACCGGTGAAATTATTCTCCCACAGCTGCAAAACCTGCAACTCTGGCAACTCGCCGATGAAATCCGGTATCGAGCCGGTGAGCTTGTTCCTAAAAAGATTTAGGAGAGTTACGTTTTTCAGCTGCTGAAACGACAGTGGTATTTCGCCGGTGAACATATTGTTTGACAGATCCATAGATTTAAGGCTTTTCAAGTAGCCAAGCTCCGGCGTCAGGCTACCGGAAAGCCCGTTCACTTGGAGGAAAAGCGTGTCCAGATTCTGCAGCTTCCCGATCTCCGCCGGAATCCCGCCGGTAAGCCCGCAGCTAGCAGCGTCAAACCGCACCAATTGCGACAAATTTCCAATCTCCTTCGGAAGTCCACCGGTAAATGTATTGAAATAGCCAATGTAGAGCTCCTTCAGCTGCGTCAGGTTTCCGATCTCCGGCGGAATCGCTCCGGTGAGCTCGTTTCCGGAAACAGCGAGGTACTCGAGATGCTGAAACGTGCCGAGCTCCGGCGGCATTTCGCCGGAGAAGAAATTCCCTCCGAGATGCAAATGGCGGAGATTAGCGAGCAGGTGCGCCTGCTTGGGGAACTCGCCGGTGATGTTATTGTTGTAAAGGTCGAGAACCTCGAGATTCCGGAGACGGTAGAGCTGGGGTGGAAAAGTGAGATTGAAGATGTTGTTGGAGAGGTTTAGGAAGCGGAGGTTGGTAATGTCAGAAATCGAGGGAGGAACGGGGCCGGAGAAGGAATTGGCGCCGGCGGAGAAGTTCTGGAGGAAGCGGAGGTGGCCTATGTCGGGGGAGAGAGTGCCGGTGAGGCTGAGGTCGGAGATGTCGAGGGAGATGACGTGGCGGCCGGAGCGGTCGCAGGTGACCCCCTTCCATGAGCAAATGTTGGTGTTGTTAGGGGTCCATGATTCCAAGGCGGATTGGGGGTCGTCGGTGATGGCGGCTTTGATTGAGAGCAAGGCGGTGTGCTCCGTCATGCGCGCGGCGGAGACGCGGCGGAGACAGAGGTGGAGAAGGAAAAGGAAGAGTAGGAGGAAACGCATTTTGTGCAGAGGGTGTAAATTTTGTGTGACTGTTTGTTTATGTAAATATTGATTTTGATTTAGGCTGGGGGTGGGTGGGGGGGTGGTGGTGACGGTGGGCGTGAGTGAGTGAGGTAAGTGTGACTATAACCATATAATATTCATATTTCTTTATTACTACGTACCTTTTTCTCTTTTTTTCCTTTTCTCATTTTGGTATATGGGGTGTGTTTTTGGGAACTGGACTACGCGAATCTTCAAATAGAATAATTCAATATAGTATAATCTTCACATTATTAAAATAAATAATAAATTGAAAATCCTACTAATTCATCAACATGATAAGAAGTGCACCCAGTTTTTGGTAGATGATATCGCGACGCATATTGATTAACAAGGGTTGTGGATGCAACTCCAGATAGGCTATCGCTTCTGGTCGATGAACTCTACATATGACTATAGATCTTGATGTTCCTAATTAGGAGTCTCATCTTCTTCCTTTTGCCGTTATCATATTGTGAAATAGTAGTATATACACTTACACGATCTCATCGATCACATTTTTTTAACACATTGACCATGACTTCGTGAGCTATGCATCGAATGCTTGTTCCAAGTCCTTTCGCACTCAGTTGTTGTTTCATTGCAAGAAGAGCTCTATTGAGCTAAGTTGGACACAAAGTGGTCTCGACAAATGTTGACTATTGTGAAAATTATTTGACGATAAAAATATTTCCAAAAAATATACTCCGAAACATAGGGTGAGCTTTCATTTTCAAAAATATACTATATGTGTAAACTTTATGACATTATAATCGCATGTGTGTGTAATAAATTTAGTTTTATTAAATGTTGGTTATTTGCATTAATTAATCGTTAAATCGAGTTGCAATCATTAATAAACAGTTAAACACTAACTTACTTATTACCTGCTAATTATAAAACTTTTATAGTACTTAATAAACTATAATAAAAGTTAGTATATTTTCTCGAATAACAAAATTCTACAATCACTCAAACAAGAATTATTTAGAAAAATATTTTATTACTAGTATTAATTACTTATTAAAATAGACTGGATACATTATGCTGAAAGACATAATAACACATATACAATCTTGATTTTATTAATGGTAATAATGCACAATTTTGTTTTTTTACTAAGAATACATGTTACTAGTATATTTTTAGGTACTCAATGTGTTATTACCTCCTTTGTGACTTGGAGAACATTTTAATCCATTTGTAAAAATAGCAGAGGTATCTAAAATTTGAAAAGTGCAAAATTTAAGGACTTCCAATTATTTTTTTTTTCAGGAATTGTACAAGCATCAAATTATAGGTTGTGCGCCTAGCTTGAAATGTGTATCTCATTGATTCTCTATTATAATGTTGTTCATTAAATCTAAAATAATATATCCGCCCTTAGATAAGTTATTCATATTCCTTATTGAATGTTGCTATTTTAGTGATACATTTATCATGCCAATTACTTTAATCTTTCCTAATTATGTTCTATCATACTTGAATCTCTATTCCTTTTTTTTTCAGAAATTCGTGAATTAAGCTGGCACTGTAAATTTCGCTAGTATTCAAATTATCGCATTGCCAAAATTCGAAAATTGAAAAGTTGAAAGTGATTTGAGACAACATTTCTAAAAGGAAAAGTTGGTCGGTAGGTTGTTTTCATGAGCTGAGCAAAAAGAAAAGTGAATGAGGATGGGATTCCAAAAAGAATATGATGGGATTCTAACATTATTTTTCTTTTGAAAATGAATTCTATTTTTTTTATTTGACTATATAGTACTCCTATTTAGTAGCAATATATCTGAATTATTCCAATATATGCGTAAATGCACATTGTAAAACAATGATTGAACCTTAAACAAAGCATCTCTATGATTATACTAGAAGGTTTTCGCCATTTAGATGTGTCCTTGAAGAAACCGCGAGCGAGGAAGAAGAATAGAGAAAGTCGCTAATAAATATTGAATTTATTTTTTAGAGCTATAAATATTATTAAGAGAGAGAAGGTATATAGAAAAGGTATATCATATATTTACCTTCTTAAAAAAGTGAAATATACCCTTCTAAAAAGTTACATATTTCAAAAGAAAAAAGTATATGAAAAGGTAAATTATTTTTTAAGAATAAAATAATAGTACAAAATGTTAGAATGGAAAGATTTCTCAATATCAATCACGATGATTTGGGAATCAATTTAGAATTATAAGAGATTGATAGCATAATTGTAGGAGAATAGAAACATTCCTTGTATATCTATGTATCAACCTCTATAAGAGGATATTTGTACAATGAATAAAATACACAGTAAAAGTATTATCCTCTATGTCCCTAATTCCTCTAAGTACCGATTATCATGGTACCAGAGCAGGATTTCTTCCTGTGACTCAGAGAAATCTCATCATCGTCTATACATCGTCTATACCTTTCCCGACCAATTGTAACCAAAACCTGTGAAAAACCAGTGAAAGGATGTCAGAATCCAATGAACACAAAGAGATTGTTACCGACAGAACAGAGACAGAGCAGTTTGCAAGGATGTTTGCAAACTTCATGCGCAACAGTTTTGCCATGACGAACACATCAGATGCCAACCAGCAACCGAACCCACCACAAGAGATCGTGGTGGACACCAAGCCATTGGATATCGGCTGCAAACTGACCAGCGAGAATTACTCGTTGTGGGTCGTATTGATGGAGAGAGCCATCAGTGGCAGGGGAATGATCTCCCACCTCACCGGGCATCCTTCTCCTCCGTCGAAGACGTATCCAGCCTTTGCACGGTGGCAACAGGCGGACCATTGCGTCTTCACGTGGTTGGTCCAAAATATGGAACCAAAGATAGTAACCCGAATCTCCAAACACGCAACAAACAGGGAAGTGTGGAAGAGTCTAGCCGTGACATACTCCAGCGGCGGGGATAGAATACAAGTCTACGACCTTCGCCGCCGAGCAACCACTCTGAAACATAAAGGAGAAACGTTAGAGGAGATCTGGACTCAATTACAAGAAATATGGCTAGCAATCGACCAAAAGTCACCAAACCCAATGAAGTATCAGGAGGATGTCGAGATCTACGACAATTGTACACAAGAAGATAGGGTGTATCAATTACTCACAGCCCTAGATGACAAGTATGAAAATAGTAAGAGGGAAATACTGAAGATGGAACCGTTTCCCTCGTTGGATGAAGCATACGCCGAGATAAGGAGGGAGGATACAAGGATGAGCGTCCTCCAACCAGCCTACAGCGAGGAGAAAAGCACACCGCAGGGAGTCGGTGCCGGTCTCGCCGTGCGAAGTAGACCACCCCAATCTCAGAGAAACGGTGGCGGTGGCGGCGGTAATGGCTGGAATCGACGGACGGACGAAGACAGATCCAAAATGGTGAGCACGGTATGTGGTCGTAAGAAGCACACCAAGTAGACCTGCTTCGAAGTGGTGGGTTTCCCAGAGTGGTGGGAAGCCAAATACGGCCGGCCACCGCCCCAGAACTCGAGCAGAGGAGGACAACCGACGCAGGGGAGAGACAACGGTCGCACGGCTGTATCAGTAGCTGGAGACGGAGCGCCCGCCGCCACCGGGGGCAACACCGAGGCCGCACCAACCCGGGGCAACAGCGGCGATCGACGACAGCCTGAGGAGATGAACGGAGGAATCGCGAGTGCCAATTTGGCAAATCGGGCAAGTGAGGAGACGGCGCAGAGAGGTAACAAATTAGGGCTTGATGCATGTTTGCAATCAAGCCACTCAAGTTTCCAAATACCATGTATTGAACCCCACTGTTTGCCTCCAGATCCCTCAATTTCACAAACCTTGCAAATCGACCCCAATTTTTTCGAAAATAGAAGTAACACCCCTAATTGTCAAAAAGGAGATGATGTCAAATTTATTTCTTGTAAGAATCGTTTTGAAATACTCGGGAAATTATCAACTGCATGTATAGTATCTTCTTGTGAAGAAAAAAATGACAGGTGGATCTTTGATTGTGGGGCGACGGATACAATGACCTATGATGCCTCTGACATCACTGAACCCACAAAACCGGGAAAGGCATACGTTCAAACAGCCAGTGGAGAGGTGTCAAATGTTGAGGGAGCCGGGACAGTGAACATATCATCGACATTAAAATTGTCAAACTGTCTCTATGTCCCGTCTCTATCGCACAAGCTATTGTCGATTAGCCATGTCACCCGAGAACTTAATTGCTCCTTACTGATGCAGCCCAATTTTTGTCTACTGCAGGATATCAGGACGAAGGAGATTATTGGACGTGGCACTGAGAAGGACGGGTTGTACTACGTCGACGAGATAGCTAAAAAAGGAACCGCGTTGCTGACTCACGGTTCTGCAAATCGAGAAGCTTGGTTGTGGCATCGTCGTCTAGGTCATCCTTCTGCAAGTTATTTAAATTTGTTATTTCCCAATTTTTCCAAAAATTTACATTTTGAAACCTGTATCTTGGCCAAAAGCCGTAGACAATCCTATCAGTTAAGTAACACACGGGTTGAGACTTTGTTTTCTCTAGTGCATTCTGATATATGGGGACCCGCACCGGTAGTGGGGGGACAAGGATTTTGATATTTCTTGTTTTTTGTGGATGATTGCACTCGTATGTTATGGGTTTATTTTATGAAGCATAAGTCTGAAGTCGTGTCTCATTTTATACACTTTTGTAAACTTGTGAAAAATCAGTACCAAAAAAATATCCAAATTCTTCGGTCTGACAATGGGGGGGAATTTGTCAACTCGGGTATGAAAGCCTTTTGTAGGGATAATGGGATTCTTCATCAAACCACATGTCCTCACACACCGGAACAGAACGGTGTAGCAGAAAGGAAAAACCGTATCCTCCTCGAAATGACTAGAGCAATGCTCCTTGAATCCCAAACACCAAAACACTTCTGGCCCGAAGCTTTAGCCACCGCAGCCTACCTAATAAACCGTTTGCCTACCTGAACCTTAGGATTTAAAAACCCCTCTGGAAGTCCTCTCGACACAGGCTGAGATTCCACAACCTTTGACCCTTAGACCTAGAATCTTTGGAAGCTCCGTTTTTGTCCATATTCCGAAGCACGAACGTACCAAACTCTCGCCGTGCGCTGTAAAATGTGTTTTCGTGGGGTATGGGGTAAGTCAAAAGGGGTACCGATGCTATGACCCCAAAACCAAACGAATCCATGTCACAATGAATTGTAATTTCTTGGAGTCGGAATATTTTTTCCACCACCTTAGTGGTCAGGGGGAGAGTGATAGGACAGAGGGGGAGAGCAGAAATAGGGACCCACTAAGTTGGTTGCCATTACCAAGCTACCTCGCTGCGGACCCACCCGAGAAGGTTGTCGGGACCACCGAGCAGGTCTCAGTAGAACAATCCAGCCAACTCAGTGTCCCGGATCAAGATCCTCCCCTGATATCCAATGTAAGTGTTCTTCCCGACTCTGATGCTGCTAACTCTGATAACTCATCCGGAACTAGTAACGAGACAGGGGGAGATGAGTCGCAAGAAATCTCCAACAACATCTCCAGTGCAGAGGAGGTCACCGTTGATGAAGATATCTGACGGTACATATTGCCACCACAGGCGAACAGAGGAGTCCCACCAAAAAGGTATTCCCCAGAGAAAATTGGCAGGAATGCACGCTATGCTATAGCAAATAGTGCCACCAGTCACTTGTCGGAGATGGCACGAGCATTTGAAGCTGCACTGTGTGAGGAGGAAGAAATACCGTATTCAGCAGAAGAAGCTATGCGACACAAACACTGGAGGGAAGCCATGCAAAAGGAAATGGATGCCCTAGCTCGAAATCAGACGTGGGATAAGAGCAAGCTACCAGAGGGAGTAAGACCAATTGGTTGCAGATGGGTGTTTACAATTAAGAGAAAACCAGACGGATCCATTGAAAGGTACAAAGCACGGCTGGTAGCAAAGGGGTACACTCAAACATATGGGGTGGACTATTCAGAGACCTTTTCGCCAGTCGCAAAGATGAACACAATTAGAGTTCTTCTTTCAATTGCAGCCAATCAAGACTGGCCTCTCTACCAGTTCGACGTCACGAACGCCTTTCTGCATGGAGAGTTGAAGAAGAGGGTATATATGGAAGCACCGCCGGGCTTCACACAAGGATTCAAAAAGGGAGAAGTCTGCCATCTGAAGAAGACCTTGTATGGACTGAAACAATCACCAAGGGTATGGTTTGGAAGATTCACTGATGCTATGATTTCTTATGGATTCCACCAGAGTCACTCGGACCATACGTTGTTCATCAAAAAGCAAGAAAGGAAGGTAACCTGTTTAATCATTTACGTAGATGATATGATTATTACTGGTAATGATGCAGAGGAAATCAAGAAGTTGAGAGATAGTTTGTTTGATGAATTCGAGATGAAAGATCTGGGCGACCTCAAATACTTCTTAGGGATCGAGGTGTTGAGATCCAAAGGGGGGATTTTCTTGAGGCAGAAGAAATATATTCTCTACATCCTTGCTGAAACTGGGCTATTAGATTGCAAGCCCCCTGGCACGCCAATCGGGGTAAATCATGGACTGAGGATCGTAGAAGGTGCTGAACGGGCAGATCGTGACAGGTATCAACGTTTAGTTGGGAAACTCATCTATCTCTCCCATACTAGGCCAGATATCGCCTACGTAGTCGGAGTTGTGAGTCAGTTCATGCACTCGCCACAAACTGATCATATGGAAGCCGCGTTGAGAATTGTGAAGTACTTGAAAGGAACCGTTGGTCATGGAGTATTGTTCAAAAAGGAAGGACATCTAGAGATAAGTGGGTACACAGATGCGGACTGGGCCGACAACCCAGTAGATAGGCGATCCACCTCCGGCTATTTCACCTTCGTTGGAGGAAATTTGGTAAGATGGAGGAGCAAAAAACAGAAGGTAGTAGCACTATCTAGTGCGGAGGCGGAGTTCAGAGGAATCAAGAGTGGGTTGACGGAATTACTATGGCTAAGAAGGTTGATGACAGAAATTGGCTTTCAATCTCAGAAAAGCCAACTGTATTGTGACAACAAGGCGGCAATAAGCATTGCTGAGAATCCGGTGCAGCACGACAGAACCAAACACGTGGAAGTCGACAGACACTTCATCAAGGAGAAAATCGAGAAATGAATCGTGGAATTTCCCTTTGTAAGGTCAGAAGATCAGTTGGCGGACATTCTCACCAAAGCAGTCAGTTCTAGGAGTTTTGAAGACGCGTTGGGCAAGCTAAGTATTGGTGACCCCACTACTAAGCTTGAGGGGGAGTGTTAGAATGGAAAGATTTCTCAATATCAATCACGATGATTTGGGAATCAATTTAGAATTATAAGAGATTGATAGCATAATTGTAGGAGAATAGAAACCTTCCTTGTATATCTATGTATCAACCTCTATAAGAGGATATTTGTACAATGAATAAAATACACAGTAAAAGTATTATCCTCTATGTCCCTAATTCCTCTAAGTACCGATTATCACAAAATGTATTTTTCATGAAAAAAAGTAAATATGATAGTTATATTAGTTTATCTCTCCCCTTGGAGATGCTCTAATTGGACTAAAAATGAGTTTGTTTCATTTGGGCTAACATTAAATTAATTTTATTTAAATTATTGATAAAGTGTACTTATGAGGTTAATTGAACGTAGTATATACTATATATGATTGACAAAGTATAAAAAATAAGTAAATAGATAATATTCTTTTTAATTTGAATTTGGTATAAAAGATTAGAGATGTTCTAACGTATCCACAACTCAATTATTTAAATTATTCATTCACGACATTATTCAATAGGGGTCTCAAAACACTTTATAACTTATTTTCTTGTTTAAAAAACAATACTCACATCATTCATTTCCTTAATTAGTCATGAGTCACACAGTTTTTACTTTTATTTCATTTCTTGTTCAATTTATTTACCATACATTCTAATTAAACTATATCCGTAACTTAATCGGCACTTTTTAAAAATCTAATCGGCACGTTACCGTTGTTATATTGCCCTTCTAATCATGAAAACAAATAATTTGGTGTACAGATTTGTGAATACATCGAGATTTTAAAAAAAAAAACTGGGAATGTAATTAAAAACTAGAATTAAATTAGTATTTGATGCGATCAATAATGTAGGTTACATTAAAGTTCAACTTTTGATCTGGAGATGGCCCAATTGTAAAGATAATGGCAATGATGAATGAATTAAGAGGGTAAAAATCGTTATTTTACAGCGGTGATTTCGTTTATAGGCGAAGGAGTTGACTGCAATTATTAGTGTGAGGTCCCCTTAATCTGCTTTAAAAATGATTATGCTCATCTTACTTATGCATCCAATCTAATTACATACTACTAATTACTTTCTAGCAACATCTCTTTTATCTATCATTAGTGCCACATTTAGTGGGCCCAAAACACATTGATTATTAATGTAACTAATTGACAGTGGAGATTTCCTAATAAACTCTTCTGCCACCCAAGTTTGTAAACTGCAACCTCATTTATATTTGTACTATCTGACCATATTCTACATAATTAAATTTTGGTAGGGGCTCTTCTAAGAATTGTGACCAAAATGTGGGCTATTCAATTGTGAAATCAAGATATAAGTAACACCCCACAAGATTTACTCATTCCTTCAAAACTAACTAATTTGATATAGGTTTAAGTGAATAACGACAAAAAAGGACCACGAGATTATACTAGCAAAATATGCAGCAGAAAATTCCAAATCAAAATATTAACAATTACGTACATAATATAGTAATTAATATAAAAATGATAGAGAATTAAGTGGCGTGTCAGTATTTGAGCCCTAAAGAGCTTAAATAAAATTGCAGCTTATATAAAATTGCAAATAATGGTTAGGCTTTATCACAATACTAATTAATCTAGTGGTAGTTCTATTAATATGGTCAACGTAATTAATAGTGTGACTGTCATACCCACTTTGTTTATTTAATATTAGACATATAATATAAGAAAGAATTGAGTGTTTTGTTTTCGAGGGAGGGGCGAATAAATATAGTATTAAATGCCAATAGTTGAAAAAATCCAAACACTTGTTATAGTGTAAGGTATCGAGACATTGGTATAATTATATATAGGGTAGAGTTGTAGATTTCTTTCTTAATCTTATAACATAAATATGTGTGTGTGTGTATAAAATAAGTGAGCACATCGCATGCGTGAGGATCCTTATGAACCAAATTTGTTTTGACAATTTGAAGATTTATGATCATTGACCATTATAGCTTCTCCACTATTTTATGTACCCATTGTTTGGTAACAATTATGTAAATAATCATGGGTTTTTTTATCAATACAAGAGCATAATTAAAGAATGAGGTCATGTTTAGGATATGATCCAATTTCAGACCCACACATTAGTTTGATATTATCTGTTTTGAACTGAGTTCATCCAGAAGGATTTGTTATTATGTCATCCCAAAAAGTCTTAAACTAATTGAAATTGGACTAAACTTATATATAGCTTCCAACCTGTCTCCCCCATCCAACGTGTGATGAATTTGCAACTTTAAATAATCAAGAAAGAGGTCTATGTTATGACTCTTTATCCACATGAATCACCATTGTTTAGTTTTGAATTTTTCATAGGTTTGGGCTTTTGCTTATGTAATAAAGTAGTTTGGGGCATGTGTTTGGTTGAATGGAAAAGGGGGAATACACAACCAACTTCATTTGCTAACATAACCTAAAATCCTCAAAGTAGTATACATATCAAAACTATGACACATGAATAATCCAAATACCATTAGTAACATTTGTTCTTGTTCAAGTAATTTGAATGGTTATGCAAAAACATCCAAAATATGAAGATATGAAGATGAGATATAGTAGGAGTTTGTTGAAATGGGCAGAGGATAATAAAAGGGACCACCACATTTCCACACCATATATATATTTATTGGGCGTGGGCTTTACCAACCTACACTACTTCCCTAAAATCTCTCTTTCAATACAATTCACCAAAACATGCCCACATTGTAGTATCTTACTATGTAAACCAATCGTCGACTAGTTATAATAAAAGGAAGTGAATCTTGATCATACATTTCGATTGCGTGCGACCTCTCGGACCTTGATAGTTTTTCTTTATTATAGTGAGACTATATTTGATTGCTCCATATCAACGTTAGATGAATGGGAAATTTATAAGGTTAATTTAGTTTTTTTTTAGACACACACATATATGAAGCATGAGATACTTTCTTGGGGTTAATTGTAGTATTTGGTTTGTGGTTTAACACTTATGACAAAAATTACAGTTAGTGAAAGTGATAATTAATTTAACTAGAAAATGTCTCTTAGCAATTCAATTAGGAACATATTTTTTAGGTAGACAATATAATGAAAAATAAATTATTGTGCTTCTTTGTCCTTGTTCTTTCTTGTCGTGAATTATTCTATTGTGAGTAGTCTACCTTTCTGGTATAAACTTCAGAATTTAAAAGCAGTTTTGATTTACTGGATCTATGACTTTTTTTCCACTTAGGAGGAAAAAAACTTATTGCTTCCAATATTTAGTTTAAAACCACGTAAAAGAGAGAAATTTTATTAAATAAAGTTACCTTTACCAGCTTTCTAGAGTCTATTTTTATCCTATGAGCTTTGATTTTTTGCCCAGCTTCTTTTTCCTCACTTTGCATATTTTTTTCTCTCTCTATCTCCGTATTTTTTTTCAAGGGAAACTAGATTTTCTGCACTAAAAATTAGGGAGGTAATTAGAAATTTAATGTAAAGTATTTATTAAAAATAATAGTAGGTCTATATTGGAAATTGAGGGGAGCATTTTGAAAGATATATGGACTGGATATTGGCTCAATTAATTATAGTTGGACGAGATTATCAATGAATTGGATAAAAAGTTTCATTTTAGGTCTTGTTTGTGACAAAAGGTGTGGAAAATAATTATACTGACGATGTATATGGGCTTGGTAAATGGGCCGAACTACCAAATGGCACATTGCTTTTGTTTCAACAAATGACACTTCTATACAAAGCATAAAGCTATGAATTAGATTAATAACACTTTGTTTATAAGAAAATAATATTTATTAAAAGTAAAATATGCGCACAGACTTGAATCTTAGTACTATGCAAATAAGGGATCAAGATATTGTTAATATCACGATGCTTGTATTTTTTTTTATCAAATATATATCAATTACAGAAAATGTGGAGGATAAATAAGACGTCCACTTAAATTGATTAACTAATTTGCAACACTAATGACATTTTTGTTTAAGATATAACAGCGTGTCATATCAATGAAGGAATATCAAAGCGTTTCATTTAACAAGTAACAAGTTACATATATTCTTCTATTTCAGATTACAAATATTCATATGTTTTAGGCTGAGGTGTTTATGGACGTAATTGATTTACTACTTTAAAAACTTCATAATTAGTTAATGAGGTCAGTATATATGAAGTTGATCAAATGAACTTATCCTCTTGTGTTTTTTCTTATAAAGTTGATTTTGATTTTTTCGGTCACTTCTGCAAGTGTAGAAGGTGTGTTTTCTCAAATGATGTTAGTGAAGGCTGTGAAGAAGATGTGTTTTTTAACTTAAAACGAAGACTCATAAATTAATTTCATACAAGTTTTCGATGATATGGTTGTCAATTAATTTCATAAAATATAGACTCAGTCAGAAAATAAATTAAACAATTATTCTTTTGTAATCTTGAAAAAATGTAATGTAACAAAAATAAACAATTTTTATGCTATATTCCCTCCGTCCATGATCAAATAGTTTTAAACGTAACTTTTAATAGTAGATTACACAAATTTTAATAAAAAACTAATAAAGTATGAAAGTGATAAAATCAAAAAGGAGAATATTACTAGTATATTAATTAAAAATAGAATTCATTATATTAGTAAAAAACTTATCAGAAATAGAAAGAGTTTAATAAAGAAAAAAAATTATGCACAAAATTAAATGAGTGTGATATCGATGTCACACTTTTCTTTTTCCTTTTTAATTTGTTCCATAAAAGATATCACATTTTTTTTTGAAAAAAGTTCTTTCATATTAATGTAAATATACTACTCCTATTTTTTTCCTCCACTTAACATACAAAACAACATCTCCAAAAATTTTATGTCATTATTCAAAGTGTATCATCTATTATGAAACGGAGAGAGCATATTAGCAGTAATTGTTTTTCATAGTATTTGTCGCAATGCTAAAAAAGCAACACAATATTTGAAGATGATGAGTGAAATGTTGACCAAAAGTTGAGGTAAATTTAGACGAGTGGGACCATGCATCTTACACGCACAAACAATGTTTAATAGCTAATCGACAGTTGTTTTTTCGTATGTGCAAAAACTGACGATGCAGATTGTGACATTATGCATGCATGCATGCAATTCTTTTGTCTATTCAAATCCTAATCTAGTTAGGCCAGTACATTGAACGTGGGATTCTTCATTCAACTTTTTCAATCTATGTTACAAAGCTTTAATTTGGCTCTTAATTATAATAATCATGTCATAGACAGCTTTGATACATTCAGGGGTTTTGTGTTTGAGCTTTGAATGATAAAAGGAAATTAATCATGTGATTTATATATTTTGACCATTAAAATTTAAAACAATGAATATATGGCCATTATTAATTAGTTTAAACAAATGAATTAATAATACTGCTGGTTTAGTTTACATAATATGACATTTTTTGGATAAATTGCCTCAAAGTGCATATATAACACAAGGAAAAGTATTGAAAAATACTACATATATTAGTGGACAAATAAATGACCTAAAGTGCAATACTTCATGTTGATTTACAAACAAGTACAGTACTTCCTAAATAAAAATCATAATTTACACTAATTAAACACGTAGAAAGAAACACTGTTCCCGCAAATATTCTCTTGAGGAGATTGTAGATGTGCTTAGTTTATTTGGAAACTTTTTTTGACATTTTTTAGATTGGAATTTGTAGGCAGGATTTGTTGATTGCAAAATTTGTAGTACATATTTTTGTATCGACGTAGATATATTTGATACTAATAAACAGATCTAGATCATTACTTAAATTTATAAATTGAGTATTTAAGCTCAACTAATAGAAATACTTGTCACATATTGTTGAATATCTGTGATGAAACTTATTTGGGTTGTTGTTTAATTCTGGCCCATGCAGAATTATTTGGGCTGAGCCCAAGTCTCTCCCTCTACCGCCTGATTGCTGCCGCCTGATTGCTCACCCGGATTATGGATTGGGGCCGTTGGATTGAGATGTGTTTTTGTTATGTGTGAGACAACCCTTTGGTTCACACTCACTCTCTATTCTCTCTCTCTACTCACTCGATTCAGTGAATTCTCTCTCTTCTCTCTACTTCTCCGATGGGTTCTCTGGCGGTTTCTCTTCGGTTATCACAGTTTCTTTAAGTGATGGACCGTTGGCTTTGCTGGTGAAGGCAACTACTTCGGTTGCCAGTGGGTTTGTGAGATCTAGCGTTTTGTGTGTGAGAGATCTGGTGCGAGGTTGTATTCCGTGGTTCTAGATCCGGTGTGAAGGAGTTGTGTGGTGTTGATTTCTACGGTGTGAGGTTAATGACTAGTGGATTCGACGGTGCTCCCTTGGGTCTGGTTTCTGGAGAATAAATTTGTTCTATAGGAGGGTGGCTGAGCCATCGCCTTGATCTGTTCTGTGTTCTTCTTGTCTCGTTATCTACTTGTGTAATTGCTTTAGATCCGAGAGGATCTTGTTTGTTGTTACTAACAAGTTTTGTGAGTGTGCAGGTTCAAGAAGTGACGACGGTTAATCAAGAGTTAGCTAGGGTTATTAACTATAATTGTAATAGTTGATTAGTTATCCCTTGTAATCTTGATTAAAATCAGTCGCATGGTTGAGAGTTTGACTGAGCTCTCTTGTATGAAGAACAAAGAGGTCTTGGTAAATAGTGAATCCGAACTGTTCTGATCCCTACACATATATTTCAACTTTTGTTTCTAGATATTTGAACATAGAGAATAACACTCATTAAAATAATGAAAATGTTAAATTTTGATTAGTCTTTAAAAAGAGAATATCTAATTACAAAATTTGAAAATTTCTCAATAGCTTCATTCGTGTACAAAACGACGTCTTTGATGATGCTCAAAAGTCAAAACGATGTTATTTAATTCGAATAAGAAAAAAAAGAATGAAAAGAAAATGAAATATTTAACCGTCTTTTAGCCATGAGTATACAGATGAAACAATTCATTAAATTTAAAATTTAATAGTCCTAAGTATTATTATTATTATTATTATTATTATTATTATGCAAATACCAAATAAACACTACACAATTAGCTGTGTGAAGCAGTTATGAGCCAAAACCACATGTGCAACCTACAATTAGGTCTAAAGTTGGATTTTGTTTAGTGAGAGAGAGTACATATTAAATATAGAGAATAGTAGTATGAAATAAGTTAAAGAGTGAGTATGAATTGGGCAAAGGCACATGCTACTGAGTGTGCCGGTTCCCAGTTCCGGGTAGGACCCACTAACCATTTTGCTCTGTCAGACTCATCTACCGACAAGATCCGAACCCGCCTCACATCACACGGACTGTTCATTTTATTTCATACTACTATTCAATTTTAAAAATGCGCCAAATTTCCTTTTTCGTTCGTACAAATAATCCATGTACTTATTCTTGTATGAAAGCTTTTTCTCTCTTTTTTTTATTACTTCATCCTTTATTATCCACCATTTATTATATTATTTTAACCTATTTTTTTCTATTTTATTTTAACATTTATACATTAATATTAGCCTATTTGCTATGGGACGGAGGAGTGTTAAATAAGAATACATTATGGGGGTGTTCGGTTTGCAAAATTGTATCCAATATTAAATTTGTAGTGTGTTTGGTTCATGAGATTCAACACCACAACTCAATCTTAAATGGATAATCATGATATAATTAGTCATAGCTAACCCCCTATGACTAAAATAATCTCACAACTTAATCCTAGATTGTATCTTGGTATTATTTTATCTTGGAAACCGAACATCACCTATTTGTATGTCCATAGAATCACTAATCCACTATGTTAAGGTAGAGTTCAATTGGTGACTTATTAATTTCTTTCCTTTTCTCAATTAGGTGCTTTTGGAAACATAGCAAAAGAACTGTAAATTTATTTTTGTAATATATAATTAACTAAATTTTCATTATTACAAGTAAACTATATTTTTAAAAACAGTAAATACAATCTATTAAGATGTAGGAAACAAGGATATGTATGGCTCGAGCTAACAACTAACACAACTTAAGAATGTGAATCAAATTAGATTATCAATAACATTCGATCTAACTAATTCTCATAATGAAAGTCAAATCCTTTAATTTAGTTATAGTTGAGAATTACTTAGGACGAATGCGTAGTAATGTGTCTGCATAGTAATGTATCTTCATTTATTTATAAATTACTACAGCCTACTAATTTCGGAAAACATTTTCCCATTTGGCACCTTGAAACTTGAATGAGAGGATGGCGCCTGGAATTTCCATTCTCGCCTAGAAAGGTTTTGGAAAAATTTCAATGACATCAGAACGTGGGCCCGTTGCTCTCACCCAAAAGATGATCACCTGGTTGGGAGAGTGCTTGCCTCTTGTCTTGCTCTTTGCTTGTTGTTTATCTTCGTTTCGATGGCTCTTGGTTGATGTTCATGGTGGCTAACTGCGTGGTTTATTCTGGTTAGCTTTTGGGCTTCTTTTCTTTGGCTTTGTTTTCTTTGTTGCTTTTTTTTCCAGAGTTAGTTTTGTGTGGTTGATGCCCTCTTGTTTTTTCTTTCTTCTATTTGTTGTGGGTGGTCTTTTATTAATTTGTGTTCTGCCTCACTGCTTTTTGATGATTTAAATTTGTTTACTATTGTATGAAAAAAAGCAACTAACAAAAATTTAAATTTGTTTACTATTGTATGAAAAAAAGCAACTAACAAAAATTTAAATACCTTATTAGACTCCATTGAATGAAATTATATGGTCAAATATTAGTCATATATTATGAAAGGAAAAAAAATCAACCGACGACCCAAACAACTTCTCTACTTTTGATAAGTGAAAAGGATTTGACGTGACTTGAAATAGGTCGGCTCCAAAAATATTGGAGGGGCAAGTGAAGTTACCACTATAATTAGAGTCGTGTCAAACAATGAAATAAAAAGTGGCTCTAATGTATCTACTAAACTAAACTAAACTAAACTAAACTAAATTAAATTAAATTAAATTAAATTAAATTAAATTAAATTAAATTAAATTAAATTAAATTAAATTAAATTAAATTAAATTAAATTGAATTGAATTGAATTGAATTGAATTGAATTGAATTGAATTGAATTGAATTGAATTGAATTAAATTAAATTGAATTGAATTGAATTGAATTGAATTGAATTGAATTGAATTGAATTAAATTGAATTGAATTAAATTGAATTGAATTGAATTGAATTGAATTGAATTGAATTGAATTGAATTGAATTGAATTGAATTGAATTGAATTAAATTAAATTAAATTAAATTAAATTAAATTAAATTAAATTAAATTAAATTAATTTTACCACTATAATTAGAGTCGTGTCAAACAATGAAATAAAGAGTGGCTCTAATGGATCTACTAAACTAAACTAAACTAAATTAAATTAAATTAAATTAAATTAAATTAAATTAAATTAAATTAAATTAAATTAAATTAAATTAAATTAAATTAAATTAAATTAAATTAAATTAAATTAAATTAAATTAAATTTAAATTAAATTAAATTAAATTAAATTAAATTAAATTAAATTAATTAAATTAAATTAAATTAAATTAAATTAAATTAAATTAAATTAAATTAAATTAAATTTAATGAAGAAAGAGGGAATATGTATGATTGAAAATAATTGAATCCATGAGGTGAAATCTCAGCCGTCGACATGAAATAAAAGGCGTTAGGCGTGTGTCGGTGTTTTAGCGGAAAGTTGCTACTCTGCCTACTAACATTAATAAATCAATGTCCCCTCTTTCTTAATCTAATTGTTACTATTACGCATATATTGTGTAGTTATATGTTTGAATCTCATTACTTAGTGGTAATGTAAGATTATATTCGAGATCATATGATAGAAGCTTCTGCTTATTAAAATAAGTGGTAATATTAGATTATTCGATGAAAATATTCTATATTGTTTTGAGTCTGTTGATATTGAAGATAATGTAGTAAGGAGTACTCCACCCGTTCCTTGTTAATTAATGCATTTTTTCGGTACGGAATTTAAGAATAGTGCGTTAAATTGATGGTGAATAAAGTAAGAAAGATAAAGAGAGAATAAAGTGAAAGAGAATTACTTTTCGCCAAATATAGAAATGACTCAATTATCTTGAATTTTTTTTAAAAAAATAACTAACATGGAATGGAGCGAATACATATATTAAAGTATAAGAGTCACAAAGAAATACATACTCCCTACTATCAAAAGTGAAGTTCAAGATAACCTAGAATATTGAGAAAAAAATACTACTCCTTACATCCTAGGTTGAAACGTTTTGTTTAGGCAATAGATTTAAGAAATTTAATAATGCATGAGATTTAAGAAATTTAATAAAGTAGATCACCATTTTATTGATTTTGTTCTAATGATTTATTTTTTATTTATGAGTAGAAAAAGATATACTCCATCTGTGTTACTCTAAATGACACATTTTTTAGATGTTTGATTCTAAATGGTAGTATATATTTTTAAAAATAGAAATATCACTCTTTCAATTTTTGTGTCTCTTACTTTATTCTCTCTTCACTTAATTCATAAAATAACTGCATAAATCTCATGCCGAATAAGAAATACTCCACTTAGAGTAAGACGAAAGAATTACCCTTTCTCTATAGTTAAACTCACAATTGTGGCCTTTAATACCCAAACCTATCATTTAAAAATTTTATGTGCGCTTTTTATTACGAGAAATGCATATATATTAAATAAAGAATAAAAATATAAGTTGGAGATTAAAACTTGTAGAATAAAAATATAAGTTGGAGATTAAATAAAGGAAACAGAGGGGACCATGAATATGCTGTCATGAAATTCATGTACATGTAGAATAAGCCCCACAGATACTGTCTCACCCACCTTTCCTATAAAACTTGTTCCCATTTCCCACTAATTTCATTCACAATCTTCTCTAACTATCTATTGTTTCAATCTTCAATTATCAAACCACAATCAATCTTCAAAAAATGGAAAGATGTTCAGCAGCTTTGGAGAATGATGATCTGCATCTGAGATTAGGGCTTCCCGGAAGAGACGAATCGGAGCAGCCATCCCCTTCTCAAGTGAAGAGCAAGAAGAGATCTCCATCCGATATGGAGAGCTCTTCCAACAAAGACCAAGCTCGAGTAGTCGGGTGGCCACCGGTGAGATCTTACCGGAGAAATGCGGTGCAGGGGGGATCGGGGATGCGTGTGAAGGTGAGCATGGACGGAGCTCCTTATTTGAGGAAGATAGATGTGAAGCTGTACAACAACTACTCGGATCTCGTGAAGGCGTTGGAGAGCATGTTCAAGTGTAGGATGGGCGTTTATTCGGAGAGGGAAGGGTACAAGGGGTCGGAATATAGACCGACTTATGAAGACAAAGATGGGGATTGGATGCTAGCGGGAGATGTTCCATGGGAGATGTTCATCAATTCTTGCAAGAGATTGAGGATCATGAAAGGAGATGAAGCTGCAAATGGATGCCTCTAGACATATTTCACATTACAAATCATAGAGATGTAGCTACTTGTTTTTTCTCTTTTGCTTCCCAACTATACAGTTATATCATGTACAATGATCATACAATAAACAGCAATTCACAGGATATTAAAATTTCTACCTCTTTTCTTTATCACATTTTTAGGAAATGGTGGAAACTAGTCAAGTATTTCATCAAGGGAAGTAACGTAACACCGATTCTGAATAAAATAGACAAAAGCTTGAACAATACATACCATAGCATTATTGTACAAAATGAGGGTGGTAGCTGAAGTGCTGAACTATGTAACATATAGATACGGATCAGTAGCTAAAAGGAGCCGAGACTATCAGCATTCATAAAACTCACATTCGTGCTAGAACTTTGCTCATTGAATGATTCCATCTTTGAGTCGAGTACAGAAAGTTGTGATTTAACCCACGGCGGGTTGTACCTGCCTTCCACCCACAATGCTTCACCAGTATCTTTGTGCTTGAAGTCCGGATAGTTTGGGCTTCTCTGTTCAAGATAAAAAAAATCTGAGTAAACTTAACTAGCCTACATCACAAATGGATAATATGATTGCAGTAACAGATCATTCATTTAGTGTTAATGCATGCCATAATATGCTGTTTGTGTATGGAGGTCTATCATTCTGGGAGATAAATGCGACATTTATTTCAAAAGTGAGGTGTTACTTCTTTTAGGAAGAAACTTACTCAAATTAGAATCATCTTTTTCAAAGAACACAGTCTGCATATAATCATCTTTTTAGGAGGAAGCTCAATCATACAGGGGGATTAGTGTGTGTGTGTGTTTCATACCTAAGTGAAATTTCTGGATTGTATTTAATAAAATGATCTCTCTCTCAGCCATTTCAGGCACCATTTAGAAAATCTACCTTGTTCTTCCTGTTATCCCACCATTCCATAGGATTAGCAAAGTAAGCTTGCCAGAGTTCTTCTGTGGTACCAGTAGAATTCGCAGAAAACGCGCTTTGGCTTTTGCCTGCATATTAATCAAAACCAAAACCCAAACTTCAAATTGAATGCAAAGATATCATACACCAAGAATTGTGTATACTTACCAGGTGTAGCAGAATTAGAATCCCCATTGTACAATGGAACAGGCGGCGGACTCCTCTCAATGAAGTTTAGTTGCTGAACAACTACCTGGAAAAGATAATAGTAAATGGAAATAAGCTTTTTCTAGACAATTAAGTCTAGGTCTACTTGGAAACAGGCAAAAAACCTTATAGTAGACTTGCTGCTTCCCATCATCAGTTTCAACAGTGTCCGAGACTAGGCGACCCGAAACATGTATTTGTTGACCTTTTTCCACATGCTGAGAAGCAATATGAGCCAAGTCATCCCAGAAAGTCAAGCTAATCCTGAAAATTATCAATAAAATCGTAATTGAGCATCTTTCGGAAATCATCACCTGAATAAATGTCTAACACAGCAAAGGGCATAAAATATGCTTTGAATACATGAAATTACATATCAACCAGGAAACCAATTTACCCTTTGTAGATGAAGCTAAATATGTTCGAACAAAAACCAGGATAATAAGCTATGTGTCTGGCCATTTCAAAATTGTGGACACATTGTTCATCAATGGTCCAACTCCAAATCACCACAAAAGCTCCTCTAAAGACTATTATCTATTGGGCTTTTCCATTTCAGCGCAGCTAGAATAGAGAAATATAAAAGCATTCATATTGACTGTCAGTCTGAACAAGTGAAGGGCATCAGCCTTCAAAATGACCTTTCTGTAGGTTGGTTGACTTTTTTCTCAGAAGGGAATGGAGCAGCTCCTCTTAGGAGACCTTTCTTACATATTATAACTATCATTCGAAAGTAGTGTTAATTTTACAAAACTTAAATGTCATGTGTAAGTGTATAAGTTGGATCTTCTGTTTCATGGACTTAGGTCCGTGACGTGAGACTGCCATAGAAGTTTTTGTGAAAGAGGTTCATAATTGAGGTAGAAGGATATTCTCTCTGTATTGATTCAATGTATATGCCAACTTTTAGTGAAACTTCAAATGGAAGATAGGAAGTTTAACTACACCGCCAAATTACTCATAACAGTCACAAGCAGGTCCATCAAAGCAAGCAAGATTAAAAAATGAGCCTGCCTAAGTGAAGTGGCTGGATATTAATATATGTGGGCTGGTTACAAAGATTCATACAACTCCGTATTCTATCTACAATGAAGTTGAGATCAGTCAAGGGGCTGCTATATGGAGTATGTGCTATGTTGAAAGCCTTGATGATACTGCTATCTTTGTACTATGTTGATAGCTCGATGATACACCTATGACCTATTATAGTCCATTCAAAATTTGTAACAATGTTATACCCCACCTCCATGTACTGCATTTGATAATCAGCCAACTGCCAACATCAACCTAGATATATAGTTGGGCATGCCAGTCCATTGGTCACACAGCTCATGCATGTCCAATTGACACCTAGAGCTGTCGGTGCACAGGCTGACCACAACATCTCCAATGATTTATTATTTTCTATAGATTAAACTACTTCAGATAACCAAAGACACCATTTCCCATCAGCCTTTGATACACATTTTTTGGCAGATGCACTCATTTATTATCCAATTCTATCAAATGCAGGTTATACTCTAATTCTATCAAATGCAGCTGATAATCCGATTCTATCAGATGCAGCTCTCAAATCCGAATCACTTGATGGAAGAGTCAGTAAACTAATGCATAAAGCGACAATTGAAACAGAAAAATAAAGGAATTCAATACAATGAAGAAGCACAAGTAAAATTTTACCAAGTGGTGTCGGTTTGCGATTTCTTAACGGCGAGGCGGGTCCAAGCCACGGCCTTGCCGGAAGCAAGGTGTTTGATTTGAACCGGAGCCCCAACGACGCCGATAAGCTGCACCGAATTGCAGAGCTCCTTCTTCCACTGAATCTCCGGCGGCCTCGGATACTGAGGCCCTGGCGCCGCAAAACGTTCGTACTCATAGAGCCAACTGTTACTGCTGGCGGCGCCGTAATCGTAGGAACATTTAATTAGTGGAGCGGGAGCCAATTTTCGCGCGGCGTTGGGGTTTAGGAAGCGAGAGGAGAAAGGGGAAATTCGAATTGGGTCCCGGTGGAGAAGAAGAGTGTTATTTGGTATCAGAGTTTGCTTTAACGCCATGGCACCACTATTTTAGGGTTTCTATGGAGAAATTAGTTTGGGAAGAAAGACAAGTGTGATTCTTTGGGATTAAACAGTTTATTTATTACCTTATCCATAAATAAAGGGTGTTTGAGTTTTTTTAGTTTTGTTTTTCATTTTTCAAATTTCATTTTGTTCTTCCTCTACAAGAGGGATCATTCATTTCCATCTTCTACCATAAGGTTGGCTACATGTGCCATCATTCCACCACTTCTCCCAGATTGCCTCACCATATCTCTAGAATTGCATCTTTCTTTCCGAAGTTGTAGTAATACATAAAGCAAATACTAGAGATAGGAAAAAGCTACATTATCCACCAGACTTATATGAGTGTGACCTCTATTGATGATATTGGGATTCATGACCTGACATGACATGGTAAAATCTCAGGGAAGTTAGGACCATGACATGTTTAATTAAAAGCATTTGGTATCACTAGCATCACTTCATCACTCATTAAAAAATATTTGGTGTTAAAAGCATCATTTTATTACTCACAAACTAGTTTGTGTCACATGCATTCTCCTGAAAAAAATATTTAGTGTTAAAAACATCGGTTTATTACTCAATTACTGCATATCACCAGCATTTATAGAAAGTAACTAAAGCCACATAATCTCTCTAATTACTGAGTATAAGTTGTTCCTTTTTATATCAAAATTAGATTGCATATTTTTATAATCCAAAAGGTCGGAAGATTTGATTTCTATTCAACAGTCCAATAAAATAAATTTTAAAAAAAAAGTCAAAACTGCATCTTTCAACATCCTTCAAGTTGCGAGTTCAATCATATGATTCATATGAATCATTACCATAAAATCACAAATTATTGTCGTAATCACAAAAATTGTAGTAGTAGTGTAATTACAATACAAACACTAGCTTTTTTTTACAACTAAGGTACACAACAAATTCCTCACAACGAAACGACATATAGTAGTAGTGGTTAAAAACTAGTCCGCAACAAAAGATACGGTGTTTGAATCAAAACAAAAAGGTAACCTTTACTTGCTGTGGAAAGCCAAACAAATCCACCATAGAAAATCACAACTTATTGCACTCTTAAAGTAATCCAATCGCTGCCTAAGCACGACTTATCTTTGGATTACAAATTGTCAACAGGAATTCGTAGCCTAAACTTTTGGCAAATAAACCAAATCGACACAAATATTTGGTAGGTACAATAAATATCGTCAAACATAAATATTTTCAAAGGTGTTCATCGCCTGTCAGAGGCGACGGATTCACTGGAGAATAGGTACTTCACTCTTGACAAAACGGAGTCGTGTGCTGGATCATACGGGTGATCCTTAGATGGGATCTCCAAGATGGCTGGGATTGGTTTGTTATAGCTGTCCACTAGAAACCGTATCATATTTGCTACCTGAAATGACAAAACAATAGATGCAATCAAGTGCAAGCTTTTCAGACAGATTGTAAATCTCTTCTACTATAAGCAATATCATGATTGGTTCCTCCCACGGAATAAACAAGACTGCACCAACTACCACTGAGATTATATGAATGCTTTATTTGGTAATGTGTATGCAAAGAAAACAACGACTTACATATTGACTGATCAAAACTATTGCAATATCTTCTCTTGCTGTGAAATCTTTGAAGGCGTCTTCAATCTGTTTCACAGTAGTTTCTACACCAAAAGTGATGATCTTCAATAAGAATCCTAAACGGCATTAACAACTTTACAGAAAAGAAATAATCTTTCTTAGCATGAACACACTCACAGAACAGACATCATACTGGGTCATTTAAATCTTCATTATAAGAAGAGAGTTTTAACCAATATATTCTGATCTCAGAAGGAAAGCTTTCCCCACTAATCAACCCCGTATATTTATCCATATCACGGGGATTAGCCATGTGAAGATGATTATTATAAAAGATTTTTAATATGATTCCTAACGCAAGCACATTTCTGGCTTCCAGTTACACACTACAGATAATCCACAGCAAGAAAGTCCCTCCAAAATCCAAAGCACAAAATATCTAATACAAGTTCCAACAAAAAGAAACTAATTAAAAGTAATAAGTTTTACTATACACCTAAGCTTCAGAATACTCGAATGGTGTCCACATTGATACTCGAAAAAGGTCAACATATATAAAAAAAGCTATTTGCATAATAACAAGAAATCTACAAAAAAATCAGGAAAAGCAGAATGAGACCAAATTCAGTCAACAAAAATGCTTATTTTGTACAGTGTATTACTAACAAACACCAAATCCATACAGCGATGGAAACGGTATATCAAAATAACAGAAGATATAATTCATCATAAATCATAAATAACATCTATCTTCGAAAAGGCACATTACTGAAGATTCAACTCTTTTGTAATTTAGCATTATGTAGAGTGTTTTGTACATCATCTTCTTTCCAAAAATTTGAGGTTTTATTTACACATTTTGTTGTGATTATACAAACATGAATATGATAGACTAAGAAAGCATGATCTGGCATTGAGTTATTGCAGTCATTAGATGCTAATAAAAATAACAAGTATAAGTAAACACAGGCAGTAAACATACTTGAGTCAACTATGAGGTAATTTGTCTTCCTCCTCAAATCAACATTACCAACTCCAGCCAATAAAAATCCAGTAATTGTGTCCTACATTAATAAAGGTAACATCCGTCAATATACTTGGATAAAAGAAAGATCAGTACTTCTAACAGACTTGGCTACATAAATTCCTCTATCAGGTTTTCTTACATTAGAAATATAGAAAAACAAACAGTAAAGGGGACAGAATCCCAGTAAAACACATAAAGCATTTCATCTAAAAGCATATGTGACTGCTGCCTAAGCCTAATAACAGTAATACCTAAAATTATCTTTTAGGAGTGACATGCAACTATTGGTCTGCTTCAAGCAGGGGATGAGCCAGCTTTGGGCTAGGTGGGGCAAAAGCCCCCCTCACTCGTCTATATATTTTATACTACTAATTTCTAAATAAAGCTCAAGTTATTCACTAAATGCCCCTATCAAATTCTCAAAATTACCCTATATATTTTTGCCCTCTCCACTATAGGACCCATTGACAGCATATGCACCATTAATCTCGGGTCAGTAAATCAAATTCAAAACTAATGGAGCAGTTTTATGCTATAAACGAATGCAAATTTAACTAACATGACCAAGTTGAAGCTCTGGTCTTACCAATTTACTATACTCAAGTAAGATGGTATGGTAATGGAAATTCTTTTGAAGGTTGGATTCCATCTCTTATACTTAAAATTTGCTAAACTAAAGCAAATCGAAATTCAAGAAACAATTTCAGATAATTTAAAAAATAAATCGAACAGATCAAGAAAATAACAAATAATCGATACCTCGTCGGCGATCATAGCTATGAGCGCCGAACTATTGGTGCGGATCTGAGGTTTGTTCGCCATTGCTATTGAATCTCCAGAATGAACCAAAAACCTGATTCCAAGCAGTAAAACGGTCAAAAATCAATCAAAACGAGAATTTAATCCGGTTTCGTCAAATGTTTAAACCAGTAAAACGAAAATCAGAAATACGAGACCAATCGAATGCTAGGAAAATACCTCCGTGTAGATCGTGAAAGAGAGATTGGACAAGATTTTGAGAACGCAGTTGATGAGCAATAATCGATGTATGTGGGAATAAGAAAATATTTTATTTAGGAGTTACCCCTCAGAAAATACACTATTGCAAATCTGCCACTCATGAGTCATGACTCATCACATTACGCGATCTTCCATTAAACAATGAAAATCATTTACTATGATTAAATCCATTTTTTATAATTTGTTGAATATTTTAGTTTGGGAAATTACGCAATGCATGTTACATTAAACTTTAGGTACAACAATATTTTGTCCTTTGAATCAATTATTCGAGAACTCATATGGCACTATTTAATCACTTTATCATGCATTAACCAAACATCAAAAAACTATTTTCTTTTGTTATAAAAAAAAACATGCGCAACAACACAATATTTTCGGAAAAAATAATTGAACCAGTATTGATACTAACGGATTCTTCCTATATAACTAATTTATTTCCATATACATTTCTCAAAATCCCCTACAGGGTGACATGAAAGGTAAACTATTTTAATGCGTAAATGAACTCAGAAAATTAAATTAATTTAACACAAAGTAATTCAATACATTAGCCAGAGTTATACTACCAATGTTTTCATCATACACAAGAGAGATAAGAGAGAAGCAGAATGCATATCACAGACTTGCTTCAGACTACTACTCATCATAAAGTTGCCCTCAATAAATCGGAATAAGTTATACTAGGAATGATCATACAGGTGGCTGCAAAAATATCAATCCTCCTCCTGGCTCCAGATCTTCACTGTTTTGTCGTTTCCCAGAGAGCCCGATGCTATCGTGTTTTCAGTTGGGTGGCATGATACCGATATTACTGCATCTGTATGACCTTCCAGCTTCTGAACTATCTTCCGAGACTGGAGCTCCCACAAGTACACCATATTATCCTCAGATCCACTCACTATGTATTTCCCATTTGTTATAGAGAATGTTGAAGAGACGCAAAACTTCGAGTTGACATGGCCAGTGTAAGTTTTCAAAAATTTCCCAGTAGAAAAATTCCAGAGCCGCTGTGAAAGACATGCAAGATTGAACATGAGGCCAGTAAAAGAATGTGAAGAAAGGCATAATCAGAAATAAAACTTCACAAATTTTTATGATGGGAATTAAATGCTGAAAAGTGTCATGTTTCCACAAACACAAGTGTATTCGTTTTCCCCTAACTGTATAGCAATGTATTTCCAACAGACGGTGCCTAAAGATATATATTTGTGATGCATTATTGTATCTAACCCTTTCGACCGAAACAACTCAAACAAGCATCCGATATCAAACCATAATGTGAAAACTGAGGAAATGAAGGGTTGTCGATCTGATTGAATGAATTAAGGATTTCCTATTAACCTATACACCAAAATGGGGGCGAGAGTAATATCAAATCTATATCTGAATGCCTGTGTAACTGTGTATATAAAAATTTGAAGTAGCTAAGGAATGGTGCATATGAAATATTGCACCATGGATTCAGAGGAACATGTAAGAAGGCACTAATATCAATAAAATGATTATCAATTCAACGGAGCCCAATAATCAAACCACAAGCACATTTGGGATAAAAGAAGCTAATATGCTTTGTAATGATGTAATCTATTCGTTTAATGAGAATGCCTCATAACTCGTAAGCAAAAAAACACAAATGAGAATGGTTGGTTCAGAATTCATCAACTCTTATAATGACCTCAGCAACATCACTTTGAAACTTTTCTGAAGTAAAATACTACAAACGAGTGACAGGGAAATTAGTAATGTATAAAAGTAATTTCATAAGGCCCCTCCCCTGAAGCCGTAGGAGTCAGTCACACTCCATAAATCCATAATAACAATGTCGATTTGGGGAGTTCATAAAAAATGTCCGCACTGAATTCCCATTGAGTGTTTTTTGACAAGGTACAGTTCATGAGTACATTGCAAGTTTGATAGAACTGACTTGTTGATTGAAATTATACTATGGCTGATGGATTCCTAAATGAGAAGGGTTGTAGAAGAGAAATGGCTTTGACAATAATAATGTAATTTACATTCAACCTTACAGCATTCATCTGCTATTTGGAAATTACTTGCAGCATATATTTTCATCAAGTATCTGAAACCAATCATATTTATTTTTTGGGAAATAAAGGTATGGTAGGAAACAACCTCTTTGTGGTTTGGATGACTGTTTAGACTGGAGCTTAGCACTAAACAACAGTGAGATCTTGCGAGTTGATTCAATAAAAAGCTTTATCAAGCTACCCAGTGCCAATGAATTAAGGTTGCCATGCAAAAAGTTCGGGTGATCAATTTCAGAAACTTTCTTATAAAGTTGATCACTTGATCTACAGTGAATTTATAAATTTATCATCACATGTTCTTCTTGCATGCATGCTTTACCTAAAATAATTAAAACACTAGCACACACGAATTCATGAGAACAAAGAAGCTCCTGCATAAGCTCATATGACTGGTTTACTTAACAATTAACAGGTGTGTAACATATGACATCTCAGTCAATTCTAGAGTGTAAATAACATAATACTAAAGAACTTGGAAATAGAAGGGTCTATAAGTTCATTTATTGTCTCTAATGATGGAAGTTTCAGTACAGAATTTCATTATAATAATACAGTATATTTTAATTTTCAACACAAACTGTTTGTTCTACATAAAGAAATTTGTACCATATCTTCATCAAGTGTAAGGTCAGCATACACGTTACTAATATTAAATCATCACAGACATATAAAAATGTTCTCAGCATTTCTCCCTCTTGTATCGTTGTTTACTGATGGGGTGAGCATGTAAAGTGTTTGGAGAGTGAAAGGGGTGGAAGATGGCAGTAATGTCCATTATCCTCCATAAGAAACATGCTTTGATGTTAATGGCCAACATCAAAGTTACTTGTATGGTGATACCTAGAATCCCTTAAGGGGGTTACTTGTATCTTGAAGGAAACATATTCATTTCATAGTATTTCATAAGATAGTTCACACCGAACTTGTAAATAAACACCAATTGGGTCCCCAAAAACATAATGCTAAACTTCATGGCAACTGATTACTGATTAGGAATATACGGCCTTGCACATTGGCATAGGCTTGAGGGTTTATTTTTATCTAAAAATACTTAGGTTAACTTAAATCTTGGAGCATATGTAAAGAATATGCTTGATGTCTAGACCCTTTTCTCCTTAGTGTATCATCTAGATTGGAGTAAGAATATGAACAATTTTAAAAGTACGCGTAGCATGCCTCCCACAAGTTCAGTGTAATGCTTAAGTTGGCAATGAAATGCTAGTTTCATCTTAACCAATTGTGCTAAATCTCTAAAAGAAATTAGTCTGTAGACTCTGTACCCAACTAACAATGTTAGCAAGACTACATAAACAGGTAATGATTTAGGGGAAAAATACGAAAATTGGTTTTACCCTGATTACAGAACCAAATAAAATTTTCAATATACTACATCACATTGAGAAATCATTGCAAAACTAACAAGAAATCCCCTCATTGCAATTCACATCCTACTCTAGAAGATACAAAGTCTCAAGCAAACAAGAACACAAGGGGCATCAAATATTGCATATAGCAACACTTGGAAGAGATAAAGTTACAAGCTTGTTGGATTAACACTAAATTAATTAAGCCATGTAAAACTGCATATACAATGAGAAAAGGAGAGATAAATAGTGAGGAAGAGAAAACTAACCAGTGTATTATCAAGAGTTCCAACAAGAATAAACTTGCCATTGGGAGAGAATTTGGCAAAGCTAACAGGCGGATGGTCATCATCGATCAAAGTCTTCATACAGTGGCCGGTGGAAGCATCCCAAATCCTGCAAAGGCCATCGTAGCTGCTGGAAACAATCATGGATCCGTCCAAATTGAAATTGACGGAGGTGACAGGGTCGGAGTGGGCGGGGAGCACCTTGAGGCACTTCCCGGACTTGACATCCCAAATGCGGACGGTCTCGTCGAAGGATCCGGAGGCGAGCATGTTGGATTGAGGGTTGAAAGTGAGGCAGAAGACGTAATTGGTGTGGCCGGAGAGGGTTTTGACGAGGGAGCCGGTGGCCACGTCCCAGAGGCGGACGGTGCGGTCGTCGGAGGCGGTGGCGAGGAAGCGGCCGTCAGAGGAGAAGGCGAGGTCGGAGATGCCGGCTTCGTGGCCGTGGAATTCGTTGTGGGGAGTTTCGGGGGAGGAGAGGGCGTAGGTGCGGGCGGTCTTGTCGGCGGAGCAGGAGGCCAGAAAGCGGCCGTCGTCGGAGAATTTGACGGAGGATATGGCGCGTTTGTGGCCGGAGAGTGTGTGCTTGAGGCGGTAGGGTTTGTAGGAGTCCGTGGCCTCCGTCGTTGAAGCCATTGTTGTTTCTGTCTAAATCCTCTTTATCAATTCAGGGGTTTTAATGTTGGGTTTTGCATACGAGTTTATATACGGTAACTTTTTCTTTTTCCCTTTTCCTCTTCCTTTCCGGAAATAAAACCATTAATTTCAAATTTCTGGAATAACAGCCTATTTAAATTATAAATTTTGATCAAAATCTAATACTATTAGAATCATAAAGATTCAATTTTCTCATTTATCCAATTCCCAAAAAATCAAAGTCGTCTTTTGATGATGTTAAAAATAACATTGTTTTAATAAAATTAAAAAATAAATAATAACATAACGTCGTTTTAAACATTATAAAAAAGATGGCATTTTATGCATTGGCGTGACTATAGAGAAAAAACTGAAACTTCAAAGCATAGTATTACAAACTAATTTATGTTAATTAATTCATTTACTTTAAATAAAACTTACTAATAAATTCTAATAATGTTTAGGGGAGAGCTTTGGTGCGCAAGAATTAAGACAAGTTCTTTTTATTGAGAAAAGTAAAATCTTGCTTTTTTTTGTCTAAAGAAAATGCAGAGAGCTTGAATTCTGTTGAAGTGGAAAACTGGGCTACACAGACCAGAGGAGATGGATCGAATGAGAGAAACAAATCATCTGAAAATCCTCTTCTTTTTCCTCCTTCATATCTACACAGCTCTAAAAACTGTTTTGCTGCCTCTACCGTCTGTTATAACTTCTTCACTACTTCGTATGCAGAAATATGCACTTCCGTGCATTCCGACTCCCACGAAAAATCCTTCATCATACCATCTTTTATCCTTCTATTCCACTCTAATGGATTGTACTTCTGCAGATACACAACAACACTTGAGTCAAGAATCAAGATATATATCCTCTATCGACATGAATGAACCATTTCACAGAAAGATACAAACAATTTCATCTAACGCTTGGCCAAGAGACATATTCCCAAACGCAGAGTTGATATACTGTGCGAATCTACTTCTTTCGCTACTATCATTTCCAAAGTCCCTGCGAAAGATTATTCCACAAATGTGAGATTTTCGCATCATAACAAGTGTATATCTAACCAGTAACGCATCAACTCATCACCTGAATATGCTGTCAGGGAAGTTTACAGGTATAGGAGCCGTTCCATATTTTATGGCCTTCAGCTATTGGATTGGAGATGGGAGATGAGTTTTAGACATTGCGGGTAACGTTTTTACAAGTATGAAACATTCACTTACGGGCACTTGAAGCAGATGATCGTCAAGAGATGGGCAAAGCATTATGTCGGATCCTGATATGATCAAATGTGATAGTCCCTCATCATATTCATCAATGAACCTCACATTTTTATCCTGCAAAAACGAGTAGTGTTGGGTATTGATTTCACATAGGTAGACTGGAAGTTATATTCATGGAAAGATGGTGAATGAAGTTCAAAGAATGACAACGTGTCATAGTTACAAAGGAAGACATCAACTATAGATATTATAATCTGCCAAAGTGGAGGCACCATAGAGTAAATACTTGAAAGCGAGACTCATTGGGATTAAGGGTTTAACATAGCCTTTTCTCGGGAGAGCTAAAGAGCCAACAATCAAAAACTTGATTCAGTTCAGCTATAATGGGACGACATAACCTTCTATATGGGCATCGGGAATTATCACTTAAGTAACTAAATCGAATGAAGATTCAAACATAATGCATTTGCTTTCATTAATAAAAAGGAACACAATATCCAGGATACCAACTAAAATTTGTTGCTTCGAATATCAACAATGGTGGAAGATGGAATTGATTGGATAAAATATGCATCTGACACTGATAGTGAACAGAGGTTACACTGTATCTGTAGTCATTGAAATAACACCAGTAAATAAGTGCATTAAAATATCATATTGGTATGGAAGCGGGAATGCAAAAAAAATGTACAGAACCAATAGACAAGTAGTCGCATTTGGGTAACCCAAGAATCTACCTTCACCTCAGCCTGAAAAATCTCAAATGACGTCGTCATACCGGGTATTTGGCCATATCTCATGAAAACGAACTGCAGATAATGACATCCAAGAATAAGACATATGGAACAATCAAGGTCAAGTGAGTCAGTGACAATTGTAGTTGGAAACATTGCTGGCCAAACGGTATCTGATAAGTGATAACATTTGTTAAGGGAGTGCAAGCTTAATTACCTTAAGCAGATCTACAAAATATGGTCATAAGGCATAAGCTAATACAACAAGTATACATCTCATTCAGTCTTATTAAGATAAAATTATCCAAAATCTAGAGAAAGTACCTGAACTCCCTTGCTGGAAGCCATCCAACAAAGTTTTTTCAGCTTGTCAAAGTCCTCTGACATGCCTATGTAAATGCATCCAACCTGAAAATTTGCAAATTTTAGATTGCCACATTATTGCCATAAATGTACTGTAGAAGAAGTAAGAATCACAACGAGGGCTAGTTCATGGAGTTCCACTTGCACTTCAATTCCACAGAGGCTGAAACTTACGAGTATGTTAGATGCTCCTTCTTCTAAACCCAGATGCCGTTGCAATGCAAATTTGCAGATCAATTTCCCCTCCATATCATCTGCACTGTAGTGTTGTGGAAGAAAATTATCACGCGAAGGATCCCAAGTCATTTTATCAAATCCAGAAGGAGAAATAACCAACTTTTCCCTGCAGCCAAACCCAGAAGATAACTCCGAGATTATGATTGAGAACACACACACAGGAGCTTGTGAAGACTTGCACCAGTCAAATTTTACTCAGTTATGATCTATGAAAATGGACAGGATAGGAAGCATAATGACGATTTGGGAAGTAATGTTGTAAAGTTTTAAATGTAGGAACTAATTGTTCATAATTTTTAAAAAGCAATACATACTTTTGTAAGGCCAAGGTGGGTTCCAATCCATGTCCCAACGCACTAATAATATGGCCTTTTGTATGAACAGACGACATTATTATCACTTTATTAGAGTAAACAACTCCACCCTGCATATGACATAAGAGAAGAATTAGAAGAAAGATAAAGGGAGGATGTGCACAAAGATGAAACAGGATGAAATCATATCTAAAAATAATACTATTACCTAGCGGAGTGGTATCAAAAGTTCTTATCTATAGCTAATCAATTTAATTTGTTTATTCCTGATACCATATGTAATTATGCATTTACAGTCCATTATATTAAAGAATCATGATAAGAAAAGGACATCAGACAATAATCAATAAAGGGCATAAAAGTCACCTTTAATACGTTCACAAGATGAGACTTGTTGTTATCTTGCAGGCGATCAGGCCGAAGCAATGTAGAAGGATCGAGCCCACACAGTGCCAACTTTTCAGGTTGTTCAAGGGACTGCAAATAATAATTTAAACCTAAAATTGATCATATCCCCAATATTATATTGAGAGGTTAAAACCTGCAAACTAGTAAGGTTAAGAATCCAAACAATATAGGTGATGCTTACCTGGGAATCAAAACCTTGGCACGTCAATACTATCCTAGTACTTTCAAAACCCTGTAAATGAATAATACTTATATTATCAAATCAAGTGATACATCAGAAACAAAATAATTGAGGCAGTGTAAGAAACCCAGGCAACATAACAGAAATAAGGGAGTTGAGGACCTAAATCTTAAGATCTTATCCTGGCACAATGCATTTAGTTTGTTCGGTATATGTTGCAGAAGACTCGGATTGTTCAGAAACATACCTGATTGACAAAAACATCCCAGAAAAGAGGGCCAACAAGAGAGGTTTGCCAATTGTGTACATGAAGCACATCAGGCCGCTTTCCCAATTTAACTAGATAGTCCAGTGAAGCACGAGAGAAATAGGTGAATCTGACAACAAAAGATAGCGTGATTTGGAGTTAAGAACCTAACGGACATACGGCCGTTGAGCATTTAGTTAACTAACAAACAACTAAAATTACACCAAGTTGTAACCAGAAACCAAGCTTACAACTTACAAGGGTTGTAAAGTAAGTTGAGTTAGCTCGTGAGACACTCAGAGCTCAGCTTGATAAAAAAGTTAGTTGAAACTTGACTTTCTAGGAATTAGAAGTTAGTTGAAACATTATAAGCATTGTGAAGGTAATAAAAGAGGAGGTCAAATTCCACCAACCTCTCAAAGTCATTTGAGTAACCATATACTTTATCGTGGCTAAAAAATGATGAATAATAGACGGGCTCAATGAAGGTAACTCCAATGCCATAAACAACCCTGTGTACAAAACATTCAAAGCATAAGAAAAAGAAGAAGAATCTGTGGAATCTTTTAACAGTCATAGGTTCCTATTCACTGTCAGCATAATATGCATAACAGAGTGCGAGAGTATGCTCACCCAGTCCAGATCTTGTTTCCATGCAATTGACCGTTAAAATATGAGTAGAATTCTGCTTCAACTTCTCGTAAGCCGTTAACTTCATCCAGGTTCAAGCAGGCATACCTATTTCAGAATTTATCCCAGCAACTCAGAGTCAAGAAATGACAGAATCACTCCATATATAACATACTCCGTACCTAACTACTAGAAAGTTATTGTTTAAGAAATGTTAACAAAGGTGTGATTCATTGTGAAGCCAACAGACTCGAGTACACTTTCATGGAAATGTTAAAGTTGAGTACACATTTTTTATAGAAAAAAACAGAAAACATGGGCTTGAAGTTTCAAAACAGCTGCATTTTTTGTAATACAGTGATCAAGAAAGCGCTTACTACCACTGGAAGTGAAGACAACACCTGAACAGCTGAAATTGCAAATAGGTGTCCATATATGTCCGACCTTTGGGCTTCCCTAGGTTCAATTATTTTGTGGCCTTGATAACTTAAGATTGTATGATAATTATCGAATTATCAATGTTTCTTTCAGCCATGAAAACTACGTCTAAATTGATAACTATCTCTAGCTAATTAGCTATAATATCTCTTTGAAATTCTGACTTGTTTTTGTTTGCAGCGATATTTTTTAAAAGAATTAACTGATTTTTTGTTTGCATGAGTTACGAGCCGTACTTGTTCAACATTTGACCACTAGCAGTGCCCCATTCTTACAAATCTCTTAAAGTAGAACTACATTATCTCAATATTGTTCCCAAAAGAACTTCTTGGACGCAACCCAAAAGAATGATGATGTACTGGAGGAGTAACTAGGTTTCAGACTCTACCCCCCAACAAGACAAAAAGATCATAATAAACCAAGGCAAACTAGAATATTCATGATTACTTGGGCAAAATAACCTCAACAAGATTTCCCTTCCTTTGTAGAGCACAAGATAAGCCAGTGATGTATGGTGCCAAAGATCCAACAGAAACCACAGGTGACATTTCTGTACAAATATGTATTATGTGGAACCCATTCCTGAAACACAAATGGAAAAAAGAAATTATAACTTCAAGAAAAGAGAAGAGAATCATGATTATTAGAATAAAATCTGTTCGGGCAGAAAGCAAGACACTAGGAAACTGAAACCTAAGTACAACATTATACAAGCAAGCACAACAAAAAGGGAAAAGGGGAGAGGGGATCTAAATAACAGGATATTCAGAGAAATATCGAGGTCAAGACTCTTCCACACAGGCATAGTACATAATTCCATTGGGTTTTAGAACTATGAAATATCAACAGTGTATGTAAATTGCGATGCTTCTGTTGTAACAGTGTAATATGTCGTCACGTCTATAGAATACAGTGAGAGCTCATCCCCACTGCAATTCAAAATGACATAAGAAACTAGTTATATCAAAATTTTCCTTTGAATATGATTTCAGGCATAACTATGGTCTATGTATCAAAATTTCCTAAGTATATGAATTTTATTTCATAGATTACATGCTTTACAATGAACTATAGCATCAAAGAACTTCTAGTTTTGATTTTTATAAATTTCATTGGTGGTGACTTAAATCGATTGGACTTGCATTTAGCAAAAAAAAGATGTCACCCAAGAAGACACCAGAGTAACTGCTTTCTTAGTACTCCCTCCGTACGCGAATAGGAGTCCCATTTTTTCCGGCACGAGTTTTAAGAAATGTTAAGAAAATGGGTGAAAAAAAGTTAGAGGTATATGGGTCACTTGCATATATTAGTTTTAAATGAAATGTGAGTGTAATGAGTTAGTGGAATGTGGGACCCTAATACCATTAATAGTAAAAATTAACCGGGACTCCTATTCGCGGACGGAGGGAGTATGAAGTATAAGTTGTTCCATCGTAGTATTACATTTTGAACATTCATATTAAAAATGATGAGGGACCTAGCTGAGTAACTGCAGCGAAAGTGATGATCCTTTACCCTTTGGTCGTCTTTGAAAAACGACGCAGCTCAGCCAGAAATTCAGCATCGTTCTTGAGAATAATGTCATGTATATCATCAGCCAAACCAACCCTTGAGTCAATCACTAGTCCTCTTAAATCAGATGCCTCTGTACTGCCAATCACTCCATTGAGGACTAAAGCATCTATTCTGAGAAGCAATTCTGAGCAGATCGTAAGCTTATCTGTTTTATTGTGCAATGCAACATTAGATTAGCCTGGTAGCATTTCCTCTCTCCTTCTAAGAAATTAATTATGAATAGCACAAAATTAAGCAGTCCTAATGCATAAAGAATTAAAGATATTCTGTCCATATTATAGCATACTCTTCTGATTAATATGCATCCATGCTGCTTCACTAGAAGACCAACCCCATTTTGAATATTTGACTAAAAACTAGTAGTTGTCACTGTCCAACACAAGGTAAAACTCTGAAAATTGCCTACACCTGCCACTTGATATTGCAATTACTGAAATACTGAGAATAAGATTAAGCATTGCAGTGAAGTGAGAACTGCATGCATTAGTAGTGTGGGAACCTTTTCTAGCAGTTGCCTGATTTTGCATCTCCAATTGCTCTATCCTCTGAAGCAATGAGTTCCTTTCGTTCTTTACCCTCCCGAGCTCTTCCATGGCCAGGAGACGCTGTTTGTTCAAGTACATGATATCTGAACGATAATCATCGGGCACAACATATTGCCAGCTAGATTAGATTCCCATTGGGCAAAGACAATGTGACACATATACACGAGAAAGTAGACCAAACATACTCTGTTGAGCTTCTTCAAACAGCTGCCAAATGTCATTCCTCTTCCTCTCCTCCTTTCCATCATCATCGACATCAAGGCTTCCCAACCTAATTGTTAAAAGGAATGAATAGTTTGGTGACTAAAAAAATTCAGGAAAAAAAAAGTTATCTCTACATATAATCTAGCACAAAGCACTTACTCCCTCGAGATAGGAGCTTTAGACAAGCCGTTGCTCTCTCCGGTGTTCCTGATACAGTATTACAGTAGTTCTAAGCTGATCCACAATCGAAATCTTAGAAATTTCTATCTAAGTGACAACATTCTACAAGCGAATTACACAAGAAATCGATACAAAAACCAACAGTATGTGGCATGTTAGAGCTTCAACAAGCTGTCAGTAGAGATACCACAATCCGAAGGATAGTACAGATATGAGACCGCATTTTATCAGCAAGGAAGCGATGAGTAACAAATTGCAGCCAAAATTATGAATTCACGATGTAATGTAATCACAATTCAGTTGAGAATGGATATGAAATAGACGGAAGCATGTGTATTTAGCGAAATATTACTACAATTGGTACCTTGAGCAATTGAGGATTTGAGGCATAGAGCATTTTCGGTGTGTTTTACTGATGTGTGGGGGAAATGGAAATCTTGGGGTCGAAGTAGTGACGAGAATCTCCATAATTGGAGTACCCTATTGAGAACCTGTATAAATTGTGAGTTTTGGATACACTCATGAAGAAGATAATTCACCTTTTCGGTATAGATGCTTGACACTAGTCATATATTTTTATTATAATTATATTAAATTTGAATTTTATATTGATGTTTGTTTACTAAATTAAGTCCAAGATAATTTTATGATAATTTTAGCAAAATGTGTAGCAGATAAAATTAAATTAAATTAAATTAAATTAAATTAAATTAAATTAAATTGATAAATATATTTATCCATGTTACTAAACAAACTAAATTTAATTAAAATAATTAATCTTAAGTAGTTAACTAACTAAACATTAAAAAATTAATTAATTAATTCAAATATTAATTAATCAAATTCAGATAAATTTCTCGTTGGAGCATCAATAATATAACTTTGAGAAACACTATTATGAATGAGATTCAAAAATCAAACTCAACTCAAAACAATCTAGAAGCAAGTCTTCCATTTTCACCATTCGAGTAACCCTAACTACATTATTTTTTGAGTGATGTAATTGTTCTGCATATTTAGTAAAAACTCGTCTCATCCATGTCTAGAAATAAAAAAAAAGCTCTCTCGTACGCAACTTTCCCCCTATTTTCATCTACCTCAAGAAAAAGCCCACACAGTCGCCACCGCAAAGAGAGACCAGGGGTCACATAAGCGGAAGAAGAAGACGAAGAAACTAAGACCACCTCCATCGGTGAATATGGAGGGAGGGTCACAAAATAGAAGTAAATAAATATAATTATGGACTAAATAAACCCAACCCCAACTCCACTTCCCGTGTCACCCTGCCGACCGAGGGAGGGCAAGTACACATGGCTATTTCTGATGCAATATTGAAGTATTTTTTTTTACTTTTAATTATTAATTTATTTTAGATATATTGACACCTAATATCACGTAACTTTCAAAAAGTTAGGTTTTTCCCACGAACTTTGAAATTGGCAAATAATATCACGAACTTTACATTGAGTTTGTTATTTTTCACCAATGAAAAAATTTCGGCTATATTAATAGATTGAAGAACAAATTTGGAGGGTATGCTCCAAGAAAAACTATGCTCAAAGATTGAAAAATCTTGAAACTCTCGGAGTGGTTGTTGAAAAATTATGAAAAAAATGATATTATTTGCCGGAATTTTTTCATTGGTGGGAAATAATAAACTTAGGGTAAAGTTAGTGATATTATTTGCTAATTTCAAAGTTCATGGGAAAAACTCAACATTTTAAAAGTTTCATGATATTAGGGGCAAATATCCCTTTATTTTATTATTTAATTTATTTCATGATGTTTATATATTTTTTGGTATTGAAATAAATTTGAACATATATTTATATTACAATAATAAATATATAATTCTTTTATTTGTGTATTTTATAATGTTGTACTTCAAATATATGAATGTGTAATAATTTTTATTACAATTAATTGATATAACTTTTATATGAATTTTTTAATATATTTGAATAAAGTAGTAAAATTTATATTAATTAAAAATATATGAAAAGGAAAATATTTAATGAGGTTGAGTTGGGTCATTGATGGAGTAAACGTTTAGTAAGTTGGGGGTTGTATAGGTGGATGAAAGAAAAAATGAATATTTTATTTAAAAGTTAATTGGGTTGAGTGGGATCAGTGATGAGGATAGTTTAAGAGGGGGGAAAAGGAGAGAGGGCCAAGGTTGTCGCAGCGCAGGACGATGGTGGTGGTTGACTTGAGCTTAGATGATGAAAAGGGAGAGTGACAGGGAAGAAGAATGTTATTTCCCTGATTCATTGTTAATTGAGTTGTTTTTCTATTTTGAGAATTTCAAGATAATTGAGTTATTTTTATTTTTGGTAAAATTTTATTCACTATGCAATTAACATCCTATTTTTAAACTTTGTATCGAAAAGAAGGGTATCTATTAACAAGAAAATAAACGAAAAGAATATATGGATTTAATAAAAAGATGAATATACATAGACGAGCTTAAATGGGCCGAGACTAATCTTTAATAGGGAATAGACTCAGGCCTTATATGTTGAACCAAAGTGGCCTCATATTACTTCTTTATATAATTGCTAAGTTAGTATTGGGCCATGTCAGTAAACATATTCATTGGGTTTAATCGAATTACATATCCAACATTCTCTATGGTGCGTGGATATTAAATGGGGAGTATATAAATAATCCAATATTTCACTAATGTATAACTAATGAAGCATCAAGATCATTGATGAAATAATTATTCTCACATGGGCATTAGGTACAGTTTGATAAAAAGCTATGCAGCTTAAACTTGATACATTTTTTATTGATTCAATTCCGTTATGATATGAGAAACCCATGGATTGATCATCTTCATAACTGTTTATTTATTCATGGGTAATGCCCTCAGAAAACAGGACCAGCAGCAAGAATTTCATCAGTGAGCTTGTCGTCCTCGCCAATCTTGTGAGCCACAAATCCTCCAAAGTTGTTCTTGAAAAGCCCACCTAGTTTCAGCAGAGTCTCCTTGTAAGCTTTTTTATCCGTCCACTTCCATTCAACACACCAAACAAATCAGTAATCAACAACACAAAAATATTATAAACAGAAAAAGTTCTATAATTAATCTCACAGTGTTCATGGGCTCCAATATATCTGAAGGCACACCCTCAACCGCAGTTGGAATCTCAAGCCCGAAAACCTCTGTTCGCTTGTATTCCGCCTTTAACAGGCTACCCGAGTGGATCGCATCAATGATCTTGCGAGTGTATGCTAGTTTGATACGGCTCCCAGACCCATATCTGCATGATAAACAAAAGCACCATCAGATTGTAAATTCTTCTGTAAATGACAGCCAGATTGGTTAGTAACTTATAACATTTCTGTACCTTCCACCTGACCAGCCTGTGTTAACTAGCCACCCTGTAGCACCATGCTTCTGCATCTTCTCAGCCAACATGGCTGCGTATTTTGTAGGCTGCAGCATTATAAACGCTGCCCCGAAACAGGCTGAGAATGTTGCCTGTGGCTCCTTGATCCCTTCTTCAGTACCAGCAACCTGTATAGAAATTCAAGTAGGTGATTTGAACTGAAAGATTAAATGAGTTTGGCGTGGATAGGCGAGCTTCCTACCAGAGCAGTGTAGCCACTGATGAAATGATACATTGTTTGAGCCAGGGTGAGCTTGCTCACGGGTGGAAGCACACCAAAGGCATCGCATGCCAGGAGTATGACATTCCTCGGGTGTGAGGCGACACACGGAATTTTGGCATTGGGGATATATTCGATAGGATAGGCCGCTCGAGTGTTCTCTGCAAAATAAATGGAAGTCAGTAACAGAATCCAGACACTTCCAACGATTGCCAACTGAATTGATGTATTATTACCTGTGACAGATTTGTCAGAGTAATCCACTTCTCTGGTGTGCTCATCAAATACCACATTCTCCAATACTGACAAATGAAAAGATAAGATAATTGGTTATGCAAGTGCTGCAGAGATAAGGTTTTTTATGGGTTTGAAAATGACAAAACTGAATTGGAATAATACCAGTCCCAAACTTGATAGCATTCCAAATGTCTGGCTCCTTCTCCCTTGACAGATCGATGCACTTTGCGTAGCAGCCACCTTCGATGTTGGATACACCGTTATCACTCCAGCAGTGTTCGTCATCTCCAATTAGGTAGCGGTTGTGATCAGTGGACAGGGTAGTTTTCCCAGTGCCTAAAATGTGCATGAATGTAAAGAAGCATAAATATGCATTCGGTACAGAGTGAAGCAAAGTATCTTGTTTCAACTCAAGCTCAGAGTAAGATGAGTGGGGACACATTGGGAAAGGGAAAACCCCTCATCGGAATGCTGACCCGATGAGACGTTACCTGATAAGCCAAAGAATAGAGCGACATCTCCATCTTTGCCCATATTGCAACCAGAATGTAGTGACAGAATTTGACGCTTAGGCATGAGATAGTGCATTACACTGAAAAGGCCTTTCTTCATCTCCCCGGCGTACTGGGTGCCGAGGATGACCATTTCCCTTCTAGCAAGGTTTAAATCTATGCTAGTGGAGGATGTCATGTAGTGTGTGTAACGGTTACATGGGAACTGTCCGGCATTGTATATAGTGAAGTCCGGAGTACCAAAGTTCTCCAGCTCTTCAGCTGTGGGTCGGATACACCTGCGACCGACCCAGTTATCCACTTGTACAAACAACTAATATATCATTTTACTTTGGAACCTTTCTGCTGCGGCTAAACCTTATGCAGCTCTCTCAGACCTCTCACATAGTAATATCAACGAGTATATCATGCATGATTCAAGACACAGATTGATATTTTCGAAGAAAACTTCTAAAACTTATCTGGCTGGCTTATGAGCACATATAACTGCAAACAAGAACATCATGATGAAAAAGAATTGAGTCAATTGCATTCACTTACATGTTGTGCATGAACAAGGAATGATACGCCCTGGCTGACACTATCCTAACTTTGATACGGTTCTGTGGATCCCAGTTCAGGAATTGATCATTCACAAAGACCTGAACATCAAAGACTCAACCTTGTTATAATTAGATTTTTTTTATTAAAACAAATTCTTGAATTCCATATCATAGAACTGAATAAAAAATTATTGGACGCCGCTTATAGTTGAATATTTTAGTAATTTATAATACCGAATCTAAAAGATAAGATGGTGAGCAAAAAAAGGGGCAGAAAGGGAATAAGAGAAACGGCCGAGACACCACCGCTCAAAGGATGGAAGTATGGCAATAAAGCACTAGAGAACAAAACTCTCTCCGGACTTTCTACACAAAATTTTCTATTAATAATTATAGTACTATACGGTTTCTGAAGCTACAAATCAGCACTAAATGTTCATTTTTTTTATCATTTGTACGAAAATTCATTTAAGCCCTCTGGTTGATGGAAGGTGCAGATCATTAACACGGTTCAACAAGCTTGTACTATTTAAATAAATTAATCAACAAATCATTGGATACCAAAGAAGTTCAGTGAATAGTATTCAGTATCTTTGCAGGGGCCTACTGAAAAGGACTTATTATCTCAGTAATTAAAGTTTGGTATGCAAGAAATCAGTGCACTGACACGCTACACAGTTTTTCTGAACTGCAACTAATAGATGATAGAAAAAGATTACCTTATCCAATGAATTCAAATAATCGACGGCTCTTTCTCTGTTCACCATAAATGTCTGCTCATCCATTTCGATGTTTGGTGATCCCCTTAAAACAGATGGACAATTAATTAATCAATCGTTGGATGTACAACTTTTTGTGGAAAGTGATTACTAATTTTAGAGGGAAAGGAAGAGAAAGAACACTCACTTTCCCCACCAAAGATCATGCTCAGTGGTTTCATCCCTGACAACGCGTTTGTCTTTAGGGGAACGCCCTGTCTTGGCGCCGGAGAGAGTAGCGAGGGCGCCGCTTGACGAAATGAAAGACCCTTTCTCATACTTGATTGCCTGCTCGTACAGCTCTGCATTCATTGCAAAATTATCATCCAATTCTTTTAAAAAAAAATTCAAAATTAAAAGCTGTTTGAAATATTACCAGCAGGCGATAGGTTGTAGAGGACGTGAGTGAATTTGAGAGAGCTGTCACTGACGCTGATGGTGGGGCTCACATGGTGGTGGTGGTGGTGGTGGTGGCTCACAACCCGCGGCGTCGCCGACTTACTCGCCGGATCTCCCCTCACCACCTTGGGCCCTGTCTCTCTCGTCAACGATGCCAATGACGCACTGATTTAAACACATTAACAAAATCACAATTAGAAGCAACAAAAGTGAAATTAAAATTCAGATCAAGCTGCGGATTCAAATTTTAGAGGGAAAATTGAATAAATTGGGCGTGAGATCGATCACCTGATGGACTGGAGCTGCTGCTTGGTGCGCTCTTCCTCGGCGAAAGGGCCTTGAATCCCGTTGAGCGGCGTAGTCGGAGCCGATTTCTTCATCTGGAGAGAATGAAGCTCGTCGATCGTCTGCGCCTTCATCGGCGTCGTGCTGTCGTCGTGGCAGACTTCGTCGGCTCTCTTCTCCGTGTGAATCTTCGCCAGACCGTTCCGCCCTGTCGCATCGTTATTCATGCCGTTGGCCGCCATTGCTTATCACTGCACCACAATCATAGAAATTTACACATAACTAAGCGGTTTCCATCACTTCAATTTAATGTCATGCTCATGATTCATTTTTTCAGCTCATTTTTTGACCTTGCTTGCAGTTTCGGAAATTGCCCTGCAACAATAATAATTTTAAAAATTATTGAAGCAGAAAAGGTACTAAGAGGGAAGAGAAACGCGCCAGAAATCGGAGGGGATAGAAACGGAAAACTTAAATGAAATGTGACAGAGGTAATAATGTGGAGTGGTGTATCATCAAAGTGAAGTTGATGAAGGAGAAGGTGATGAGGTATGAAGGTTGAATTTATAGGACGTGGATGTAATACTTAACCACGATATCAAGTAGAGAAAGCAACCATGGTTAAGTTTTAAGCCTAACTAGTCAACTGTACTTGTTAAATAAATCCAAATTCCATCTTTATTAGAGTGTCCACTATAAGCGGACACGCCCAATAGCCCCGCCCCAGTTTTTGTCCATAGCCCCAATTTTATTGTCCATAGCCCCAAAATTCTATTTCCGCCACTATAGTGGACACATCCAATAGCTCCAAAATTCCAAATACAAAATTCTACATTTTCACATCCCTCCAATAGCCGCGTCCTCGCCGCGAACGCGGCTATCCCGCGTCCCCCCCCAATAGCCCCAAAAGTTGTCCGCCCACCTTCCCCACTATAGCCGCCCGCCCACCGCCGCCCACCGCCCCCAAGACGCGGCTATAGCCGCGTCCTACTATAGTGGACGCTCTTAGAGCCTCTAATAACATCTGCTGTATAAAAGTTGTACTCTATCCAATTCATTAATAGATAAAATTCTCACAAATTCCCAGACGTGTATTTTGTTTTCGAGAGTAAATTACAAAAATAGTTATACACAGTTAAATCCTCATTTTTTCGATGTCAAATGAATTTATTTATACTAGTAATAGTTATATTAATCTGAGGCCCTTTTATAACGCAAAAAAATACTTATAAACAACTAATCAAAGCTTTTTTCTTTTGGATAATCTTTTCCTTTGGATCTAGTCATTATTTTACCTTGAAATCTGACTCGGTTTGAATATTTGACTTTAAATTTCAAGAAAAAAAAAACTAAATTGAAGTGACTTATGAGTTATGTGGGCGATAAAGTTGCCGATCATATAACTCTAGGGTTCGTTTGATTGGTATGAGAGTATTGTGTATGATAGGGTAGTTGTATAGGGTTTTACATGATAGTGCTGATAGTATTATATCTCAATCGGACGTTTGTTTGCGCTGATAGTGCAAATCATATAACTTATTTGGTCTTTGGTTGAGCTACTACAAAACCATGATAGCAATACTGATTGACAAATATGCCCTCATAAACATTTTGTATTGACCAAATTTTCCCTAAGCTTGTTATGGTGTAAACGGTTTCAATGACATGATATTGTGTTGTTGAATGCTTTGTTATTTTGTCCATAGCATAAGGTAATGCAATATGGATAATTATTCACAAGGATCCTCAAACAACCATAGCAAGTCCACCTTCTAAAAAATAAATTCCATTCATCATCAAATTAGAGATGAGTTTGAAATACATAATTTTGCTATCCACTTTTTGTAAAATAAAATTTCCATACATTATCGAATTGGAGATGAGTTTGAAATACATAATTCAAGTTACAAACCACAAAATAACTAAATTTAGATGATGAAACCTATGGCACAATATGAAGCAGAAAGGAACCAGTTTTGGAAAATGAAATATGTTTCTCTCGGACAATTCTACTACATAGCAAAGATTACTCAATTCGATTAGTGCAACAACCTACACATTGTTTCTCTCGGACCATATATCTCTAGCAAGATCATCTCTTTTCTTGTTCCAAGAGGCTGATGGTTCGACACTACTGATATGCTCAGCACCATCGTGTTCGGCAGCACTTTCATCCTCATTGTCGACCTCATTGTCGGCAGCACTTTCATCCTCATTGTCGGCCTTATACCCCATCGCATCTTCAACACGGCAAACGATCGTTCGATGACATTCCTTGCCTTAGTGTGTCTCAAATTGAACAACTCTTCTGGTGTTTGAGGTGCTTGTCTTCCGGGTCCCCATTCTTTCAAATGATATCGGACCCCTTTATATGGCGTCACAAAGCCTTCAGCATTTGCGTATGCATTTGCGGGCCAATAAGCGTGATCATGAAAGATATAAGGAGCATGTTAATTTGATAATTCCGTATTATCTCCTCTAACAAAATCAACAAGGATGTCATTTCATTACGCCTATCGTCACCCTGATGAAGCATTACACATATTTATTAACAGATTGTTGGTGAAAAACAAATGCATATAAGCTGCTAATTCAATCAAAGCTACAATCACAAACACAAACACAATCTGGATCTATATGAAATATATCACAAAAACCAACACAAGGCAAACAATTACAGGGTCATTAATGAACACAAAGCCTACCCACAAATTGATACAGCCAAAATAAGAACCAATCCATCAAACATCAGTCCTGCAATTGAGGAAGTAGTTCACACATTTTACAGAGTGCTAGTCATACACAAAATCGTTGGTACAATCATAAACACAAACCGAATGTAAATAGCAGTGAACTCAACAACTCATGTTCTTCTAACTCAACAACTAATTATAACAAGCAGATTCGGAGAAAACTGACAATTACAAGGCCATCACCAATCAGAAACAATACACACAAATTGATATAGCAAAGATAGGAACAAATCAATCATCAGTCCAAAAAATAAGCACGTTTTGTAAGCAATTCACCCCAAAATTTCACAAAGTCAGAGTCGGCAGGCTGAATCATCGCTGGTAGTCGATGTACAGTTTCGAATCTGACTATAGTTCAACGAATTTCTACTGAGTTGATAGATGAATTACAAATTGGTGTACCTTAGGAGCTTCTTCTTCACTAGCCATGGAAATCCGTTGCAAAATTGAGGTTCCCAAAACTGTCGAGCTTCCCAGATGGTTCAAGCACTCTGAGTCGATTTGAAGATTGGAATAAATTAGATTTGAAGATTTGAATCAATGAATCGGCATAAAACGTAGTGAATTATCTTCAATCGTACTGAATTACCGAAAATCGTCGGGGGCAAATTTATCGGCGGCGGATGTGAACTTTGACGCCGGTGCAATTTTTCGGCACAAATCAGTATGAAATAGAAGGAGAGGGGAGGAAGGGGAGGGGTGTTTTAGACAACAGATGTGTAGAACACAATCTGGATCGGCAACATAACTTCAATCACAGCCTTCAGCCTGGTTAGGCGTATATGAAAATGGCAGTTAGCTATCATAAATTTTTCCGGGTCATGGAGTTTATACCGGGTCTTCGTGTAGTTATATCATACCAATCAAACACTAGATACAACCTAGATAGCAGCCAATATCTAGGGCTATCATACCAAACAAACGCCCCCTAGGACTCAAATAAAGTTGTCCATCGACTGTATCTTGATAAAACAAATATTCCTCGATAGTTCCAATAAAATTGAGTCACTTCTTTTTTGCATTTGTTTTGAGCCTTATTTATATTATTTATACTTTTATTTTACTATTTATTGTACAATTTTCTCAAAATAAGTGAAAAAAAAGTGACACAATTTTCTTAGGACATATGAAATACTATTTATTATATTTATTATTTATGATTTAAACTAATTTTTAATCATGTAGATTTATCAAAATTTAAATGATTCCATGAATTTAATGTTTTTTTATAATACTCATGATTTTAATATTATTATACTAGTAGTATATACTCCCTCCGTTCCTCCGTTCCTTGTTAATAGAGGCATTTCTATTTGACACGGAGTTTAAGAATAATTGGTTAAATGGATAGTGAAAAAAGTAAAAGAGATAAAGAAAAAATACAGTAAAAAGGAAAATTAATTTTTGCCAAAAGTAGAAATGAGTCAATTAACTTAGAACTTCCCGAAATAAAAAAATGACTCTATTAACATGGAACGGAGGGAGTATTTGCTAGCTACAATATTTTGGTTTGACAAATATTTCGATGGTCGATCTATGAATAGAAGAAAGAGAAATAGGCAGCTACACCGATTATTTTAGCTGTCCATTTTTTTTATAACATTGAAGAAAGATATTTTCATTCTAATTCAAGAATAACCGATAATTATGTAACTTCATATATTAACATAAGTACGTTACAAATATTATTTTGTATTTTGTGAAATTGCATAAGTGAATTAGCGTTTGGGTAAAGTGTCCGGCCTAGCATGTAAACACACAATCAATTTCATATTCTAGGGCAAAAGGGATAAATGAAATAAGCAGTGACTTTTTTCAAATAGTACTAGTTATTAATGAAATTCTGAAATTGTAGGTTACGTTTACTTTTATTAAAATTAATTAATGCGCCTAATTACATTCGAGCAATCACTTGTTGTAGTTATATACTTGTATATGGAGTATCAAACAATAAAAAGGCTGTGTATCAATTAAAACTAGTAATGAAATATGTGTGTGAATTAGTTGTCACTTTTTTTCAAACATTGATGTCCAAAACAAAGGTTTGAGGTTCGTATCCACTGTGATACGATGTAAATTTCTATTTATTTATCTATAAAAAAACTAGTAATGAAATAATTGAAAGGTTTGGCCACATTTAGCTTATATTTTGTCGTCCTATATTTGAGTTGAATTAAAATTTTCGCTGCAAATGAAGCGTCGTATATTATCCACTTGGTGTCATAATAGTACATTTACAATCATAGAGTATGTGGTAGGTTCTCAAAAATGAAATTCATACTACAACTCAACGATATCCTTTTTTTGTAAATTCTACTATTTTCTTAAGTTTATTTTGCAGCAAATTAATGCGCCTAATTCTATATTCGACGAAGCATTAGGAAAATTGCTATATAATGGAATAAGTGATGATAGGACTGGGAGAGTTGACGATATTTTATTAAATAATAGTACTATAGTACTAGAGGTCTTTAGACAAAGGATTAATCACAATCTGAGATATTTTTGCAACATTTTGATACTTTAGAGCATCCGCAATGGTGCGGATGTCCCGGCGGACTTCCCAAAAACACTGCACTGCCACGTCATAAGGACATCCCACTGCACTGCCACGTCATAAGGACATCCCACTGCACTGCCGCCGCCTTCTTCCTTCCTTGCGGTCGGCGTTGGGAACCGCTCGGGCAGGCATCGGGGCTACCCAAGTCAGCTCCGACGAGTTGGCTAACCAGGTCTTCGGAGCCGGCGTCGGATAGGGATACCGACCTTGACCGTTTGGAGGAGCCGCTAGAGGAGGATGTTACGCATCCCCTATACTTCGGATGCTACCGCGTCTCCTTCCAAATGTTGAGGTACTTGAACGGCTTGTAGTTCATGGATTGGTAGGTGTTCATCGCGACAATGATGACGTCGACCTCGCTCCGGCCGCTCCCCGCCGACCGCTCTTCCTGGAGGTAATACCCCTGCAACTTTTGGATTTCTTCGTTGGCTCGGTAGATGGCGTTGCGCACCATACTCTCGTTGCGCTCGATTGTTCCCGCCGGCCGGTTTTCATTGTACCGGCGACAGATGCGCCACCAATAGTGATCGCCGAATTGGTTCGTGCCAACCTTCGAATCTTCGGAGATTGACAAGAACGCCTTGAACAATTGCTCCATCTCCGTCGGAGTGTACGGTGTGCGGACACCGAGAGTAGGGGAGTCAGAGTTTGGGAGGAGGCGGTCGACCTCGCTCTAGGCTCAGGTGTCCACCAGTATAGCCCTTCGGGAGCATCTTGGTCGTCGATCGGGTAAGGCCGGTAGCCACCCGGAACTCTCGAACTTTGGGTTTGAGGAGGGGCAGAAAATTCCGTTTCCGGACTAGGAAACGGTTGTGAACCGAACCAATCGGGGTTCCAACCGTGGGAGCCCGGGGGTGATCGCCTTCGCCGGACATTGTTATGTTGTAGGAGTGGAAGAAAGATTGAGAATGGAGATGAGAGAATGTAGATGAGAATGGAAATGAGAGAATGTAGAGGAGAATGGTGTATTGTGGTGTGAATTTTTGGGTGTGAAAGTGAGGGTATTTATAGAAGAAAATTTGTTTTTTTGGGGAAAAAAAATTAAAGTGGGTAGAAAACGGATATAATTTTTTTGGGAAGTGGGAAAATATTTTTTTATTTTTAATCAATTTTTTAATTAAAAACCGATTTTTTTAAAAAAATATTCAAATGCAACGGCTATGTCGTTGCCCAATCAACGCCGGCCACGTCACCTGCTCACTGGCACGGACGTGCTCGATGCATCGAGCAGCGCCGTGCCAGCGGCGCGAGTGCAGCGGCGGACAGCGTCTCCGTGCCACTGGCACGGACGAACGGACGTCGTCGTGCTTACCATTGCAGATGCTCTAATATTGTAGTACTCCCTCCATCCCTTAGAGCATCTCCAACAAGGAGAGATAAATGAAAGAGGTATATTATCTATTTACCTTCTTATAAAGTGAAATATACCATTCCAAAAAATTACACATTCCAAAGGAAAAAGGTATATAGAAAGGTAAATCATTTTTAAAAATAAAATAATAATATAAAATGTATTAAAAATCATAAAGTGTAATATTGGAGGAGGTAATGGAGAGGTAGTTATAAGATTTTACCTCTCCATCAATGGAGAAGGTAATGATACTTCTTCAAAATGGAAAAATGTATAATACCTTCTCATATACCTCTCCCCTTGGAGAATGAATTTTAATGAAAAGAGGTAAATATGGTAGTTATATGAGTTTACCTCTTCATTACCTCTCCCCTGGGAGATGCTCTTATAATTTGTCACCATGACTCGACATAGATTTTTAAAAATGTAATAGAAAATAGGTTTAAAAAGTTAGTGGTAGGTGAGTCTTACTTTTATATACTCTTATTAGTTTTATAATAAAAATGTGAGAAAGGTGAGTGTGAATGATTAGTGGAATGTGAGGTCCATTATAAAAAAATAGTAAAAGTGAAAGATGATAAATTTCTAGGGACGGACAAAAATGAAAATAAGTGACAAATTTTCAGTGACGGAGCGAGTAGTTTTTACATATAATTTCTCTCTCTTGTAGTCTCTCTTTTTTTCTCCATTTTTATCTCTCTCGTCAGTTTAATACTACATCTCATCTATTTCTACGTTCTCTTTTTTCTCTTAAGTTAATTTATTTTAAGATAAATATTCAATAAATGAGTAAAATTGTCCGAAAACAGTTTTAGAAATGGAGTATCTCAAATATGATTAACCATTTATCTAGAGGACTCTAGTAGTATTGAAATTGTGCAAACATTTCAGATGTACTTTTTTAGTACTCTTAACACTAACATATAATTTTAAAATTATGATACGATTGATTTTGAATGTATACCCTAATTCAATTAGGTGTTTGGTTTGTAAGATTGTATCCCATAATTAAATATATAGTGTGTGATTTATAAGATTTCATTCCACAATTCAATTCTAAATGGGTAATCATGAGATAATTAGTCATAGTTAATTTTCAATAACTAAAATAATTTCACAAACTCAATTTGTTGATTATATCGTAGCACTATTATTTTATCCAAAAAAGCGAATATCATCCTAGTAAACTATTTTAACTCACTGTAGAAGAATTTTTTAGATTTGGCCAATGGAGCTGGCATTGTAATCTGGCTCCACGTCACTCCTCGTCAATCTCCATTTATCTAAAAATTAAGCGCGTGAGTATATAGTTTAATTGAGAGACGAATACACACCGTATTCGGATATAGAGATGACGCTTACATTTATTCGTATCGGCTCACATTTCAAGGCATTTTGTTTTATTTTACTTTTTTCTTTTAGTTGAGAGTGGCAACTCCAATCCCATTCCCACCCCACTTCAATAAAAGCAATGATTAATTGTAATTGAAAATAAAAGGGATATTTGATCCCTGAAATTGATATACTTTTAGTCAAAATTTAGTATTTCATCCTTTCATCAATACACATTTTATTTTGCTAATGAACCTCCTATATAAAAAATGAACCTCCTATATAAAAGTAGGATTGACATTCTACTAACTATTTTTTCTCTCATTTCTTAAAATCAGTATCATATGAAATATGAACTTATAATCGTGGATGGATACCTATGAACTTTGATCGCAAAAATCATGAACTTAGATTTTATAATGAATTCTCCATAAATTTAGTTTTTTTTCCTAATTCATGGAAAATTTACTAACAAACGATAAGTTGATGAATTTATAGACCAAATTTTAAATTTATTAGAAAATACGCTAAATTAGGCAAGAGTTTGTGATATTATGGACCAATAATATTATATAAAATTTATTATGTATCATTTCATATACAAAATTTTATTTTAATGGGTATTTAATTCATATTTAATTTTGTCAAATGTACTGTGTAACCAAATAATTCATGTTTTGTAGTACTACTAAAATATAGTACTATCAGAGTCAAGTGATCATATTCATTCATCTATTTTAATATTAGATGTCAAATAAAATTTAGTACGTGAAGCATATAATTTAAGATTACGTTAAATTTAAATAATAAATATATACATAATTACTACCTCCGTCCCTAAAAATTTATCCCACTTTGACCCGACACGGATTTTAAAAAATGTAATGGAAAGTGAGTTGAAAAAGTTAGTGGATTATGGGTCCTACTTTTATATATTAGTTTTATAATAAAATGTGAGTAGGAATGGGTTAGTGGAATATGAGGTGCACTACCAAAAATGGTAAAAAATGAAATGGAACAAATTTTGGGGGACGAACGAAAATGGAAAAATGAGACAAATTTTCAGGGACGGAGGTAGTACGGAGTATCATTTAATACTACCAAATTTAACCATGTAGTGTGTTAGTTACTAGTATTACTACTGTAATTAATTACTCCGTATAATAAATCAATGACCTATTTTTTCTAAAATTATAGTGTTAAAAAATATCCAAATTATAGTAAAGATAAATTAGCCATAAATTATATCATGAAAATAGAGCTAAATTAAACAGTACTACGTATAAATTTATCTTTTCACATAATTTAAATAGGAGGCTTTGTAAAATTAATTGGTCCACAATATCACAAACTTTTGATATAATTTGGTATTTTCCATGAACTTAAAATTTGTACAAAAATCATGAATTTATCCCTTGAGTGAATTTTATATAAGTTCGGAAAAGAATAATTTCATGGGAAATTCACTACAGATCCTAAGTTGGTGATTTTTTTGTACCAATTTTAAACTTTGTAGAAATGCCAAATTTTGGCCAAATTTATGATTCTAGGAACCAAATTCCCAAAATAAAATATACTCCATCCGTCCGTCATTAAGAATCTCATTTGAGTTCGGCATGGATTTTAAGAAATATAGAGAAAAGTGGGTGGAAATCGATAGTGGAATGTGAGACTCATTTTTATAAGAGTACTAGATTAGTTTTAACATAAAACGTGAGTGAAGTGAGTTAGTAAAATACTTAAATTTGTAGTTTACCTACCATTTATAGTAAAAATGAACCGTAACTCCTGATCACGAATGAACTAAAAATAAACCGGGACTCCTAATGATGTACGGAGAGAGTAGTAGTGCTAGTAGTATTCATTTCTCAGCTATCACCAAATAAATAAGGCAACACAACTAAAATGCTAAGTGATGGGGTACGTACTAAACAAGCCCAATAGCAGTGACGGCCCATCAGCCCAAAGCCCAAGGAAGAGTATCAGTTCGGCATTACCAAAGAGTTCGGCCCCAGCCTACAGCTCGGTAAAAGCCGACCAATCAAGCTCTACTCTCAGATCGGCAAAAGCTGCTCGGCAATAGTTCAGCAGTTCGGTCTCAGTATTCGACCGAACTGGAAGATAGTCAACTCATGCAGGATCACATGCAGGATAGTGGACCAAGCACAGAGATAGTGGACTCATGCAGGATCTCATGCAGGATAGTGGACCCATGCAGGATCTCCATGACCTCCACGACATTCACAACCATCATTAGTGGTGATGCAAGCCACGATCTTAGTTCAATGTATAAATAGAACTTAGATCAGATAGACAGAAGTTAAGTTCTCTAGAGATCAAATATCAAATAGCAAGTCTGTATTGTAAGCTGTAGAAAATAGATCAAGCAATACAACTCTGCCCTCTTTTCTTCCCGTGGACGTAGATTTACCTCAGTAAATCGAACCACGTAAATCTCTGTGTCGTGATCTGTATTTTCCAGCATTCATCACCATCAAAAATTCGCCAAACCATCACTGGCGCCGACTGTGGGAAACAGAGAACCAAATTTGTGATAAAGCGAATTTTTGACCCTTTTTCCACCCCAAAAAAAAAAAAAAAAAAATGCATACCAGATCACATACTACCCGTAATACCGTTCGTGAAAACCATGAGGAAGCTAGTCCAGCCCGCAGGTCCGGAAAACAGCCTCGGGAGACATCTACTTCCAGTTTTCATGATGAAGGAACAAGCCGCTCAAAAGGTCCACACACCGAGTCTTCCCAGCAGCCTGATTTGAATGAGGCTGTCAAGCTGTTCTTGGCTGAGAAGCAGGATGAGTTCTTAGCCTTCCTGCAAAAGAGCCAAGAGCCGAAGACGAAAACGGTGGATTCTCCTTCCTCATCCAGACATGAAAGTCACTACCGCAGTAGTGCCGTGTCTTCCAGGAAGAAGAATCCTCAACCCCGACATGTTCCTGTTCCTCCTCGGTACCGGAATCACAGGAGATCTCCATCTCCTCCATACCGAAGAGATGTCGGGTTCGCCATGTACGGAGCATTGAAGACTCCGTTCTCAGACGATATCACCCGAACTCCCCTTCCACAGAACTACCGAACTCCGTCGATGACTTATGACGGGTTAGTGGATCCTCATGATTTCTTGGGACGCTATCAGTATAACATGGCGAACCAGGGTCTCAATGAAGTCCATATGTGCAAGCTGTTTCCCGAGCTGCTTATCGGGAACGCAAGAAGGTGGTTCGATAGCCTCCCCCAAGGAAGCATTAGATCTTACCGAGATCTAATGGATGCTTTCCACAGGAGGTTCTTTCAGAAAGCGGAAGCCCGAATCACTTCGGCTCAGCTGCTTTCTACACGTCAAGGTCGCGACGAAAAGATCAGCGACTTTATGACGAGGTTCCACAAGGAATGCCTACAAGTAGATTATCTCAATGATCTACTTGTCATTTCGGCATTCCAAAATGGAATCCTGCCCGGAGCTCTCTACAGAAAGCTCGTGGAATGCAGTCCGCAAACAGCTCAAGAGATGTGGGACATTGCGGACCAGTTTTCTCGTGCCGATGAGGCAGACCGTCGAAAACGGTCTTTAGACAGCTCATCTAGAGAAGACAAAAAGAAGCCCGATCATAGCGATCAGAGGCTTCCTCGCCGAACTCCTTCCCCACTAAAGGAGGGATAGCGGTCATCCGAGGTGATCAAAAAAGAGAAAGAATGTTTGCAGATTGCGTTTAAAAGTGCCGAACAATCAGCTCGGCACCATCAAGCATAGCAATCACAGCAGCCGGAGTCAGAGGCAGGCGAAATGACCGAAGTCACACCGGAGCCGAACTCGATGGTGTACGGCACTAAAGCCGTGATTCCGGTTGAGAACGGCATACCCAGTCCCCGAACTCTTAATTTCTCAGCAGAACTGAATGAGGACGGACTGAGAGCCGAACTAGATCTGGCCGAAGAAAGAAGAGAATTGGCCTGCATAAAAGCAGCCAAGTACAAGGAGCAAGTAGCCCGGTATTATAACCAAAGGGTGAAAAAGCTGCAATTTCAAGTGGGAGATCTCGTCTTGAGAAACAACGAAGTAAGCCAAGCAGAAAAGCTGGGCGAACTCGAACCCACATGGGAAGGTCCATATCGGGTGTCAGAAGTCCTCGGCAAAGGGTCTTACAAATTGACTCACGTGTCAGGAGCACAAGTACCCCGAACATGGTACGTTTCCAACCTCAAAAAGTTCCATTTGTAAGAGACAGTCCGGTCAGTCAGTCTTGTGTCTAGTTCGGTCCTAAGGCTATGTGCGTTTTTGTCTCTATGTGCTTTTTATTTGTCTAGGTGTGTTTTGTCTATGTGCGTGTCGTCTCTTACAAATGTTGCTGAGGTATCTTGTTCTTCGAAGGCTGATCCCCTTTTTAGAACATATATAAGCCTACGATTGTGAGTCCAAGCTTCTAAGGAGGATACAAGACCACAATTCAGCTTAAGAAACAAGCAGTTCGTCTGAAACGAGCTGCAAGCTAACGATTGTGAGTCCAAGCTTCTGAGGAGGATACAAGACCACAATTCAGCTTAAGAAACAAGCAGTTCGTCTGAAACGAGCTGCAAGCTAACAATTGTGAGTCCAAGCTTCTAAGGAGGATACAAGACCACAATTCGGCTTAAGAAACAAGCAGTTCGTCTGAAACGAGCTGCAAGCCAACGATTGTGAGTCCAAGCTTCTAAAGAGGATACAAGACCACAATTCGGCTTAAGAAACAAGCAGTTCGTCTGAAACGAACTGCAACAATAAGCCAACGATTGTGAGTCCAAGCTTCTGAAGAAGATACAAGACCACAATTCGGCTTAAAAAACAAGCAGTTCGTCTGAAACGAACTGCAACAAAGGGAAAGTCCGATCCACGCGATAAAACTCGCCGAATTAGGACAAGGGAAAGTCCGATCCACGCGATAAAACTCGCCGAATTAGGACAAGGGAAAGTCCGATCCAAGCGATAAAACTCGCCAAATTAGGACACAAGCTTAGTCCGGTCAAAGAAATTTATTTCATCAGACCAAAGACGAGTCCGGTCAAAGATGTTTATTTCATCAGACCAAAGACGAGTCCGGTCAAAGAAGTTTATTTCATAAGACCAAGGACCAAGTCCGGTCAAAGAAGTTTACTTCATAAGACCGAGGACAAGTACGATGAAATTTTTTCGCTAAGCTGTAAATACACAGTGTTAGAAGCGAAAACAAAATTTCATTTTTCAAATCTTGTTCGGCACACAACTCCGCTACCCTACGAGATGGCGTTACGCTATTACAAAGGACTATTCTACTGTCCAGGGTTGCTAAAGTTGAGCCATCTATTCACAAAATCCTCGTGAAGCTGAGTTCGGGCGTTCCGGGCAGCTGCAGAATAAGCAGGTCGACGAGATGCTCTAATCGACCTGCCACCTCTTCTCTGAGCCCGGGAAGCCCTAGCACCTCGGCGGCGAAGAGTCTCTTCACGAAGCATTTGCCGATCTTGCTCACTCATAACCACAGCTCCTCTGCGAACTTCAGTCCGTCCTCGACTTGACGTCTCTGGTTGTCCCTGAGTTCGTTGCTGACTTGGAGTAGGGTTTTGAGCAAGTGAATCAGAGGTTTGAGCTGGAGTACTAGCATCTGTTGGCGGGAAATGCCTGAGGAATCTCTCAATTGAGGGACGCCGGGAAAGAACTATGTCGTACCGAGAAGCCCAGCGCCGCAATGATTTCACGACTTGTTGGCAAGCCGAGCTCTCCAGCGCATTGTTCCTCCGGAGTACATGATATTCCTCCCACAGTTCGTCAACTCGTTCCTGAACCTCAGAGATGGTCATTCCCCCACGCCTGCAGATGAAATCCTCATACGCAGTCCTCTCAGCGACGGCAGTGTTCAGCTCGGCCTCCAGATCCTTCTTTTCGGACTCTAAGTCCTTATTATCGGCCTCCAGCTTCATTGAACGAGCCAAGAGTTCGTCATTCTTCATCTGGTCAGCTATAGCTCTTTTCTCAGCTTCGTCTAAAGCCGAAGAGTACAGCCGCTTCCAGTGAAGTACCTCCAGCTCCTTGAGAGTTAAGAATACAAAGCAAGCTACGTCAGTTCGGCATTTCAGCTTACCGAGCAGGTAGTAAACCACAACAGGAGTAAGAGAGTACGAAAAGCTATACGAAGACACAAGGGTAGACAGAAGAATTTTTTCATACATAAGGAAAAATTTTTTTACACAAGGAGGGCTTCAAGGCCATCTTACAAGAAGGAAGAAACTAAACTAAGAGAAGGGAGACGAAATCATACTCCGCCAGCTTCGTCTCCGCCAGCTTCGTCTCCGCCTTCTCGGTGAGGTTCAGCTTCCTTCTCCTCGTCTGCTTCAGCTTCAGCCTCGGCCTCCCTGCTCTCCCCAGCCTGCTCGGCGCCACCGTAGCCGATCTGCTGCGCCTCCTGCTCGGCCTGCTCATCGCCGGTCTGCCGCTCATGCTGCTCGGTCTCACCCTCTCCATGGAAAATTGGAGCGGGTGAAACTGACCCTATGGAGGCAAAGATAGCCTCCATGTTCTCATCGCGGTCAGCTCGGCAACTACGAACTTGGTCTGCAGAAAGCAGGACCGAGGACGAAGCAAGCTCCTCAAGCACCGGCAGACTCTGAAGCCGAGCTGCTATCTCTCGGCCGTACAGCGGCAGGATGACTTCGGGACCCTGCTCGGCTTTATCGGTCATCAGTTTCAGCAGATCACCGACAAAGGCCGAAAATTGGTTGCTCAGAAAGAGTTTCTCCGCGAAAGCACGGAGAGCCTCTCCTTGGGCAACCACGGCAGCAGCATCCCTCCGTTTCGTCTGCTCTCGCTGGATGACGAGCTGGTTTTTGGCAAACTGAGCTTCATCTTGGGCCGAAATCCTAGCAGCTCTGGCTTTCTCAAAGTTTGCCTCAGCCTGCTCGGCCCGGTGACAAGCAGCCGCCAACTTCCTCTGCATCTCAGCATAGTCGTTGGACGCTTTGGAGAGTTCAACGGCGACGAGCTTGGAGAGCATATCGTTCCTCTGAAAATGGAAAAAGCAAAAAGTCAACAGAGGGCACCAAAAATACAGGAAAGAAGCAAAGCCAAAGAATCAAGAAGACAATTCACCTCGGCGAAGTCCGTGGGCCATGCAAAAGGCTCACAGACATTTTCCGAAGGGGGCCCCATGACGATGTCTCTCTCCGACGCTCTTGGGGGCTTCTGGGCCTTCCCCTTCCTACTTGCCGAAGTCGACTCCGGCTTCTTTAGATCCGAAGAGGTCTTTTGCCTCTTCGGATTCTTCTCGGCATCAGGCGTCGAGCTGGTAGCCTTCTCCTTCTCCGGCTCCTTAAGCTCGGAGGATTTGCGGCTAATCTTATTCAGCATGTACACTGCCAAAAAGCAAGAAAGCAAGGTTAGTTTTCGCCGCTAAAGCAGTAAAGCATAAAAAAGAAATCCTCACCCTCAGTTTCTTCGTCCGAAGACGAGATATTGAACACGAGGTCGCCCTTGACGAGCTCAGTTTCCGAGTACTGTTTCCTAATCATAGGAATCTTATTGAGCTCGCCCTCGAGCTCGGCCAACGGTTCTAACCGAGGATGAGGAATCACGGACTTCGGCCCTCTCCAGGGTAAGCCCGGAGCCGCTGTCCTATTATAAAAAAAGAAGCGGTTTTGCCATTTCGGCCATTTGGTTTTGCAGAAGGCCCTAAAAGGCTGTAAAGGGATCAAGTAAAACCAAGATCCCTTCCTCTTAAACTGGAAAAAATTAAGGATTGCCCTCAGAGACAGATCCTTATCTAGCCTACGCAGTTCGGCAGCAAAGGCCGATAAGTGCCTCCAAGAATTCGGAGTCACCTGACCTAAAGGGAGTTGAAAGAAATCAAGAAGCTCTACAAAAGGTGGGGGAAGAGGGAAACGAAGCCCGCATTCTAAGCAGGCTTCGTAAACGGTGGCATAACCCTCCGGCGGCTCGTTAGCCCTATGATCGTCGTCGGGAACCACCGCCTTCCCCCTGGGAAGAAGATATTTTTCGTATATGGATATCACAGTATCCTTACTCAAGACGCTGTGAAAATACTCTACGGTCTTCTCCCCAGATTCTTTCCGGCTAGAAGACCCCTTACCCCTTTTCCTACCGCTACCTGACTCAGAAGAAGAAGAAGAAGACATAGTTCTTACTCTTCGAAAGTCTGAAGAAATTCTCAAAAAATTCTTGAAAGCGGAAGAAAATTTTTACGCGAAGGAGATAGAGTGCAGAAGAAGCTATAGCAAAAGTGTTCAACTGATGAAGAAAGGACGTATTTATCAGATTCGGAGAAGATTTCAAAATCATCGCACCGTTTCGAATCCCACCTTTTCAGGATTCAACGGCCGGATTTTACTGTCGCATTTAATGCAGTCACGCGCAAGGCACGTCCCCTGACATCAGCCTCCCCCGTACCTTTATCCAGAATGCCGAAGTGACTCGCTTCGCCGAAGTGATTCACTTCGCTTTTCGGGGGGGGTAGTGATGGGGTACGTACTAAACAAGCCCAATAGCAGTGACGGCCCATCAGCCCAAAGCCCAAGGAAGAGTATCAGTTCGGCATTACCAAAGAGTTCGGCCCCAGCCTACAGCTCGGTAAAAGCCGACCAATCAAGCTCTACTCTCAGATCGGCAAAAGCTGCTCGGCAATAGTTCAGCAGTTCGGTCTCAGTATTCGACCGAACTGGAAGATAGTCAACTCATGCAGGATCACATGCAGGATAGTGGACCAAGCACAGAGATAGTGGACTCATGCAGGATCTCATGCAGGATAGTGGACCCATGCAGGATCTCCATGACCTCCACGACATTCACAACCATCATTAGTGGTGATGCAAGCCACGATCTTAGTTCAATGTATAAATAGAACTTAGATCAGATAGACAGAAGTTAAGTTCTCTAGAGATCAAATATCAAATAGCAAGTCTGTATTGTAAGCTGTAGAAAACAGATCAAGCAATACAACTCTGCCCTCTTTTCTTCCCGTGGACGTAGATTTACCTCAGTAAATCGAACCACGTAAATCTCTGTGTCGTGATCTGTATTTTCCAGCATTCATCACCATCAAAAATTCGCCAAACCATCACTAAGCCCATTTCAAACAACCGCATCTTCTTCATAAGGTTCTGGGCACCGGCGGCGCTACTTCAGATTCAGTTCTGCCATCTAGGACGCAGGGGCAGAGGGCGTCCAGGGGAGGGAGGAGGATTCCGGCACCGGAAGAGCCCCCTCTCGTGTGTCTGACTCATTATATTTATATCTGATTTTAGGGTTCTTTGGCTTCATCATTATTCACAAACGGGCTCTTGAAAATTTACAATCTCAACACTCTCTTTGGTAAGTTTTTTTTTGTTCAAAACATGTGTTTTAGGAGCATATGGTGTTTTATTTTACCAATACCGTTTTATTGTCTTATTTTGTAGGAGTGATGGTGTATGTGAGTTTATATTAGAATGGAAAAGTTGTTCAACTCTTAGGTTTGAATGTTGCTTATGATCCAGTAGTAGTAAAATATTTTTTATATTGAATAAAAGGATATATTATTATCAGCTAGTTAATTTTGATTATATGTGAAAGGAATAGATATATGAATGCACGCACGATTGATTTAACATGAAGACATCATGTAGTTTTTAGTGGAGTGATCAGTTATATAGTTACACCTGCGCATGAGAATTGCATGGAGTTATTGAACTACTTATTGAATATGCTCCTTTGACTGGATTGCAATTTGAACCTACCATTCATCGTGACGTTTAAGACTTATCTTTGTTTTAAGACTTGTGTTTTTAAAATTTCGGCAAACTATGTTTAAGACTTATCTTTGTTTTATTACTTGTGTTTTTAAAATTTCGGCAGAGTTTACTCTATTTTTTGATCAAACCACTTGTAATATATAAACAAAATTCAAAACCAATACAAAAAAAAGTTCCAACACAATGTAGGGTATATATGTTTAGACATAAAAATTGACAAATTTTCCAATACAAACCCATAATAACAATCTACTTAAACGATGATGGTGTATATTTACTCGTGTACCTTCCTTAGATATCACGTCTAGACCTTCTAAGTGAGAGTATGTCCATAAATGTTTGAGTGAAACTTGGTCTGGAGCGTTCCTTGTCGGGACGTGACATATGTGTACTATTGAGGTGGTCCAGTTGTACACTACTCCTGGGAGGTTCTATATGTGCACTGCTTATTGGGTGTTCCATGTAAGCACTACTCTTAGGGCGGTCTATTTATGCATTACTCTCTAGAGCATTATATCTACTTCTTCATTTGCTGGATAGTGCATGATATGAACACTTTTAAAGAATAAATCTTGTGTAACAAACTGCCATGGTAATCCGACTTTCTCTATCAGAGTCACCCAACTTGTCTAGGTGATTCTGACCAGGTAAGTAACCAAGCAGAGGCATGTGACGCCGGTGGATTTTGCATTCTATGAGGTATTTGGAGACTTGTTCTTGACTTCCTTAATGATTGCAGAATCCACATGTACCGGATGACTCTGCTTGATTTCCTACCTGGTCAGACGCTCCTCAGTCAAGTTGGGTGACTTCGATAGAGAAAATCGGATTATCATGGCAGCCTGTGACACAAGTTTCATTCTTTGAAGATGTTCATATCATGCACTCTCCGGCAAATGAAGAAGTAGATATGATGCTATAGAGAGTAGTGCACAAATGGACCGCCCCAAGAGTAGTGCCTACATGGAACGCCCAACGAGCAGTGCACATATAGACCCTCTCAGGAGTAGTGTACAACTGGTCTGCCCCGGTAGTAGTGCACATATGTCATGTCCCGATAAGGAACGCTTCAGACCAAGTCTCATTCGGACATTTATGGACATGCTCTCACTTAGAAGGTCTAGACGTGATACCAGATTAAAGTGAACAAATAAATATACAACATCATCATTTAAGTAGACTATTATTAAGGGGTTGTGTTGATAAAATTTGTCAAATTTTGTGTTAGAACATATACACCCTAAATTTTGTTGTTGGAACTTTTTTTATAAATTTTGATCAATAAATTGTGAAAACTTTGCTGAACTTTTATAAAACAAGTCTTAAACAAATATAAGTCTTAAACATAGCAATGAAAGGAGCATATTCAATAAACAGTTCAATTTGACGAGGATTTTCACCAAACATATACTCCATGCAATTCTCATCCTAGCTATATAATTGATCACTCCACTAAAAACTATAGAATGTCTTCATGTTAGATCAATCGTGCATGCAATTATATCTATTCTAAATTTTTTTATTATCAAAACTAACTAGCTGATAATAAGATATTCTTTCATTTTATACTCCCTTCGTCCCGCACTACTCGCACGTATTTCCTTTTTGGGCGTCCCAAGTTACTTGCACTCTTTCCATTTTTAGTAAAAAAATTCACCTACAGCCGTCATTTTTGACTTTCTTATACACTCATTCCTTAATCTCCGTGCCGAAAAGTAAATGAGCGAGTAGCTCGGGACGGAGGGAGTATATAATAAATGCTTTAGTACGAGGGAATCATACACTACATCAAAAGAAAAGTTTCAAATAAGGTATTATGCTCATTCTTCAATCTATACTTGTCACGACCGCCCTTCTAGGGTATAATAAATGCGGGCGATCGCGACTTAAACAGACTTAAATATAACAAGGAAAATAGGCTAGGGTTTCATCAATAAGGCTTGACCAACATATTAAACGAGCAATTAAGTATAAAACAAGATGAGGGCTCGGGTTTAAATAATGAGTTGGGCCAGACATTAATATTCACGGAAAAGATTAAAAGTTTGACATTATCCAACAAGACTTTAAAATATCCAATAACGGAACAACTTCAAGTTCAAGCCCAATTGCTAATAAGTAAATGAAATATCGCAGCGGAAAACGACCAAGAGAAAGAGTGAAGTCATGTGTGAAGACACGACGACACTCGGAGTTTCAAGACAATATTATCATTTCGTTTAATTTGCTCAACACCGCCAACCGCTCGTCGCCGCTCAACCTGCACATAAGGAAAACATATGCAGGGCTGAGTACTTATAAAATACTCAGTGGACTTATGCCAAAAACATTTTTAATAAAGAAATAGTTTATCATGCCATACGTAAGTAACCATCGGGGTTTAGCTTTAGAAAGGCCCGAGGCACTCAAATCATTTCCCATTGTAAAATTCGACTGATCAGTCATTTTCCCATAGACAATAGCCATATCTGCCAATACATGACAAGGAATGCGGCCGCAAACCAGGTCACTAGATCGGCCAGCCCGTACGCTAGCACACGATCTACCATAGGTGTACACTAATCCAAGTAGGGTTTGCGGCCCTACGAGGACCCGAATTCGATTTATATAACAGTGGCAACAACCACATCAGATAGGCACGTTAAAACAAATCATGGCATGATAAATACTTTAAACCACCCTTATAGCTCCACAATCATACGTAAAAGAGTTTAGTAAAAGAAAGCCTACACATAGTGTAGGGTAGAAAAGAAGCCCACCTCGACCGTTTAGATACCAACTACTGCCTTTCCTTTGTTATCACGCTTCGCGCACGAGTTATCACCTTTAGATAATGTATATAACTTATCAGTCACAACCATTGACTTAATATTATGCATGTCCCTATCGTTTTCCCTTTTCCCATCTTTGAACAACACATCATGTCATCACATATATCAATCATGTATATCACTTATAACAACATAGTGTTTTTGTAAAGGTAGAAATCTGGCAGCACTGCGCAATCATTTTATAAAAATAATTAAAAATTTACCCGACTTCCGTTAGGGCTAAAATTTTACCACAACGCAGTAGACTCATCAAATAACTTCCATTTTAAAAATCATGTTAAAATAACGTTTTTAGGTCAGTCAAATAGAAAACGTAACTCACTGGTCGAGAAAACACTTTCTGCCAGAAATATGCAGTCAACTTTAAAAATTCACCATAAATTCATCGTTCGTCCAAATGAGTTGAAATTCGCATAAAGTACAGAAGACATCATGAAGTTTACTCAGGAAAAAGAATCGATCAAATCGGAGTTCATTTGGTCGGTCAAATACATGTCGGAACATACTGTCCCAACTTACAGCTTTTCATGCCTTTAAAAATTCGAATTAGGGTTTATCCCCATTCATTCAAACACAACCTTTTCATGCTTTTAACACACAAACATGCTTAAAAGAGTCCTCACACTCATGTTTTCGTAACATCATATATCATTCACCATAGATTCATTAAATCATCAAACAATTCATTCAAAACGCAAATCACACATCCAAACACAAATTCCCACCGATTAAATCCCTTAGATTTGAGATTCCTCCACTCACTAGATGCATGAGGGAACAAAAGAAGAGTTGAGATGGAGAGGAATGAAGAATAGGGTCCGATTTTTACCTCTCTTGGACGAAACAAACGGTAGGAACGAATAAAAGTCTTGATTCTTCAACAACTCTTGGCCAAATGAAAGGATGGAATAGAAGAACAAGTGGAGAGGGTTGGAGAGGGGAGGGGGCGTGTGGAGGGAGAGAGGGACGTGAGTTTTGGGGGCTAGGGTTCTTTTCCCCTCTTATTTATAGGATTAGAATAGGCTCCCAATTAATTAGGAAGATTTGGAGATTTAATTGCATGAATATTTGAAAGAGATTAGGGGAGATTTGGGGGAGGGAATTAACGTGAATTTGGGGATGAATATTTCGAATCTTGGCTATTTAATTAGCCCATGATTTAATTTGGCATTTTTTTACGGAGTAGAATAGAATAATACGGAGTAGAATAAAATAATAAAATCCCCCTATTAAAATAAGGAGTAGGCGATTTTTATGCTCCCTCCACAAGGAATAAATTTCCAAATCTTGAGTAAAATAAAGATAAGGCAAGATTTGCTAGGATATTCCAATTAAAACATGGAAAGAAATAATTAAGGGATCAAAATAAATAATGAATAATTTCTTCTCCCACAAGCTAGGAGATTTCGAAATCTCCCTTAGGAATAATAGGGGCCGATTCTTTCATCAAGAAATAGGATAATTAGGCTTTGGATTTAATTGGGTAATTATCCCAAGCAAATAATTAAATCCAAGAAAATAATTCCTCTCCATAAATTCATAGTGGTCGAAAATTCCAATAAAATGGGTAAGGCAATTATTGATGATCCTATTAAAATCTCACTCCCCAAAATAAAAATATAATTTGCGGCTATATTTCATTCCGCATCGATTAATTAAGGCCACGTCATCAATTCGACGAGATTGACTATTCCACCTCTCAACTCCAAAACACAATCAGGTCGCATAGAAATCAAGCAATTAATTCACTCGTCAATTAATCCACATACTTCACGGCATTAAAACATTTAATGCAAAATTTTAGGGTTCGAAAATTAGGGCTCGAAAAGTGGGGCGTTACATCCTACCACTCTTAAAAGAAATTTCGTCCCGAAATTTGGTACTCTCAAGGGAAGAGTTCTGGGTACAGTTCCATCACCTTGTCCTCAAGCTCCCACGTGGCTTTCTCGTGTCCGTGGTTTCTCCCAAGTACTTTCTCGTAAGCAACCGGTTTATTTTGTCACGTTCTGGACCTTTCGGTCTAAAGTCATTTGGGGTCTCTCCTCGTAGCTCAAGTCCGGGTTCAACGCGACTTCTTCGTAGTGAATCACATGCTTTAGGCCAAAAACGTGTTTTTACAATTGTGATACGTGAAAGACGTTGTGCACGTTTCCAAGGCTTGGGGGTAGCGCCAAACGGTACACAACGGGTCCTACTCCTTCTAGAATTTCATAAGACCCGATAAACCGTGGCTTCAACTTTCCCTTGACACCAAAACGCGTTATCCCTCTTGACGAGGATACTTTGAGGAAAGCTTTGTTGCCGGTTTGAAAATGCAATTAGGTTCGTTGGACATCCGCGTACGACTTTTGTCTGTCCTGAGCTTCTTTGATCTTTTAACGAACTTGTCGAACAATTTTAATCATTTCTTTAACTGCATCAGCTCCAAGTACTCCTCGTTCTCCAACTTCATCCCAAGAGAGCGGCGATCTACACTTTCTTCTATACAAGGCTTCGTACGGCGCCATGTTTATTGTTGTTTGGAAACTGTTGTTGTAAGCTAATTCGATCAGCGGTAGCATTGATTCCCAACTTCCTCCGCGGTCGAGCACCACGGTTCTCAACATGACCTCGAGAGTTTGGATCGCCCTCTCGGATTGTCCATCAGTCGGCGGGTGAAAAGTCGTGCTAAAATTCAATCGAGTTCCAAGCTCGCGTTGCAGACTCATCCAAAATCTTGATGTGAGTTTCGAGTCACGGTCAGACGTGATCGTCACTGGGACTCCATGCAGTCGCACTATTTCCTATATGTAGATCTGAGCTAGCTTGCTCGATCCAGGCGTTGCGGGAATCGGTAGGTGAGTCGGTCTATACTTACCCATATGGCAGTATTCCCTTTTTGCGTCTTTGGCAAAGCTGTCATAAAGTCCATGACAATGTGATCCCATTTCTACTCGAGAATTTCTAGTGGTTGCAACTTTTCGTACGATCGTTGATGTAGAGCCTTCACTTGCTGGCAGGCTAAGCAGCGTTCCATAAATGTCGCTATGTCACTCTCCATACAATTCCACCCAAAGGACTCTTTCAAGTCTTGATACATCTTCGTGCTTCCCAGGTGAGCGGTGTATGGAGTCTCATGAGCTTCACTCATGATCTCGTTCTTGAGTTCCACGTTGTTTGGTACGCACAGTCTCTCTTCAAAAGTGAGGGCGTTGTCGGATTCCTCACTAAAACTTCCCGATTTTCCAGTTCTCACTTTAGTTCGAAATTTTCCAACTTTCGTATCCATTCGTTGTGCTGCAACGATTCTTGTTCTTAGATTAGGTTCAACCATTAAAGTGGCGATTCGCGCTTCCACTCATCTTACTAAACTCGCGAACCAGGATTTCTTCGATGGTGAGAAAGGTGGCTAGTTGGGAATGACCCTTCCGGCTCAAGGCATCTGCCACTACATTTGCCTTGCCAGGGTGGTAGTTGATGCCATAATCGTAGTCCTTCACCAATTCGAGCCATCTTCGTTGTCGCATGTTTAAATCTCTTTTGCTCGAAGAAATATTTCAGGCTCTTGTGGTCCGTAAAGATTTCACATCGAACTCCGTAGAGATGATGCCTCCAAATCTTTAGGGCATGTACTACTGCACCTAGACCCAAGTCTTGGGTAGCTCAACTTGTGCGGTCTCAATTATCGTGGCGCGTACGCGATCACTTTGTTGTTCTGCATCAACACACATCCAAGTCCCACCTTCGAAGCGTCGGTGTAGACTACGTAGTTCACTCCAGGCTCCGGCACAGCTAACACTGGCGCGGTGGTCAATTTCTCCTTCAAGGGTTGAAAGCTCGCTTCAAACTCCGGGGTCCAATTGACTTTGACTCCTTTCTTGAGTTGTTGGGTCATTGGTCTCGCTATCTTGGTGAATCCTTCTATGAACCTTCGGTAGTATCTTGCCAAACCTAGGAAACTCCGAATCTCGTTCGGTGACGATCGTGACTTCCATTGTTGTACAGCCTCAACTTTGGCAGGATTCACTCGGATTCCTTCTGCCGACACGATGTAACCAAGAAAGTTGACTTCTTCCAGCCAAAACTCACACTTGCTGAATTTAGCGTATAGCTTCTCGGTCCTCAATGTCTCCAAGGTGATTCGTAGATGTCCCTCGTGCTCTCTCTTATTCTTCGAGTAGACAAGCACGTCATCGATGAACACCAAAAGGAACTTATCCAAGTACGGATGAAACACTCGATTCATCAAGTCCATGAATACCGCAGGTGCATTCGTCAATCCACACGGCATTACGACAAACTCATAGTGACCATATCTCGTATGAAAAGCCGTCTTTGGTATATCCTCTCTTCGGACTCTCAACTGATGGACCCGGACCTCAAGTCCATCTTAGAGAATACACCGGCTCCTCGAAGTTGATCGAATAGGTCATCTAACCTCGACAGTGGATATTTGTTCTTGAGGGTCATCTTGTTCCCTATAATCGATACACATTCTCATCGATCCATCCTTCTTTTTCACAAAAAGCACCGGTGCGCCCCACGGTGAAACACTGGGTCTAATAAGACCCAGGTCCATAAGCTCTTGGAGCTGTATCTTGAGTTCTTCTAACTCCTTAGGCGCCATTCTGTATGGTGCCTTGGACACAGGTCCCGACCCTGGCTCTAGGTCGATTGTGAACTCCAATTGTAGGTCCAGGTAAAGTTTTGGGGAAAATTTCGGGAAATTCTCGTACAACGGCAACATTTCCCACTTTACTTTCTCCTACCTCTTCTCCTTGTAGATAGGCAAGATAGGCAGGACGCCCCTTTCTTACCATCGTACTAGCTAGGAGCGCGGAGATGATAGATGCTCGCCGGTTCATCAAGATTCCATAGCATAAGGTGGGTTCCTTGCCCTGGGCTTGTAGAGACATCTGTCTCTCCTTACAACGAATCATCGCAAAACTTCGTGGTTAATCAAACCATTCCTAGAATTACATCGATATCCCTCATCGCCATAACTTGCAAATCGTGAGCGACTAACTTAAGTTCTCCCATGAAAATTTCTATTAACTCTTCTCGTTTTGTCTTCTAACTTCCACACGATTTTTTTTTCTAATATTCATGGTATTATCACACATTTCTTTTCTCGATCGTATCGCCGTCCCGTGGCTCTTTCTCGTCACCTTTCATAGGTTCTTTCTTGCTGACGATATTTATTTTGTGCAATAAACTCTATGAAGGGGCTTGTACTTCCTCTATAATTTCCTCGCACGATGGTGACCGTAAATACATCTTCTCATATTCTTTATTCGCTTATCGTTCAATCGATCGTTCACTCATATATGTATCTCGTCGGTTATGTCGATGCTTCTGGTGGGTGTGTCATTTTTGAGCCTGTCCGACTATAGAAACTTATTCCTTGCATATATCCGAGTCGACTACTGCATTTCCCTACTGTCTTGTAACAAGGATTCGAAATTTGACCCAACAGTCTTACTTGGATATAAACAGATTTCAAATTGTTGCAACATTGCTGAGGATATTTTTAGTCGGGAAGGCTCCAAAATTAATCAAGGAAACAAGAACAACAATGCAATGATTGAGTTCCATTGGACTCAACCCGTCCATTCTGAGAATCAAATGGTTTAGAGGTATCAAATAAAACCCATAGAGATTTGAGAATTTACTTCTGATGAGAGCTCGAAAGAACATGAGATAGGTCATGGAAACAGGATGAAATTGCAAAAATTCTCAAATTCCATAGCCGACTACTAGATCACAATTTGCAAAAATTTCAGACAGCAATGAATGATATCGTTCAAACGGGTCAAGGCCTAAAATAATCAGTCGCGGCAGGATTTAGAAACATAGACAAATGTCATGAAGTAGTACAAATAATGGTTCAACAACATCATGGTATTGGAAAAAGATGAACTCGCATCAATGGGTTCGCGGGTTTGTTAAAGACAACTCAAAGTGAATGGAATTTTTCAGAAATTTAACAAGATCAACCATTAAGGAAGAAGAGAACAAGATAGTCTTAACTTGGTGTTGCAGAAAGGAAAATCATTGAGTACGAAGCAATATATGTAGTGAAACCGAGTTAAAAAGAATTTCACTTCTGCAAGAAAGAACTTGCCACATACATGGTTACCGAATAAAGAGGTGAGCTAGTAGTTCCAAGAAGAATATTCCATCCTTTAAAGAAAACAAGTCTGGAGGTGTGATCATACTGAAGGTCATAACTGCAAACGACCTTAGGAATGAAGTTCAATGACGGAAGTTCACAAGGTCAAAATATTATCCTTACGAAAGATGAATCAAAGAAGACGACTAATCAAGATGTCCAAGGTACGAAGGCAAGTACAAATTTTCAAGAACTGAAAGCGAGTCATGACTCGATATGGGAAAAATATAGTGGGCATTACTTGCAAATTGGGAGTCAACCAAGGTGTTTAAATAGACAAGGGCTCACGTTTATTCAAAACGTCCCGAAAAGAACTTAGAATTCAAGTAAGTACTGTTGATTTAAAAAAAATCGTTCATTCTAGCTACGAGGGTCGTACTCCCTCGCACATTTTCACGAGCCTTAACATGGTAACATCGTTCTATGGAATCGTGGATTCCAAGTTGAGATTCATCGTATTGTCGAAATTAATAACATTTTTTTTATAGTCGCATCTTCAAAGTCTTCTTGCCATGCCACGTAGTTTTCGAAAAGCGTTGCCATTTTACACATGGTCTTAAGGTGTCGTAAACGTCGTCGTATTTGTGTCGCATCGCCACTTTGGCATGGTATGCAAGACTGCATGGTTTTATTAGATCTTAGGTATGATCTCGCCATTGTGAGGATACACCAAAGTTCGAAATATATATTTTCGTTGGTTTTACCACTCAGGAAAGTGATATTGCAGTTGTCAACTTACAGTTGTAATTTCAAGCATAGCTTGAAGCCTCATACTTCAACGTCTATCTGATCATTACCTAACTTAAGCTTCATCTGGCTCCTACGTTTGCAGCTAAGTTCAAAAGTTCCACATTCCACTTTAATAGTAGTTCTATACGATACCTCGTACTTCACCGGTCATGAATTTTCACCACATAAACGTCATGCATATATTGCACAATCAACACATTTATTCGTATAAATCATTTGGTGTTCCATAGCATAACAAACATCGTACATTAATATATGCGAATAGCAACACTTAGTCAATCAATCATCCATGGAATCGCATTTCATAAATCATGCAGTTCATGTTCATCTGTATCACAATAAAAACTCGCAACTACGCGTGTATCATGCTTTGCATTTCACAGTTTCATAGTCATGAAATTTTAACCGCCTAGGCATAAAAGTTTTGTCGTTCATGGAAGCAACATGTATTTTCTTCAAGTAAAAAAATTTGCAGTTTCGTGGACGTAATAGAAAATCTCAACATCAACCAATACAAGTTCATAATCATACTTCAATATCCAACACATTCAACGCCATCATGCCTCACTGTTAAACAAAAGCAATTGTATAATCTCATAGTGTCTCACGGTTCATATCTTCACAACATTTTCCAAAAGCCATAGTACTTACTTATTTCCCATATGTGTTTCATAGTATAATCAAGTGATCACACTCATACTTCACGTTTCACAATTCATGAAATTTTCAATTATTTAGAATTTCATCTATCCAAACTCATAGAAGTCCAATCACATATTCGCAGATTTTCCTTATCGGGGTGTGCACAACAGTATTCATCATTTTTGGCATAGTCGTATTAAGCAATTTCATATACATGTATTTTCATCATCCCACACTTCAAACAACATTTTCGAAGACGTCATATTATCTTCGATTTCCATCGAAATAATTTCATTCCCACAAGAGTAATATTCCCATCAAAATTTCCAACATTTCACAGGTTCGGATCAATATAAATTGAGATACTTGTTACCTCATTCTTCATGGTTGGGCGGAGACGAGTCGTGGTGTTGAGCCTTCGACGATTATCATTTAGTCAAATTACACATGAATAGACTTTGACTCAACAAGACTCTTGGGTCCAGAGCGGAAAGAACTGAGGCTCTGATACCAAACTGTCACGACCGCCCTTCTAGGGTATAATAAATGCGGGCGATCGCGACTTAAACAGACTTAAATATAACAAGGAAAATAGGCTAGGGTTTCATCAATAAGGCTTGACCAACATATTAAACGAGCAATTAAGTATAAAACAAGATGAGGGCTCGGGTTTAAATAATGAGTTGGGCCAGACATTAATATTAATGGAAAAGAGTAAGAGTTTGACATTATCCAACAAGACTTTAAAATATCCAATAACGGAACAAATTCAAGTTCAAGCCCAATTGCTAATAAGTAAAAGAAATATCGCAGCAGAAAACGACAAAGAGAAAGAGTGAAGTCATGTGTGAAGACACGACGACACTCGGAGTTTCAAGACAATATTATCATTTCGTTTAATTTGCTCAACACCGCCAACCGCTCGTCGCCGCTCAACCTGCACATAAGGAAAACATATGCAGGGCTGAGTACTTATAAAATACTCAGTGGACTTATGCCAAAAACATTTTTAATAAAGAAATAGTTTATCATGCCATACGTAAGTAACCATCGGGGTTTAGCTTTAGAAAGGCCCGAGGCACTCAAATCATTTCCCATTGTAAAATTCGACTGATCAGTCATTTTCCCATAGACAATAGCCATATCTGCCAATACATGACAAGGAATGCGGCCGCAAACCAGGTCACTAGATCGGCCAGCCCGTACGCTAGCACACGATCTACCATAGGTGTACACTAATCCAAGTAGGGTTTGCGGCCCTACGAGGACCCGAATTCGATTTATATAACAGTGGCAACAACCACATCAGATAGGCACGTTAAAACAAATCATGGCATGATAAATACTTTAAACCACCCTTATAGCTCCACAATCATACGTAAAAGAGTTTAGTAAAAGAAAGCCTACACATAGTGTAGGGTAGAAGAGAAGCCCACCTCGACCGTTTAGATACCAACTACTGCCTTTCCTTTGTTATCACGCTTCGCGCACGAGTTATCACCTTTAGATAATGTATATAACTTATCAGTCACAACCATTGACTTAATATTATGCATGTCCCTATCGTTTTCCCTTTTTCCCATCTTTGAACAACACATCATGTCATCACATATATCAATCATGTATATCACTTATAACAACATAGTGTTTTTGTAAAGGTAGAAATCTGGCAGCACTGCGCAATCATTTTATAAAAATAATTAAAAATTTACCCGACTTCCGTTAGGGCTAAAATTTTACCACAACGCAGTAGACTCATCAAATAACTTCCATTTTAAAAATCATGTTAAAATAACGTTTTTAGGTCAGTCAAATAGAAAACGTAACTCACTGGTCGAGAAAACACTTTCTGCCAGAAATATGCAGTCAACTTTAAAAATTCACCATAAATTCATCGTTCGTCCAAATGAGTTGAAATTCGCATAAAGTACAGAAGACATCATGAAGTTTACTCAGGAAAAAGAATCGATCAAATCGGAGTTCATTTGGTCGGTCAAATACATGTCGGAACATACTGTCCCAACTTACAGCTTTTCATGCCTTTAAAAATTTCGAATTAGGGTTTTATCCCCATTCATTCAAACACAACCTTTTCATGCTATGAACACACAAACATGCTTAAAAGAGTCCTCACACTCATGTTTTCATATAATCATACATCATTCACCAATGATTCATTAAATCTCCATACAATTAATTCAAAACGCATACACGCATACAAACACAAATTCCCACCGATTAAATCCTTAGATTTGAAATCCCTATACTCACTAGATGCATGAGGGAGTCAAAAGAATGTTTAGATGGAGAGGAATGAAGAATAGAGGTTTGATTGTACCTTTCTTGAACGAAACAATCGGTAGAAATGAATATAATTCTTGATTCTTCAACAACTCTTGGCCAAATGAAAGGATGGAATAGAAGAACAAGTGGAGAGGGTTGGAGAGGGGAGGGGGCGTGTGGAGGGAGAGAGGGACGTGAGTTTTGGGGGCTAGGGTTCTTTTCCCCTCTTATTTATAGGATTAGAATAGGCTCCCAATTAATTAGGAAGATTTGGAGATTTAATTGCATGAATATTTGAAAGAGATTAGGGGAGATTTGGGGGAGGGAATTAACGTGAATTTGGGGATGAATATTTCGAATCTTCGCTATTTAATTAGCCCATGATTTAATTTGGCATTTTTTTACGGAGTAGAATAGAATAATACGGAGTAGAATAAAATAATAAAATCCCCCTATTAAAATAAGGAGTAGGCGATTTTTATGCTCCCTCCACAAGGAATAAATTTCCAAATCTTGAGTAAAATAAAGATAAGGCAAGATTTGCTAGGATATTCCAATTAAAACATGGAAAGAAATAATTAAGGGATCAAAATAAATAATGAATAATTTCTTCTCCCACAAGCTAGGAGATTTCGAAATCTCCCTTAGGAATAATAGGGGCCGATTCTTTCATCAAGAAATAGGATAATTAGGCTTTGGATTTAATTGGGTAATTATCCCAAGCAAATAATTAAATCCAAGAAAATAATTCCTCTCCATAAATTCATAGTGGTCGAAAATTCCAATAAAATGGGTAAGGCAATTATTGATGATCCTATTAAAATCTCACTCCCCAAAATAAAAATATAATTTGCGGCTATATTTCATTCCGCATCGATTAATTAAGGCCACGTCATCAATTCGACAAAATTGACTATTCCACCTCTCAACTCCAAAACAAAATTAGGTCGCATAGAAATCAAGCAATTAATTCACTCGTCAATTAATCCACATACTTCACGGCATTAAAACATTTAATGCAAAATTTTAGGGTTCGAAAAGTGGGGCGTTACAATACTACTCCCTCCTTCTCGCTTGACTTGGACTGTATTCATTTTTTTGGGTTTTCCCATTTGACTTGTTTCCCTTTTTTGGCTACCACGTCACTCTACGTAAAATAAGTGGGCCACACACCTTTATACTGCAATCTTGCACTCCTAAATAACAGTGCCGAAAAGAAATGAGCCAAGTCGGGTGGGCAGATGGAGTATTTCTAACCTCAATATATCAGCTGACATTTTTGTTTGCTTAAGCTAGTCATGCAGCTTTCTGCTAAATCCTGTGGAATTATTTGTTAGAACTTAGAAGCATGCAAGACTCCTAGACATCTAGAGCATTTAATAAACCATTTGAACTTCGAGTTTATGATATATATATATATGCAAATTTCACATGTTGTATAAGTGGCTATATGTATTTGGGACGTAAGCAGGTTTTTACATAAACTTGTGCCCATTTCTTTTCTAGTGAGGCTATTTTTCAATTTTGTGGGGGATGCTTCTTGTTTGTGATCATACAGTACTGTTTCCTCTCCTTTAGGACTAATATATTTTCTCACGTACAAAATGCCTTCTCCTTCAAAACTCCTGTAGCTTTGGGTGTGACACTGCAACTAATATTAGAGAACATGATTCTTAAAGAGCGTTGTGTTTTTTTTTTTTCCATTTATGATAATTTTATTACCTAAATTCGTGTTTATATTTGCAGGAGAGGAAAACACAGTTGCAGTCATTTCCAATTATTACTTGTGATCCATGTGGTGCGGCCTTCCGAATGTCACCTAATGGTTTCCAAGAGTGGCAACTGCATTCTGTTATTAAATATATATCTTTGGCATATCCATGTCATGTTTTAGCTGACATGAATTTTGTTTTTAGCTTCATGACGAGGCCGCCGTTGCACTAACATGCATGGATAAATGCGAGCTTGGAGGAAATGTTTGACAAACATATGTACTCTGGAAATGAATATATTATTTCAAATTTACATACATCTCACATTCTCTCATTTTACTTCTTTCATGTACTCTACAGCTCAATTTCTTCAATCTTTTCCAACATTTTTTCAATCTTACCCTATTATTTGGTCGAATCAGAAATAGTCTCTTTGCCCGTAGCCACCTCGCCTCGCTATCTTTTAGTTATCTAAAGGTATAAATTTTACTCCGTTTGTTAGTTATTCTATCTAAATTCTTTGTTAAGTAATTGAAAATATTATTATAGTATTTGTTTTAATTTAGATTAATTTCATGCTATAGGATAGTAAAATGAATAAAGTTAATTTGATTTATTTACTTTAGCATATGCATCTGTGTGCTCAACCGACAACGATCTTAAGAAGATAAACGTAGTTTTACTATCCTATAGCATATGCATGGTTTTTCCTAGCATTTCAGTGCTAGATAAACGTAGTTTTTTTCTTGTGTTATATCGCTTTAATTTGTTCCAACTGCAATGGTGATTTCTTTCACTTTTATCAGCTTTTCACTTTTTTATGTCGTCTACTTGCATTGATTTGTTCCGACTACGATGCTACAATATAATAATACTATACATTAGGATTCTTGAATAAAAACATGCGAAATCCTATCATTCGTGCAAGATGGCACTTGTGAATAATCATACAATTTTTTAGGACTCCCTCCGTACCATAATAGATGTCACACTTTACTTTTTAGTTTATCCCACAAAAGTGTCACATTTCTTTTTTTGGAAAAAGTTCTCCCTCACATTAATATAAATATATTATTTTCTCTTTCCATATAACATACAAAACTCTCTCCTAAAATCCTGTGTTATTCTCCAAGTAAACATTTATTATGGAACAGAGAGAGTACTATTTTATGGCTAGCTTATCAAAAAAATTTAAATAGAAGACGCAGGCCCAATATCATTAACAGGCCCAATCTCGATAACAAGCACATGTTCACCAGGATTAAGGCCATAATATTTTAATAAATAAAATAATAATAATAATAATAATAATAAATGAAATTCGGAAAACAAAAACAAGAAGAAAATAAGAATCTGGTATCTTCTATCTCATCGGTTTCTTTCTCTGTTCAACAAATTTTTACCAGAAGTGCCCTCAATCAACCAATCATCATTGCATACCATTTCTTCTCTCTAAACTCTTCCCCTCCTATCATCTGGTCAGTTTACTTTTCTCCCTCTCTTTCAATCTCTATACTCATGTTTGTGTCAATTGCCCTAGGATTTTGAATCTTCCCCAATTTAACTTTACCCATCGTTTCTCTTCGATCCGAATAATTATCTGCAGGTATTGGAACCTCTTCTTCCTCTCATATTGGCGTCGCTGTTGGTCGGAAGTTTCTTTCAATTTTATTGGCCATTGAGCGAAATCGGTGAACTTCGTGGGGGTATAGGTATAGATTCCTTGCATTTCTCTTCAATAGTTGCAGCTCAATCGCAAGTTATGATTTATGAGCACTAATGAGAAATATTATCTTCGCGAACATTGAGACGGAACTCAATTTTTTTTTTCCTGCTTGCGTGAATGTGCAATTGTGTAATTGCTTCTTGTGTGGTTTTTTTGGCTTCTGAGACCATTAACTTTTTTATGAATGTTGTGTGCTCTAGGCTCAGAACATTGCTAAGGGTGTTGTGGCATTCTCAACATTTTCTTTTTTTTTTACTAATTTTTGGTTTTGGAGGATCTGATTTAATTTAGGCTAGTTTAGGATTCATGAACTGTTTATTGTGTTATAGTTTGGGCATGTTCTATAAAAAGTGATTCTATGTTTTTTTTGTATTCGTTATCAATTGTTATCACCTACATTTCAGTTTGCCTTTACTGCTTGGTTAGTTCTGAAGTTAAGGGCTGGAAATGGCTGGTTCATGTTTTTCGAATAAATCCAGTTCAGAAACTAATATTCACTTGCATGATCGATTATTTGTTTTCTACAATGGGTCCTCCTTCTTCCACTAACTTTCTACATGACAAAAATTGCAAATGTTGTTTATCTTGCTCTTCTGAATATGTAACTAAACATTGAATTATGGTCAAATAAATTGAAAATATTTTTTTTGATGTTCCATAAAGTCCATAGGTGGTGTGAATTTGAACTAAAATTATGAAAATGAAGGTTGATTATAGATGTTTGGTTGAAAACAATGACAGTGTGGATCATTTTTTATATCTCATCCGTGAGTATTCTGGTAAGTACTGTGATATCCTTATGTCTAGTTAACAACTATTTGGATGTTCGGTGTTGGAATCAATGACACATGTAGTAAGTTTGGATCTTATTGTAGTATAATCTTTATGCTTCACTATGTAAGGGCAATGCTATATACCCATATGTCTAGCACCACAAAAAAACACTTAATCATTGCCAAGAATCTAAGTACATCAAATGTTTCTTGAAGACTTATGCTCTCAGCCTACAGCTTTTATTCTTCATCAAACCATTCAAGATCATACATCTTGAATTCTCCTACAGAGTTGGTTACCACTACCTCTGCCCCATTCTAAGTCAAACATTTCTTTGTTCGGCACAAGATTTTATTAGAAATTAAGATTTTTATGTGCAACATTGTGTACTCTACAAACTAAGTCTGTACAAATTATAATGATTATACTTTCTGACCCGGCATATCATATTGAGCAGTGATTCAGTAGACTATGCAAAGATGAGTAAGGTATTCTTGAAGATGTTACTGTATGTTAGTATGGTTAATTACTTAATTGGTTATCCAAAATAGTTTTTGCACCACTAATATAGGAGGCACAGATATAGATTATTAATTGTTACTATATGAAAAGAAAAGAATGGTAAATCATGAACATGGGACATTTATTAAAGGATCTTCTGCAGAAGAGTCTCATAAACCCCATGTGGCCAGAAAGTTCCATTTTCATGATAGGGCTGACTTAAGCATGACTTGCCTTTACTGCTTGTTCCATTACTTATTTAATCAATCATAAGTGTAATATTATAGTATTCTAAAGTCCTGTATTTGGTATTTTTAGTGCTTGATCCGTGAGTATTTCTGATTATGTTTTTAACACATTTTGTATTTTACGAGGTATACCATGTTCTGCAACACCAGATTTCAGATTTTAAGATTAAATCTTTCGAATGCTAAACTAAATGGGCTGAAATTTTTGAAGTGTTATGTTATCTGACATCCTTTTCTTTCACCAAAAGGTGAAAAGAGTTGTGTCCTATTTTCCTTTGACATCTTGTACTCCCTCCTTTCCCTCATAGTTGAGTCATTTTTCCATCTTGGGAAGTTCCCTCATAGTTGAGGCATTTCCATATATAGTAATAATAAACATTCTTTCTCACTCTTAATTTAATCTCTTACGTTTTTCTCTCTCCTTTATTCACTTTCTACTCTATTCTCTCTACTTTTTTCTCTCTCTTACAGCCTTACTTTTTTATCTATCTACTTAACATGCTTACTAAATATCAATTTCTTAAACTCCGTGAAAGTTTCGCCTCAACCATGAGGGAACGGAGGAAGTATCTTATTAGAACAAAGAGTCGTGTTCTCTTATTTATGACTTACTAAATTTAGTTTGCACCCTAGGCTAATTGAAAGAAGTTTGCTGATCCTTCGCCCAAACTTTGTACTGAGCTGACCTTCATCTGAAGCTTGGTTTAGGATTAAGTAAGCACAGCTTGGAAGCTATTCAGTCAAAACAGTATTGTCCCATTATTAGAAGTTAGTTGAAATGGCACTAATAGAGTTCAAGGCATGCAACATTTTAGGAAGCCCTGGGTTACACTAAGCATTTTGGTCTTTTATCTCCTGACATTTTTCCTCCCTATGTGTTGAGTAGCATGCTTCTGGCATTTGTGGGAATGAAATGATATCACCTGGGCATAGGCATTAAGTGGTTTCACCAAATCAAAGCTCATTGTGTCTATACTAACATTGACTGGTGAACCCATTCGTCTCTTTGTTTAGTTCTCTATGTCGCTAGATGTGGTATCTTGATGTTATTGTCATTGTACGTATATTCAAGAGTCGACTTATGGCTATCTGAACTTAATTTGTTATTTTTTTGGTAGGTGGCACTCATTTATTGAGATATCTCACTCTGTTTAAACCCAAGCTTTTGGCAATGGAGTTAAATTCCATCAAGGATGCTTTTGACCGTGTTACAAAGAAGCAAAAGCTCTCATCCTCAAAATCTCAAGAAGTAATTGAACAGATCAGGCAAGAAATAGAACAGGCTTTTTTGAGACTACAATCTGAACAAGATTCTGCATCTCCATCTGCTCATAAATTGATCCTCAATGAACTGAAAACTAAGCTGAAAGAAATTGCTCCTCTCAGCCATCTGGAAGGCACACAAAAGGAATTAAATGTTGCGTTAAGCAAGTATCCAAAGCTTCTCGAGAAATCTTTCAATCCTGATATCTCAAAGGCTTATCGCAATATTGATTTTGATATACACACTGTTAACCAAATTATTGCCAGCCATTTCTATCGAGAGGGCCAATTTGATATTGGCGACTGCTTCATCAATGAGTCACAGGAACTAGAGGCTGCAGCAAGTAAATCCCCTTTTCTAGAAATGTTCCAGATCTTGGAAGCCATGAAATGTAGGAACCTGGAGCCTGCTCTGGGTTGGGCAGCGAGTAATCATGATCAACTGAATCAAAATGGGTCTGACATAGAATTGAAACTGCATCGTCTTCAGTTTGTAGAGATCTTGCAGAACAGGGGCAGGGATGAAGCTCTAAAGTATGCCAGAGCCTTTTTGGCTCCATTTGCTACCAAACATATGGCTGTTTTCCAGAAACTTATGGCTTGCCTTTTATGGGCTGGAAGGCTTGATTCCTCACCGTATGCAGAATTACTATCTTCCATACATTGGGACAAATTATCTGTGGAACTCGCACAACAGTTCTGCAATCTAATGGGGCAATCTTACGAGAGTCCGTTGAGTGTGACAATTGCTGCTGGAGTTCAGGGGTTGCCTACTCTTCTGAAGCTGATGAACGTGATGACTGGGAAGAAGCAGGAATGGCAGACAATGAAACAACTACCGGTGCCAGTGGATTTGGACAGGGAGTTTCAGTTCCATTCCGTATTCGTGTGCCCAGTGAGCCGCGACCAAGTAAGCGAAGAGAATCCCCCAATGCTGTTAACATGTGGGCATGTTTTATGCAAGCAATCCATCACCAAGTTGTCCAAAAACAACAGCACTAGGCGCTTCAAGTGCCCCTATTGCCCTGCTGAAGTCGAAGCAGGTCAGTGTGCGCAATTACATTTCTGATACTGCTTAAAGCTTGTAAAGTGGTTCGTCCTACTGCCATCACAAACGTAAGGGAAATGCCCCTTCATTGAATATAAAGCGTGTATGTAGGCTAAACTGTATCACTTAAACTAGATCTTGTTATCATATTATTGTTGTTTTACTTCTTCTGTGTCGGACTCGGGTGGTGGATGGACTGTAAATAGATTCTACTTGCAAAACAAACACGAAGTGCTGCGCACATAAACTGGGAGGTACGTGCCATATAAAATCCCATATGAATCATAATGTTTGAACATTTTATGTTTAGTGGATGGTGAAATCACCATATGATGCTCTACCTTTATTTGCGAAAGAATTGTTGGAAATTATGGTGTCAACATCTTGTGTGACATTTTCACTATGAAGCTTCTCGTTCCTATCTTGGTTCCAACTCATAAAGCACTTGGTGATTGTGTTGTTTATTCCTTATCTGTTTATATATATATTAATATCTAGTTGATGGATTCTTTTTGTTTATGGCTAGCCTCTCATTTTTAACACAACCACCTGCATTTCCTCTCAGATTTGAGCATTTCCCCCTTTCAATTTAGTCCTATAAAGTAGTTTCATGAAGTATTTGAATAATGGGATACAAAATGAGCACTTGTTTTACATAGGGCTTGTGTTTTGAGCAAATACAATCTTATCATCTGTAACAACGAATCATAATGTATATTATTGTAGTATAAATAAACTATCTAAGGAGGAAGAACAAAGAAATGTGCCCTTAAATGGTGGCATGTCGGTCTTGGGCCAAACATAGTAAAAAAGTAACCATTGAATTTTACATGAGAGTGGCACTCCAAATTTCATCTCAAAAACTTTATAGATGCGCAATTTCAGGATTCTAAAAGTTAAGAACAATCCATATCTTTAGTGTGTCAAAGCCCCTTTTGGTGCCACCCTCTCTCTCTCTCTCTCTCTAAAGATATTTAAGATTTTATTGCTCTTAACACTCTACCTTTTTGGGATCTCTCCCACTCAGGGTGTTTTGCTCAATGAAGAAGAAAAGTTGCTCAAAACCTCATTTTTCTACAAACGTGTGAATAAAGCTATGCTGGGGTGGATCTAATTTTCAAATTTCTCATTGTTCTTGGGATTTCCAAAAGTGTGAGCGATCCATTTAGAGTTTTCATGAAAACATATCATGATTCCCAATCAATATTTAAATGGTGTACTAATTTCAAAGCAAAGGCACTAATTGGAGGTCTCAATTATTTATGTAACGTGGCCTCTTGATCATGATCTATATCAATGTGGCACCAACCAAATTGAAAATGACACAGAGCAGGTTTTGGAGTAGGAAAATATGTTTGGGGAATTGGCTAAGAATGTGGCTGACAAAATTGGATTTAAATGGCAAAAAATTGAGACAGGTTGTTAATCTTGCTCTGTGCACATCATATGGCCCAACACGATTAACCCAACGATTTCTCAATTATTATATCAAATTCTGGTATCTTGTGATCTCACTTGCCATCTTGAAAGCTTCCCCAAATCAACACCCATTTCAAGCACATGCCCTTTTCCAACAGTTTTGCAAGAAAACCTTTTAAATTTATTTGGCAAATGGTGAATTCACGCAAATCTCAGTCATGTTGCAAAGTTGTATATCAAAAGGTATAGAGCACTAGAAGCTATACCCATACACAGCCAAAAAACTAAACCCCACTCCCACTTAATACAAACAAAGCTTTATTTCAACACATTATATACCAACAATATTAATTTTTTACATAAAAGGACACCCCCACAATAACTTTTCAGTTGATTGCTATAAGACATCCATTCATATCAAATCATAACATCGTTCCCTACAACTATTTTATAATTTGAAATAAGGATAAAAGAAATAATAGAACAATGCAATATATATCATGACCCCCCATAAAATTTAAATTTGAGAAACCCCACAACGATACCCCTCAATCAATTATACTACGCGGGGCCTCACAAACCACCTCTGCCCTTTTTTGACAAAATATATTTGTACATTTTTCTTATAGTAACTTTTCGTAATTTATTTTACTACTAAGATAATAATAATAATAATAAAAAAACACAAATATTAAAATCTCGCATTCTCAAACCCATGTAAGTCGCTGACTCTATTCAAAGACTTTCTCATAATAGCGACTTTAGCGAGGCGCTCGGCTGCCCGCCAAGCCGAGGTCGGCGTAAGCGGCTCGGCCTTATTGTCATCGGGCCGGGCCGTTCGCTGTTGCGCCTGGTCCTGCCTCTTGCAATTCAACACCGCGAGCTCGGCCTCCAGCCCGCGCACAAACTCCTCCCCAGAGCTCGAGCCGGACTGGAGGACGAGGGCGCAGGCCGAGGCGAGCATGCTGAGCGCCCCAGCCATGTCGTTGCGGTCCGAGAGCCTGCGGCTCTCGGCCACAGCGCGCGTGGTGACGAAGAGGCAGCGGAGGCGCTGGATGTCACGGGTGGAGGATCCGACGGCGCGTGGGCGGGGGATGACGAGGCACCGCTCCTTGTCGTATATGGTCTGTTGAGTTGACGGGTCTTTGTAACAGCAACGGATCGACATTAGCCTCCGGGCCCCACCGGTGGCTGGTGGGACCCGCATTTCCACCAGCAGTTCTCTCTCTTCCTCCGAGTGGAGCTCCCCGACCCGGCACCAGCTCGAACCGGATCCGACCAGGGCCGGTTTGCCCGCGTAGGTGTAGACCGCGGAGATCTCGCCTGGGGCTGAGCCGGCCGCGAACGATACCTGGACCCGGAGGTCCTGCGCCACCTGGCTCAGCAGGCCGGTGACACAGTTCGCGACGTGATCGCCGCCGGGTGTGGCGTGGACGCACGCGCTCAGGTTGACGGAGTGGACGGGGATCTCGGACTGGGAGAAGCGCGTGGAAGACACGAGCGGGCCGCTGCGGTGGGCGTCGGAGAGGAGGAGGATTCTGGCGGCGGGATTCTTCTCGCGGCGGTCCTCGATGACCTTGGCGGCTTTCTTCAGCGAGTCGGTGGCGCTGGTGGCGGCGCCGTCGAGTGCGACGACGGCGTCGATGATGCGGCGAGCGGATCTCTTGCCTGCGGTGGTCATGCGGCGGAGGGGGAGAAGCCGCTTGGATGTGGTGGCGAATGCCACGATGGAGAGGCGGTCGGCGGCGGAGAGGGAGGACACCACCATCCGCATCATCCTCCGCATTAGATGGAGCTTATCGGAGGTTACGTTTCTGCTGACATTCAGCACGGTGACCAAATCGATCGGCGCCCTTCGCGGAGGCGGCGTTGGAGCTTTCACCTTCAAAACGACGGCGTATGTCTCACTAGTTTTTCCTACTGACACCACAACCGCCTCCGATAACAGACCGATTTCCACATTCCTCGACTTGATCTTATCCGGAACGACATTGTTGGCGACGAAGAAGCCGGGGAAATCGTCGTTTTCCTCTTCCGTCTCATCTGATTCGAGAATCGGAATGAATCGCGCGCCGGAAGTTGGAGAAGAGAGCGGCTCGTCGTCGTCGTAGACCTTAAACACAGAAGAGGATTTATTATCGCCGCAGCGCAGCTCCGTCGATGGATCGGTTTCCACGAGATGCATTTCCTTCCATGTAGAGCTGCAGATGGGGCAGGCGAGGGCGGATCTCACCCCTTGCTTCTTCATGTGAGCGGCGATGCACGGGAAATGGAAAGCGTCGCCGCACTCCGCCGTGAAAATGGCGGTGCCTTGCCCCGTCTTCACGCTCTGCAAGCATATTCCGCACCTACTCTGCTCGTACAATAGAGTTTCAACTCATCCATTATTACCAAATCATACCAAAAAAAAAAACTCAAATCAAACGCAATAACGAAATTCTACTGTAGCCTACGCACCTTGGTGATACGGAGTCCGGATTTAATCAGCGAAAACGTCGACGGCGACCTTGGCGAGGAAGGCGCGGAGCTGGTGAAGAATCGCGGACTCTTCCTAGTCCGGCATTGAAGCCTAGGGCTCTCGGAAGGCGTAACACACGGAGCAGCAGTTTTGCAGCGGAGAGAGGGGCTAGAGAGCGGCTGAGAGTGAAATCGCGGCGTAGATGGCTCGGAGAAGAATCTGGCGAATCTGGAGGTGATCCTGGGGGTGGAGGTGTCTCCAGCGATGATAGGGGAGGCGGCGCGGTCCTGATCCTTGGGGATAGAAGTGCAGAAGGCTCGTCGCCAGCTCAAAACCATTTTCACAAACAGACTCTGACAGAAGGTAGTGATGATGATAGGGCTAAAAGATGCAAAGTGGATGCATGATCGAAAGGGGAAATTCAGCAAACGAGACAAAAGATGAACTGAAACAAAAAGACACCTTGTTCAGAGGTCGGATCGTGTAAAAAATGAAATCAGAGGAGAGATAATTAAAGGAAAAAGGATCAGTGAAGAAAGCTCCAAAAATCCACCATCATCGTCTTCTTCTTCTACTGCTTATTTTTGTTTGGGTAAAGGTCTAATAAGGGCAGAGGAAGGGGGAAAAAATCAAAAGTGACTGGCAGCTGCCAGTTTCGTATTTTGTCAACGGACTCCTTGCAATCAGCGTACCATTCTATACGTCTTTAAGTAATTTAAATTATTAAATGAAGTGATTACCCTTAAACTTATTTTAACTATAGATTTGCGCTGCTTAAATTAATTCTACTCTGATTAAAGTTAATACGTGGGTTATATGGGTAGGAGTAGATGGTTGGTTCTCTAGGCTTTATGCATTCTCATGAATATAGAAACGGATTGGGATCCCCTATCGACGGGGGATGTTGTGCACATCAAAACCATCCATTGCTAAAATGAAAAAAAAATACATGTAAAATTATTTAAGGTGTGGATGTGCACAACATCTCCTGCGGTGGCATTTTGCACAGCAGGGATCCCAACCCGAAACTATAGAAACTAACAAATGAAGTACTTATACCTATCATTTAAATAATAACAATTATGGATGAATTTTAGAATTAGTACCGAGTATTTTTTTTATTTTTTTGTAAGTTCAATTTTTTCTATTTTTTTGTAATATAATGTATTCAATATGCACTTCTTAAAAGTATAAGAAAATGATGTTTCCTATCATAAAAGATTAGTGATGTCATATCTGAGAAATTTTCAATTAATTATATAATTTTTGTACTCATTTATTTCTAAATTTATAAACATGTTGACGTTTAATGTCATTAAGATTCAGCACTTGTATTCTACAGTATATTTTTGTTTATAATGTGCTAAATTGCACTAATAATGTTTTATTACTATAATTAATACTACTTAATTATATTATGTAGTATTAAGAGTACATATTTTCTGTAGTAATCCGGCTAAAATAATGATTAATTCAATCCGTTCAACCAATTAAACTACGGACCGTAGAATAATCGGTTCGGTTACCGATTTTATTTTTAAAATATTGGTTCAAACACAAGAACATAAACATGTACTCCCTCTGTTCCATAATAGTAGAGTTATTTTGCCATTTTAATACGTTCCATAGTAGTTTAGTCATTTTTCTTTTTAGTAAAAGTCAACACAATTTTTCTCACTTACTTTTTCCGCTTTCTTACTTTCTTCTCTCTATTTTTTCATCTCTCATATTTTATTATCTTTTTATTTCATACATTACATAATTTTTAAAAAAATTTGTGTTGAAAAAAAATGTTTCCCCTACTATGCAACGGAGAGAGTATTGACGTATGTCATGCATATGCTCATGGACATATAATGGTTACAACCTTAACAATAAGACATGTTATTCAATAATTTGATTGGTGGGTCCAATTATTTAATGAACTAAATAGTTACTCAGTTCGTTTTTTATTGAGTTTCGAGATATTATTGATAAGACTTAAAATATTATACTACCATACTACTTGTCAAAAGAAATTAATTTTAATATTGAATTACACGTATTTTAATATAAAATTGCTTTAAAGTATGAGATATAAAATAAATAAATAGTTGAAGTATTATTAATAAAAAAAGAGTCTCATTTCATTAAATAGACAAAATGATCATAAATAGCTAGAAATAAATTTTGTGAACGGTTCAAAATTAGAAATATAATTACTTTTTGTGAATAGATGTAGTGGAACGATTTTGCACATTATATTGTCAATTTCTCCATCATATACCTTGTGTTAAACTGGACGTTATTTGAGGGATATATAAAATTAAGTAGAAGAGTTAATTGGCTCGCACAACCAATATTGTAGACAGATATAATTATTAATTATTGGACCGAAATAAAAGAAAATATTAAGGGTCCATTAATACTTAAACAAAATGATAAGATAGTGAAGAATGGAGAATCTTTGGTTTCTAGTTTCTACAAAGATACTCCTATATTCCAAGTAAAATCTTTGATTTGAATATGAAGATATAAAATGGAAATATTTGGTTTCTACAGAGATACTTAATTTCTAGTATTACAAAGATACCTTTGATTTCCAATTTATATTCCAAGTAATATCTTTATTATCCATTTAATACTCGTGGATTACTTATTTGACTAACTTCAACTAATATTAAAATAAATTAAAACTATTCGAAAATGAAGAATCCAAGTGAATATATGACTTGGAATTCTTGTTCTGGCATTTTCATATGCTTTAATCAATGGGAATTCAATTTTTGTTTTTAACTCTGACATCAATTTGTACTTTCTTCACACCAACTTACTGTTTATATTAAATTGCACATTGATTAACTTAAACAAAAGCCATATATATATGGGAATAAATACAAGTGCTCTTCTTGCTGTTATCTTTTTGTAAGACCTAATTGCAGTTTTCGTTTATTTGCACCAGCTAGAATATTTATTGCAATAAATATTAGTTGGATCATTGGATGTTTATAGCAAATTAGAAATATAGAGTCACCACGCAAGTTCCATTTTATTATAGTGACGGTGCCTATATTATGATCAATTAGAATATGACATGTATTAATTATGATTGTGATTTGTTCAAAAATAAATCCAATTTGTGTTTATGTATAATATACTTATACGAGTGATTAATACTTAGATTAATTATAACTATGTATTTTGTTATTTGTACATGCAACATTTCACATGATATATATACGTCGAGATTTAATTTTATTTCATTTTTAGGATAGTAAAACTAGAAGCTGGCAGATGACATGAATACTACTACATGATTGCATGATGATAACAAATAATTCAACCCTTGCGCTATCACAATTTGTTCCATTTTTTGAGTTTTTATTTGATTATATTCGTATACAATATTTAATCATAGCTAGCTAGGTTGTTGATAATAATAATTAATATTATTATTAATAATAATAATTGCATAATTAACTTGTTATACTAATAAATAGCTTCATATCTTGTTTGGTTCATTTTTGTAGTACAGCCTGCAGCAGTAGTTATTAGTTTTAAATTATTTGCTCTGTTTGTATCATTGATTACGAAAATAAAAGGTCGAACCAATGGAGACCTTTAGACATTCACTTTTTAATCATGGGGAAGAGACCCCCCACATTATGGCAAATACATTTAATACCTCTTCATCATCATTCTATGACTTTGTATTCTTCTTCTATAAAATAATACTTCATTATTATATTATGAAATTTAAATCCACCATTAAAGATGAATGTGTTAAAAGTTGGCAATTGGTTGGTGCATGATTGATTATCATTTCACCCACATCTCAATGATACCACCAATATTTCATCTTAAATTAATGTGTTTTTATTGGATTACATTGTGAATTCACATTTTCACTTTCCTTCATACGCTGGTCAATTGCCATAGTTATAATTTCACACTAGTGAAATGCCAACCTATAAATATAACATCATATGAAGTTATATTTTTGCAATATAGTATTAATATAATTATCAATAACTTACGTTAGATCTCATGGGGTGAACGAAACTTGAATTAATCCTGTACTCATTATAAAGAATACTACTCTTATATGAAAATGTGTAGTTTTCAATAATTTTATTGACATTTATGGACTATATAGTATAAGGTCGCTCGACTCAATATTCTTATTAGGACCTAAGAGAAAAACCTTAGATGGGAATAAGTGAACCAAAGTTATATACGGAGTAAGAGTTATAGGTACGTGACTCATCTGTTAGTCGCTTAATTGATAATTAAAATATTTTTTATTTCTGTTTAGTTCCAGTTAGTATTCAATAAAATTTTCAGTTATTAGTTATAACCGACAATCGATACTTAAAATTGATAATCGATCGACTATAAATGAAAAAAAATGATCTAAAATACGTTACTGATTTAAAAAATAACACATTATACATTGATTTTCTAAGTAGAAATACTAAATATGATTCTATTTAATTCCTTTTTTACGTGCATAAGAGCATCTCCAACCATATATAACATCAAATTCAAATTCATTTTAGTGTAAATGTCACATAAAATATGATTTTACTCAAACCATTTATACTAAACTCTAACTTAAAAGAATATTTTCTACATTATGCATTTTTTACTTACAATATTTGAAAACGTTTTTGGTTTTGGTTTAGGTTTAGTAGTGTAAACTTAAATATAAGTATTTTTTACTCGAAAACCAAAAATGGGATTTGTTTTGGAGTTCTATTGAAGACAATTATTTATCTCATTTTAAGTCTTAGTATACATTTAAAGATGGTCTAACTAAGATCTCAACTACACGATTTATTATTTACTTCAATGCAGTTACATCTAAAATTTCCAACACTAGACATTCCACTCTAAATTCCATATGCATCCGTTTACAATTCTAATATTAATATGTGGAGTATAAAACTCAACACAATACCATATTCATGGCAACGATGCCAACGAACTATGTGTTCTCACACACACAGATGATTCAAATGGCCCCATACCAAGAATTGAAATTAGTTTTAAAATTTGATCTTATTTATTTTCAGATGACCACCCAATTAGCTAATCGGTTCAATTATGGCCACGAGTTTGAGCTAATTTACCACCATATCGATTGGATTGCTAATCAAACCGAGCGATTAACCTCTCCAAGTAAGAATTAGGTGTGAACTAAATGAGGATTCATATATTTGTTCTTAATTTTACGGTTGCTACTATAATGCTAATGTCATTACCTCATTCACTCTAATCTCCATTACTAATCTCCCGTCACTCCATCCATGAATCTAAATCTCAGATCTTCTAACCAATTACCATTCTTGGGTTGAATATTGCAAAGGCAATATAGTCCTCCATCTGTCTTAAGAATATGCACTTTAGGTTCGACACGAGTTTTTAATGCAAAATTGGTAAAGTAAGAGAAAAGTAGAGAGAAAAAAGTAATTAGAGTATTGTTAGTGAAAAATGGGTCATATCTTATTAGATATATAAGAGTTTCCAAAATTAGAAAGTGCATATTTTTATAGGATGAATTAAAAAGAAAATAATGCATATTCTTGGGGATGGAAGGATATTAAACTATAAATCTATGAAAGCAAATATGCCATACATAGAGTAGGGGAATAAAAAATTGGGAAATGCTATGTGGCCACATTATGGCTGGCCATAATAGGATATTTTGGTCAATATACATACCAAACAATTAATAAATTAATAAAATCATAAAGATATTCATATATTCTGATTTAAAAGTAGTTATAGATATTAAACAATTAAATTATAAAATATAAAACAATAAATTAAAGTTTAAAAAAACTGAGTGGATATCTAACATAAGAAACGAAAATGAGCTACATATTCAAAGTTTCAAGATGATTTGAGGACTTAGTCTTTTATGTGTATTATTTCGGGACAAAGGGTAAATTAGTCTTAGATAATTATTACTTTTAAGATGAACTAAATCCAAGTAAATAAGCATTAAAAGTAATAATATTTTATTTCTATGGCCAGCCACATTATGGTCATTTAGCACTACTCTAAAAAATTCTCCTATAGTATTCTGAAAAAGTTTGTGTGTTATGGACACTGTGGTCTGATTTCCCTTTCCCTATTCCTATTTATAAAGTACTGATGAGCTTAGTTGGATTTTGGAACTCTTAAGATTGGAATACTCGGATTTAGAAAATACTCCTTGTGAATGTGATGACTAAGCTTATTTATGATTTTTCATGTATGAAGATTAGACTAGATTTTACATGTTGTACTCTCACTTATATATTAAATTGAGCTGTAATTTGAATTAATTTCTTAACATTTTTACTAGCATTCATAATTCACTTGTTTTTTTTGGAATGCATTGGGTGTGTAAAAAAGAGACGAATATGGATACCATAGAGAATTACAGCATGATTCGATTTTATCCTATTTACCATTCCCAATTAGACTGATTTGACAACTAACAGTAAAACCCACAGATTCACATTCACGTGTTGTTCTTTCATTTGTCTTTTTCTAGTGCGTTACGTTCTGTCAGCTTACCCCATTTTCCAACAATAGTAAACCTTTTTTACTTTTACCTTTTGCAATTTGCTAATTTCATTATATTCCAAACTAATACGACAACTTCCAGTTTAACACTTTAGTAATTCAGGCATTTTGTTTCCGAATAAAAACAATGTCGACCTTTATATAGGATAGATGCATGACTTAATTGGTTATTACTACAATCCATTTCACTTAAATAACTAAGAATGTGAGGAAACTTAAGAATTTGATATTTAATGAGTTAGAGTATAAAGAGTAAAATATGAGAGAGAAAAATAGAGATGTACTAAAGAATAAAGTAAGACGGATGATTTTTGTGAAAAAAGAAATAACTCACTTGTACTAGTAGGATATCTCCAAAAAAAATATGACTTGCTTATTTTGGGACTGATGGAGTACTACTTTTTGGTTGTTAAATAAAAAAGGCGTAACCTATTTTTCGTGCTAATTTGTAAAAATCTTAGTGGATAAGACATCTGTTTAAAGAATTTAAGATTGAGGTAAATAAATAATCCCTCGTTTAACCCACAAGAATGAATGAGTCTTATGTCATTTTACCATCCCTTGGATTTCATTTCAATTTATGTACCACGTACTCCCTCACTATAAGCGAGTTATTTTCTTTTTTTTGGGATGTTTCATCATAATAAGTTATTTTTATTTTTAGCGAAAAGTAAAACTTATTCATCCCATAAAAATAGAGACATTTGAGACAACAAGAGATTAAATTCAAATTGGTAAAATAGGAAAAAAGTAGAAAGGAAAAAGTTATTGAATTATGTTAGTGGGGAATGAGGTTCAACTCATTAGAGCGAAAGATGTTATCAAAAATAAAAGTGAATTATTTTTACAGGATATACCAAAATAGAAATTGTCTCTATTTTTATGGGAGGAATGAAGTACTTACTTCCTCCGCCCCACAGTAGGAGTCTCGTTGACTTTGTGAACTCATTTTATAAAAATAGTAATAAATAGTTAAAGTGGAAAAATGGTAAATTAAGAGTGAAAAGAGTCTTCTCTACGTTATTTTCTCTCTTACTTTACCATTTTTCCACTTTAACTATTTAATAGTATCATTTTTATAAACGAGTGTAGAAAAATTAACGAGACTCCTAATGTGCACTTTTGGTTGGACTTGAGTTTTAATGTAAAATTGATAAAATAAGAGAGATATGTAGAAAGAAAAAGTAATTAAAATATTCTTAGTGAATAATGAGTTCCACCTCAATAAAGAGAAATAAGATTTTAAAATTAGAAAGTTAATATTTTTGTGGGACAAACTAAGGGCATCCACAGTGGGTCACCCTAAGGGCGCCCTAAAGCCCGCCCTATGCACCGCCATGTCAGCATTTTATCCTCATGCCCTTCCACCTGCAGTGGGGCGCCCTAAGGCACGCCCTATATGTTTTACTATTGTTTTGTTAATTAATTTAAATGTTTTCAAATATATAAATGCAAACAAATTAAAAAAAAAACACAATGATTAAATAGAAACGACAAATAATACATTGATTAAAAAAAGTTACAATGGTTATAAATTAAAAAAAATTGACTATTCTACAAAAGCCCCATCAAAAAAATTGATCATTTTATAGCGTAATTTGAGAGTTGAAAAGTGAATCGAAAAGGTACAAAAAAAAAAAACTAAAACGCGGTGCATCGTCCGCATCGCCCACAGTGGGCGGACGATGCCCTATCGTCCGCGCTTCGTCCGCGGACTAAGCTTAGGGCGTAGACGACGCATCGTCCGTCGTCCGCGCACCCACATCGGGCGCGCTATCGTCCGCCCCATTGTGGATGCTCTAAAATGAAAAAAGTACGTATTCTAGTGGGACGAAGGGAGTATAATTTTTTTTATCTTTATGTCCTAAAGTGTTGATTAAACTTAGTTTTTTTTTTCGTTCTTTAAAACGACATTCGTGGAGAGGTGTAATTGAATTGGGTCGAGGGAGTATAACTTAACAATTAACGAAGTCCAATCACAAAGTAAAGGTAGCTATATATCGAATCTCAAAACATTTCTCCACTGTAATTAAAAATAGTATAGTGTGCAGGTTAATGATTGATAAATAATTCACCTAACCTTAATTATCAAAGCTTAATTTTATCCTCGCGGCGTAATTATGTCTATACGATTAATTATTGAATAGTAGTAAAAGTTACTTCTAGCGTTCCACAATAATTCTCACTCTTACCGTGGCACGAGTTTTAAAAAACGTAAAGAAAAGTTAGTTGCAAAAGTTAATGGAATGTGAAACCCACTTTTTTATATTAATTTTATAATAAAATATGAGTGAAATGAGTTATTAGAAAGTGTGACATATTTTTCACTTATGGTAAAAATAAAGCGTGACAATTATTATAGGACGGACCGAAATAGAAAAAAGTTGACATTGTGTGAAAGAGAGTAAATTTTTTTGTTCGCAGCGTAATTTGTGTGTAAGAGTATCCACTATAAGGCGGACGTCCCCAATAGCCCCGCTCCCTTTTTTGTCCACAGTCTCAATTTTTTTGTCCGCCCCAAAAAAAAGGTTTCCGCAACTATAGGTGGACACTGCCAAGAGCCCCGAAATTTCATAACCAATTTTCATTTTAATTTCTTCCTTTAGTTTTAAAATCATCGGAATTTAAATAATTATAAAACGAGGTAATTGAGACCGAATATTCGTTGTATTGGCAACGGTAAAATTATACAATGAACATTTAAAACAAAATACAAATAAAAAGCCGCCACCGTCTAATCGGTGGCGGAGTCGGATTCCTCCTCTTATTCTCCGTCTCCCTCGCTGCCGCCGCTGCCCTAGGAGCCTCATCAGCCAAGCGTAGATGACGCTGGATCCGACGTATGAGGTTCAAGTATATATCCTTGATGAACGGGTCGGTTGCGGCCTCTTATTTGCTGTAGACTTCATGCAGTTGTTGCATCAACAGCACATCTAGGTTCTCCCTCAAGGCCTCACTGGAAATAGTGACCCTGCGCGGCGGTATAGGGGCGGGCTGCGGGGTGCGCGATCCAGACGCGGCCGACGATCGGCGCGAGGAAATTCCAGCTTCTCTAGCGCGTCGAATAGAGGCATGTTGTCCCGGGGGGCGTGCGCGCTTAGAATGTGTAGCGGAGGGCTCTTCGGCCTGGGGAGATTGACTCCAACTCCACGGCTGGGACGGAGTGCCGCCATATCCCGACGGCTGAGAAGGATATTTGCCATATCCCGACGGCTGGGAAGGATTGTCGCGATATCCCGATTCGTGCTAGCCGGGTGATTCGTCGACTCCACCGTGCATTTTTAGAGAGTGAAAGTGTAGATAGTGAATGAGTGAAGAGTGTGTGAAAATGGTGTAAATGGATGGTGGAGAAGTGGCATTTATAGGGTTAATTTTCGAAAGAAAAAAAAAATTGAAGGGGGCGACCGGCGCGCCGATCGCCGGTGCACTATAGGCGCGGCAATGGGTGACCGCCGCATCCTCGCAAATATCTCGCCGCTCGCCCTTCCGTCCCGTTTTTTTTTCCGCTTCGTGGCGGACGTCGCCCCTGCTATAAGCCGGCCCGCGATCGCCCCTCCGGGGCAATTGTGGATATCCTAATGTTTGTGAGTATGTAATTAAGATGAGAGAGAGTGTAGAAGTGGCACGTGATTGGGTGGACAGGGCTACGCTGCAGAATCAGAAGCAGTAAATGTGTAGTCAGAAGTCGTAGTTATGTGAGTACCGAGGTTTTCTTTACTAGTACAAATTCATATATGTAACTTTTTTAATTCATATCTGAATAGTCTTACATAATTTACACTATATTCCATATCTAAATGAATTAGAGTAACTTTTTTAGGCCATCCACGACGTTGTTCCTATACCGTTCCTTAAACCACTATTTGAGGGCCCCACTGTACTTTTTTACTCCATTCCTTAACTAAGGAACGGAACCTGCAACCCTTCGTTCCTTAACCGTTCCTTAAATTACTATTCATTCAATTTCATTTTTTATTTTTATTTTCAACCCAATTCAATTAAAACAAGCACACTTCATTAAAAAATATACAAATTTTAATCCACCAGCCAAATATGCAAATAATTTATTTCTTATCAAATTAGAAAAATGTATTTATTGCCCGTTAATTATCTTTGCTTATAAACATTACTAATTGAAATAACAAAATTATAAAGAAGAATAAAATAATTAAATCTAAATAACCATCATCATTAACTAGCTTCAGATTCCATAACCATTTCCATTCTTCCATTATCACTCATTTCAAGCTTTCTCTCCCTCCAACAATGGCGGCAACACCACCACCAAAACTAAAACCAAATCCTTCACCACTGCGCTGCCCACCCCGACGCCACCCCCCTCGAGTGGGCGTCACGCACGACGTAGGGGGAGCCACGTCGCCGAAGCGCGTGGCGGCACACACCGTGCCGCGTCTCGTGCCGACGGCACCCGGAACGACATGGGAACGACACGCCGACGGAACGCAGCGCCGCAACGCGTCGCGCGCCGGTTTCGTTCCGTCGGAACGAAACGCGGAACGGCCGCGACCCACGTTGCGGGTGCTCTTATAATCCAGTTCACATTGTCAGAGTAATTCAGCCTAGACATGCCCACGGTTCATAAATCGGAACCGGAATCGCCGGTTCCGGTTTCGAGAAATGTGGAACCGGCACCGAACCGTGAGGCTATTTCACGGTTCCGGTTTCGGTTTGAAAACCGGCAGTTCCGGTTCCGGTTCCGAACTGTCGGTTTTTTACGGTTCTGAACCGCCGGTTTCCGACGGTTTTTCGCGGTTCCAGCTAGACGACCCCTTCCATGACCGGCACAGGGTTTTATGCACTTTTATTTTGTGTGTTAAATGCAGAGAATAAAGTAAGAGAGGGGGGATAAAGTTGAGATAAATATATTTCCATTTTTAGTAATAAGTCATCTTGATTGGGACAAAAAAAAAAGAAAGTAAGTCTTCTTCAGTGGAACGGAGGGAGTATGCACTTTCTAATTTTGAAAACTCTTGTATCTCATGTGAGGTGGTAACCTATTCTTTACTAACAATAATTTAATTACTTTTACTTTCTATCTCTTTGTTACGTTATCAACTGTGCATTAAATCTCGTAACCAACAAAAATTGCATACTCTGTAAGACTGAGAGAGTAAGTTTTCAAAAGAAAAAAAATTACTCCTAAGCATTCACTATGGAAGGGCCGATCGAGAGGCTTTGTGATCTGCCCTCCATTGCGAGAAAAGGGCCTATCAAAGGCTCCTCCCATGTGACCGTTGGAACGGCCTTTGCCGATCCCAGTTGGCCGATCATCGGCCACCCATTGTGGGGATAGGGCCGATCATCGACCCTTATCTTTTTTTTTAATGTATATTTTTTGATTTTTTATTCCATATTTTCTACTTTTTTCGATAAATAAAAAATCTCAAACCACCCAAAAGTGGCGAGGTAGAGTACAACAACATTAGACGTGCACTGAATAAAAAAAAAGAAAAAAGCCAACAGAGCTGACAGCACTACAAGTGCAAAATCAATAGAGCTAGAGAGAAAAAGCAACAGTCGAAAACAAGGCGCACCACTAACTAACAAAGAGAAGGCAAACAATAGGAAACTCTACCTGAGAGAATATCATACAACGAGTAGGGAGCAAGAGGCAGCGCCCACCTATTTCGTGTGTTTCTCAAGCCTTCAAACCTGGTGTCAACCCTCCCACTCTCTGATGACATTCCAATCCTCTGGTATTTACCCCGGTGAGAAGGGGAAGTAAGGGCACCATCCTCTAATCCACATGCCAAGGAGCCAAAACAATCGCATTTCCATATTTTCTACTATAAATACCTCATCCCCTTCTTTCCATTTTCCATACCATTAGGGGTGAGCAAAAAAAACCGGAAACCGAATATCCGAACCGAACCAAACCGAAATTTTGAAATTCGGTTCGGTTTTTTCAGTTTTTCGGTTCGGTTCGGTTTTAAAAATAAAAACATTTCGGTTTTTTCGGTTCGGTTCGGTTCGGGCAAAGAAAAAACCGAAAAACCGAAAAACCGAATTATATATATATTCTATTAATTTAATATATTATATTATATATAATATATATATATATATATATATTCTTTTCATATATTCTACTATATAATATATTATATGTATTACTAATTTTATATTATATATAAATATTCTATTAGTATATATAAAATAAAATAAAATAAAATACACATATATAAATATATATTTATATTATATTTATTTTTTTTCAAGTTTTTCGGTTTTTTTCAGGTTTTTCGGTTTTGTTCGGGTTTTTCGGTTTTTAAGTTCGGTTTTCGATTTTTCGGTTTCGGTTTTTCGGTTTTTCGGGTTCGGTTCGGTTTGGATTTTGAACTAAATTCGGTTTTTCGATTTTGGTTCGGTTTTGGCAAAAAACCGAACCGAAACCCGAATGCACACCCCTACATACCATCATCTTTTTCTTCTCTCATTTTTTTTAATAAATTTTCTCTCCCTAGTTTTATTTAAATTTGCATCTCGTTATATTCTTTTTTCCAATATTGTAATGAAAAATCTTTTAGAGACATAAATTAATGGCAATGCCATAATAGGTTTAAAATAGCAATTTTATATTATATTCTATTTATAATTTAATTTGCATTTTGTAAATATACCTTAATAGCCCTACCGTATAAAACGGCTAATTTATTACGTGGGGAGTATTGATTTTGGAAAGTTAACTATAGTACACATTTACTTTACAAATTGTTATAAGGTTACATATTACTTTCCAATATATAAATTTTAATAAGGTATAGTATATCTTTATTTTTCAAAATTTCTTTGAAAAAGAAAAAAATACTATTATTTATGTAATTATATGTATACTGAAGTTCGAAGTAAAGATCTAATAATTTACGAATCTAAATAAAATTTGATGCATTATAAATTAATACTAATTGAGTTTACAATTTTTTATTTTAATAATTTCATAATTTTGATTTTGATTTTATATTAATACTGATTGAGTTTGAGCTTTTGATTTTAATTTGCAAAAAAATTAATTTCTTTAAATTCTTAAATTGTGGAATGTCTCTCTATCGAGCATCGATCGAAAAAAATAATCAAATGATATGTTTCAGTGTTTTATAGCTATATTGATAACATTTTCTCTTTTTTTAATAAAATATTAGAGTTATTAGCTCAATTCACTATATCATGCAACATATTAAAAATTGATCTATGAAGTAATAATACTAATTGAGTATGCAGTTTTGATGTTAAAAATTTCATAATTTTGGTGTTAATTCTTTATATTTGAATATTTTAATTAATTTTTCAACGTACAACTTGATAAAAAAATCATATGTTCTTGACTCGTATATTTAACATTTTAAAGCTATATATTTAGTATTTTAAGAATTCCTAACTCTTTAAAAAAATAATACTCCAAATATTTGATATACTTGTATTAATAGAGCTTACGATTTTGTCATAATCTTAATTCTTATCCTTAGTTAATTAGTTGATGTATGATACATTAAAATAGTCTAAAATAGAAAAATGGATTATTTTACTATTATTTTCGTACTGAATAATAATTTCTCGATTTTAGATTTTTGAAATGTTATAGTTGAATCTTAATCAATTTTTTAATGTTCTTAACACATCTATTTTAAAGCTATAGAGTTAATATTTTAAGCATAATTCTATTGCGTCGAGTGACAAAGTCTTTGTAGTAGTAGTCAATTAAAATAAAAAAACTATTACTAGCATATTTCAAAAATTTTATCGAAAAGGAACAGGCTAAAAAACTAGAAATCAAACTATCAACTTATTAATAGAATTTATTTGAAAAAAACATATAGACTATGTTAAGTATCAAATTATTTATAATTAGATATAATAATTTAGTTATTTAATGTGTTAATTAATGCTACTATAATAATTAATTATAATCTAAATTAATGTTTTTTTCTAAAATACTATTAGTGTTAAATTAACATGACGCAAATGGTATATAACCTATGATTTTTTTTAAAATACGTTTATTACTTTCATGTAGGCATGATTTTAGTTTATCTCTAATTAATGAATATGATTTGTATAATGATATTTAATTTGATTTAGCTTTCCTTAAGTAGATATGTTTCCATTTAATATAATATTAGGACAAATCAGTCTCAATATAAAATATATGTATGAAAAAAAATATAAGGGTATTATGGCATGAAGACATTATGTCTCTAAATCACTACCCTATTGTAATACAATGAAGATTTGCGTGTTAATGTTTTTACATTTTAATTTATTTAAATTAATAACATATTAAATATAGAAGTGTAAAAAAATTAAAACAAAATAATGATGACGTGGAAATGAAATGAAAGGAGATAGACCCTTTGGAATGGCCCTTCCATTAGAAGGATATAGGCCATTGAAAATTCTAACGTGGAATGGAATGGCCCAAGGATAAAATGCTGACGTGGAATGACCCTTTTATTGTTAATGTCCTAACAGTATCTCCTTTCAAACACAGTTGGCAAATGAATTCCAAACGGTTACAATTTGGAAGATGAAAACTTTTATACATTGTCAAAGATCTCTTAGTATATAATAAGTGACGAGAAAATTCGTATTCTCATAGTATTAGATCATAAAGAAATCAAACTGATTATAACGTTTAATTCCATCATTCTTCAAATCAAGTATTATGTGTACTTAATTTACATTTAGAATCCAAAATAAATTTTGCTAATTAGGAGTATAATAGTAGTATGAATATTGTCTGACTTATAACGTTTGAAAACTTATTAATAGGAGTATAATAAAGGAGAATGATTCAGAAGTAGGATACATTATAGGAATTAATATGAGATTAATTCCTATTGAATATATTATAGGAAAAGAGAGCACAAATAGAGGAAAATAGTGTAGATTGGCGGTTTCTCCAAGAAGGAGAATCGAAGGAGAGAACGAGATTAATAATTTAATTCTTCATTCTGCTTGAAAATAATAAAAGACTCCGCACATATTATAAGGAGAGAACGAGATTAATAATTTAATTCTTCATTCTGCCTTGATAATAATAAAAGACTCCGCACATATTTATAATATGTGTTGTACAAAAAGATCTCCTATAAACTAAGAAAGTAAATCAAAAGCAAATCAAATCCTAACCACTATAAAAAATAAATAAAATCATAACAACTAAATAATACTAAAACATAAATAAATATACGGAAAGAATATCAGCTCCCTTCGAAATAAAATAGGATATCATGTCCCTATCAATACATGTCCCCACTGATTTCACAAACGAAATTAATTAATACAACTCGTACATACTTTGTTAAACCAAATGTTTGGAGTGCGAAGCATTTTTATGGGGTTGTGAGCACAAAATAAATCATCCATTTTGGAACTAGTTTGCTTGTGATGACAATACAAGTGGACCTTGGATACAGTGAAAATCTCACTTCTATTAGTACATCCGTCCCAAATAGTTTGTCTCAGTTCCTTTTTCACACTCATTTTGCAAAAATAATAATAAATAGGTAAAATTAAAAAAAAATAAAATAAGAGAAAGAATAATGTAGGTAAGACTATTCTCTACATTATTATCTCTTTTACTCTACTTTCTCTCCACTTTAACTATTTATTATTATTTTTGCAAAATGAGTGTGAAAAAGGAAGTGAGACGAACTATCTGGGACGGAGGAAGTAACTTTTAGTCATTACTAACCATTTACTCCCTCCGTTTATTCATAGTTGAGACAAAACTTTTCGGCACGGAGTTTAAGAAAAGGATGTTGAATGTATTAAATAAATAGATAAAAAGTAAGAGAGGGAAAAAAGTAGAGAGAATAAAGTAGAAAGTGAATAAAGTAAGAATGAATAAAGTAGGAAAGAGAAAAAAAGTTACTATTTAAGGAAATGACTCAACTATGAGGAAACTTCCCAAAATGGAAAAATGACTCAACTATAGAGAAACGGAGGGTATAAAGCAAGACGTGTACCCTTTTCTTCACTTTTACTTGTCACACACTATCACAAGTATTCAACTTATTAAAAAATTTGTAATAAAACTCTCTGGATTGGGTAACCGACTACTAATAAGTCTTTTATTTTGTTTTTTGCTTTTTCCAAAATTGTTGCGAATTTCATAATTGTGCATGACAATGTGATAGGGTCCTCGATCTAGCAAATATCGCCGAAGATCATCTCCAATATTTTAGAGTATCTTTTATTTTATTTAGTTATCTTTATTTATTTTCCATATCTTTTGTAATCTTTTATTTTAATTATGTTTCTTGATTAGCAAGACATATGTTAGGTTTAGAATCTATCGTATTTTCATTCATTGAGAAATATGAAATAAACTTCTATTCTCATTCTTGTTCCGAAAACCCTAGAACTTCAACTAGGGAATTATCTCTTTTGCTCCGTTCAATCTTCGCGTGCTCTACAAACCTCTCGATAAAGGCGATCATCGAGCGGAGTGTGGTAGTGGTTGTAATACTCTTGGACTTTAGAGATCCAATCCAGGGCCATTTTTCCGTCAAAACGTGGAGGTTTGAGGCGAGGCATGGAAGAAGACTTGAAACCCATCGGTTCCTGAGTGACCGACGGAGGGGGAGACCAACGCTGCGGAGGTGAACACTCGTCAAGGCTTTCCGGAGCCTCCTCGGTATGCTGTCCGAACTTAGCTAGAAATTCGCCGTGAGCAGCGACTAGACGGCGTAAGTCCATGAGAATCTCGAGAGCGTGTTGTTGTGATTCCATAGTTCGTCGAGAATCTGGCGAAAGTGGATTTGGGAAACAATTTGGAGAGAGATTGAGCGTAAGTGTGACTTGGGTAGAATGGTAGGTTGAGTGTGTGAGGGAATTGAAAAAATGAATTTGCGGGAGAGCGGTTTTGAGAGATGAGAAAAAGAAAATGCGTCTGGTTGGAGAGGGAGAAATCTGGCGTGAGTTTGGAGAGGGAGAAATCGATTTTGTTGGAGGAAGAGTGAGCAATGAAAACACCAATTGATAGAACCTAGTTCTATCGAATTAGAGCACGAACGTTTGAAGTGTGCAGAAGAACAAGATAAACCCTAGTTGAGGTGCTTGGGGGCGATTTCCGGCAGATTCAGAATGAGAATAAGTTATATACTTTATTTCTCAATGAATGAAAATACGATAGATTCTAAACCTAACATATGTCTTGCTAATCAAGAAACATAATTAAAATAAAAGATTACAAAAGATATGGAAAATAAATAAAGATAACTAAATAAAATAAAAGATACTCTAAAATATTGGAGATGATCTTCGGCGATATTTGCTAGATCGAGGACCCTATCACAATGGGAACACGAATAATCGTGTGGTTGTATTTAGTAAAGATCGATATTCGATAGTTTTATAGAGTATAATTTTTAAAAGTTGATATATTCTGAAAATTTATTCTAGAAGTTTTTATACTAGGATTGTGTTCGATTCAACGAAGTAAAACAATTAATTAATTAGTCAAGAGGTATTGTTAAAGAAATATCTACATGTGGAAAGAATAATTTATATGGACTCAATCCTTATGGGCCAAACAATTATGATAAGGATAATTAATTGCATGTTTCATATCTTAATCAATAATCGATTAATATTTTTTTTAAGATACAAATATACACGTAGAATACGCAAAACACATGCAGTGTGGAGTTTAGTCGGCGTTGGTTGCAGTTTTCATATGGTGAACCTTACCACACATGATGTTTTCACACACATAGATATATTATAAGTATATATACTCTAGTATTTATAAAATTATATTCGTTTTGTTTTTCTAATTGAAATGGATCTGTGCATGAATGGGTTACATCTCGCCATTAATTTTGATTGGTAGATATTTTTGGTGAGTACCTACTTAGAAATTATTTAATGTATTCGTATGTGACTTCGCGTCCTTTTATTATAGCTATAACATTTAAATAACAACTATTGATCTTTAATAGAGAATGACACGTTGCAACTCGATAAGGTGCCGCATTTTTTAATTAACAGATAATGCAAACTATGTATAAAATTTATATTAAGGTATTCACAATAAATATAGAAAATGTATTTTAAACGAAGACAAAACAAACCTCGAGAATATACATATATTAATTAATCTAAATTAAATTTGACCAACAAAATTAGAGCTTCCGCCTCAACATATGCACTTTGTCTTCTAACTAGCATTTGTCAAAGCAAGAACACATGGAGCAGCTTTGAGCATTTTGGACTATATATTATGTCTCTATATGCATTAAATTGAAAACAAAATTAGAGCTTATTTAATTGTTCATTCACTTGCAATATAAACAAATGTGGCATTAATTCAGTGCTTCACTATTAACCAGCTTTTATATATAAATAAAGTCTAGTGTATTAGAAAAATATAGTAATGTGATCTCCAACACCCAACCCAATTTTCCTTTTTGACTTCGGAATATGATTGAAATAATAGTCATGATATTAATAATTAATAAGATCAAAAAATGGTTTATTTAGTCCCACTTGGAGATTCCCAATACACCTATTAAAAAGACAATTTGATTTGGACACTTACCATATTATTAAATTGAAAAATCAATAATCAGTCCCCCCCCTACGAAATAAATGATTGAAAATGTTTCACTCGCCTTATTATTAGTATTGAATTTAAAAAATTAATATTTTAGGATAATGTACTGTCACATGACTCACATCCTTTCTTTTTCCATTCTTGGTGACCTTTAGGATATATTTTGTGCATTATATGGACAAATAGGAATATATATTCAATATTGAAAATAACCAAAATTATTTGATTGATTGAAGATGAAAAAATGGACAAAAAGAGTTTCACATGAAGGCCACGAAATTAGAGAATAGAATAGAATAGAAAGATCCAAAATGAGATTGTCTTAGCATTAATTTTTTAGCAGTACTATAAATTAAATAATCTAATCAAAATCAAATCTAAGATTCTGAAACAGAGACTGGAGAGAGAGTGAGTAAAGGAAACACACATAACATAATTAAAAATTGAAACTTTTTTAGCACTTTTTAATTCATTTTTCCCGATGTTATTAATTATTCATAAAGATTCGTTTCACTAATTTCTTCTTCCTTTTTTTGACTACTTCACTAATTTATCCTTAGAAAACTCATAATCTCGTATGGTCATGTGATGCGCTTTGTGTATGTTAAAAATATATCTACATAGTATTAATATTAAATGTAACGTGGAATAGTCCTTAAAATCAACCCAATTATTGTCATTAAGTGTAAGATTATTAAAAATCCCACTCCAACTAAAATTAGCGTTCAAATCACCTAACTAATCATTCATATTAAACTAATATTGGATTTACCGTAGGAACATTCAAATTGTTTAGGCAGTGTGATGAATAATTGATGCATCTCATTCCATTAAATTGATGCGTTTGAAATATATCACTCTCTATATATGGGACTGCATATTCTAATATAGTGGTTGAATATTGACATAATTGTAGCACATGTGTGTGATCAGTAAGATTCCACATCATTTCACCAAAAAAAAGTAATGTATTCAGTGTAATTGTACCTGTATTTTTCTTATAGTGTCCCTTGTTCAATCTAATCATCTAATGTATGCCAAACTCAGTTAAACAAGAAAACTATGGTTCCATATACGTACCAACCCAATGAAGGATTTAGGTGGAGTCGAGGATTGATCGACCTTATCATTGAAAAATATCACTAAATTCGGTATTTAAATTTAGAAAGTCTTTGATACTACGATGTGCAATTCCACCTGAAGGGTTGGGTTTGCCTTCCATTGTCAGTGAAGACTGTTGGATGCCTGGACAACCCTTATCTTATGACTGTACTAGCGACGATCTTATTCACCATGTCCGACCCATGAGTAATGTTTCCTAGATTCTCTTATTCCAAACCCCAAACAGTACTCAATGCTTGCATAAGCCATTCAAAAGTATATAACATTTCGTTAATCTATGTATATACAAAATGAATGGATTAAATTCAACTATATAAAATATCATACAGTATGAAAATAAATTTGTGTATTTGACTCGATGTATTAGAACTCTAATTTTTGTTATCTAGTGTTCGAATCGAATTTGAATTGTCTTGGTTAATTGTAGGACATGAGTGAGATGAGCTATTTTTTATTAGTCCAAAACTTCCTCACTATGCCGTTGGGAAAAATACTAAGAAAAGTATAATCGATGCTTCCAACAAAAGACGAAGAGAAAAATAAGAGACCACTAAAAATCATGATAACAAATAGCCCCATTGATCACAAATCGTGCAACCCATTCACTTTTGAAAACAGAAAGAAGAAATAAAATAATATTCGCTTTATTTTCGTAATCAATCCATTGATTGCATATCGGTAGAATGGATCCGATATGTCTGATCATTTTATAACTTATGTTTGGATTGTAAATTTTCCTTTTTGTAAGAACTTATGATTATAGTAATTTATAACTAAAATTAAATGTGCCATGTTCGTTACTCAAAAACATTAATCGCCCAAATTACAAGTGCCCATAATTCTTTTTTTATTTTATTTGTGATTTATATTATTTAATTTATGCAATTTTTAAATTTTAATCAATTATTTTTGGAAATTTTTATTATTTATTTTGATTTTATAAATATAACAAATTTTAAAAATGAGGTCGATTGATCTGGCTTATAAAAATTTGAGTTGTGACTGAAATCTAAATTACGCATTGCTTCTACATGTTTTGATGGAGAAAAGTGATGTTTAAAAATCATTACGACAACATTATTTTGGTGACATGGAGTATTGGAAAGGAATCGAGCCAAGGTTTGAAGTATAGTTTAAAAAGTGTAGAAACAAAGTTATGATATTGCCACTAACTTTTAGGACCAAATTATTTCAAATGCCGAAACCTTGGATATCAATTATCATGATGTTTGTTTTCTTATCGTTTTAGAATTTAATCATTTGATATACTTTATACTACTTTCTTTGACAACTCTAAATTTCATGTTACAATTCCACGATTTATATGATGATCTCTTACTTGAATTAAGGTGCATATTCAAAACTACTATTCCCTGTGCATAATTAAATATTGCATACCAAAATGGAATTAAAAAGGGTATAAATTGTGGTTTGGTTTAGTTTTTTTCTTCTTTTCCGTTTTCATAATTTTAATGCATCAACTACCTTGTGGTGGTTCAACTAATTTATTTTCGGAACATGGTATAAACATGTCATGTTGAATTTGAATTTCACGTGACAACTTCCTTCAACCGACAATAACACAAACTTATGCTTTCAAAAATAGGATCTAAATTCACCAATGTAGTTATTTTTAACAAAAATGATGCTTCTCCATACAATCCCAAAATCAGTACCCAACATGATTGGAATATTCAAGATTGGTAATTTATATGGGGGTATTGATCATAAAATCATAAACTTTCACGAAATTTGATATTTTTCACAGTTCCATGATTTATACTATAAGAAATGACATCACTTTTACTGGGTGCAGATAGTGTTGTTTTGTGTGTTACTCTAGTTTAGAATTTTCACACAAATTTCAGAGTTCCAAATTGTGGGAGTCAAAACTTGTGATTTAATGGATGAAATAATCGATTGGACCAATTAGATTTCTAACTTGATCACTTACAAAACATTCATATTAATAAATATAGATCTATAAAAAGGACCCAAAATTAAAGTTTATTTCATTGAGGCCAATCTATTATCTTAATCCATACAGACTCCTCACCGCATAAACATGCGCCGTTGAAAGTGAAAAGGCTACATTTAAAAAAAATATTTCCTTCTTGTCATATACTACCAATGTCTATCACTTGTTTATCATCTTTTGATTAGCATAAAAATTTAATAGTACTAATTATTTAGTAAATTTAGTTGGTAAAAAAGTATTAGTGTATAAAATAACATGAGCCTCACTTTATTGGTAGAATTAATATGGTAGGAGTGCCTTTTTTCTGTACAGATAGCTATTTCCTACACAAATGCCTTGTTTCTTGTTTTTATACAATCCATCTTTATACACTTTTCCCCTTGCAACAAGAAATATTTTCAGATGAAATAGTAGGACGCCACTACCTAAAAAAGGAAATAAATTAACTAAGCTCTTCGACACCACAAACATCTACAAGGTAGTTTATCTTATACTAGTTGCCTAATTGCCACACCTACACAATATTTGGCTACCTCTCAAATTATTGTCAAAATTTATGATAAACTCTATATGAACACATAGGATTTTTTCGATTAGGAACTTCAGCCCCACCAACTTATTTTTGAACATCGGATACGACCATACCAGCACTAATGCACCGGATCCCATGGAAAATAGTGTTTGGGCGAAAGTAGTACTAGAATGGGTGATTCCATAGAAGGTTCTAGTGTTGCACCCCATGAGAACATCAATTAATACATCCCATTCATTTCGGCAGCCGAAAGCTATACCGTGTAAAAGTTATAACAAAAATATGTACTCCATACACTACGTTGTTCCAAAAAATATTTAAGTTACAACAATGTCTGAATGCAAACATTGACAAAGCATGTGTAGCAATCAGATCTAATTTTAATGAAATTGTCATGAACCCTAAATGTGGACAAAATGTCCGATTGATGAAACACCAAGTTCCTCCTCGACTCTTCTAGCTCGTCAAGAAAAGAAAAGTCTCTTTGGAATAGACAAGTGTCCTAGCTTATGAACAAAATATATGGAAATTATTGAGCTCAAAATGAATAAAGATAAGATGATATAAATATGCAACAATAGGTATGGAGCAATGAGATGTGGCAGATTAGGGAGGAAATGTATTGGAATTGAATGATGGTGGTTGAATCTCATCTCTATCGTCCAATTCTCATTACACAATCACATTTTCTTTAAGGTTCCATGCACGATTCTGACATGCATTTACGTCCCTCTGTCTTTATTAGGCACTCTGATCAGATCCCCACATTTATTATAACGACTCATTTCAATTTTCATAATGTATTTGCAAGAATAATTATATATATATGTGGTTGGATAATATATGATCTTAATGGTATATATACCGATTTTCTGTAGGATGTTTCGTCCATGCACAATTTTTGCTGTCACGCGTGCACCGAAACAGGACTATCGACATGTATAGTAAAATACGAGATCCAATACTCCCTCGGTCCACCAAAAATAAGCAAGTTTTGCCACTATTGTATATTTTCCATAATTATTAACACTATTTAGAGGTTGTTCTATTTGCAAGTTTATATCTCGAGATTAACTGATACTAAGTGGAGATTGTACAAGCACACAAATAGGGAAGTGGTTTGGCCAAGTATGAGTCAGCAGAATAGTCCCTCAAATGATGGCCGACTTGATCAGCTATGTAAGCTAACCGATGGAGAGATATGGGGGAGACAAATCAGTAGATTGTTAGGTTGTTATTTCAGCTTCTTTATTCCTATTTTGTTGCATTAGTTTTCATATAAATAGAGAGGACCCCAGACATTGAAAAGCATCTTGGAGAGATCAGTTTATTGGACGAGTTTTTCTTGTAGGCCTCCTTCGTGAGGATTAGGCCTCTGCGGAGGATTTCCCTTTCTTGTTTTGCTATTCAGTTTCTTTCAATAAAGCCGAGAGTTCAATTCCAAAAGGATCTTGTTATTTCATTGTGGCAATTTACCAAATAGTTGGTGTGTGAGTACGCTGCGTGTCAATTCGTCGAGCATATCTCGTGCTTGCATAGGATCGACGGCCTTAACTTTTAACAATTGGTGCGGTGAACGATGGTCAACTCTAGGGGAGATTCACGCCTAGACGGTTTGGAGAAGGCTACCGAAGCACTCAACGCCCATTTCCAGCAGACGGACAAAAGGGTCTCGGCGTTGGAGTCGAAACTCGACGCCTTGATAGTAGAAATGCGTGCGGGTTTCGCGACCCTCAATCACAGGTCCAAAATACCACCGGAGGACGACGCGTCCTCTGAAAATCGGGAATCGAATTCGGTGTCAACCGACAACAACTCAACATCACCTATGCCGACTTTTGATGGCACTGACGCCCTCGCGTGGCTAGTAAGAGCGGAGCAATATTTTTTTATCTCAGAAACTACGCCAGAAAATCGGGTGGGCGTGGCCATGGTGGCCCTGGCAGGCGCAGCCCTTCCTTGGTACCAGCTGCTGCGGAAACGGGTTCAGGATCTTCCCTAGGCCCGGTTCGCACGGGAGTTAATGAAGCGTTTCGGGGGAAACGGAGTTTTGGACGAATCCAAACACAGCAGTGAAGGCCCTATTGTTGCTGTCCGCATTGCCGAAAAACAGCCCAAAATCTCACCCACAGCTAACAATATTACCGCAGCAACAGCCGCAGTTGTTAGCCCGTATCCTTCCGCAGCCATGGCGTCAAAGAACCCACCATATGAGGTTCCATTCCCCAAACTGTCTGTTGCCTCTAACGGACAACCACCTAAGGAACATAAAGTTCCAATCCTTGGGGAGACAGCATCAGAGTGTGGTTTGAAAGTGCCTGATGTTTTCGAAGACCCATATATGGGGATAGTGCCTGTTTCGGCGCCACCAGCACCTCCCCTGCCCTCATCACCTGTACTCGAATTCAACAACTTATCTCATGTTTCGTCGGAACAGCAGATGAAGCCTAGTGCCAAGGAATTGTGTTTCTCTAGGTCTCTATTCGGTGCCTCTTCACACAAGCCAGGGAATCAGCTAGGGCATCGACCACACCGACAGATTAACATCTACAAGCTTGAGTTTTAGCCACCACCTGATCTTCATCTGTGAATTCGTCTAGCCTTGAGGACAAGGTTGTTTTGAGGGTGAGGCAGTTGATACGAAGTGGAGATTGTACAAGCACACAAATAGGGAAGTGGTTTGGCCAAGTATGAGTCAGCAGAATAGTCCCTCAAATGATGGCTGACTTGGACAACTATGCAAGCTAACCGATGGAGAGATATGGGGGAGACAAATCAGTAGATTGTTAGGTTGTTATTTCAGCTTCTTTATTCCTATATTGTTGCATTAGTTTTCATATAAATAGAGAGGACCCCAGGCGTTGAAAAGCATCTTGGAGTGATCAGTTTATTGGACGAGTTTTTCTCGTAGGCCTCCGTCGTGAGGATTAGGCCTCTGCGGAGGATTTTCCTTTCTTGTTTTGCTATTCAGTTTCTTTCAATAAAGCCGAGAGTTCAATTCCCAAAGGATCTTGTTATTTCATTGTGGCAATTTACCAAACAGTTGGTGTGTGAGTACGCTGCGTGTCAATTCGTCGAGCATATCTTGTGCTCGCATAGGATCGGCGACCTTAACTTTTAACATTAACTATATATTATGTTTAGTTCATGAGATTGAATCTGAAAACTTAAGTCTAGATAATTATCACCATTCAATTTAACAGTATTACATAAATTATGATAGGATCCTGGACTATAATATCTCCACTCAGGAAGCTTCAATCATATATGTGTTGGTAAAAATTAGGTGATGGTTAGGTAGAAGTAGACAAGATGTGCAACATCAGAGAGTAGTAGTACTATGGTCTATTATGTACAAGTTGCAAGCATCTTTAGTTTGTACTTTCACACAAATTTCACCAAGATAAAACTACAGTACTCTTTGGCTGGAGCCCAGTTAATCAAATCAAGCAAAAAATTATTGAAGAGCAATGCAATCGGCAGAGGTGATGGATGAGAATCAGAACAATATTTTTTTCACATTATAAAAAATATTCAACATATAGTGAGTATCCAATAGGATGACATGCATGCACGTATTTTTTTATTTATTATTATAATTTAATTGGGCAAAGACTGGGTGAATGATAGTTATGTGTATACGTACGTTTTTGTGATAGGACCTCTTGTACAACTTGTATAGTCTATTTATGACCCACTTCGATCTCGAAATTTATTATGTATAGCAGTACAATAAATGATGGTATGATAAATTTAATTCATTTACAATTAAAAAAAAGATAGTATGATATATAAATAGTGATTAATTCACTGTTTAAGTGACATCCACTAAGTAAATTGTTATTGCCCTTAATGATGAATCCCATTTGCACTTCTAAGTCCACATACAAGTGTTTACATTTTCATTAAGAGTTTGAAGTCATCACTTCACTCATTTTTAAGCCATATTCCTACCAATTATCGAGAGAAAATCTTGACATTGTAAACCAATTTAATCATGAGATTTTTGAATAATTTCAACTTCACAGAAGCAACATACATTGCACTAAACGGATAATGCAAATTCTAGAATATTTGAGGAAACTATACAAAAAAAATAACAATCGATCAGAGAGCCTATGCTGTTAATTACCTTACATGCATCAAAAGATCCATACGAAACCTCACAAAAATGATTAATTTTCAGCATAAAAACATTGTTTAAAACTCATCTCAGTCCCAATTTAAGTGTTACCTGAAATTTGAGTTGAGTATATCACCATATTGTGTAGTACAAACAAATGCACATCAATCCAAACAGTCACTTATCTAACAAGTATTAGATCACACACAATCAGTAGCTTTCTTCAAATGGAGAAGTACAACCTTGACATACATAAAAATTTCAAGTGTGGAACTATTGTGCCTCAACTAAGAAATCGAGATTTAGGATAAACAACAAATAAAAACGCAGACGCAGCAAGCACTCGAGGAAACCATATGAGAAGACCAGAAGGCAAATAAAATTGATATCTGATTCCAAGACGAAGGCACTGTGGCACATCACTCCCGTAATCACACCTAAAAGACTCCTGACAATGCCGACAGAAACCAACCATCGTCATTGAGTTCTAGTTCTGGTTCTTGCATTTCTCCACTGACCTGGGAGCTGCAACCATATTATAAAGCCAAATGAGAAGCCTTCTATCAACATGTATCTAATACTTATAAGTTTACATGAAGTCGAGTACGAATAACAAAATCCTTCGTACATACACATATAGCCTTAGTAAGATGTTGTGCTTTTTTCTTTTAATTGTATACACAATGCTGTCAGTGCACATCATCATACAAGACCAATCCAACTACAATACCAATGATCCTACAAAATAATACCCCAAAGTAATATTTATACAAAAAGTTGGTACAGCAATTGAAAATTAAAGAATATAAGGTCAGTACGCAAGGGTCAATAGACCTTTCAAAAACATAACATGTTACCCTGACCCTACTGATTAAAACAGCAGGTGGTAAAAAAAAGATACAGCATCCTTACAGGAACTCATACAATACAGAGTTGTACAGACTAGTATAATATATAGCTGAAATGTAAAAGTACTTGTAGAAACATGGATACACAGCAAGATCCCACACAAAACATGGACACATGAAACTCTTCTTAGCTTTAAAATGTTTGAGGAGTTGAAAAGAACTTGAACCTTTCAGCAAGAAATTTCATTATTGCAACATAAATACAAAACTTGTTTCCAAATGCAATTGGTTTTTTACAGAGATCTCATACTACTATAGAAAGCTGTATAGAAAAATGCATAAAGTTATAATGATGTTGAAATACAAATTGAATACTCATGCAAACCTAGATACATTATTTGACTAAATCTTACCAAGAACTCCCACACATAGGCTCTTTTAAAAAAACCCAGCATTTCAGACGAGGAGGGCATAAAAGTTAATGAATTAATTCACACCAATTGACAATGCTCACCTAATCCAATAGCATCAGACCCCTTCATAATTTTGAGTCTCTTGCATGAAGCAATGAACATCCTAAAGAAGTATCACGATGAAATAGTTAGATAACCAGTAAAATAAAAACTAAACATATCCGATTAATTTGACTACTATCAAATGGGAAAAAATATTGATATAAGCATATGTTCATCAATCCTCCCAGAATTACAGGAGCCAACTTCAGGAGGTGAAGTTGAAGAAAATGGATTGGGCCTCATGCTTGTATGGCAGAGGCAAATAATGTAACAAGTTGGAGGTTGAACTGTGAAATAGATAGTGCAGGATCAGAGTATGCAGGGGTGAAGATATCTGATGCATTAAGCAGTTGCAACTAGTAAAATTTAGAAAGCAGATATAAAGGCTCCAATAAGTAACAGTTGTGTGCTGGAATTGCAATAACCAATAACAGAGGCAAATCAAAGAAGTGGCCTGTCACGGGAATTTATTGAAAAAAATGATCAGGAGATCAATCAAGCACATGAAAAGAGTTTCACTAGGCGAGCAAATCAACATGTTGACAAGGAAATCGTACTAATCTTTCCATGTGTTCTGCAAACATAATGAGAACAGTGATAATAAAAGACTTCTTAGCAATTGCACTAAAATGAAACAATTCTCTAGGTATATATAGGAACAACACAGAATATGAGTATATGAAATATCTAGAGAGTTCAACTTCAAAGTTGCCTATATATATTTAACTAAGTCAGTATATACCGAATTCAGAACAGCAAGATATAGAAGTCCCTACAGCTAGTGACTTCCACTAAATTACAAGACTATTAAACCGTTGATGCATGTCAACTGTCACCCCAGGAAACTCTAGTCAAGGCTAACTGTGACTCTCAGTTTTCCCGGATGCAACAGCTTCCTTCGACCACATTTGTTTCACTATACTTATCAGTACATCACGTGAGGCAGCTATTGTACACATAAGCAAAGCAAAAGAGTACAAACTTACTCCCATGGAACATCTCCAACAAGCATCCAGTCCCCATCCTTATCCTCATAAGTCAGCACATATTCCGATCCATGAAGAAGATCCCTCAACTTACTCTCAGTCAGCATTTTCCTGGTAGGAGCTCCCTGAGGTCCACATTGTCCTAAACCAGAAGGAACATCACATGATTTGCAAGGATAGATAAAGAATCTTTATCTCACAGACCAGATTTACCTATAGTGAAGCAGCTGAACATTTTCTCTAGCGCAGAAGAAAGTTCTTTATATGCCGAGTACATTCTGAGATCCACCTTCCTCAGATATGGAGCTCCATCCATGCTGACCTTAACAAAAAGAGCACCTGGACCAGGTTTACCATCTACTTCATCGTTGGTTTTTGAGGTTGTGACCAGAGAGTTTTTCCTGAAAGATCTGATTGGAGGCCAACCCACAACCTGAGCCCTGCAAGAGAAGACAAAATAGCAGTTACAACAGTCATTAGCTTAGAAGCAATCTGAATCTCAAATCAATAGACAGCTAAAAGAATATTTATCTCTAAACCCCCTCTTTATGCTTGTGTACTTACTTAGCAGCAGGTGCATTAGCAGTGTTAGTACCAATTATCTTGTTAGTACTTTCTTGTAATGTTTTTGCCGGTACTTCAGATTTAATGGCTAATTGAGTCCCTGATGGCCTGATGGAAATCACATTACCAGCTAATTTTGCTTGTCCAGGATCAGAACCAGTAGCATTGAACATCCAGTTGCCTTCAGAAAAATTGGTAGTTTTGGATTCAGAAAAGCCATCTATAGTGTCATCAAATCCTCTTTTGTTTCCACTCGCTACTGTCTTTTGTGACAAAGTGCAGATTCTATCCTTGGATGGAGCCAATGGAAACAACGGCTTCTCATCAAGCTTAACCGAGTTTAATAGGGAGAAGTCAGAATCTCTATCTGGGGATTGTGATCCAGGAAGACCAAGCCTCAATTCTGTGGCCTTCATATTCATATTATTCTTGCTTTCAAGATGAGAACTTGAGACAGCAGAGCTATCAACAGAGGAACAATCCGACAACCCAAAGTAATTGCGTTCTTTTAACCCCAGGCCACTCTGAGAAATACAATCTGATGCCGAAGCCATCACAGGAACATTAAGTTCAAAATTCTATTGTAACCTGCAAAATGAAAAAATATATCAAGGTCGATCACTCCCTCGAAAACAGACTAGTAACAACAAAATCCTCATCTCAATCACTTATTACAATTTCATAAATGCACAACTAGGAGCATCTTTCAATGGCTGTCAAAATTCAAATTACAAAAAATATATCCCAAAATGGCAGTGCAGTCAGTAGCTATGCAACCAACTGCTAGCATCGCATGCATAAATTGTCGACTCAATAGGTTGAGAAATAATCACTTTTTTAACACGGATTTTTTTTCCTTTGAAATAAACCTTTTAGAAATGAGAGGTAAAGTTGAAACAGATTTGTCCAAGATAAATACCAACTCAACAGCGCCTACCCTCCCCTGAACAATAAAATACTAGTTTTACTTAACATCAAAACGTGAAAATGGAAAAATACGAACAAAATAAATTTTCAGTTCACCACAGAAACAAAAATGTCACTCACACAGATATATACTCCACAGTTTTTCCTATTAAACAAGAGGCAAATGCGTATCAATATCGATATTCAACACATGAGGAACAAAAAGTAAGAGCCGCCGTTCTTATATCGTATTTCTCTCATAAAAATAGAAGGTTTTCACATTTTGCATGGAGTAAATCACATATATACATACACACACATCTCAGGAGTCTAATCGACAGCAGAAAAAATTCCTTCAAAACAAAATTGCACAGCAACAAAATAAAATGCTTGAAAACTAGAAATACTATCAAAGAAGATCCAGAACACCAGTCAGAGTGAAAAAAACGTAAAAAACCAGAAATAATTTCAAAAATTGACAAGATCTAAGCTCACTTTCTTGAACATAAAGTTAAATGAAAAAAAATTAAAAGAAACTGCATCTCGAAATACAATAAATTGAATAGCTGAGCTAACAGAAATTGCATGCACAGCAAGAGCATACCTGAGGATAAATTAACAAGAGCAGAAGCAACAAAACAGCTTAAAAGAAGATGAGGATCAGAGATTGGAGCGACAAAGTACAGTAAAATGAGGAATCGCAAAGCAGAGAGAATTTTTAAGGCCCCTCCATTCAAGCAGAAAGCTAAAAACAAAAGCAAGAGAGAGAGAGAGCTTTGTTTTGTTTTGTTTATATTTGGCCGAGGGAGCCTCGAAGATCAAAAAAATAAAAATTTTAAAAATGGCAGAAGGGGGGTAAAATTGTAATTCGGGCTGTGAAATTATTTTTTTCCGAGGTAGTGAGCAACGGCTGGGATTGGTTTGTGGGGATGGATGGTGGCCGTAGGATTGAAGCAGAGGAAAAATAATTACCTGTCGCTGCTGCAGGTTGGTAAATGGTGACAGCCAATTATGCCTTTTTACAGTTTCTTGAGGACAGTGTTCTGCTTCTTTGGTTATTCCACTTTTCGGAGTTACTATTTTACCCCTTCGTGTAACTTTTGAGATTTGACTTGGTTATTATATGCTGATGGCGTGAGAGATTAGTAAAAGAGGATGAAATAATTAAAATTAAACATTATTATTGTTACACTTCCGACATTTTTATCATTTTAATTCATACTCCTCAGATATTTTAAGAATTTCCGTAATTAAAATCCAACCTTTTAAATCCTATTTACAACATTAAATTTAAAAAATACTACATTCGTCCCCCAAATATTGTCTCACTTTGACCCGGCACAGGTTTTAAGAAATGTAATGAAAAGTGAGTTGAAAAAGTTAGTGGAATGTGGATCCTACTTTTATATATTAATTTTATAATAAAATGTGAGTATGAATAAGTTAGTGGAATATGAATTTCACTATAAAAAATAGTAAAAAGTGAAATGGAACAAATTTTTAGGGACGGACCGAAATAGTAAATTAGGACAAAGTTTCAGGGACGGAGATAGTACTACTCATACTGTTTAGCATCACTTACAATTTTCATATTTTCCTAAAACACACCCATTTTCATTATGCTATTACTATATCTTATAGTAGTACTCATCTCTTATTTTTAGTTCGTAGGAGGGATGTCATTTAGAGCATCCACCTCGTCCCTAATTCGGCCTCATGTCCCATTCACGTCAACATTCCCCTAAATTTGAGTCCTAGGCCACAATTCCTCTAATCATGTAAGCTCATCCCAGGCCACAACTATTAAATTGCACTATTCACAATTTACAACCTATTTTACGCGTGAAATTAAAAATGTCGAACATATTCAAACACGGAAAAGTTGTTCTTCATTCAGAAATTGAAAATTACAACAAAGAAATTAAAAAAAAACCATTAAAACATAACGTCTATGCTGGAAAACGTTGGTGCGTGTCCAAATTTCTTCAATTAGATCCGCTTGGAGGCGAGTGTGTAGTTCTTCTTAGCGCATCGCAGCTGAATGGGCCATGACATTGCGCATGTCGGGAAGAACACCCTGCACGGGCGGGGCGGTGACAATGTAGATACTGGTGGTGCTGGAGAGCAGATCGTCGCTCCACAAAGTGACATTTTATCCCTCATCCTCAACGATCATGTTATGCATTATGATACATGCATACATGATGTCGGCGATTAGTGGACGGTGCCAACCATGGGTCGCTCCCTTCACCATAACCCCGAATACACGCTCCACATCTTTTCGAGCCGCCTCTTGCTTTTGGGCAAACAATGATAGTCTTCACGAACACGGGCCATGGAGGGTAGATCCCATCTGCCAGATAGTACCCCATACTGTACCGACGGTGGTTGGTCGTGAACTCTACGTTCGGCGCTCGCCTGGCACACAAGTCGTTAAACAATGGAGACTCGTTCAACACATTAAGGTCGTTGTTCGACCCAGCTACACCAAAGTAGGCATGACGGATCCACAATCGTTGGTCGTCAACGACCTCCAACACAATCGTTGGATGTGTGCCCTTGTGCCCGCTAGTGTATTGTCCTCTCCAAGCCGTTGGACAATTCTTCCACTGCCAGTGCATACAGTCGATGCTACCCAGCATCCCCTGGAAGCTGTGGGTCTGCTCGTGCATGTTCACCAACTTGCGAACATCATCGGTCGTTGGCTTTTTTAAGTATGTATCCTTGAATGCTTCGATCACTACCCGGTAGAATCTAGCTAGACACTCGTCCAGTTTGCTCGCTCACATGGAGGTACTCATCAAACATATCTGCAGTCATTCCGTAAGCGAGTTGGCGTAGGGCAGATGTGCATTTCTATAAAGTCGATATACAACAGCATCGATGGTTTGCATGAAATATGAGTCACGAGCTACAAATGCGTTGACGATGCGCAGGAACAAAGCCCTCTGCATCCGGTACCGACGACGGAACATCTGATCACTCCATCGAGGATCTCTAGAGAAATAATCCGTGAAAAGCCGCAAACTAGCTTGTTCACGGTCTCGGTGGATATACATCCGAGTACGTGGTACCCGGACGTGTTGTTCGTTCCACGTTTGAATAGCAGCTTGGTAGAGTTCCACCTCGTTATTGATTTCTTCTTGGATTACGGGCATCGCCGCCTCTAACATTCGGGCGATTTGAGCTTCGATTGCTCTTTGACCTTCATGGCAAGGAGGTATTTTTCGAATTTTATAGTGTGAGAGGGAGAGAAATGAAGTTGAATAGATATGAAAATGGATGGAGTGGTATTTATAGATACATTTTCGAATTTAATAATAAAAAAATTGAATTTTCGGTCGGGTCTGGCCCGAACCCCATATAACGCTGGGCCGGACCGCATCGCGTCACAACCCGGGACGATTAACCCTGTGCCGAGCCGACCCCGGGCACGGCCCCGGGACGTGACTGCGTCACCGGGACCGTCCCAGGCCGGAAAATGGAGTGGTTTAACGCTGGGGGCCACGGGCCGGGACCCAAGTGCGATCCGGCCCGCGGCTCTTATGCTAAAATGTAAGTCTAACTTTATTCGAGTTACAGACTAATTAAATGCTGGCTAATTTGATTTAAATTTTATATTGTAAAAAAATTAATTATAATTTTATACATTTGAATTTCGAGCTAACATATTGGAAAATTTAAAATTTTTATTATTACAGATTCTATATTTATGATATTACATATGATTATATTAAATGGAAAGTATTAATAGATTTTTAGCACTTCTAGTTTATTTATTTTTACACTACTTTCCCTTGAGAGAAAGAACCAAGCGGACAAAATACTTATTTTGTCTATGAAAAACACATGAATTCAAGTAGAAAGGAGGAATTACAATTCGAATTGGGGAGCTGACGTTGATAAAATTAAAATACGACATACTCCTACAAAGGAGTAAAATGTTTTTAGAAGGAATATAATTGCAGGGCAAGGAATATAATGCACCGTCCACAAAAATAGACTAATTTTTTCATTTTAGACCGTACACTAAAATTAGACTAATTCTAAAATAAAAAAAATTTAAACTAATTCTAACCCTCCACATCATTATATATATGAATCTCACAATTCACTAATACTACTTCCACCATATTTTATCTTCATCTCTCATACTTTATCAATTCCTTATTAAAATCTGTGCCGTTTACAACTTTGCTTATTTTCTATGGACGAAGGAAGTACTCCATGTTTTAATTCCCTTCCTTTTTTATGAAACACAAATAGTGAGGAATTTCATGTCTTATACTTCTTTCGTTCCATGGAAGATGAATCAGTTTCCTTTTTTGGTTTATTCCAACCAAGATGATCATTACTAAAAATGGAAACATATTTCTCCCTACTTTATTTCCTCTCTCCACTTTACATACAAAATAAAGTTACTTAAATTTCCTGTCGCCCAAGGAAGGGGTCATCTTCCTTGGGACGAATGAAGTACTATAATATAAAATGGGTATTAATTTCAAATTCTCGAGGAATTAGCTACTTTTATCAAATGTATTATATAGTATATGTTAATTGTTAATTACTATATACTCCCTCCGTCCGCGAATAGGAGTTAATGGTAATAGTGTCTGATAGGGTCCTTGGTCTAGCAAATCTCACCGAAGATCATCTCCAATATTTTAGCGTATCTTTTATTTTAATACTTATCTTTATTTCTTTTCCATATCTTTTGTAATATTTTATTTTAATTATATTTCTTAATTAGCAAGACATGTGTTAGGGTTTATAATTCTATATAATAGAATTCTATCGTATTTTCATTCATTGAGAAATAAAGTTAATTAATTATTCTCATTCCCGGTTTTGACGGAAATCGCCCCCTAGCACCTCAACTAGGGTTTATTTTTCTTTTATTCTCGTTACAAACGTGTGTGCTCAATCTCGATAAAACAAGGTTCTATCAAATTGGTGCTTTCATTTTTTACTCTTCCTCCATCCCATTCCACCGCTCAAATTCCCTCAAATCTCACGCCACAATCTTCCCCAAAATCTCTCGAAAAAAAAAACCAATCCACTTTCTCAAGATTCTTGACGAACTATGGAATCACAACAACACGCTCTTTGCGATATCACTGAGATACTCATGGACTTACGCCGTCTAGTAGCTGCTCACGACGAATTTCTAGCCGATTTTAGACATCGTACACTGACCGAGGAGCCTCCGGACAGCCTTGACGAGCGCTCACCTCCACATCCGTCGTGGCATACTCGGCCGCCAGACCAGCAGTCAGTCGCAGCGCCTGCGCGGTGTTGGACACTTTCTCCGTCGATCACACTGCCGTCGCTGGGCTTCAAGGCCGAGCCCTTACCGCGCCTTCGCGTCGACCCCCCTTGCTTTGACGGTGACAATGCTCAGGATTAGATTCATAAAATCCAACACTACTTCAATAATCAGTACATGCCGCTCGATGATCGTTTATACCTGACCCAATTCTTGTTTGATCATCCGCCATCGGAGTGGATGACGTACTGGGAGGAAAACAATAAAGGCAAAGGGTGGGATGATTTTCTATTGGCAGTTTGCTACCATTTTACTCCGGAATTTACTGAGGAAGTAGACGATGAAAAGCAATTAAGAGACAATCAATTTGCTTCGGAATCAGACGAGGAGGTTTCACAGGTAATTGTTGACAGTCTATTTGGTACTCAACGGTTGAATGTGGCGTCTACCGATATATTTGCTAATGAGAGTAGTTACAAGTCAATTATTAGCAATTTGAGTTTGAACATGAATCTGGAATCGAACAAGATATTTGCTAATGGAATTGAATTTGATATGGATGTAATAAATGATGTTGATCCATCCATTGTATTGGTACTCCAAAGTCGTATACCGATCGGAGTGTGGATGCTGATTTGCAACTTCTAAATTGCGAGATGGATAACGGAAATTTGCAGGTTGAGGCACGCCATATTCAAGGGGTTTTCGTCGACGCAACGACTCTCATAGATCTATACGGTGATGCTCGCGCTATACCTCCCCGAGATGACGCACTGCTTTTGAGAAGAAATCCTATCATAGGTACAGTTATGCCCTCCCTGAGGAGCCGACTCCCCATTAAAATAGAGCCAAGAGCTAATCCGCTCAAAGACTTTGGGTATGATGATAGTGCAGCGGTGGCGGTTCCATTCTCAATTCTCCACTCTGTAGAACCTCGGGCCTTTTCGACACTCTAACGGCGCACAACCAGACAAGTGTATCCTTGGATTTTTTGGGTGGATCTGCCGGTGGTTATACTCTACTGGGGCAGACAGCATATCGAGCATGGCCTGATGCATTGTCCGACTTCTTGCCTCCTATTATTATGAGTCAGTTCATTCTTCATCCTGTACCATATTCGAAGGATTCTGCAAAACTCTTTCAGATTGTGAGTGAGATTGAATTAACTCACCTTTTGCCAAAACAATCTATAAAATGGCCGAAGGTTGGAACCTACAAGAACATGACTGATGACGGCTATTCTATTTTTATTTAAATAAGGACAACATGGAAAAGTTATTCTGCCACAAGAAGTTCCAATGTATCAATTGGCAGCAATTGTCGCTGATGGCCGTTCGATCCCTCCACGACAGCATTTGGGTAGAAAATCTAGCAGCCGTAGACGTTGGAGACTGCCACCTTCTCAACCACCGCACCCTTCCTCATCTTTCGAGTTGCTTCGAAATTGCGTGGTGGACACCGGCGACGATTCCTTAGAGTTTTCGAGTGTTGTTTGTCGGCGATGTGGTCCATCTTACTACATGATTTATTTGGAAGAAAGAAGGGAATATAAGCTTCATGAGGATGAGCATGGGAAGGATTTTGTTAGGTGTGTAGCATTTTTTAACAAAGTGAAGATATTATTCCAGATTACGTTGTTAAAGTTTGGGAGCTGTTATACTCGAGCTTTGGAGAAGTGCTCTTGTTTAAATAGGTTTGGCTGTCAGATGATGAATCAGTTGCAATATAATGTAGGCGGAACTAATGTTCAGGAGTTCCGGAGCAGATGTTGGGGGAGTCGTTCTTGCATAACATATGTGAAGGTTTTAAGCAATGTTATGATCTTCATCACTTGGTCTTGCATGGCAATGGTATTGAATCATGAATCAGAAAGTCCGTTAGACACATTTGGACAAGAAGCTCAAGGGTTCAAGAATGCATTGATTGTGGTTTTCAAACTTCAGCATAATAATGTAGTTCAATCGTTGGAATATGGTGTTAAGAGAAATGGGAAGATGGTGGTATATGAGTTCATGCCACATAAAGCTTGGATTTTAATTCTCATTCCCACCTTGAGGACAAGGTGGTTTTCAACGGCGGAGGAGTTGATAGAGTCCTCAATCTAGCAAATCTCGCCGAAGATCATCTCCAATATTTTAGCGTATCTTTTATTTTAGTTACTTATCTTTATTTATTTTCCATATCTTTTGTAATCTTTTATTTTAATTATGTTTCTTAATTAGCAAGACATGTATTAGGGTTTAGAATTCTATATAATAGAATTCTATCGTATTTTCATTTATTGAAAAATAAAGTTAATTACTTATTCTCATTCCCAGTTCTGGCAGAAATCGCCCCCTAGCACCTCAACTAGGGTTTATCTTTCTTTTATTCTCGTTACAAACGTGTGTGCTCAATCCTGATAGAACAAGGTTCTATCAGTGTCCCACATTCAACTAACCAATTCCACTCACATTTCATTTAAAACTAATATATACAATTTTCCACTCACTTTTCTTAACATTTCTTAAAATCTATGCCACCAAAAAAATGAGACTCCTAATAGCGGATGGAGAGAGTATTTATTAATAAAATGGACAATGGAAAACACAGATACTAGTTACAATAGAAAGTTAGTATTAAGTACGAATGTCAACAATATTTTTTTGGCTGAAAGCCTGAAACAATCTTATTGGATTCTTCACGACTTCATGTAACTATCGCAAGTTTATTTCCTTCACAAGTTTCATAATGAGTGTCATACGTTCATGTTGGTCAACAATGAGTTTCATACGTTTAAAATTTGTACTACTACAACTTAGCAGAGCTGAACAGGTACCACGTTAAGGCCCACTTAAAAGGCCCATATCTATAGATATATTTATTGAGCCTTAAGGCCTTCCTGACTCTCAACAAAATATAAAAGAACGTCTTAGATCTCATAAAATAATGAGCAAATTGCTAAAAACAATTAGGGATATTGGTATTTAAAATCATGAAACTTTCAAAAAAGTAGGGTTTTTCGCACGAACTCTAAAATAGGTAAATAATATCACAAACTTTACCCCGGGTTTGTTTTTTCCCACGAATGAAAAATTCCCACAAATAATATTATGATACGGATTTATTTTCGTAATTTCTCGACAACAATTTTGAGGGTTTCAAGTTTTTCAATCTTTGAAGATAGTTTTTCTTGAAGCACACCCTCCAAAATTGTTCTTCAATCTATTAAAATAACATGATTTTTTCATTCGTGGGAAAAAACAAACCCTAGGTAAAGTTCGTGATATTATTTGCCAATTTTAAAGTTCATAGAAAAAACCCAATTTTTTGAAAGTTTCATACTATTAGATGCCAATATCCCAAAAAATTATGAATAGTGATCAAATTTTAGTCAATCTCATAATTCTAAAAAACTAATGATTTTTATCTACTCCCTCCGTTCGTGAAATGTTGTCCAGTTTTGCCATTTCGGTCCGTCCGTGAAATATTGTCCACTTTGCTTTTTTTTTCATTTTTAGTAAATGAACCTCACTTTCAACTAAATCATTACAATCACATTCTATTATAAAAAAATATATAAATATGAAACCTACATTCTACTAACTTTTTCCACTCACTTTTTTTTCACATTTCTTAAAATCCCTGCCAAGTCATACTTGGACAACATTTCATGAACGGAGGCAGTATTATTCATTATAAAATTTTTTGGCATTGCTATAAAGATTTGTGTTTGAATTTGTTAACATGCCATGTATCAAACTTAAAAAATTATTCTCTATTCACTCAGTTTTTATATTCATAAAATCTCAAAATATTTATTAAAAATTCAAAATGAGATGGGTTTTAAGATACCATTAATATTGGAACTATTTTCTTATTCAATTTTAGATTTTAGAATACCATTACAGATGATTAAGAGTTTACCCATTTCTGAACAATATATAAATTGTAAAATAAATTTGTTTAACTTCTAAGATCCCAAAAATAAATTCATCGACCCGCAGTTTATTTTTACATAATGATATCTTAAAAGCAATAGTCTTTTACAACAAGAAATTGCTCCCAAAATTAAACTTCAATAACTCATAAGCAACATTCATTTACAAAAACAACTTATGGTACTAAGTTCTAAAAACACATCTAAGATAAACTTAGGCCACCCGCAATGCGTCACGCGGGTGGCCCGTAATCCGTCACGCCGAGACGAGATGGCGGCGTGACGCGTTGCAGCGCCCCGTCTCGTCTCCAGCCCGCCGAGCGTTCTGTCCCGCCGAGACGAATGGCGAAACGTCTCGCCACGCGCCAGCGCGACGAGGCGCGCTCCGGCGCCATGCGTGACGCCCACTCGCCGGCCCGCGAGTGGGCATCGTCACGTTGACGCAATAAATTTTTTTTTTTTTAAATTCGAATTAAAAATTTAAAAAATGAAAAACGGTAATATTACCGTTAATATTACCGTTTTTTTTTCTTTTTTATTATTTATTATTTTTTTACTCTATAAATACTCCTAATTCATCCTCATTTCACACACAAATACACATTTATTCTTACCAAATCATCTCCATTTCCTCTCCAATTTTCATCTAACCTCTTATCACAAAATGTTCGGCGATGGAAACTCTGGCGGTGGCGGCTCCGGCGGGTGTTCGACATCAACGCGTTCGGCAACTGGGGGGCATGTACAATGTCCTAGGTGGTGGTTCTGGTTCGTCGACGCCAGGCATCCAGGGTTCGTCGACGCCGGGGGGTACCAACCACCCCATTTTGATGTGGATGCATACGCCCGTCCCTCCGCCCCGAGGTATTCGCATGGATTATCCCAGATTCGGGAGGATTATTCCGTTGAACCCACTCCGAAATAAGGCCGAGGCGGTGGAGGAGGCCGAGGCGGTGGAAGAGGAGGAGGCGGAGGCCGAGGCGGATGAGGAGTAGGAGAAGGATCTAGGCCGGCATCCGTACAGCCCCAAAGAAACGCTGGCAGTGTATCATCGTCGGGAATCAACAATCTAGGAAGTGCTTCTGGGAAAAGGTCACCGAGGCTTACCATGAGATTAAGCCGAACCGCACATATAAGATGCTCCGCGCTCACTTTGACTGAGTCGACAGAGAGGTCAAAAATATTCTGTGCCATCTACAAGAGTGAAGCGGCTCATTACCAAAGCGGAGCCACGGGAGCAGACATTCTGAGGTCGGCTTTGCGAGTCTACTTCGACGACACCGCCAAACAATTCAAACATGTCGATGTTTGGGAGATCGTCAAATACGAGAAAAGGTGGGCCGGCGGTGTCCGGTCCAGCTCGGGCTCGACCTCGAAGCGCACGAAGCACACGGCGGGTGGCCAATACTCGTCTAGTGAGGGCGGTTCGGGCAGCGCCCTACAAGAGTATGCCTCGCAGAAGGTTGAGGGCACGACAAACGATGCTGGGGGTCCTCCCGTGGGCGCCGTCGGCTGCAATGGAGAAATGCGGCGAAGGCTGCTAGAGGGAGGAGGGGCCGAGCCGAATCAAGACAGGCGGGCTCGGGCTCGGGGGCACCCTCGAACTCCCTAATGTCCATGTACATGACCGCCACAATGGCGGACACTTCCCGCATAACGCCTCCCCAATACCAAACCTATCTTGCCGGAATTGAGTTTATGGCAAGACAACTTTGTATTCCGCCTCCAGGTGGCTTCAGTGCACCTCCACCGCCTTCGGGGGATGATTCGTCGGCGGAATAGTTTTTTTTATTTTCTATAAAATTGTATTTTAAATTTTGTAATTTTTATTTTTTTAGGATTTTAATTATGTGTTTTTTTTTTGAATTCTAAGTTGTATTTTTTTATGTTGTAAGTTTATTTTATTTTTAATGAAGTGTGTTTTTATTAATTGAATTTGTTGGAAATAAAAATAAAAAATGAAATTGAATGAATAGTAATTTAAGGGACGGTTAAGGGACAAATAAGAGATGGAGGGTTGCAGGTTCCGTCCCTTAGTTAAGAGATGGAGTAAAAAAAGTACAGTGGGAGCTCATGAATAGTAATTTAAGGGACGATTAAGGGACGGATAAGTGACAGCGTTGCGGATGACCTAATTCTATGAAATTATGCCCATGCAATAAGGCATATTCTTGAGAATAATCATTAATTGTTGGCCTCTAGCATTTGTACGCACCTCTCCAACTAAAAATATTATCTCTTTTTAGTATAATTTTGGAGCAACCATCAAAATTAAATCAATTTTTAAATATGGAAACTTTTAAATAAATACTCCCTCCGTTCATGAAAAATTGACCTATTCTATTTTCTACACTCGTTTTAAAAAAATGGTAATAAATTATTAAAGTGGAGAGAGAGTAAAGTACGAAAAAGAATAATGTAGAGAAGTCTCATGTCTATATTATTCTCTCTATTACTTTTCTTTCTTTTCACTTTAACTATTTATTATTATTTTTCAAAACGATGGATAAAAATGGAATATGTCAATTTTTCAGGGACGGAGGGAGTACTATCTTACATGGAGTATCATTTAAATGTGGACTTCACAATCCACTAATACTACTTCCACCATCTTTTCCCTTTCTCTCTCTTATATTTTATCAATTGCGCATTAGAACTCACGCCATTTATAATTTTATTTTATTTAATTATTTTTGTTTTAGACAAAGGTAGTATAAAAGAACTTTTCCTCTTAAAACTATGGACAAAAAGAGGTTGGGTAATTACATTTTTCATACAAAATGTTTTAACTTTGTTTCAATTTAGCACAAAAAGTATTAAGTTTACATATTTCATACTAAAAGTTACATTAGTGTTTTAAATTAATACATCTGTTTAATATTTTAAACACCGTTAGTTAGTTTATAATTTGTCCAACTTATCATCCTAATAAAAGAATAATTATAGATTTAATACAATTAATCACTCTAAAAAATAATAGTCAATATCAATTCTTCCATCAATTGATCGTGGTTTAAAAAAATTTGTCTCTCAATATACTCTATTTTTATTGTATTCTTTATAGAACTCAATATAAAATAAGTCCACATTTCATCTTTACAAAATGGCTAATTTGAGCTTCAAACAGTCAATAAGTCAATATTTAATTTTTTTCAAAAAAATTCAATATCTTTTTAGTTGTATTCTCCATTGTTGTATGAGAAAGCTTCGACAATAAAATGCAATTCGCTAATTTGATGGTGAAGAGTGGTGAATTTTTTTCTATGTGTTTTTCATTTTGTGAGTAATAAAAATAATTGTGTTTGAAATAATTAATGGAAAGTTTTAGTTTTAAACTTTTTGTACAAATTTGAAACATTGATAAAAATTTTTGTATGTATGATATAATTGGAAGTAACAGTGTTAGTATGGACTAAATAGAATGTATTAATTTAAAGCACTAATGTAACTTTTTGTATGAAATATGTAAACTTAATACTTTTGTACTAAATTGAAACAAATGTAAAACATTTTATATGAAACATTTAATTACTCCGAAGAGGTTACTTTTTTCTTTTATTTTAAGCTATTTCTTTATTCGTTTTTTAATACAACCTCCCTCACTTAAGATGTCCATGTTCTTGAGTGACATGAAATTTTAGGAGAAAGTGTTAGGTAGAATAAATAGAGAGAAAAAAGTAGTTGAATATTTTAATGGGAGAGAGGGTAGAGGAATTTATTTTTAAATACAGAAAGTGGGCATGCTAAACTGTAGGCAGGTCGAGAGGGTTGGGCTTGTTGCCTGGAAAATCGTACTATCCCAAATTGAGGAGAAAAAATGTGATGATAATGGGATTATTATCTCTCACAAATTGCTCAAGCCTCAATTTGTTTTCTCATAATGATATCTTCAAAGCTTATAATCTTTTACAAAAATAAATTGCTCCCAAAAATAATCTTCAACACCTAGCAACATGTCATTTACAAAATAACTTATAAAGTTCTAAAAACACTTCAACGATAAACTTAGGTAAATAAACACGGTCTTGATAAGTTATAACATATCAAAGTAGACAACCATATTTTGGTGGGAATGAAACTGTCAGCATGACCTCAATTGGGTCTACAAAATGTGACAATGAAAGACAGGTGCTTGGCATTAGTGAGTTGAAAAGTGATTGAAGTCTCAGCTTTGAGATTATTTTCTCTAACAAATTTTGGCCAACCTTTTTTAATTAAAATTCTATCATGACATTTCAACACTCCCACATTCCATTCTTGATTTTCCACCCAAAGAGTAGCATCCAGTCTTAATTTTTTATGCTTTTCCATGTGTGCATTCCAAAACTTTCGTGGCATACGCTGCACCGTATCAGTTAATCAATGACTAAACCAACCATTTTGCACTCTTTCTATATATGTATATAGGGAGTGGTTTCCTTGATCACTTTGTTAAAATTATGAATTGAAATTCATAATCAATTTACTTATATATCAATTGGCATCATAACATATTAGCTTCTAATAGAGTCAGGAACTTATATTAAGAATCAACGAAGTAACTGACATGTTTTGTGATGCCAACTGATATTAATGTATTTGCGAGCTAATATGATTATGTGTTTTAACTCGAAGAAGTGTCCTAAAATGAACCATACATATATAAGGAGTACAAATCAAAGCTTACCTCACACCCCTTCTTCAAGTATCCCTTGGTTAGCACCAGTGGCGGATCCAGGATCCGGAAATGGAGGGGGCGGAATATATAATATTAGCTTGGTTTAGTGCGGACATGGCTATTTTTTTGGTTATTCGGGGCGACGCCGGAGGCAAACGGAGGGGGCGGACATGGTAAAATTACATCCCGATAAGGGAAAAATAGTCGCACGGAGGGGGCGACCGCCCCCTCCTGCCCCCCCTAGATCCGCCACTGGTTAGCACAATGGTGAAATTAGGGTTTTTGTTGATATCTTCCACTTGTCTTGGATGGACCTCATGTATTGGAACATTAGTACCTGCAGATTGACCTCTTTTTGCACAACCATTTGGTGAGAATACGTTGACACAAAACAAGGAATTCCCAAGATAGCAAAATGTGAGAAAATCAGCATCTTCTAGAGAATTATCTTCCACAAAATTAGGCCAACCCTTTTGGAAAAACCAACAATCCTTCACTTTGCACACATCAACTTTCCAAGATGCAACATGTGGCCTTTCCAACGTGCACGTTGTCGGAATATTCCCAGCAAATTTGGTGATAAAATCTGGTGGAATTCTCTATTATATATGCAAAAAAGGGGAAATCAAATATTTGATTTAATAATCAAACAAGAGTATGTGAAAAACAACAACAATAACAACAAAGGCAATAACTAACCATCAATTCGGAACTTAGAGCAGAGGTGTAAACCTTGAAAAACTCTGGTAAATCATCAGTGGCATTTGACATCTTTCTGGAACCACCTTTCTTCATTCCCTTTAATTTTTCTTTAACCTTTTAATTAATGTGCATTACTATTTGCCTCTTCGGATTCTCAATTAGGTGGAGCAATATTTCTATTTAACCGATTCAAGAGAGAGAATGTGCCATTAGTAAAAAAATACTTTTTTTACAAAGCTAATATTAAATCTATTTTTTAACGAAATTTAATATTCACGCTTTCTAGCATTTTCACAACTATACAATAAGAAGATTAAGTCAAATTAGTTGAGCAATGAGAGATTATATTTTACGGTGAGAATCTATAACCTCTTGTAAAGTTGTACTAGTTCTCTATACGACGGCCCATTTAAAAGGCCATTAATTCGTAAACAGGCTTCATGAAATCATTGGGCCTTAATAAATCGTACCTTGCCATCATAGGCCCAAACAGTTTTTTTTTCCTTTTATTTTGTACCTATTCTTTATTTGTTTTTTATTTTGTAACTATTTTCGGAGTCAATAAATTAGGTCGTTCGGAAAGTTGGATCTGAAAATTCAGTTGAATTCTCCTCCACCTATCAAGTTCAATGTGTGAAACTTACCATTGCAATTTTATCCGCATTTATTGCGATGATTTCAGAATCAACAAGCATGTCCCCCAAAACTGTCAACCCCAGATTCAAGACACAATATTATTGTAAGATTATATTTATCAAGGGACCAATTACTCGAACATACAAGCTCTTCAACTTCAATATTTAATTTATTTCTCTCTTCATTTCACCATGTTCTTGCCAGCTCAATTACAGCTATTTTTTTATTGTGTATTAATGATCAATACTACTCCTACCTAGCCACAATCTTATAATTATTTTGTTATTTTTAGTAAAGCTAAATAAATTAAAACAATTTCATTATCGTGAAAGTTTAAAGTTATATAGAAAGATATAATAGTTGGAGAGAAAGAAGAAAGTTATAAAGTGTGTTGAAATATACCAAAATTGGCTTCTACTAATATAAAATTACACATTATTGGTATACTCTGTGTTAATTTTTTGGTTAGAATATAAGAGCATCTCCAGTAAGACTGGACGTCAAATAGCCCTCATATAGCCTTCACACTGCCACATCATCAGCACTACAATTCTCCTGCCACATCAGCTTGCCACATCAACTGGAAATCAAATAGCCCTCACATAGCCTTCACACTACCTATCCACATCACTAATAACAATTATATAATTTAATTTACACTCGTATCAACATACGAAATTTAATTTACGAGACAAATACGGAAAATTCGAATAATAATATTAAAACTTAAAAAGTATATTAATTTTTAAAAAAAAGTACAATAATTTTAAAAAAGTACAAAAATTAAAAAGTACATTAATTTAAAAAGTAAAACAAAATCACTCCTCGCCGCCGTCCTCGTCTCCGTCGTCGCCCAGCGCTTCTTCACAGTCGTCGTCGCCGCCTCCGTCGCCACCTACGCCGCTGCTATTCCCGCCGGTGTCCCTCCTCATCGCCTCCAATTCTTCACGCTGGCTCTGGAGCAATACACGAAGAAAATCCTTCACCTCGGGTCCACCGCCGCTTGGAAGTCGGCTAAGGTCTTCACCATTTGAGCGCGCGTTTGTTGGCGCGCGAAGAATTTGAGCTCTTCGGTAGACCTGCCGAGGGGGGATGTCGAATGGCCCCCCTGGGAACTCGGGGTGCCCCTCCTCGCAACCTGTTGCGCCCGCCTTTGGCCAACCGGGCGAGGTCGGCGACCGAACGAACGAGGAGTCGGGACCTCCTGGGCCGTCTCGAGGAGGTCTGTCGAACCACCGCTGCTGCCGCTATAATCTCGGGTATAGTTCAGTTTCTGCCTCTTCGGCCAGCCAGCGTCGACGCCTGCCCGGAATTTCTCCGACTCGTTGAGCACAACGTAGCAGTTCCAGTAGGTGAACTCATAGTACTTCTTCTGCGGATCGGGGTAGGCTCTCTCCGCAATCCTCCTGCAGTCTTCCTCTGTTTGGCCACTGGTCTGCATGCGGAGGGCGTTGGCGTACAAACCCGAAAATTGAGAGACGCCAGACCTGATTCGGTCCCAGCACTTCCGGACCTCCTCCCATGTGCACGGTCTCCCTTCAGGGCAAAATGCCCTGTAGGCTGCGGCTATCTTGGCCCACAAGTTGACGATCCTCTGGTTGTTCGAAACGAGAGGATCGTCGTAGACACTCACCCACGCCTTGGCAACCGCAACGTTCTCCGCGTCCGTCCACTTCCTCCGGCCCCGGATTTCGGCCTCCGGCTGCGACGACTCGCCGACCTTCTTGGCCTTGCCCTTCTTCTTACCCCGCCCTACTCCCTGGCTTTGAATGAGAGTTTCCGGAACCTCGTTCATATCAAAACCCAAGTCCGCTAAGGAGAAGGTCTCCGTATACTGTGCATCCGTTGGGGTCGATGTGTGTGAAGAACCGGTGGAAAAATCAAAAGTCGGCCGATAGGCGTTGTCCCCCTCGTGCGTCCCCTGCGCCGGGGGAATCATCTGCTGCGCCGGTGGAATCATCTGCTGCGCCGGTGGCTGCATCCCGGGTGCCCACCCCGGCATCATCTGCATAGGGGGCTGCATGCCGGGTGCCCACCCCGGCATCATCTGCTGCCACGGGTACATGTTGTAGTACCCGGTCATCGGAGGCCAACCACCTCCCCCAGGAGCCGGGGAAGTATGGGACCCTACCCCGGGAGTCGGGGGCGTTTAAGACCCTACACCGGGAGGCGGGGGAGTCTGAGACCATCCCCCCGGGAGTCACTGGAGTACCTTCGTAGTTGTTCTCCATTGCTCGTTATTGATCTTGAACAGAAAGTAAGGTAGAGAGAGTACTCGTTAAAACAAGTGGTGCGAATGAAAATGACGTTCAAAGCGCGTATATATAGTGTTTTCAAAAGAAAAAAAATAAAAAATAAAATCTAACGCCGGTTTGACGCCGATCCGGGACCCACAATGGCGCCGTGAGGATCGGCGTCGGAACCGGCGTCATCGCGCGAATCGGCATGGCCACGCCAATTTTGACGCCGATTTCGCCGACGCCGGTTCCAATGGTTCGGCGTCAGAACCGGCGTCGGCGAAAAATCGGCGTCGCGATTTTGACGCCGACATTGGAGATGCTCTAAAGGAGACATATGTCTCCATCCCATTGGACATAATTTGAAGAGACCTCAATTATTTTTATATTTTTTCCAAAATTGAAATGCCTCTGATAAACAATTAAACATGGTTTAACAACTATACTATATTTGCCGATTTCACATGAATATTTGGGCTCACATGTCCCCTTACAACTTATTTTCTTGTCTTATAGTACTACTAGTATTCTTCTGGAATCGTACACCTTTGTGATCCACATTTTTTGTGAAAATGTACTATTTGTTTTGTCATCTATCAAGCTAAAATTTAAGCTAGATGTAAAGTGACATAAAATGACGAAATCGACCTTATATAAGAAAAAAAATTGTAGAACTAAGTTGAGGTTGCAATCGATAAATATGAAAATTAGAAAGGTTTTATGTATACTAGAGCTATGCACAGTATATTTTTAAAACATTAATTTTAAATTAATTAAATAAAATTAGAATGAATATTAACAAGTAACAATTTTAGTTATATGAGAATAAAAAATCTATACAAATCAACATTGAAGCATAATAAATTTGAAACAAATTACATAATATTATGTTTAAACATTAAATCATGGAGTAGGAAGATAAAAATCTATCACAATAAAGAATTAAACACAATGGATAATTACTCATCATTTTTAAAACTTCTTTATACACTACATTAACTTTAAAATTAAAATCAATCTCATCATTATAAACTAAAACCTTCAATTCTTCACAATCGTCACTCTTCAACATAACTTATAGGTAAAATAACTCGTTTGTCATCTTTAAAGCTGCCCGCCTCACCTAAAACTACAATAAAATAAGGAACAAAATCAATTTGCAATGCACAAAATCAATATGTATTAAAACGATCATCTGTAGAGCAAAGCATAAGATGAGACCCATGAAAGTACACAATCGAACAATTCACACCACATGCATTCGATGAAAGGACAAAAAATATCTAACACATGGCAGAATATGAGTGAAAATTATGAAGCAATTCTCCTTGAAGACCATGCTTTTTGCTGAACAACATGATATAGAATATGCTCTATGGCAATTGTATTATAGGAGGATTGAGGAGCTGAGGGCCATCTTTGCTGCAGCGGCTTCGGCAGGATCACCTGCACCCCAAAATGGTAAAGGTACACTCCGTGCTGTACCTGATCGACTTACAAAGATCCGAACTCAGTTTAAGACCTTCTTCTCTGAGGCTACTGGATTTTATCATGATTTGATGTTGAAGATAAGATCTAAGTATGGCCTCCCATTGGGATATTCTTCTGATGATCCAGAAAATCAGATCCTAATGTCAAAAGATGTAAATAAATCTTCATAGGGGAAAAAATGCTTGATGTCATGTCATCGCTGTCTGATCTATTTGGGTGAGTAAAACCTCCCACTCACTCCACTTAATCACACATGACATAATAAAACCTCTCACTCACTCCACTTAATCATACATTTAATGACCTTTAAATTATATATATTTAATTTAATATAATTTTATAAATTAAATGGCAATCTTGTAAATTTCTCCAAAACTCTCCTTTTATATATTGTATAGATTGGAGGTCATTACCCATCTTACATTATACAATAATATAATATCCAATAAACACCAATTCTTTAAAAATACTGTAATTAAACATTATTTAAGTACTACTATTATAAGTTTTTCTCTATTGTAAGCCGTCAATAATGAGGAATATTGGAGCTAGTTTTGAAGCATGCTTACATTTGGGGTGGAGGTTAATTAAGCATCCTCCATTCATTTTTTTTCCTTTTAATTACTTGAAAATTTTCAACTATAGCATTCTTTGTAGGAATATTTCTGAATTTAGCTCCTTTAACATGGCAATCTATAAGGAGTTGGATAATTGCTTGATATCACACTTTAATCTATATATTTGAATTGATTTAAAATACAATATTCTCCAACCGAGTTTGTTACTATTTTCCTTTTTTTTAGCAAAATCTCAGATTTATTTAATAGATGCCCTGCACTCTAGAATTTGGTGGAGGAGACTGCTAATTGACAAGCGAATGAGAGAAAACAACGTTTTAAAATCATCAGATGATAACATTTTTTGTTTTGAGACCACATTCGAAAATTTTATTATTTTTTTATTTAACTCTTATAAGAATCATAAGATTGTTTTATTCTCTGATTCATAAGTTTTTGGACATGTTAGCCATCGATCTTCATCGTACCCATCTAGCGAAATAAGTGTTTTAAAAAAAATTAGTACGTTGTAATTTCTAATTGGGGTCCATTAATCCAAATAGGATATATATTTAATTTTTAAATTTAATTTACATTATTTCAGTTAAAAACGTTTATATGTGGGGTTTGGTAGTCCAAAATTAGTGTGTACTACTATAAATCTTAAATTTCTGATGGAGTGATCAATTTAAATTATAATTCTTTACTACTCCATATAATTAATATTTTTAGAATTTTATAATAAAAATAATGGATATAGTAAAAGAATAAAATAAATAAAAGTACATCACTTGTACTGCAGATACATAATGTCCCTAAACTTTAAGTCGAATTGGACCCATTTTATTATTATGTATATTATTTTACGGCAGTGAAATATAGGAATATTCGTGATAAATTTCACATAATTTATAAATTAATTTGGAAAAATATATTACTCTTATTTCTAATTTAAGATTAAGATTAAGATTAAGATTAAGGAAAAACGTGTTTGGTACGGCATTCCCATTGAAGTCTTTGCAATTGGCTAAGCATACCTCTATTTCATTATAATAAAGTAAATAAATAGACGACAAGAATAGCCGCTGCACTGTCGAATTATAACCAACTCTAAAAATTTAATAAATATAATACACTAATTATTTATATAATTGCACAGCTAAGAAAGCACTACATTACTATTAATAAAGTTAGATTCCGTACAAGTTACCATTGTGAATATATAAATACATCTATATCTTACTCCCTTAAAATAATCATATGTATACGAAAAATATGAGTCTCAGTTTAGTCTAAAATCATAGAATCGGTATGAAATATGAATAGACTCCAAAAGAAAAGAGGATTATAGTGGAAATCAAGTTTTAAGCTCAAAAACATGTAGAGTGGCCCTATTAACCTAATCCAAATTTTTATCTTTTTAAATTGACATGGTTATCGATTTGTCTTGAATTATTATTTTATACTATGACCTAAACCAAATTAATCATAACAAAAGATGTCGAGTAATTTGATGATGATGAAAGTGGCGTTGCATCTCCAAGATTTAATGATTCGAATATATATTAATTTGGTATTTTAAAAAAAGAAAATAAAATGGGAAAAGTATAGGTGACGAAAGGCGAGTAGGTCGGGTGGAGGTGGAGGTGGTGGTGGTGGGCCACTTCACCATCTCAATAAACTGCAAAGTGAAATTGGAAGAAAGTGGAAAACATTATGTTTCTTGTTTCTTTTATTTTCAATCTTATGAAATTCTCGAGGAAGATTCAAAAATTGTACTATTATTTTTTTAAATTTATGTTCCAAACTTGGAGCTTAATGTCACTAGTTATTGTCACTACTCACTAGTGAATCCACTTAGTGATTACAGAGATTTTCAAGAAGAAAATGATATAAAGAAGGGAAAGACCAATGACTTAAACAGTAATTTTCACGAGTTGTGCATAAATGCTTTGAAATTATATGGTACGTAATCAATAACAGAAAATTCATTGCAAAATTGAATTTGACCTCTATTTACTTAGATTGTATCCATCAAATTATTGATATTTAAAATTCGACAGAGTGAAAATTGAAATGACAAAATAAAAAAAATCCCATTAATTTTTATTTGAAATCACTCTAATTGCGAGATATAGCTAGAGCCAGTAAGAACGTTCTTTATTTGAATTTAATCCATAAGAATTACTAGTAAAATATTAATTGCATGTCTTGATTTTTTTATTATCAAACACTAAAGTCGAGATTGATGGCAACTATTCATCATTCTCCAGCAGAGATATTTTCAGTTTTGGCCTTCAGGTGCCCCAAGGGTCACAACAAAAGTAGTCTGATTCAATTTGTCCCTTGTAATATTTCTTACAACTTTCATCACATACTATATATATTTAAAATGATAATCATATTTATGGTGATAATCTAATAGCCTATCATTTTATGGGTTAAAAATATCATATTTACTAAAAATAATATTTATATACTATAAAATGATATATATATATAAGTTATTATATAATAACACCCTTATATATATATTCAAAGTAAAAAAATTCAAGTACGATTTGTACGAGGAAAATGAGATATAATCTATTCAGCAAAGTGATAGGCTCGAGATCCATGTTCATCTAATCAAATGATGGGAGGATTGTACGAATAATTTTTTTATGGACAAGTGGGATTCAAGATTGACTATTCCTTGTCAGCATAAGATTGAAATTATTTTTTTTTAATAATATACCTCTAGAGTTATAAATTGAGTTAATTAACAACTAGGATCATATATGTGATTCGTATACTAAATTTAGGTATTTTATTAGGAAGACAACATTGAGAGAATTCTAGTGGTTGAAGACCTTTTATGATCTGTAATGTGTAAACAAATGAGTATATAGACCAAATTTCATTGCTCTTCTTTTCCTCAAGTACAAAATACTACTATATTTTAATAAAACCGCGACTAAAGTTTAAATTTACTTTGTTTTATAATTATATTATACTCATATTTTTAATAATTGAATAGAGATTTTTAAAAGTTAAACGGGTTTTAAATAAAATGCAATACACAAGAACACATGGGCGGGCGGCCGCAATTAGCATATTAATAACTAATTAATAGTAATAATTAGTTTGGGGTTAATCGATAGTTATTTGGGAATTAAGTATGAGTTAAAATAGTTATTAATAATAAGAATTATGGATTATGGTAATCTTTGATTCATGGTATTAATTTTCATTTAGAAATCATAACTGTAATTTAATTAGGACGAATATGCTTCTTCCAAATGTGATTTGCCAGCCTTGCAAATATGATGTACCTTCCAAATGTGACTTACATTCCATACATAATTTGCAAGCCATCACATGATGCATTTGCAATAACATAGAAAAAAAACTCTTTACCCCTAGAAATTACTCCCTCCGTCAGATGACCCATTCCTTGGGCGGCACGAGAATTTATGCAACTTTGTTTTGTGTGTGAAGCGAAGTGAATAAAGTCAGAGAGAGAATAAAGTAGAGAGAAAAGTAGTTTCATTTTTAATAATGGGTCATCCTGGTTATGACAAACTAAAAAGAAAAGTGAGTCATCTTCAATGGGACAGAGGGAGTACTAAGTATAGCTGCCATCCATTAATGAATGAATGAATGTATACTCACAATTTCCTAGTTCATGTACTTTTATTCGTTCTATTATAAATGAATGTATAATCACAATTTCTCTAGTTTTCATATACTTTTATTCGTTCTATTATAATGAATGTGTAATTAAATTTCTCTAGTTTTCATATACTTTTATTCATTCTATTATAAATCTTTTTAAAAATTTCCTACTTAAATTGAATTATTTACATTTCAAAATAATTACTCTATTTTATTTTATTATCTCTTTACTTTTCAATTTTATTTTCTGTCCATTTAAGTTAACTCTCTAAACATCATTTAATTCTCTCTTTATTTTTCTATTTTATTCTCTTTCTATTTAACTTTTTAAACATTAATTATATTCTATCTTCACTTTTCTACTTTATTTTCTAACAATTTATATCTTCAAACATCAATTTTATAAAATTTCATATCTACAATAAATGTCTCAATTATGACGTGACAAGATAGTAAGTGATTAATATTATTACGCTATCAAACAATAAACAAAGGTAAGCACTAGCAAACCGTAAAGCGTAGGCGCAAAAAGAGCTATTAAAACAAAATCTAAAAATTTTCACACTTGCTTTTACCCAAATTCTCTCGCACAAAACAAGCAAATCAAACGCCGCTTTCATGTCCACCCATTGCTTGCACATTACAATGGGCCCTCCCCAAAAACCTAAAAATATGTACAAAGAGAAAACTAAATTTCTTCAAATATCTTACATTAGTGCATTCAGATGCATGATGCATTCCATCTAATAAATTTTAATCAAAAATTGATGAGTCTTGATTAGAATAATGAATACACCTAGATATAGATAATTTTTTTATATATGAAACATAATTATATGTTCAATTGAAAAAAGAGAATTAGTGAAATTGATAGGTACCAAACTTGAGTGGGGCAAGGCAAGTAGCAGCAGCAGCAGCCAGCCCCAATTAATTTCCGTACCCCAAAATGTACCTCAATATTTATAAATAAGGGCATCCCTCTCCCATTTCTCCCACACATCGTTTCCTTCTCTCTCATTCCATTCCACCCATAGCTGCTTTGCACCTCGAATGAGGGGAGTGGTGAGTTCATCAACTCATACAATCACACAATTAGAGCATGGACAGTCCATACCACGGTGGTGCGCCAGTTACCAGCCACGGCGGAGCTTCACGCCCTTCCCTAGGGTTCCCTCTCGGCACCGCTCTCTTACTGGTCGTCATTTTCAGCCTCAGCGGCATCTTCTCCTGCTGCTACCACTGGGACAAACTCCGCCGCACTCTCTCTCTCGATTCCGCCGACATCGAGGCCGACGCTGATCTCAAGCCGAAACCCCCAAACACGGTACACATTTGATTGAATCTCAAATTGGTGCAATCGGATTGTCGCTACTTCAATTCAACCTAAATTTGGATCGATTTGAGTTTAATTTGTTGATTTCGTGAATTTCAGGATTTGAATCGCAAGGAGAATCAGAGCTTGCCTGTGATAATGCCGGGAGATAATGTTCCGAAATTCATAGCATTACCGTGCCCTTGCCAGCCGCCGCGGCAGGGCAGCGTCGTGCTGGAGGTGGAGAAGCCGCCGGCGAAGCCGCCGCATATCGCCGTGCCGTTCTACTGAAGTAAGGGCCGCCGCGATCGAATTCAATCCATTCCTTAGTGTATAGATTTTTAGAGTTCGATTAAATTTATATAAGGACCTTTTACCCCTTTTTTTGCTGCTCTTTCTTTCGTTATTTTGATGGAACTTTTTCGTTAAGTTTATGAATATAACATTTTTACACATGAATTTTTTTATCATTCAAGAATTAAAAATAAAAACAAATGATTTTTAGGTATAAACTTATAATTTCCGGAAATTGTGAAAAACCTTGTTTCTAGACTCGGAATTACTGCCTCAAGTATACATATTATAATAATCCCAGAATTTTAATTAATCTTACTTAATTATGTTGACTAAGAAATTAAGAATTAATTATGTAACAATGGCGCTAGTAAGTTTTTATTGCAATTGTCTGATAATTCCTTCCAAAAAACCATTTGTCTGGCTTAATCATACGCACATGACCTTAATTGTCTTATGTTTATGATACGAGTCCTTTAGTTTAGATATATTTTATCTTTCATATCTTTTGTTTACTTATCTTTTGATTCATAGTATCTTTTCGTATCTTGTTTTCTTGTTCCCTAAGCTAGTATTCTAGTATTATAAATAGGGCTATGTTGTTATCGTTTTATTCATTCAATCAATATATGAAATTATCATTCTTTTGGCTCAATTGAGTAGCAAATAAGAAACATCTCCTAAGATTGCCGACGAGGTTGATCTCGCGCTCAACCGCCCCTTTTTGCCGTCCAGGTCACGACCCTACGTTGGGCGCTCGACAACGACGACATCTCGTTTCTTGATTTTGCGTGGAAATCGACATTAAGGATTTAGGTCCTTAACAACTGGTGCTTTAATTGAGAGCTGACCCTCCCACCATCCGAACCGAAGCTACACCGCTGCCCGACGGAAAACATTCCGCGCACAACAACTGCTTTGGTTGTCGAGTCTCGTCTGTCCGCAGAGCTCTAGCCGCAGGACAACACTACTTCTGCAACGCCGACGGGAAGGATTCCCGCGTGCCGCGTCGAAGTCAGACGCTCATCATCCACCACAGCCACGCCTCAGTCCGTCAACATGTCATACAACTACGCCGGCTATCGCTGTCGTCAATACGACTTCCCTCAGGCCACACAGCTATTCCGTCCGTACCAGCCGGCCGAACCTCACCGTGTAACCAGTTGGGACCCTCCGAGCAGCCGGGTGGAAGTACTCCGTCCGCCGTCGTGGCCTGATCTAGAATCACCGTACGTCTCACACCACTTGGATCCACTTGATCGTCGCCCGCGGCCGAGATACCAGCCCATCGGGTACCGCGATCGCGCGCAAGACGCTTGGCCCCGACACCGAGGTGGCTACATCGAGAGGGGTGGCCACCTATCTGATGACGGAGATCATCAGACCCAATTAGGGTTTGATCGCTACTCGACAACCGCAACGCAACGGCACCGCCCAACGTGCTGGGACCCACCGGCGCAACAGAAAGACCGCGACTACCCAATCGTTGACCGGCCCCGACGCTCGGAGACGTGCTGGGACCGACCTCACCCTCGGGAGGAGGTGAGAGCGCGAGTCCAGCCCGCCTCCCACCAGCCCCGCTACTCCACCGAAAAGCCAACGCGGGACCTGTACAGTCAGCCCGCACGTGTGGCCAGTCAAACTCCGGAGCAGCCACGCTTGCCGCTAATACGGGTCTCCCAGGTGGAGAAGTCAGAACGGTCCAGGTTGGGTCTCTGCTGGCACTGTCTCGAGAAATGGGTGATGGGACATGTGTGTAAACAACACATTCTCTATTATGCGGATGATGGGGAGGAGTTTGAGGAGAACATTCAAGATGAGAATTTAGCCGAAGAGAAAACTGATAATACTCCCATGATAGTATTCGGTGATGATGTTCCCAATGACATTACCGATGTTCACAATGATGGCGCTCCTCTTGATGTTCCAAACAACGAGTCCCCTGGAGAGTTCGTCAAGAACAAATGGATTGTCAAGAACGACAATGAGTCACCGCAAGTGCTCGTTAGGGTATATGATGAGAAGATTGGTGAAAAGGAGGATGGTTCTATTGGTGAAGTGAAGGTCATAGCATCATTTAATGTTGCTCGAGAGTCACCCCATGATGTTCAAACTTGTTGGGGTAAGGAAGGAGGTGGTGATTACACTGTTTTCCATGAAATTGCTTGTATCTATAAGGATTTGAATGTTGGTGATGTTACAAGTATGAAGCAACGATCAACATCGCTCGACACCGATGCAAGGTTGATTCCTCCGTGAAGTAACACGCCGTGTTTAAGCATTCAGGAATGTGTGGCAGAGCTTTCCATTTTAGCGTTGAATTTGGACGACCACATTAGTCTACCTTCGTTGAGTTTTTATGGAGGTGATGAAGGGAGAAGTTCAGTTGTTCGGTATGCGTTTGATCCAGGAGGAGACGCCTCGCCAAGCTTTTGCTTTCAACTCTCGTCCTTGGTTCGTGGTTCCCACCTTGAGGACAAGGTGGATTTTAACCGTTGGGGAGTTGATACGAGTCCTTTAGTTTAGATATATTTTATCTTTCATATCTTTTGTTTACTTATCTTTTGATTCATAGTATCTTTTCGTATCTTGTTTTCTTGTTCCCTAAGCTAGTATTCTAGTATTATAAATAGGGCTATGTTGTTATCGTTTTATTCATTCAATCAATATATGAAATTATCGTTCTTTTGGCTCAATTGAGTTGCAAACAAGAAACATCTCCTAAGGTTGCCGACGAGGCTGATCTCGCGCTCAACCGCCCCTTTTTTGCCGTCCAAGTCACGACCCAACGTTAGGCGCTCGACAACGACGACATCTCGTTTCTTGATTTTGTGTGGAAATCGACGTTAAGGATTTAGGTCCTTAACAGTTTACTTGAATTACTTGAATTTGAAAAAACTTAAATTACTTGACGGTATCTCAAGTTAAATTACTTGAATTTGAAAGAAGTTGGTGAATGGTGATACGATGCGGAAAATGATGACATTTTGCCTGGATATTATTTATGATAAATATGACTACAGATTTAAAATTATACATTTATAAAAAAATCACAAAATAGAAATGATATTTAGACAAACCACAAAAAATTCGACTTTTGATGCTCTGTTAATCAAAATTTCGTAGGCCGAAACAGGGGCCTACAGTATTTTTGATACTATAAAATTAATAGTTTAAAGTTTACTTAAAATTCTAATAGTTTGGGGCATTTTCTATAAAGTTGGCATAAATTAGGATATAATTATAAAGTGATAATTAGGATATTTATTAAATACTAGCATGATTGCAATTTGAATATTACTGTATAACAAAGAAGCAATAGGTGGTTACGTTTTAAATTGTTTTTATGTTGGGAAAAGGAAAAGTGTGACAAATAAATTTCAACTATCATTATTACACGCATGAGTTTCGATTGAATGCCTCCGAGTTTTATGTTTTAATAATTTAGATGTCTGGTCCTTTATTATTGTTAAGAGCATTAGGGGCGCCCCTCATGCACCGCCACGTCATCTTTTTTATCCTCATACCCTTCCACCTGCAATAGAGCGCCCTATGGGACGCCCTAAGGCGCGCCCTATAGGTTTTACTATTGTTTTGTTAATTAATTTAAATATTTTCAAAATATATAATGCAAACTAATTAAAAAACGCAACGATTAAATAAAAACCGGCGAAGACTACATTGATTAAATAAAAGTTAAACGATTCAAGTTGGCTAATCTACGAATCTGTACGAATCGGGTTGGAGACGGCTCCATATCAGACAAACCGTATGAATCCGTACTGAATTCGGGATCGTACTGCGCGTTGGCGTCGAACGACCGATATTCGTCGGGTTCTGTACCCGGCCAACGCGCATCACCCCCAAACATCGGACTTTGGGACTTGAATCCGTTTTCGTAGTAAATGTGAGTTTCGAGAGTGGAATCGTGAAATGAAATGTTACAAATAAAGGTGGGATAGAGAGTATTTAAACAAATTTAGCATTAAAAAAATAAAAAACGCGTGCCATCGGGCGCGCCATCGTCCGCGTCGCCCACAATGGCGCCCGATGGCCTATCGGGCGCGCTTCTACCGCGGACGAAGCATAGGGCGTGGGCTTAGGGCGTCGCATCGTCCGGGCACCCACAATGGTGCCCGATGGCGCGCCCGAGGACGATGGCACGCCTCGGTCGCCCCATTGTGGATGCTATAAATAAAGGAAAGATTTAGAGGTCCTTTGTGATGGATTTGAATACAAAAAATTTTTCTTTCAACATTAACCACCCTATTATTAGGTTAATCTACAAATATGTTAATCATTTTGAATTTTATATGCTATTTTGGAAACATTATCGCATTTTGGAATCTATTGTTTGACTTACATATATTTCTTTGAAATATATTTTTATAATTATTAAGTTAACCGTGAATATATATTATTAAGCCCACCTACTATTTTTCCCCCTATTTTCAAATATGTGAAATCTTTTGAAAAATACTAGTTGTGGCTATATTTATTTTGTCTCACTGCTGTTGTCCCTGCACAAGACATATTCCTTCCGTTCTAAAGTAGTGGAATCATTTTATCATTTTGTTATGTTCTTTCCGTTCTAAAATAATGAAGTCATTTTGTCATTTTGGTACGTTACTGGAGTCATTTTCTTTTTAAGTAAAAGTCAACACATTTGTTCTCATCTACTTAAACTCTCTTACTTTATTTTCTCTCTTTATCTCTCTATCTTTTTCATTTCCTACTTTATTCTTCCTTTACTTAACTCAATTAACACATTTTTTTAAATTGTGTACCGAAAAAAAACATTTCCACTACTATGGAACGAAGGGCGTACATGATATGTCTAATTACGAATGAAATGATAATTTTATATACTCCCACATAGGAATTAGTTCTCATGAACATAGGAATAATTATTCTTTCCACTTCTTTCATACTCCTATTATATATTCCTAAATCTTGTTCTCACCAGGAGTATGATGTATTATATATTCTGTTAAACTGTTTTAAAATTTAATTTTAATTAGCTAAATCTTGTAAAAAATCTCTTGTTATACGTAATTACCATAAGGCCACCAGCAACGCGTCCCGCGGGTGGCTCGTATCTCGTCCCGCCGAGACGAGACGGCGGCAAGACGCGTTGCAGCGTCCCGTCTCGTCCCGGTCTCACCGAGACGCCCGTCCCACCGAGACAGATCACGGGCTCCGGCACTATGCGTGACGCCCGCGAATGGGCTTCGTCACGCTGACGCAATAAATCAATTTTTTAATTCAAATTTAATAAAAAAAATAAAATAAAAATCGAAAACGGTAATATTACCTTTTTTCGACCGTTTTCCTTTTTTTATATTTATTTTTACTCTATAAATACTCATTTTTCATCCTCATTTCACACACAAATACACATCTATTCTTCCCAAATCATCTCCATTTCCTCTCCAATTTTCATCTAACCTCTCCAATTGTCATCACAAAATATCCGGCGACGGCAACTATGGCGGTGGCGGCTCCGGCGGGTTTGACATCAACGCGTTCGGCGACTGGGGGCATGACAATGTCCTGGGTGGTTCCAGCTCCGGTTCATCGACACCGGACACCCCGGGCTCGTCGACGCCGGCGGGGTACCAACCACCCCATTTTGATGTTGATGCATACGCTCGTCCCTCCGCCCCGAGGAGTTCGCAGGGATTATCCCAAATTCGGGAGGATTATCCGGATGAACCCACTCCGGAAGGAGGACGAGGCGATGGAAGCTCCAGGGCGGTGGAGGAAGAGGCGGAGGCGGCCGAGGAGGAGGAGGATGTAGGCCGGCATCCGTACAGCCACAAAGACACGATGGCTGTGTACAACGCCTGGATCAGCGTCTCGTACGATCACATCGTCGGGAATCAACAAACCCGAAAGTGCTTTTGGGAAAAGGTCACCGAGGCCTACAACGAGATTAAGCCGAAGGGGTCCCGCCGCCGCACATTGAAGATTCTCCACGCTCACTTTGACCGAGTCGATAGAGAGGTCAAAAAATTCTGCGGCATCTACAAGAACGAAGCGGCTCATTACCAAAGAGGAGCCACGGGAGCCGACTTTCTGAGATCGTCTTTGCGAGTCTATTTCGAAGACACCAGCAAAGAATTCAGACATGTCGATGTTTGGGAGGCCGTCAAAGACGAGGAAAGGTGGGCCGGCGGTGTCCGGTCCAGCTCTGGCTCGATCTCGAAGCGCACGAAGCACACGTCGGGTGGCCAATACTCATCTAGTGGGGGAGGTTCGGGCAGCGCCGCACAAGAGGTTGCCTCGCAGGAGGTTGAGGGCACGGCAGACGATGCCGGGGGATCCTCCCGTGGGCGCCGTCGGCCGCAAGGGACCAAGGCGACGAAGGCGGCTAGAGGAAGGAGGGGCCGAGGCGAATCAAGCCAGGCGGGCTCGGTCTCGGGCTCGAACACCCTATTGTCCATGTACTTGACTGCCACGATGACGGACAGTTCCCGCATAGCGCCTCCACAATATCAAGCCCATCTTGCCGAAATTGAGTATATAGCAAGACAAATTGGTATTCCGCCTCCAGGTAGCTTGAGTGCACCGCCACCGCCTTCGGGGGATGATTCGCCGGCGGAGTAGTTTTTTTTTAATTTCTATAAAATTGTATTTTAAATTATGCAATTTTTATTTTTTTAGGATTTTAATTATGTGTTTTTTTAAAATTTTAAGTTGTAATTTTATTTTATGTTGTAATTTTATTTTATTTAATGAAATGTGTTTTTATTAATTGAATTTGTTCGAAATAAAGATAAAAATGAAATTGATTGAATAGTAAGTTAAGTGATGGTTAAGAGACGGATAAGAGGTGGAGGGTTGCAGGTTCTGTCTCTTAGTTAAGAGATAGAATGAAAAGTACAGTGGGGCCATGAATAGTTAAGGAATGAGACGATTAAGAGACGGATAAGAGGCAGGGTTGCAGATGACCTAAGTATTTACTAGTACTATATACTATCAATTTGAGTCCTACCTACGTGTTGCTTGTGGTTCCACATCATATTAATACTTGTAGTACTATAATTACAGTCTATATTAACATTTTCACGAGTACTGATTTGGATGTTGTCTCTAACAAATTTTTGAAGGAATAATTTAAAAACCTCTGGCTCAAAATTTGTGGAATTAAGGTAGGTATGTATAAATATTGAACATTAATTAAAACAGTTAATTTATCCAAGCCCCTTGGCCTAGCGGTAAAGGGTGCTGGATACCGCGTCCATCCTGGAGGTCTCGAGTTCGAACCCTGGGTGGCGTAATTTGTCTTTCCTCCTTGTTATAGGAGTTGATTTGTAATTTCCCTCCGTCCCTGACTACTTGCACTTATTTCCTTTCTGGGCATCCCAAGTTATTTGCACTCTTTTCAATTTTAGTAAAAATTATCACCTACAGCCGCAATTGTTGACTTTGCTATACACTCATTCCTTAATCTCTGTGCCGAAAAGGAAATGTGCTAGTAGTCCGGGACGGAGGGAGTACTACTTTTTTTTTTTTTTCTTATTCAAGGGAGTACTACTTTCTACCAAGTTATTTTCCAAATTTATGCTCTCTTTTTTCTCCATTTTTTTGAATCATACGCTACTCAAATAGTAAATGTAAAGACAATAGTGAACTCCAATACCAAAATCTTCACTAAAAAGACTTCAAGTAGTTTTCCTCATTTTATACTATCTTTCAAAACTTGCGAACTCGTAAATTAATTAAATTATTGGAATTCAAGTACATAAATAAAGCGTGAAACCATATAGAATATGATAGAGAAAAAGGAGGATGTAAGTAGAAAGGAGAATTAAGTTAGTTTTTTACTATAAAGAGAATAAATGAAGTAATTTGGGAAGAGAAAAAGGAGGATGTAAGCAGAAAAGAGAATTAAGTTAGTTTTTTACTATAAAGAGAATAAATTAACTAATTTGGGAAAGTCGATTACGATTTGATGTAATTTGTGACAATGGGTGTAGTACTAGGGGGTTTAAATTGATGTTGAAATGAAGTGTTTTCCAAGTAAATGGAAGTTAGATACGTAGGGTTGCACTATGGTAAGACCATAGTTAAAATGACAACCTATGCAAGCAATCTGCGATACATAGATAATCAACTTGGTATATGTTTTTAAGCAATCTGCGATATAAAATCAGAGCACTATGATGATTGATGACACCCTAGTTAAAATGACAGCTTGAGCAAACAATCTGCTATACATAGGCAAGCAATCTGCGATACTTAGGAAAACAACTCGGCATATGGTTCCAAGCAATCTGCGATACGAAATTAGAGATAATCAAACAATGTGAGATACATAGACAAGCTAGTCTGCCATGTGACAGACTAATGTTAAATCTGCTTATAAATCTAAGGGTCATCGTTGGTGGAAGGTTATCATTATAATTTAGATTGTTATTTTAGTATAACCCTATATAAATATATTTAATTAGTTAGAAGTGCATGTATTATTATACTCCAATTAGCATTGAATATTAAATACTCCACATAATCAGTCCAATGTAATGTATCATGAACGATCGACTAGACTGTTTTAAAAATGAAGAGAATCATTGTGTAGAATTATTTGTACGATTATTAATAAAATCATTATACATGATTTTAGTGCAATTCATTAAACAAATTATTCGTACATACGGTACAACATTATTGAATAACTTAAATAATAAATTAGTTAAAATATACCCCTTCATCCATGAAAGGGCACATTTGCCATTTTTGGTGGTCCACGAAAAATAAGGCACATCCAAAAAAGAAAAGTTTTCGACAACTTCTCTCTTACTAATAATATGGATTCCACATTTTACTAACACTACTTCTCTCTTACTTTACCAATTCTACATTAAACTCGTGTCATTCACAAAGTGCCATATTTTTCGTGGACGGTGGGAGTAGTATATTGAAATGAGGCCTCGAAATTTTTAAATATTTTCAGGCGTAGAGCGCTTTATTTTTATAATACTCCCCCCGTCTCAGATAATTTGTCTCACTTTGACCGGACACGAGTTTTAAAAAATGTAATGAAAAGTGAGTTGAAAAAATTAGTGGAATGTAGGTCCTACTTTTATATATTAATTTTATTATAAAATGTGAGTAGAAATGAGTTAGTGGAATATGAGGTCCACTACAAAAAATGAAACAAATTATATGGGATGAACAAAAATGGAAAAATGGGACAAATTATCCGGGACGGAGGGAATATTTATCTTCCACCATTTCCAAAACCATGTGGAAAGATCATACAAATATGTAGTCGATCAAGACGACTACCCGATGATCTTTTAATAGAGCTGTTGCCTTGTTGGGTAGTTTCTTAATTACCATAATAAAATATAATTTGCACATAAAAAGATGCCGAAAAATTCGCAGCGATAATTTGCCTAGGATTCGGTAAAACAAACTACAAAATTCTAAAATATTACTCCAGTCTGATATGGTGGTTAAATTAATAACTTTATGGAATAAATAAAAATGATATAGTAATAAATTTAGCTCACACTTAAATTACCAAAATTGCTGTTCGGCCGTCTAGAAAAAGGTTATCATTTTTAGTTCTACTGTTATTTGGATTGAAATTGTTTATTGGGAAATTTTTTTAGAAAATGTCATTGTTCATATATTTAAATTAGAAAAAGGAAAGTTTTAGAGGAAAAAAAAAAATCAGAAAATGTCGAAAGTTCATGTATTGATTTTCAACCTTTCGCCTTGTAGATGGTAATATCCAAAATATACTCCACATCAACTTTAATTTGGCTAAAACTTTTTGTAGGGGAAAAGGCAGAAAAATTCAAAGTTTCTGTATTTTATATTAAAAAAATAAAAGTTGAGGTGAAAAATTAAAAAATGTTTAAAATTCGTATATTTACATGCAAATAATTCAATTAAAACGTGTCTCTTTAGGTATTTCATTTGTATTTTATTTTAGAACAAATTTAGATGAAAAGGAGTAATATAAATCACCAAAAAAGGATTATTTAGATGAAAAGGAGTACTATAAATCACCAAAAATGATACTTGGCGACAAAGTAATTCTAGGATTGATAAGTCTTAATAAAGGACGCCATGTAGAATATTTTTTCTTGTAAGTTTAGTTACCTACTAATAACATGTGACATTCATTAGTATACATTATTTTATTTCATAATAAAACAGAGGTTTGTTAGGTGTACATTACTCATTATACATGCATAATCAATCAGTTTTAGGTTGTCCTAATTTGCATAAGTTTACAAGAAAGGCTGATTTTCAAAACTATACATAACTCGATATGAAAAATGATTGTTCTTGTCATAATTAAAGAAAAATGCTAACTATGAACATTGCAGATAAGTACACTATTTAGAGATAAATGGAATAATTATTTTAATAATTAAATATCCATATGGTCTATTTTCCTTTTTTCCTAATGGGACATGAATTAAGACATGTACTCCCTCCGTCCATGAAATATTGTTGAAGTTTGATTCGGCACGAGTTTTAAGAATTGTGAAGAAAAATGAGTTGAAAAAGTTATTGGAATGAGAGTTTCACATTTATATATTCGTTTTATAAAAGAATGTGAGTGTAAAGAATTAGTGGAAAGTAGGCTCCATTCACCAAAAATAGAAAAAAACAAAGTGGACAACTTTTTACTGACGCACAAAAATGGCAAAACTGGACAATATTTCACGGATGAAGGTATCAATTTTGAAACTTTATAAGAATAGTAACGAGCATGGGCGGACACAATAACGGGAAGGGAGGGCTTAAGCCCTTCCCCAAATTCTTATTTTTATGTTTTCTCTACTTCTAAAATTTACAATTATTTTAAAAACGGTCATTAGCCCTCACCAAATTTAGATTATTGAAGAGTAAATCATCAGAAATTGAGTAAGAAGAGGGGCTGAACTGAATATTTGCAGCGGTAGAAAGAAAGAACAATGACAGCGGTGTCTTGTTGAGGAGGAGACTTAATTTTAAAAAATTAAAATATAATATTATTTTATTAATAAAGCACCGACTGTAATTTCACTTATTAGCTTATTATTTTAAATTAAAAGTCCAATCGAAAATTCAAATGTATTTTTAATAAAATTGATGCTTTAAAAAGTTCATCGTATTAAATTCATCTTTTTATTTAGGAGTGCACGCTAATTTATGGAAATATTTTCTATTTCACTCTTACTTTTATAATTTATGAGTTCTATTATTTATTACTCTCTTCGTCCAATTTTAAGAGTTTCACTCACTTTTACGCACTCGTTTTACAAAAATGATAATCCTCTCATCATTATTATCTCTCGTACTTTACCATTTCTCCACTTTAATTATTTATTATCATTTTTTATAAAATGGGTGCGCAAAAGTAACTGAAAACGGAGGGAGTATATTATTTTATATTTTTTCTCATTCTCTTACTTTATTAATTATGTATTAAAATTTATGCCGTTCTCAAATTGTATATTTTATTGTGGATGGAGAGAATATAGTATAGCCCCTGCTATCGAAAATTTCTGTGTCCGCCCCTAGTAACGAGTCAACTTGTACCATGATAGATAATAATGATTCTTGTCGACTTTTGTTGCACTTTGATGCCATGACCTAATTTTGCTGTATATGCATGATTCATATGCTTTTGTTGAACTGATTTCGCAGTACAATTGATTGTACTGATTTCGCAGTACAATTGATTGTTAACTTATTTTCCACAATTACACTACTAAGTATTAAGATTTAATTCACATAATATCCTACCACAAGCTTTTTCATAAGAAATTGATTTTCCTATCAGCAACTGAACTTCACAGAAATTTAAACGCCCCCCTTCAAAAATAAAGAAAACTCAAAAGTGCCATAAAATCGTACAAAATTACAAAAGGCCCCCTTTGGATTACTTAATCACATGGGGAAAGGGAAATTTAGGGGACAACATGTGGTGGGGGGAAATTAAGGCCTTATCTAATCTATAATTATCATTAAAAATTTTTGTATGTTGTATATGATGACAAAGATGAGTGTCCAAATCCTATGTTAAATTGCTAATTACCCATATTTACCGCATTCGGATTCCTTGTTTAAAATAATCTATCAATGAAGCAAGCACGTATATATTGATGAGGGAAAACTTGCTTGATATAGTAGTAGTTTATTTTTTTGTACTACTATCTTTATTAATGATACTATCACGTAAGCATGCAGAAGAATATCATAAATCCACATGTGCTCACATCATCGTCTGTCAATAAAATATTGTATGTCTAAAAATGCATGTATATAAAATATAGCAAAGTTCTTTGATCCAAATTAATCTACTATCCCGGCAACAATCTCCTAATTTTTTTTGTCTTTTTTCCTTTTTGTATCGACGATAAACATGCATGTGACAATTTCTATAATATACTTTTTATAAATACGATACTAAGTAACAACTCACTATCAAGAATTTACAATTCACATAGTAGTATCCATATTTGATGATTTTTGTAGATTGATAAATTCCAATATCTTTAAGTACATTAAACTTTATTTAAATGTCAAATTGTCAGAAAACAATGAAGGTTTGTCAAATTTTAGTCTGTCCCGCAATTTTAAAAATCAGTAAAAAAAATCATGAAATTTGATTTTGTTTTTAATTATTCCATGTCAAAAAATTAGGTGAAATTGTGGAGCATCTAATATTCTAATATGAAATCTGAGAGATAACACGTACTGTCACCACCATTGAGTTAAATAGGCTATCTTATTTTTTTTAGTCGTGAAATAATTGAGAATATATAAACGCCAATTTAATGGTTTTTCTGTCTAACAAATTTCATGAATTTTTCCGCAATCCATCACTTAATGAATTAACCAATTAAGTACTCTAGTTTCACAATGGTATTGTTTTTTTTTCATTCGCGGCAATTTTTTAAAATTAACTAATTAAGTCTAGTTTTCCTTTAATCTTTTCTTTTTCATTCGCGGCAATTTGTTGAGAATTTATTGGTTGGTTCTTTGTTAAATCAAATGCGTGAAACAATGTATATAAGTGTTGATTGGCCACATAGTTGTTTTAGGAAGATAATTAGCTGAGGCGTCGCTATTTATCCGAATAAGTAAACGCCATTAACAAGAAATTATGTTTGTACATTGTTTGGATGATCCTGGCAACATCACAGGACAGGAAATGAGGATAGAGATGAGATGATTAGTCACTTACCATAATATTGATTAGGTTTTGAACCTTAGTGGAAGTCCATGTACAAAATTAGGTACATTAAAATGGAAATTATATGCATATAAGGGGACATAATTTATTATAAAGAGTTTAAAAATTCGTTCGAACATTTATTTTCTGCGTATGTTTGACTTCACATATAATTATTTCAATAATTAAGCATAATTCTCATTCATATATTCTCAAAGAATATGTTGCAAACTTGCAATAAATTGTTCGGATTAGGAAAGACTGCTTTCTTCTGGTAAACAGTGAACATCAATTTTAAAATGATGCTCGAAAAAGTTAATTATGCGGGAATCAGAATAAGATAAGTTAAATTAAATTGTTAGATAGTTAATTAAATGGTAGAAAAGTGAGAGAGGGATTAGGTCAGATTCGACTATAGTCATTAAATTTAGAAATTAAATGTGTATCATTATATGTGTGACGATCAAGTGGATGAGTGGGATTCGTTAATGATTAATAAATTAAAGCTGCTGCCTTTAACATAAGGTTGCTGTAACCTAAATATTCTACAATTTTTATATATGTGGCCAATGTGGAAAGCCTAGTCATGTAAATGCTTTATGACGTATAGATTTTAGGTTTGATTAAAAGTGTCGAATTTACACATTTTTTCTTTCTTAACATTGATTGGAAATAGAATCTTCGAGGTGATGCAACCAACACATTACTATGATGCGTACATGTAATCATGATATTTTTAATATAATTTGTTACTCGAATTATGACGAGCTATATAGATTATCATTATACGACAAACACAAAAGTTAAATGATATATATATATATAGGGTCTTGTTAGGTTGAGATTTTTTAGCTTAATTGAGAATTGAGATGCATTTTCAGCCACTCATTTTGAAATGTCAACTGCAAGTAGATTATGTCAACTAAGGGGTATTATCGTCATTTCATTTCAATAGCCAGAATATCAAATGTCAACAACTCGTATTAAAATGTCAACAACTAAAAAAAATTTAATTTTTTTTAATTTTTTTATTTTTTTTTTAATTTTTTTTTAATTTTTTTTAAATTTTCGCGCGATGTCAACTACTGAGACATTATGTCAACTACGATGTGTAGTCTGCACATCAAATGTCAATAGCTCTGCACATCAAATGTCAACAGCTTATAATTGACATTATATATGTGTAGTTGACATGAATTGTATATGTAGTTGACATTATATGTGTGTAGTTGATATGAATTGTATATGTAGTTGACATTACATGTGTGTAGTTGACATGAATTGTATATGTAGTTGACAAAAAATAAAAAAAAAATAAAAAAAATAAAAAAATAAAAAATCGAAAAAAAAATAATTTTTTTTAAAAAAATAAAAAAAATATTTATTAAATAAAATATATGATGAAATTACAAATATGCCCTTTCACAATTAATTAATGTAAAAATATTTTCCATGTGGCAAATTCTGGACCACTCATTTAATAAAAATGAGTGGCTTATAATGCATCTCAATTCTCAATTAGGTTAAAAAATCTCAATTGATCACAACCCTATATATATATATATATATGTAGATTAGTTGATCGAATCTTAAGTAAATTTAGTATACTTAATTAATTGAGTAGTGATAAATTAACAAAAATTGTGTATATAAAATTGGACAATTTAGGTATTTTACATTTACAATAAATTTATGATGACTAATTCCTTTAATGTATTACATAAATTAACCTCCTATGATCATTTTGGAAAATTAAGTTTTCATAATCATCATTTACCCAGTGGATAATTTACTATATCTTCATAATTATGTAGATACTTTACATTTGTTGCATAATTTCTTCTTCCATTAATAAGGATGTGGATATTTTTTCATTCCACTTAATTCTTTAGTGTTACCATCAAATAAAATAATTATAGTCATTCACATCATATTATTTTATTATTAAATAATATTTAAAATTCCAATATAAAAACACTACATCCATATATACTTAATTTCATAGTGTTATCATCAAACGAAATCATCATAGTCATCAACACCAAATTATTTTATTGGTATTAAATAATTTTTAAATTTGTAAATTACAAAAAACGACTACCGCAAATATACTTAATTTCTTAATTTTACTATCCAAAGAAATAATAATAGTATGTCGCAACTAATTATTTTATTATTAAATAATTCTTAAAATACTAAGGTATGAAAACGACTAATGTATATATACTTATTACTTAACTAAATATATCATCAAAGGAAATAATCATAGTTATTCGCATGTAATTATTTTATTATTAAATAATTCATAAATTTCTAGATATAAAAAATAGGATACGTCATATATACTTAATTTCGTAGTGTTAATATCCAAAAAAACAAAATATTAGTATTTCACATCTAATTATTTTATTAAATATTCTTAAAATACCAAGTTATGAAAACAACCATATGCATATATACTTAATTTCTTTGTGTTATCATTGGACAAATTAATAATAATATTTCACATCCAATTATTTTAGTATTAAATTCATTCTAAGTTATATATGCATATATATACTTAATTTGTTAGTGTTATCATCCAGCAATTTAATCATAGTCATTCACAATCCACTTATTTTATTATTAAATAATTTATAAAATTCTAAGTTATATAAACAACTACATATATTTATATACACTTAATTTCTTAGTAATATCATCAAATGAAATAACAATAGTCATCTGCATCTAATTATTTTATTAATAAATTAGTTTAGAATTTCTAAATTATAAAAAATGACTAAATGCTCTTAAATCTTATTTCATAGTGTTATCATCCAAATATATAATAATAGTATTTCACATCCAGATTTTTTATTATTAAATAATTCTTAAAATTATAAACTATAAAAATGACTATATTAATAAAAAGTACTTAATTTTTAGTGTTATCATCCAATAATTTAATCATAGTCATTCACATCCAATTATTTTACTACTAAACAATTTTTAAAATTTAAAATTATAAAAATGACTACATACATATATACTTAATTTCCTAGTGTTATCATCAAACGAAATTATCACTATCATCCACATCCAATTATTTTACTATTAAATATTTTTAAAAACTGTAAGTTATAAAAACGACTACGTGAGTATATACTTATTTTCTTAGTATCATCAACCAACAAAATAATCATAGTATTTCGCATCCAACTATTTTCTTATTAAATATTTCTTAAAATTTTAGGTTATAAAAATGACTACATGCATATATACTTTATTTCTTAGCGTTATCATCCAACAATTTAATTATAGTCATTCACATCCAATTGCTTTATTATTAAATAATTTTTAAAATTTTAAATTTCAAAAGAGACTACATGCATATATAATTAATTTCTTAGTGTTACGATCAAACGAAATAATCATAGTCATTCACATCCAATTATTAGATAAATTTTAAAATTCCAAGTTATAAAAACAACTACATGATATATACTTAATTTCTTTGTCTTATGATCATTTAATGAAAAATTATAGTCACTTGCACCCAATTACTTTATTATTAAATAATTTTCTAATATCTAATTATAAAAAATGACTTCATATATATTTAGTTTCATAGAATTATAATCTAACGAAATAATATCATTATTTCGCATCTAATTATTTTATTACTCTTTAAATAATTCTTAATATTCTAAGTTATAAAAATGATTATAGCATATATACTTTAGTGTTATTATCCAATAAAATAATAATACTCCTAGTTCTATTTGTATTCAATTATTTTATTATTAGATAAGTTTTATATTTTAAGCAAATATAGTGTTATCATTCAATTTCTTTTAATTTATGAGATTTCCCTTAAATGAATGGCACCGTTTTTTTCACTGATCATGCATATTAAATATTTTACCATATATAAACCTTGTAGTTTGATATTGATTAACTTTACAAATATACTAAAGAAAGGGTAATTGAGTAAAGAAGGAATAATAAATAAGAAAATCGGTTTAAATAAAAATCGGTTTAAAATTTAAGGGTATTTTGTATGTACAAATTTTGTTAATTTATCTTTACTCTAATTATATATGTGGCAGTCATATCAATTTGAATTTTCCAAAAATATATCAATATTGTAAACCAAGGTATAATTAACTTTGCAAATTTAGTACTTTTGTGGAAGTCTTAAAGGTGATCATATTTGTTCTTCCCATATTTAAAATAGTACTACTAAATAGTTTCCTACTATATTATAAACCAAGACTTTGAGTAATAGTAATTTTAATTTATGTTATTACCCCATATTTAATTATTTCATGTTGGGCCAAGCGGTTTGGGAATTAATGCCTGCTTTTTTAGCAGTTAAAATTCGCATACAACTTAAAATAACACACCAAACTCAAAACTTTAGTGAAAAAAATGAATGATTAATGTTCTGAATAAGTCATTTCTCAATAATATTACTATCAATAAGATTATCGACTTATCAAGTTAGCACAATGTGTACAAATCACATAATCATTCGAAAATCAACCATATACTTAGATTAGAGTCCAGAGAACTTCTCTAATTCTATACATGATAATTATTAGTATTATCTTTCTTACAACTTGGAAATAATAAACTAGAAGTCAAAAGTCCATATGTATATAACAAGGTGTTAATCAAACTTATGTAATAAAAACAGTATGTTATTAGGCCCCTTTAGCATGCAAAGTCAATACATAATACATAGTCTTAACCTAAGACGTGCTCACATGCAGCAATAATTAGACTGCACTTCAATTTTGACCCATATATATTTATGTTCAATTTGGGTATTCGAATTTTCAATATGCATGTTATTTGTAAATTTGTAATGTAATGACCTAATTTATTTATCATTATGAAATGATATGTTCAATTTGGGTATTCGAATTTTCAACATGCATGCTATGTATCATTATGAAATGATTTATGGAGTATTTTGAAATGATATACTCTCCCCTGTTATGAACAAGAATCAAAATTATTTTTATAAAACAAATCAATACATCCCTATTTATCCTTAGTTTTTATTTTCCTTAACTAAATTAATTAATCAAAATTATCATTACTAAATATGTTACTACATAATTATTTATGAGATATTTAATCTAGACAATTGATTTATTGATCCAATGGATCAGATTTGGTATTTGTTTATGCACTATATAGATGACATGCCTATAACACAACCCTATAAATTTCGGTATAAAAATTATTCATTTGATCAACACCTTTTTCTTTAAAATTTCCTCGTTATTTGTTTAATATTATATCTTGATATAATTTAATCTAGCAATCAATAGTAGTACTTATCAATCAAATCTAAGCAACTCAATGCATTTCAATGTTAGTGGCGAAAAAAGGGAGTAACTTGGGCCAATGTCAGTGGGCCTTATGAAAAGAAAAAAATTGAGGCAAATAGGCTCATCAATGGGCCTAAAGTTGCCGCCAAAATATGTTTAGACTTAATTAAATTCAGCTCTAAAAAATATGAATGGGCTTCCAACCAAGACCCAAATCCTTGAAAAACCACAACAAGACTCATTGTCTTTTGCAAAATTTGAACAAGATAACTCAATCTATGGAGGAACTCTAAATCCGAGTAAAAAAACTATCTGAATTTGGCATGTGAAATGAATGATTAATGGTTTCCTCACTATCCTAATTAATTTCTTCTGGTGCAGGTATGTGTTTGAACAAACCAATTAATATTATATATGTTAAGATATTAATATAGATTGTTGAGTTGGAGGGAGAGAGATGAATCTCTAAAATTTTCTGAGTTAGATAATAAAATCATGTTTCGGTAGAGTAACTTTTCTATTCATGAATTGAAGGAATGTGAATGGTTTAACTGTCTTTGGAGAGACAGAATGGTATTTCATTGCTATAACTGTTGTAATGAAACTAGATATAAAATTATAACTATCCCACGTCGGTGTTCATATAATCCTGAAACCACTATATAATTCTAATGGACCACTTCTCCTATCACCAATTGATTTTAGGATGAAATCCATGAATTTCTATCAACAACCGGATGCCTACACTTTTATAATGGGCTTGGCTATTTTTTGATTCATACCAAATGGGCAGAAAATTTTCGAGCTCGAATATTTTTATGTTTTTTTTAAAAAATAAACTAAGATTTAAAAGCTAGCTCGTCAGGCCAAAAAACAATATTTTCTTTAAAGCTCTTAAATATGTAAAAATTTGATAAAGTTTAGGCTGTAAATTTATAGTCCCATTTTTTTTAATCTGTGAATGACTTTAAACTATATGGTAGGATACAGTTTGACATGATTGACCTGAAAATAATCCCAAGTCCCATAGAGTTTATTCCAAAATAAGTGAATTCTCGTATTTAGTTTTCAAAATTCATATTTTTTAAACTTTGGAAAGTTAGTAGAGTTTTTTTTCAAATTTATATAAAATTATATTTTGATTAATTATCCAACAATATGGTAGAGTTGGCCCGAATACGAGCGAATTAGGTAGCCAAGTTTTGGAAATCAATTAATAATCAATATATTGGTTAAAATTAGGCCAAAAAAAAATGAAATGAATTTTCTTGTGGAGCATTTCGACTTTTTCGATAGGGATTGATTTGCCAAAACATTTGTTTAAAACAATGTTCTTTTCTTCTCAATCACATGAATTTCTTCCACTAAAGCTCATCCTTTCACACTCCACGATCGAAACCATACAACACGATAATCTTTTCGTCTCAATCTCATTTATTCCTCCATTAAATTTTGATGTTTTTTTACACTCCAAATGATTTTACAAACCATACGTCATTAACTTTACGTCTCAAAATATCTCATGAGTTGGTCCTCCATCAAAATTTGATCATTAATTAATTCTAGTAGTAGTTCATACTTCATATGATTAGCACACCATCACGCTAAGTATACCCAATTATTGCACCATATTTAATAACAATATGAAAAAATTAAAATAATAATAATAATAATAATCTCAAAGTCCATAAAGAGAGTGAAGACATTATACTAGTGATGAGGCATCTTCACTTCGCATAGGTGTTGATGATGAAACTCTCATGATCCAAACTCCATACATGTGCATCAACAGCTCATACTTCATTTCTTTTTCAAAAAAAAATATATTTATTACAAATTCCCTTTTTTTTTTTATATACAATGGGAAGCATATCACGAGCCCCCTACTTCTCCATTTCTCCTCTTTTTTACAAGTTTTTTTACCTGCATTTACTACTAGTGTCCTATCTCTTTCTTGCTCTACTTAGCTAGAGTGGTCCACTTCAAAAAGAAGCCCTAATTTTGTGATTCATCTTCTTCATGTGAAAACAACATACCAACCATTACTTCATATATAGTCTTTTCACCTGCAAAACACTTCCTTTTCTTTATTTATTTAAATTTGTTGTGACAGAATAGAGCAATTGTGTAATCAAGACAAACAGAAACGTAAAGAGACATAGAATTTATGTGGTTCACCAACGTTGTGTTGGCTATGTCCACGGGCAGGAAACGAAGAACTTATTCAGATTGTTTTCAGATTACAGAGTTTTGTGCCTGACTCCTATATAAATAAGCACACAGACGACGGGCTAGGCCCAATATAAATATTAAGGCCTAAAACAGAAACATATTATAGCGTCGCCCCCTGACTAGCTGATCGGGCAGCGAGACCTCCATTTGGCTAGCGGCAAACTATATAGATTCAAAGCATACTAACATTTAAATTGTGCAAAAGTATATATTTTATGCATGTTGAGTTTTGCAATCTAATTAACACCTTTGTATAGAATGATGAGAGATTGTGGTTTATGTTTGGTAATGCAATCAGTGAACATTTTTTTTCAATAAATTCAAAAAGCTCAAAACTGCTTGGGTATAAGTTTAAAACAGAATAAAACAATTCTAAAACAAATCCAATCGAACAACATAGCCAAACAAACAAAGCAAAACAAATCCAAAATCCAACTCAAACAAAAGTCGAAGACCACAGAGATGGGAGATAAGATCCATGATGAACCAGCACATCAAAATGAGCTCACTATGAATAGAAAAAATAAGAGATAGTTTAAAATCTAAAATTTCGAATTTTATTTTACAAAAGTAAGATTTTAAAAAATAATTGTAAAGAATCTAATGTGAAACGAAGAACAGTACACAAAGAATTACGTGGTTCGACGTAAAAGTCTACATCCACGGGCATAAACGGCTTGAATGATTTTATTCCGAGATAGTATGTAGGAGATACAATATTGAATTATACAGAGAGCAACACAATGAACACCACACGCTTGGCTTCTCTAATCTCTATGAACTCACGAAGAAAACTCTTCCAGATGACCTCTATCTCAAAAGTGAACTCCTCACTCTCTTCTTTTGTATCATCTCCTTGAGCTAAACCGTTAGCTCTCCAAATCAGTTACAAAACGTTAGCAATGAACGTTAGAACCAATTTATTCTCCAATTTATTCTCCTTTTCCAGTATTGCATATGTAGTCCCTCATAGTTTAAATATTTCCATGGACACCTCTCACTACAATCTCCACCTTGGACAATGAAAAACTCAAGCCTTCATGCCATAACACCTCCACCTTACTCGTCAGTCACACCCACCAATTTCAAGCAATGCTTGAATTTTGAAATTGGTAAGGCTTTGGTAAGAGAATCTGCCGCATTCTCCTCTGTCTTGATGTCTCATTTCTCAACTTCATCTCTTATAAAGTGAAGTCTCACGTCAATATGTTTACTTCTCTCGTGAAAGACTTAGTGCTTCGCCAAGCAAATGGCACTATTATTGTCACAAAAGATAATGACAGCCTCCTGCACAACTCCAAAGTCTTGCAGCATACCTTTCAGCCAGATTCCTTCCTTTACTGCCTCGGTCAAGGCTATGTACTCAGCTTCTGTAGTACTTAGTGCTACCACGGATTGAAGGGTAGATTTCCAGCTCACTGCTGTCCCATACCAGTTGAAGATATACCCGGTCTGAGATTTTCTATTATCCATATTAGAGGCGAAGTCTGAATCACAATACCCTACTAATACTTCAGTCCCCTTTTCCATCTTCTGCTTATACAGTAACCCAACATTTCTGGAGCCCTTCATGTATCTCAAGATCCACTTCAGTGCAGACCAATGCTCATTCCCATGATCCTGCATGTATCTACTAGCAACACTTATCGCGTGTGCTAAATCAGGTCGTGTACAAATCATGCTGTACATAATACTTCCAACTATGTTGGCATATGGTATCTTTGACATTTCATCTCTTTCTTCTTTTGTCTTTGGAGCCTGGTCCAGTGACAACTTGAAATACTGTGCTAGAGGAGTAGAGACATCTCTGGAATCTTGCATTTTGAACTTGGATATGATCTTGCTAATATACTCAGATTGATTCAGCCACAACAATCCTTTAGCTCTGTCTCGCTGAATTTCCATGCCAAGAATTCTCTTTGCTTCGCCCAAGTCCTTCATCTCAAATTCCTTCCTTAACTGCTCTTTCACAATCTGAATTTCCTCTAAATTCTCAGCTGCTACAAGCATGTCATCGACGTACAGAACCAAGTATGCAATGCCAACACCCTCACTGTTATATTTGCTGTACACATCCATCATATGCAGATATTTTGAACCCAATATCTGACATGCAATGGCGGATCCAGGAACAAATTATCGTGGGGTCGAACAAGATAGTAAATATTTATTTAAAATAATTGTTTAAATTAATTATTTTTATAAATATATTTTTTAATATAAATAATTCATGCGAGTATCGATATTCTTAAAACAACATACTCCACTTTCTTCGTCCCGTTATAAGCGAGACTCTTCTTTTGGATACAAAATTTAAGAAAAAGACGTTTATGGAGCTAACTGAAGAAAGAATAAAATATGATCTTAGATAAAACAAAGATGCAAATAAATAATAAAGTAAGAGAGAACAATTATGTTATATTACGTATTTTGACAAAAAAAATGACATACACATAGCATAATTTTTCTGTAACATACCAAATTTTTAAAGATTTAAAAAATTGAATATGAATAATAAGGTTGAAAATTTAAATTATAAAACTAAGAGTAGAAGAAATTAAGAAATATTTACTTTATATAAGTAGGTGGTTAATTTAGATAAATTGATTTTGATATACTGTAAAAAAAAATATTACTACTACTACTATTTAACATTAATTGATAAGATGAGAAAATACGTTTAATGGACTTCTAAGAATTAATTCAAATAAAGAAAATATTTGAAAGCCCATTTTACAATTACATAACATATTTAAGATATTTAATCTTTTAAACTTAGTTAAATTTATTGATGCCGGTTTATTCTATTTCACGAGTGAATATAGGGATGAGAAAACAATAATGACATCGCCAATACCATTCCTCTTTCTCTTCGAAAATAAAAACCGCGGAAGGACTCTTCCCCTCCAACTCCTTCGTTCTCGACAACAGTCTACCTATCTGGCTGCCTCACTTCCTTCCTTTCTCTCTGATCAGTCTCCTCATCATCTCATACAGCGTGAGGACGTGAGGTGGGGGCGGAAACGTGAACGCCGTAGGGTCGGAGGCCGAAGAAAGTAGCTTTCCGGTGCACTCCGTGGCAGGTGGTGGGGTCGGCCGACCCCGCCCGACCCCACCTGGATCCGCCAGTGCTGACATGTGAGCATCAAATTTTCTATACCATTGTCGACTACTTTGTTTCTGGCCGTAGATACTTCTTTTAAGTAGACAAACTTTATCCCCTGACCCCTTCACTTCAAAGCCTTCAGGTTGGACCATTACAATTGTTTCTTCAAGTTCTCCAAGCAAAAATGCTGTCTTCACATCCATTTGGTGTAATTCCCATCCTCTGTGAACAACAACAGCCAACAAAATTCGTATGGAGCTATGCTTAACCACGGGTGAGAATACCTCATTAAAATCAATCCCCTCCTTCTGATTATAGCCCTTAGCCACCAACCTGGCTTTGAATCTGATTTTACTTGCTTGAGTCATTTCTATCTTTTTCTTAAATATCCACTTGGACCCTATAGCTTGCTGATATGCAGATGCATCCACCAAGATCCAAGTTCCATTTTTAAGCAAAGAATCAATTTCTTCCTTCATTGTTGTCAGCCATTGCTTCCATTCCTTTGATCTCATGGCTTCTTCGTAGCTGCTAGGCTCATAATACTCTATGTTTTCAGCTGCACAAAGAGCATAGAATACCATCTCATAATCACTAAATTTGTTTGGAAGTCTCCTCTCCCTTCTAGGTCTCTCCAAAGTTGGCCTATTCTGATCATCATGTTGTTGTGCTTCCTAACTTGGAATTTCAGTGACTCTCTCTTCTCTATCATCAACCTCTTCTTCATCACTTTGAGTTGTGATATTTGAGTCATTCTGCTCAACATGAGGCTCCACCTCAAATCTTGTACCATCCTTCTCCTTGCTCAAAAAAGGCATTTGTGTCTCATCAAAATACACATCCCTGCTAATGATCAATTTTTGACCTTCAGTTGTAGGACACCAAAGTCTGAATCCCTTCACTCCTTCTTGATACCCAAGGAAGACACATTTTATGGCCCTACTATCCAGCTTGCCCTGTTTAACATGAGCATAAGCTCTGCAGCCAAAGGGCCTCAAAGTGGAATAATCTGACTCCCTCCCATACCATCTTGAATCTGGTATCTGATTATCAATAGCCGAAGATGGTGACTTATTTATCAATTTTGACGCAGTAAGAACAGCTTCTCCCCAAAAACACTTAGGCATTCCAGAAGACAGCAGCATGCACCTAACTCTTTCAAGAATGGACCTATTCATTCTCTCCGCCACTCCGTTTTGTTGGGGGTTTGTAGGAGCAGACTTGTGTCTCTTTATTCCTTTCATCTTGCAAAATCCTTCAAATTCTGCAGATAGAAACTCCAATCCGTTGTCAGTTCTTAAGCACTTCAGGCTGACTCCCTTCTCCCTCTCTACCTGCAGCTGCCACTCCTTAAAGAAACTAAAAGCCTCTAACTTTTCCTTGAGAATTTTCACCCAAAGTTTCCTGGAATAATCATCGATTATTGTCATGAAATATCTTCCTCCGCTGACAGTGGCCGAATTACAAGGACCCCACAAATCGCTATGGGCATAGTCCAAGACTGCGGTGGAGGTGTGCTTGCCCTTAGGGAATGGAAGTTTCTTTCCTTTCCCCATAATACACTCTTCGCATTTCTTGATCTCTTTTGCATCACCTGTACTTCGGATCAATCCCTTTCCTAGTAGCTGCCGCATACCCTTCTGACCAATATGTCCCAGTCTCCTATGCCATGCATCAAGATCAATATGTTGCCCTGCATTTGAACCACCTACAATCACTTCTCCATTCAAGTAATACAAGCTGCCTTTCCTGACTGCACTCATCACCACTTGTGACTCCTTATACACTTTGAGAATTCCCTGTTCGGACATAAAACCAAACCCTCTACGCTCCAACATACCCAACGAGATAAGATTTCTTTTAACCTCAGGTATAAATCGAACTTCTGCCAGTACTCTAATACTCCCATCATGCAATTTCATTCTAATATTACCAATGCCATGAATAGTGCATACCTGGTTATTTCCCAGCAGGACTGATCCTCGAGCAGGTTCTAGTTGTTCGAACCATCCCTTATGAGAGCTGATGTGGAAGCTACACCCCGAATCAAGGATCCATTCTTCTTCTATATCTCTCTCACCAACATTCAATATCTTTGCTGGATCAGCCTCTTGGATCACATCAGAAGTCCCTAGATTCATACCCTCCTCCTTTTGTTTTCTTTTCCAAGCAAAACAATTTTTCTTAATATGTCCGGGTTTCTTGCAATAGTGGCAAGATCGGGTCTCTTTACCCTCGAATTTCTCCTTCCCTTTATGAGGTTGAGGCTTGGGAAATACATTCTTCCCTTTCGTACCCGGTTGCTTAAACTTCTTGATGTTCAAAACTTCCGTTGCAACTTCTTGGCCACCATTTGATTTCTGGAATTCTTTGGTTTTGAGCGCTGATTGCACCTCCACGAAGGTAATGCTCTTCTCTCTGCCATACAACATGGCGTCCTTCAGTTGTTCAAAAGATCTTGGCAAAGCGGCGAGTAGGATAATCACCTTATCCTCATCATCGAGCTCCACGTCGATGTTTTCCAAATAGTCAATATACTTGTTAAATTGATCCAATTGCTCTCCAATCGATCGATCCTCGCTGAACTTATACGCGTACAACCTCTGTTTCAAGTACAAGCGATTGGCTAAAGATTTCACCATGTAGAGTGCTTATAATTTATTCCAGATCCCTGCTGCCGTAGTCTCTTTCGAGACCTCGCGCAACATCTTGTCATCAAGACTCAGAATGATCGCGCTGTGTGCCTTTTCTGCGATCTCAACCTGCTTAGCCGAGGGATTTTCCGCTCCATCTTCACCCGGTGTCAGAGCATCAGCCAATCCATGCTGAATGAGGAGCGCCTTCATCTTCAAGCGCCATAACCCAAAATCATTTTTGCCGGTGAATTTCTCAGCTTCAAACCGCGCCATCGCCATCAACAATCTTCGTTTCCCACAGATGGCGCCAATTGTAAAGAATCTAATGTGAAACGAAGAACAGTACACAAAGAATTATGTGGTTCGACGTAAAAGTCTACATCCACGGGCATAAACAGCTTGAATGATTTTATTCCGAGATAGTATGTAGGAGATACAATATTGAATTATACAGAGAGCAACACAATGAACACCACACGCTTGGCTTCTCTAATCTCTCTGAACTCACGAAGAAAACTCTTCCAGATGACCTATATCTCAAAAGTGAACTCCTCACTCTCTTCTTTTGTATCATCTCCTTGAGCTAAACCGTTAGCTCTCCAAATCAGTTACAAAACGTTAGCAATGAATGTTACAACCAATTTATTCTTCAATTTATTCTCCTTTTCCAGTATTGCATATGTAGTCCCTCATAATTTAAATATTTCCATGGACACCTCTCACTACAATAATCTAACAAGCGTGTGTAATTTTCAATTAAATTCCACCCTATAACAATGTTTTTTGGTTGGGGAAATGAGTGCAACATTGAGGATTGATTGACCGTAGATTTTTCCTAAAAAACAAAAATGGTTATTACGTTTTGATTAAATATTGTGTTAAGAGCTTCCACGTACTATATAGTAGCAGCATTGGTGAAAGACAAATATAGGAGAATAAATGGTATATTCCCAGTCTTGATCAATAATAGTATTTTTTTAAAGGACATTCAAGTCTTAATCGAATTCTCCTCAAACAAAATGCAGATACCCCACAAATAGGATTTTGATTTGGCCAATTCTGTATCCAATTCCAACTCTGTTTTTCATCACACTGTGTTTGTACTTTGTAGTAAAAACTCTTTTCTTCGCAGAAATTATGAATAATGATCACACTTTTTTTTGGGTTTGAATAATGATCACACTTTAATAGACAGGAATACTGCCCAAGCAGAACTAAACTCAAAACATCTGCCTGGTGCTTCTGCAACTATGATACTAGAAAAAGAAAAATAATTAAGCCGACACCAATTTTGAATGAATACAGAATATTAAAAAAAATGGAAATACTGGAAATGAAAGCGTTGTAATTAGTGGGACCTACGGATTTAGGAGCGCATATTAAATCCATTGACGCGTTTTAAACAGATTTCAGGATGATTTCCAGTAAGGGAAAAATTCCATCGCAATCCCACTTTCAAAATTTTCTTTTTTTATAAATATAAATTCCACTTTTTATACAAACAAAAGATTGAGTTTCAATTCAAAATATAAACTGAAAGTGGAGCCCTTAATTTGCTGTCCGCGTGGACCCCGCAAATCAGCGCTCTCCCATTAACTTCTCCACATGCACTGCCGCCACATCCTATTTTCCCATAATTCTAATAAACCTGCCCTCCACGTCAATAAATAGTAAGCCACAACGTTATTTTTATGAATTTTTTAAAAAGTTGGATTTTCTCCATAAACTTTAAAATTAGCAAATAATATCATGAACTTTACTCCGAGTTTGTTATTTCCCACCAATAAAAAATTATGGCAAATAATATCATGATACAAATTTTGTTCGTAATTTCTGGACAATAACTTCGAGAGTTTCAAGATTTTCAATCTCTGAGAATAGTTTTTCTTGAAGCACACCCTCGAAATTTGTTCTTCAATCCATTAATTTAGCTGAATTTTTTTTACTGGTGGGAAATAATAAACACATGATAAAGTTTGTGATATTATTTGTCAATTTCAAAATTAGTGAGAAAAATCCAACTTTTTGAAAGTTACATGATATTAGGTGTCAATATCCCTTATTTTTTCATGTTACTATTTTAATGTATGTGAAATTACATACTCTTAAAATTTATATTATTGCTATGTTAACAATTCTAATATGTCATGTACAAATTTTGGTCTTTTCAATAACTAAATGTAAATCGTTTAATCATATTTGTATAGACATGCCAGTGATGCCACCGTTACTTGGTCTCAAGTAGCATTGTTTGTTTATTTTTTGTAATTCTGTCAAATTTGGCTTCTAATTCTAGTCTTGTTCTTAATTTCATTGCATTTCTTGTTAAGTTTACTAGTCACTTATCTGAGCCTAGAGCCTTGTATGATTGCATCTGATCTTATTTGCAAGAATATTTATTGTTGATTTTTGTCTTATGTTTTCTGGTCCTCGTCTTGGCTTGATTTCGTTTCGTTGCATTTGGTTTTAATATTGCCAATCAGTAATAGTTAATTATCACACCATGATAGTTAACAACTGACAATGTAATAAATAAGTCTACTAAATCAAAGGTTACATCACTATTAATTTGGAAAAATGATATAGAAGCATATTTCTCGAAAGGGTCACGTCTCATTTATTGCTCCATACACTTTCACAGTTTCACACACTATCATGCTTATCATACAAAAATAAAAACATTGATGCACTGCAAAATCTTAACCTCGGTGGCTCGACCCAACGAGCCCTTGGAATATCAACTAAAATACGAAAAATATTAAGATTACTTTAACATGAGTGCAGTGGTGGATTCAGAAATTTTGATTCGGGGGTGCGATATTTACAGAGGTTTAGAGCTTTAAAATCCGACACTTATTAATAGTGAATATTTTAAATAAATAGCTTGTGAATTGTGTGAATATCTTATATAGTTGTTAGTTGTAAATACCTAATATAAATATAAATACAGAAATACACAATAAATAAAATTTCTGAAAGAGAAAAAAAATATTTGAACAAAGTTTGAATATTAAAAAAAAAAGAAAAAGGAAAAATATAATACAAAAGATAAAATATTTGGAAGTGATAAATATCTAGAAGTTCTATATGAACACAGATATAATACAACTAACATAAATTATTTTTAAAGATATGATTTTCAATGAATAAACAGAGAAGTAACAAAAAGAAAAAATAAACCCCCGTTTTTATTTAACTTGTACTCATCCGCTGCGCCACAACCAACACATTGATATCTTTGTATCAATGTATGCTTAAGGAGTCAATGTTTGGGGTATAGTTGTACCTAGTGGCGGATCCAGGGGGCAGGTGGGGGCGGTCGCCCCTACCCGACCGTCCGGAGAGCCTAAATTTTTCATTGAATCAAGCTGAAAATAGCATATCCGCCCCCTCCGTAGAGTGTATAAATATTTTTTGTTTTCAATAAATGTCATATAAAAGGTAGTAGTTCAATGGTTTGGTTGTTGGATTTTTAACTAAGATGTCTAGGGTTCAATCCTTAATAAAAACATTTTTTTTTTCATTTTTCATTTTTTATTTTATCCATTCATATTTCTTCTTATTATCAAAATAATACCTTTTAATACTTTATGTAATCTAAACTTTTACTAAGTTGCATATATTATGTTGTTATATTTATTCTTTAGTTAAAATCATTTTTAATCTTGTGTTAAAGTCTTTTTTATCCTATAGTACTTATAATTTGATCCATGCATCTTAATTATTCTCTATGTAACAAAATAAACATTTTAAATATTTTTGAAATATAAATATTTAGTGCTCTACTTATATCACTTTTGTATATAATATTTACAGTGATTTAAAATGTACATATATTTACAATAATTTTATATTTTAAAATGAATAATAAATATTTGCAAGCTAAAGCATATTTATATTATATATTTTTTTATTTTAAAATGAATAATACATATTTGCAAGGTGAAGCATGTTTATATTTTATTAATGAAGCTAGTGCTACTTAAATATTCATATAATATTTATTTATTTTATTATTAAAAATAATATTAAATTAAATATTTAATATTTAAATATAAGCTCCGCCCCCGCATTTTCGGGTCCTGGATCCGCCACTGGTTGTACCCCTTTTTCTACATTAGATCCGCCACTGGTTGTACCCCTTCTGAATAGTGTTTATTATGAATGTATATTCATTGTACATTTTTTTACCTCAATTTAAAATCTTTGCAAACAAATAATACTAAGATTTTATAAGTTTATAGCAGTTTGGGTTTCCCTATTATTCTGGCAATGGGATTTTATAATAATAATTATTAAAATAGCAATTCTCCAATTTATATAAGCTTAGTTATAAATTCATGTCCATATTCAAATTGGGGGGTCTTTTATGCAATTTGACAAACTCTAGAGGCCATAAAAGAATTGATGAGTTTTATAAGTAGTCCATACACCAGTTGATAGTTGCCAAACAACTAGCAAATTAGAATCCAAAAGCTTCTTAGTTGGTTCAGAATCTTCGTATAGCTATTCTCTCTCTAACCTGACATTCAAACATGGAGCAGAGCCCCAACAATGGCACCAAAAAGGTCAAATTACTCTGCAGCTACGGCGGCCAGATCAAGTCCCGCCCCTCCGACCACCACCTCTCCTACCTCGGCGGCGACACCAAAATCGTCGCCGTCGACCGCGCCGTCAAATTCTCCCAATTCTCCGCCAAGCTCAAATCCCTCCTCTCCGACGCCGCCGAGATATCCGTCAAATACCAGCTCCCCGGCGAGGACCTCGACGCCCTAGTCTCTCTAATCGACGACGACGACGTGGAGCACATGATGATAGAGTACGACCGCATGCAGAGGATCTCCCCCAAACCCGCCCGCCTCCGCATATTCGTATTCAACATTTCCGCTCCGGTTAAACCGGTCGCCGCGTCAAACCCGGATTACTTATTCGGGTTCGACAAGGAGAACCAGCCCAGCATCGCCCAGACCCCGCTCGATCTCTTCCCGGTTCCCTCCCGGTTCAGCAATGGACCGGTGGTTCATCGGGTACCGGTTGCTGCGTATGGCTATTCGTATGGGAACCGAGAGCAGTCGGTTTACAATTTAATTCCGATGATGCCCCCGGTTTCGGTTGTGAATGGCGTGGAACTGAATGGGAATATGCGTCATGTTTGACTGGGGTAATTAGGTAAATATGTTTGGTTTCATTTTTTTTTCTTTTTTCGGTGGGTGTATAAGTGTATTTAATGTTTTTAACTGTTCTAGTACTGATTAATTATGTCGAGAAAAAGAAAAAAAGGGGTTCTGTAGAGATGTATTGAGTATTTATTTGTTTGTTTATATATTTTGGTGTAGGGGTGAAGTTTTTTTTAGTGCATGTACAGTAAATTGTTGATGTTTGTGAATAGATGATTACTGAGGTTTGATTGCAAATATTGGCAGAGACCCACATGCCATTATGGTTTGGATTAAGAGAATCGTGTTGATGGCCCACACCATTCCTTCTTTAGCCCATTTTGCTTTTTAACATTTTTAGATGTGTACTCAAATGATTGTATAATGAAATATACTCAGTTCTAAATTATTTGGTGCAATACCTATAAATCTGCCTAATCTATTACTACTTCAAGTAAACACACCGAGTCATATTTGTATAATGTTTATGTGTAATAGTACTTTTAAACAATACTTTAAAATTACTACATTAGAGTTATGTGGAATCAAGTGACCGCAGTTGAATATTTTATTATTTTTGTATTGATTTTCTCATCCGATGAAAGTTTGTTGACGAAAAATATGGCGTTGTTAATAAACTATTTAATAATTATAACGTGAAGAAGTTTTTCACTAAAATTTCTAGCTAAAAGATTGTACGTATCTACATTGCATTTACATAATTTGGGGAAACAAGTATTATCACTTTGAAGTTGCACAGGTTAACTAATTTGCCAATGAAATGAGACTTTAATACTTTAGTTGGTAATTTGGTATATTAATCAACTGCCCACAATTGATTATGTATTTGTTCATACCACTTTATTTTGAGTTCCCAAAATACTACTATAGTGAGTTTGTTGTTGAAAAAAAAATCTAAGAATTGGAACATTAGGCCATCCACAACGATGTTCCTATACCGTTCCTTAAACTACTATTTGCGGGCCCCACTGTACTTTTTTACTCCATTCCTTAACTAAGGAACGGAACCTGCAACCCTCCGTTCCTTAACCGTTCCTTAACCGTTCCTTAAATTAATATTCATTCAATTTCATTTTTTTTATTTCCAACTCAATTCAATTAAAAAAACACACTTTAATAAAAAACTAACACACTTTATTAAAAAACACACAACATTAAAAAAATTTACAACTTAAACTTAAAAAAAATAAAAAACACACAATTAAAATCCTAAAAAAATAAAAAAACACACAATAAAAAATACACAATTAAACGTGGGAAAATAAAAAAACTACTCCGTCGGCGAATCATCCTCCGGAGGCGGTCGAGGTTTAGGGGGAGTCGGAAGGCCAAGTTGTGCTGCCATAGCAACAATTCCGTTCCACCAGGCCGCGAATTGGGCGTACGAGAAACGGGAAGTGTCCGCCATTGTGGCGGTTATGTACGCCACCATAAGTGTGTCCGAGCCTCCCCGCGAGCCCGATCCCGGGGCCGGCTGGCTTGATTCGCCTCGGCCCTTCCTCGCTCTAGTCGCCTTCGCCGCCTTCGTCCCTTGCGGCCGACGGCGCCCACTGCTGGATCCCCCCGTATTCGTCGGGCGTTGGATACCCCGTACCCCCAAACACCTGCGGTTCACCCTCGCTGGCCTCACCGGTGTCACCAGACGAGTAGTTGCCGGTCGCCGTGTGCTTCGTGCGCTTTGAGGTTGAGCCCGAGCTCGAGCGGACACCGCCGGCCCACCTTTCCTCGTCCTTAACGAGCTACCAAATATCAAAAAATTTGAACTGTAGACCGGTGTCCTGGTGGAAGGCGCGCAAAGCCGCCCTCAGAATGTCGGCGCCCGAAGCTCCGCTTCGGCCGAGTAGATGCCGCAGAATTTTTTGACCTGTACGTCGACTCAGCGAAAGTGAGCACGGAGCATTGTATATTTCCACTTCCGGGCTCCTTTCGGCTTAGTCTGGTGGTAGACATCACGGACCTTTTCCCAGAAGCACTTGGCGGCTTGTTGATTCCCGACGATGGGATCGTACGAGACGGTGAGCCAGGCGTTGTACACCGCCTTTGTTTCTTCGTTGCTGTACGGATGCCGGCCCAGATCCTCCGGTTCATCCTCCTGTTCCTCCTCCTCCTCCTCCTCGGCCGCCTCAGACGCAGCCGTGGAGCTTCCACCGCCTCGGCCTCCTCCCTGGGTGGGTGCAACGGGGATATCCTCCCGAATCTGGGACAATCCCTGAGAAGGCCGCGAGGCGGCGGGTTGAGCGTATGCATCCACATCGAAAGTGGGTGGTTGGTACCCACCCGGCGTCGCCGACCCCTGGGTGCCCGACGTCGACGAACTGGAACCACCAAGTGTGTTGTACATGGTCTCCCAATCGCCGAACGAGTTGAGATCCCACCCACCGGAGCCGCCACCGCCGTAGTTGCCGTCGCCGGACATTTTGTGAAGAGATTGAATATGAAAATTGGAGAGGAAATGAAGTTGATTTAGGAAGAATAGATGTGTAGTTGTGTGTGAAATGGGGATGAATTAAGAGTATTTATAGAATAAGAAAATAAAATTAAAAAAAAAAAAAGGTATAAAAAAACGGTAATATGACCGTTAATTTTTTTTATATAAAATCGATTTTTTTTAAAAAAATTAATTATTACGTCAGCACGTGACGTCGCCCACTCGCGGGCAGGCGAGTGGGCGTAACGCACGACGCGGGGAGAGCCACGTCGCCGAAGCGCGTGGCGGCACGGACCGTGCCGCGGGTCGTGCCGTCGGCACCCGGCACGGCTTGGGAACGGCTCCTCGACGACACCATGCACCGCAACGCGTTCCGCTGCGAAGTCGTTACGGCGGAACGGCCCGCGGAAGGCCGGCGGCCCGCGTTGCGGGTGCTCTAATTGGCGCATAGTCAAGCCTCCAGTGGAGCAATCAACTTATCCCAAGTTGGTTTGGAAGTCACGAATTGAAAATTAAATTTATGCATATTCACTCATCAAATTGTTTGATTCGATTGAACATATATACAATTAGATTAACTCTATCCATGCACTCTCGAATTAATCATGACACTATTATTTTGAACAATAATTTTGCAAGAGACTAGATATCAGTCTAGGCTTGCACAAGGGTCGGAACCCGCCGGTTCCGGGCCCGAACCGGCGGGTCAAGGGTCGGAAAATCCGCGAACCTGAACCGGCCCGCCTAGCTCCCGGCGGTTCCGGTTCAGGTTCAAAAAACCGGCGGGTTACGCGCCGGTTCAAAACCGCCGGTTTTCGGCTCGAACCGCCGGTTCCGGGCCCGAACCGGCGGGTTGACGATTTTTTTTTTTTTTTTTGCATTTTTCAACTTTTCAATTTTAATCAAATTACATTACACTTTTCAAGTTTGCTTTTGTATGCAATGTGAGTAAATAAAATTGAAAAAAATACGTCTAAAGTTGCAATTTTATTGAAATTGCATGTTTACAAATTACACGTTACAAGTTACAACAATTACAAATTGAAAACATATGGCGGTCTTGAATTCTTAAACAAAATTTAAATACAAATGAGACTACTAGTGAAGAACTAATTACAAATGACAAGAAACGACGTTGAAGTTCTTAAACGTATAAGTGTATTATATATATACTCTTAACCGGCGAAGAAGATCTTTCTACATAACTAAATTAAGGACACCTTTAGCAATTCAACTTTAAATGTTGAGTTTCGTCTAACAATCAACAATTATAGTAGAATTGTCAAAAGTTTCCCTCATTTAGCCGTATAGAGAAATATACTTCATCGACTAGAGTATATACAAATACAATTATGTAATTGTATTTGCATATTTTTAAAGTAGGAATTAATGGGAAAAAAAAAGAAATAAAAGAAAAAGGACTTGAGCTCAACTTAAATTAAAAATTTAAGTTGAGGTGCCTACGTATCCCAATTGCTCATTTGCATTAGGGAATCAAAGTCCACGTAGTTCTCTTACCTTACTTACCTATTTGGTTTGGCCGGCGGCGGTTGACGGTTGGCCTAATCTTCATCCCCGGTGAATTCATCTTGTGATCCCTCTTGACGATCATTCCAATCATTTTCTTGTTCTCGGACGTCAGCTTTGGCCCAATCATCAAGTAACATCACGGCTTCCATATTTTTCGCCGAGAGCTTACTTCTTGATTCATCCAAAACGCGCGAGCCAACACTAAAAGCGGACTCGACGGCGACGGTGGAAGCCGGAACAGAAAAAATCTCCTTGGCCATTGAAGCAAGGATGGGAAAATCTTTCTCGTGGGTTCCCCACCAATCGAGGACGTCGATTTGGGCGGGAGGAGTAGGACCTTCATCACCAAAGGAAAAGAGTGATTCAAAATATAAATCTAATTCACTGACCATACCTGAGGACCTTCCGCCGGTGCTGTAGTTGTATAGGTCGGCTAGTTGGGATTGCGCGTCGGGGTCATCATAATCGGCTTAAAATGCAAAGCCATAGTTATGTTGTGGAGGAGGGGGTCTTCTGACTTGGTGAGTGGTGTTATACTTGGTTTCATATTCGGTGTAGAGAGAGCGCAAGTTATACTCGAGGTTTTGTTGCACAACTGACCGGTCCGGGAGGTTTATTTGAAAGGTTTCTGAGAGGTCGACTCCAAATTCGTCACTGGTATCGGATTGGATTGCTTGAAGGGGACCAAGATCAATTGAACTCAAATTGTTATAATAAAAATCTAAAATTCTAGAGGTACCTGCTAATTTCCATTTTGGATCCAATACCTTTGCAATCAAAAACACGTTAGGAATCTCACTGAAATACTTGAGCCATTTTTCAATCATATAATACAAAACGCACATTAACTCGGGAGAAGAGGAAGCATTTTTCATTGAAGTTTTAAAACCAATGGATATGTACATGCAATGCTCCAAAACACGAACAGCAGTGCAATAATAAACACCCGACAATTCAACAGTAGCATTTTTGAAATATTTGAACAATTTAAATAAAGCCAAACTGTTATCCCAACAACTATGCGAAAGATATAAATCACGGTAGGGGTTAGTTCTATAAAAATCACATAAAGCATCTTTATGTGTCAAGGTAGAATTCAGACAATCATATGTCGAATTCCATCTATGAGACACATCCATAGTAAAATTCGTGTACCTGACATTCTTTTGATGGCAATATTTCTTCCATGCTTTGCCAATAGCTGGCTTTTGATGGATTAATCTAACTGCATTTCTAATAGGAGAGACATGCTTTTGCCATAATTCAAGGGCATCCTGTACACATAAATTTAAAATATGGCAAATGCATCTTTGATGAAAATACTTACCTCCAATTACCGGTGTACAAGCCGCAATCAAATCGGCAATACTTGCGGTGTTGGCAGTTGCATTATCAAAACCAATAGAAAATATCTTGTTGCATAGCTGAAACTCATTCAACACTTGTATAATCAAAGAAGCAATTTCTGGTGCAGTGTGTGGACTTTCAAATTCTCTAAAACCAATTAAACGCTTGTTCAAAGTCCAACTGTTGTCCACAAAGTGAACCGTAATACCCATGTATGAATGACGGTTAAAACAATCCGTCCAAACATCTGAGCAAATGTTCACCCTGTGGCCCATGTTAACTAAATAACGTGATAATTCTACCTTTTTCTCCAAGCACTGCCGAACGGTAGATCGTTGCACGGTCATTCGACCTATTCTTTTGATTGCTACATTCAACCCACTTTGCATAGTAACCTCAAAACTTTTGTCATCAAAAACATTAAAGGGCATATGCTTCATAGCCGCCCATCTAGTCATTGTATCATCAAAATTCTTTTTATCATATTTAAATAGAGGCGCACCTGACGAACCCGAGCCGGCGCCGGCGGGTTGGAAGTTTAGTTGGCTTTGGGTAGAGGCAGTGCCGCATTCTACCGGATGCTTTGCCACTAAATGGCGACGGAGGGTGCCATATCCACCACCGGCGGACCATTTGTACACTTTATCGCAATAGTTGCAATAAACATGAAAGTCCGAAGTCTCTTCTTGAGAGTTCGGATCGTGAGGACTTGGAATCACCACCGCCACCTTCTTGTAGTGTTTGATAAAAATGTCCGATTTCAAAGGTTTTGCCGTGTTAGTGGGTGCAGGGGGAGGCATCTCCTCATTTCCGCCGGTGCTAGAAGGAATACGAGAATGCGATCTATCCTCGTTGTTGTCCGAGTCCGACGATATAGTAACGTCGAACTCCTCATCTCCCCTACCCCCGCCTTGTTGCATTTCAGCAAGTAGCATGGCGGTCCTATGATCTTCTTCCATCTACAAATATTATGTACGTAGAAGTTAAAAGTATGAACGCAAAAAAAAATTAATGAAATTTTGTGCATGTGAATTGGAAAACAAATTTTTCATTACTTACTTGCATGCGTTCGGCTGCCAATCGGGAAACCTCGTCCATAACATCTCGACGACTAGGTCGTCGAGATTTTGAGGGACGCGTAGTGCTTTGATCTTGGGCTATTCCCTTGCCCCGATCACCACGTCCCGATCCACCACGAGAAGAAGACATATTGAATATATTGATAAATGAAAAGTAATATGGACTTGGAATAAAATATGTATGAAGTATAAAAGAAGTGGTAAATTATGAGCACAACAAATATAGTAGTGAGTAGAAAGTGTAGAATTAAACTTGCGCAATTAGAGAGAATGATGAGAGAATAGAGAAATGGAGATTGAGAATGAAATCCTTGTTAACACAAGAATGGGGTAAGGAAATATGAAGGAGAAGTGAGGTATTTATAGGAGTAAAATTGGAAGAAATAAAAAAAAAAAAAATTCAAATTTCAAACTTTCAAATTTTCGGCCGAACCGCCGGTTTACCGCCTGAACCGGCGGTTCAACCTCAAAACCGGCGGTTTTTCCACGAAACCGACGGGTTGGTCCACGGTTTTCCGACACAAACCGCCGGTTCCTGACCTCACCTAGCCCCCTACGCCTGAAAAGCTTCCGGAACCGGCGGAAACCGGTCGGAACCGCCGGTTCAAACCGGCGGTTTTCCTCCAAAACCGGCGGTTTTCGCCCAAAACCGGCGAACCGCCGGTTCATACCTATCCCTACTTTGAACCCCTACGAACCCCTACGAACCCTAGCCGTTCGACCCTTTGAACCGGCGGTTCGAACCGCCGAACCGCCGGTTTTGAACCGCCGGTTCACGGTTCAAGTTATGCCCGAACCTGAACCGGCCCTTATGACCCTCCGACCCTTCAGCCGGTTCAACCCGCCGGTTCCGGGCCCGGTTCCGGATCATGAACCGGCGGGCCCGAACCGGCGGTTAACCGGCGGGCCGGGCCGGATTGTGCATGCCTAGATATCACCTTGACTTTCAGAATGCATTATTTATAATGCGTTAATTTGTCCATCAAATCCGTTACATATTGAATGGGTCAAGCCATGAAAATGGGTGACATCATCTTTGTGGATAGAACACCCTAACTACCAATCACCATACGCCATAGCTAAATATTTAAGAGCACCCGCAACGCGGGCCGCCGACGTTCCGCGGGCCGTTCCGCCGGAATGACTTCGCAGCGGAACGCGTTGCGGTGCATGGTGTCGTCGAGGAGCCGTTCCCAAGCCGTGCCGGGTGCCGACGGCACGACCCGCGGCACGGTCCGTGCCGCCACGTGCTTCGGCGACGTGGCTCTCCCCGCGTCGTGCGTGACGCCCACTCGCCGGCCCGCGAGTGGGCGACTTCACGTGCTGACGCAATAATTATTTTTTTTTAAAAAAATCGATTTTATAAAAAAAAATTTAACGGTAATATTACCGTTTTTTATACCGTTTTTTATTTTTTATTTTATTTTTATTTTATTTTTATTTTTATTTTTATTTTCTTATTCTATAAATACTCATAATTCATCCTCATTTCACACACAACTACACATCTATTCTTTCTAAATCAACTTCATTTCCTCTCCAATTTTCATATTCAATCTCTTCACAAAATGTTCGCCGACGGCAACTACGGCGGTGGCGGCTCCGGTGGGTGGGATCTCAACGCGTTCGGCGATTGGGAGACCATGTACAACACACTTGGTGGTTCCAGTTCGTCGACGCCGGGCACCCAGGGGTCGGCGACGCCGGGTGGGTACCAACCACCCACTTTCGATGTGGATGCATACGCTCGACCCGCCGCCTCGCGGCCTTCTCAGGGATTGTGCCAGATTCGGGAGGATATCCCCGTTGCACCCACCCAGGGAGGAGGCCGAGGCGGTGGAAGCTCCAGGGCTGCGTCTGAGGCGGCCGAGGAGGAGGAGGAGGAACAGGAGGATGAACCGGAGGATCTGGGCCGGCATCCGTACAACAACGAAGAAAAAAAGGCGGTGTACAACGCCTGGCTCACCGTCTCGTACGATCCCATCGTCGGGAATCAACAAGCCGCCAAGTGCTTCTGGGAAAAGGTCCGTGATGTCTACCACCAGACTAAGCCGAAAGGAGCCCGGAAGCGGAAATATACAATGCTCCGTGCTCACTTTCGCCGAGTCGACGTACAGGTCAAAAAATTCTGCGGCATCTACTCGGCCGAAGCGGAGCTTCGGGCGCCGACATTCTGAGGGCGGCTTTGTGCGCCTTCCACCATGACACCGGTCTACAGTTCAAATTTGTTGATATTTGGCAGCTCGTCAAGGACGAGGAAAGGTGGGCCGGCGGTGTCCGCTCGAGCTCGGGCTCAACCTCAAAGCGCACGAAGCACACGACGACCGGCAACTACTCGTCTGGTGACACCGGTGAGGCCAGCGAGGGTGAACCGCAGGTGTTTGGGGGTACGGGGTATCCAACGCCCGACGAATACGGGGGATCCAGCCGTGGGCGCCGTCGGCCGCAAGGGACGAAGGCGGCGAAGGCGGCTAGAGCGAGGAAGGGCCGAGGCGAATCAAGCCAGCCGGCCTCGGGATCGGGCTCGCGGGGAGGCTCGGACACACTTATGGTGGCGTACATAACCGCCACAATGGCGGACACTTCCCGCTTCTCGTACGCCCAATTCACGGCCTGGTGGAACGGAATTGTTGCTATGGCAGCACAACTTGGCCTTCCGACTCCCCCTAAACCTCGACCGCCTCCGGAGGATGATTCGCCGGCGAAGTAGTTTTTTTATTTTCCCACGTTTAATTGTGTGTTTTTTATTGTGTGTTTTTTTTAATTTTTTTAGGATTTTAATTGTGTGTTTTTTATTTTTTTTTAAGATTAAGTTGTAATTTTTTTTAATGTTGTGTGTTTTTTAATAAAGTGTGTTTGTTTTTTATTAAAGTGTGTTTTTTTAATTGAATTGAGTTGGAAATAAAAAAAATGAAATTGAATGAATAGTAATTTAAGGAACGGTTAAGGAATGGAGGGTTGCAGGTTCCGTTCCTTAGTTAAGGAATGGAGTAAAAAAGTACAATGGGGCCCGCAAATAGTAGTTTAAGGAACGGTATAGGAACGGCGTTGTGGATGACCTTATTAATTATGTCGCATTTATTATCTAAGGAGAGGAGCTTCTGATTTCCATGTCGATTTGGATGAATTTTATTCTTCAATTACTCCACAAAAAGTGAAAATATTATCTATACAAAATCTTACTAATTTTATGTATAGAATAACCCAATCTGAAAAATTAAGCAGATGTAATTTTCTCCTGAACATAAAATTCAGAAAATGTTTTGAATGTGTAGCGCTTTCACCTATTAATTATAATCATATTAAGGTGACGGGATTTTCTCCGGAATAAATTCAGGAAATATTTTGAATAATTCTATCACTACGTTTTGAAGTAATCTAATGCTTACTATTTTTTGGTTTTCTTCATATAAGATCCATATCCAGGGCCTCCACCACCCTATTATGCTCAAGGTAATTAATCATATGCCAGTATTTAACTATTTGAATATCTATTTTCTGAATTTACTATTTTAGTTTTTGAAATAAATCTAGTGAGTATTATTTCGATTCCTTGATATAAGGTCCACGTGAAGGCCCCCCATCCTATCCTGCTCAAGGTAAATAATCATATACCAGTATTTATTTTATTTGAATTATTATTTTGGTTTTGTTGATATAATTAGGTCCATATCTAGGGCCTCCAATTAGGTCCACACCGCTTTATCATGCACCTCCGCTCCGCAGAGAAACTGGTTTTCTTCAAGAATGGTACTCTCTTTCTCTCTATACTTTTATATGTATAGAGTTATATCAAACACGTGTGTGTTGATCTAGTAATAGAGTAGTTAATACGATCGTATATACACTAAAGTGACCTTTAAATTTATGTTCATTTAACTATAAAAAATATTATCTCATACACATTTACGTACACATTTATGATATGGTTTATTTTAAAATTATTTAGGATTCGTTTTGTGACAGTCTTGCTGCCCTGTGTTGCTGTTACCTGGTTGAAGAGTGTTGCGATCCTTCCTTCATGTGCCTAGGTTATTGATACTTGATACAATTTTTTTTTTTAAATATAGCAAGAATATTTGTATTTTGGCTTTGGGTATTTTTAAGTTAAATGATGCTCAAATCGAAATTTATGTAATAATGAGAAAGGTGGTGATTTAGAGACAGTGTCTTTGTTATAAAGTTAATTTGCAATTCTGTTTTATTTTTATTTTTATCTAATTTTGAAATTTATAGTATAGTATTTTGTGTATAAATATTTTTATCCTCTGTCTATTAAAATTATAATAAAATTTAATTTTTTAATTTAAAAAGAATATATATCTATTTAAATACTCCACGTCTTAGTATATCACAGTGTTCATTTCTCCCTTTTTATATTGACAAGTAAACTAGTGAATGAAAATCCGCTTAGTCAATAATTCATTTAAAATAAATAAAAATACTAACAATATGAAAAAAAACATCGAAAACATTCATCTTCCCATGTTGTTACAATCTAATCAATACAAACCATGATTTTAGAAGCCAAAGGCCTATTTTATTGTTATAATTTATAGTAGTACAGTTTATTTTTAATTCACATTAGTACAAAAAATCAGAAAAATAAGCCTATGTAGTATTCTCCTATTTAATAGATAATTCTATATAGCAAAATAATGTCCATCATATGATTCATTTTATAATTTGAATGATTCTATCATAGTATTATATATTTTGACGGTAGTTATCACATAATTTATGTTGATTTTGTGAATGTTCGGTTAATGTGTAATTTTTGGATAATTTTTAAATATTGTAGATGTATTTTTTACGTCTCTATGTACATTTAATTTTGGTATAAACTATAAAAAAAATATAGTACATGTAAGTTTTAAATGTTAAATTTGAAATCAGAAAATATTAGTAGCAAATTTAGATCCATTCAAAAGATTTATAGGCAAAATGAGAATGAAAATATTGAGGTGTTATATTTTTGAGAAATATATGGTGATATTCTTTCGGAGTTCATGGACCTAAAAGTAAAGGTGGGAAAAAATATCGAAATACCGCACTTACCGTACAGAATAAATAACGTGTATACCACAATTTTCAGTATAAACTGATACCCTACCGTAATCTTTCGATAATGTAACAATATTAATTTTCCTATATCGTAGTATATCGAATATTCGGTATACACCTTAAATTTGGTATACCGAATCCTCGGTGCATACCAAAAAATCGGTATATGTTCAAATGTTATATATATATATATATATATATATATATATATATATCACTCTAAGTGGAACATCTCTAATTCGGCACGAGATTTCATGTAGTGTTGTTTTGGGAGTAAAGTAGAGAAAATAAATTAAGAGAGATGGAAAAAATAGAGAGAGTAGTGTTTCTATATTTAGAAATATGCATTTAGAGTGATACATCCTAAAAAGGAAAATGTGTCTCTTATAGTGAGACGAAGGGAGTATTATATTTAATATATTTATATATATAATAGCATTAAAAAAGAAAAAAATCTTTGAAAATCTCACTTTTAAATATTTTGTGTATAAAATCTCTGGAGGGAGTAATTTTTTTTTGCATAATGATATTATGGTATACTGTAAATGCGGTATACCGCAAATTCGGTATGGTATGGTAGCGGTATGATATTTTGTCATACCACAGTTTTCATACGGTATACAGTACTGACCCACCCCTACCTAAATGATATAAACGTATATCATAATTTATATAGAATAATAAAAATCCAAATTTCACTAAAATTACTAAACAATATTTTTGAGGCCACCGAGTTTTATACCTTAGTGGCAAGAAAGAGAGATGTCTCTTCCACCACTATATATTATCACTTCTTTTATGTGTTAATTCGGTAATCATTTAGAATCTAAAAACAAATTTTTTTAAAAAAATATTGGGCATAAAGCCCACCCGCAGCACTTTGCAGTGACTTAGTACTCTGCAATGCCACATGCATGCACATCGTGGTCTATATGAAGGGCAAATTGTTCACCGTTGTGAATGCTCTAAAATTTTTTGCTATCAAGAAATATGATGGCAATCACAATTAGCATCAAAGTAAATTGTACTAGTTGAAATGCTTTGAAAGTAGTGTTGAAATTGCAAATAATGAACAGATTTATTGAAAAAGGACCTTAATAGTTTGTTTACAATGCATATGCACACAATCAAGGGAGATGTCACCGCTGAGTGGCTTTTCTCACAGAATCAAGATGACTACAAACACACACACAAACTGACTTATTGGATATACTCACAATCATTTTAGACATTCTGGTAGGCTCACATATCACGCAACAACGATCTCTTGGTTTACGCCTCCGTCGCTCATGCCTACACAGCCGCCGGCTCCACAACCTCCACAACCACCAGATTTCTCCATGTTCTTAGACCCACCAGTACTAACACCGGAGTTACCCATCATGCTTCCACATCCACCACAGCCACCGCTAACATGATCTTTAGTCATCATGCTTCCACATCCACCACCACAGCCACCGCCACATCCACTACCACGCCCACCGCTGACACCATCTTTAGCCATCATGCTTCCACATCCACCACCACAGCCACCGCCACATCCACTACCACAGCCACCGCTAACACCATCTTTAGCCATCATGCTTCCACATCCACTACCACATCCACCACAACCACCTGTGTTAGCCGTCATGCTTCCACATCCACCAGACTCCACGGTCCTCACTCCATTTCCACATCCGCTGCCACATCCTCCACAACCTCCAGCGAGAACACCTGTGTTTGCTGCAACCAATTCCTTCGGTAGAGGAGCCTGGTTGGTCTCTTTTCCTACTGCAAGATTATGTGCTTCATTTGAGAGTTCTTCGCTGTGCAACGCCATATTACAATGCCCTTCTTTCCTTAATGTGTTACCTAGCATAAATGTAAGTATGAGGCCGGGCATAACGAACCAGTCTTCTTTTACCTAAAATCCCAAAAATAGCAATAAAGTGATGAGTGATTAATATACTTTACCGAACATGACTGAGTTCCTTAACACACAATAATAGTACCTTGATAGTGCCAGACTTCATGTCAAGTAATGCCACAGTTGTTCCATAAGGCTCTTCAGTAGAGAATTTTACAGCTGTTATTAGGTGAGGTTCATGTTGATACTCAGCTTTGTGTTTTGCACAACGCCTTGATTCATAGTCCAGCCTTCCACCAAGAAAAAGTCTTACCTGTATGAACACAGATGTTATGAATATAAAAGAATATTGCCTAAGAAGCTGGAGATTCTTTGTTGTTCTATTGGAGATTCTTTGTTGTTCTATTGGAGATTCTTTGTTGTTCTATTGGAGATTCTTTGCTGTATAACAAATCATAATGTAAAAATGGAGGATACTTACAGTATGAGGACCGGTCATCTCGAAGAGGTGTCCGTCATCATTGTTTGTGTTCGGAAGCTTAAGGGACCATGGAGAATTCACCATAGACCACTTGGACTCTGCAAACTCGGCCAGAGTACATGCTTTGCCTGAATCCATGATTCTAACCACTACTTTTCTTATAGATTCTTTCTTGCCTTTTGACTTATGTTGATCTCTGAAATCAGGAGATTATACAACATAAGTAGACGGTTCTTCAAATCCAAATATTGTACATTTTCCATCCAAACAACATCTTATAACATTATCAATAAGATAATCTAAGCATATTGCATTAGTTACTACCACAACTTTCAAGCTAAACATGACGACGGAGTTAAAAGTGAGATGGCAAAACAAAATTAAGCAGAAGGAATACAAAATGCATACAGACGCACCCAACCAAGCCCAAAAACACTGCAACTTATAATGAAGGAAAGGCAAATCTTAGATACCTCATATGCAGGTTGAGAACCATGTTTCCTTCCTCATCTACTATGCGTGCCCAATTTTTAGAGAATTGGGCCATGACTGGCAATGGGAACAAGCAAGAACTTTTTGAAAATGGCCGAGACCGAACCATATGAAGTTTATGTGGTGCTGGGGTAGGTATGGTAACTGATATGGCCACTCGCAAGCCTATCGGCTTGGATTCCGTGATGTGTGAACTAGGAACCAAATCCAACCATTTTTCCACAGTAAGATTGGAGTCAGGTGACAGGAAGTCTTCCAGAGATATGAAAGTAGTGCCTATGTTCTTGACTTTTTTTATGAGCGGTGAAACAGAAGGTGAGGACATGAGCTCAAAGAGCAGGTTCCCAGTAGGCTCACACTGGAAGCATGCCACTTGTTTCTCACCATATTCAGAGAGAATTTTCAGGGTTCTCTTTGCATTGAAGATCATATCTGGCTGCGATTTACTGAAGGACACACAGAGACTTCCATTGTGTCCCTCTGGAAGATTCCTTACACTTACAAACTCCAACATGACCTGAAGAATTGAATAAACATATCAATTTTATACTTTAGCCATATCATTTTCTTATTTAATAATGCATAATGGAGAAAACATGGTATAGACTGCTGAAGCCCCATTTGTACAGGATGATTAGACATAATATCTAGAATGCTTTCGTTCAAAAGAAAATGACTATTGTTATATTGTCTCTGAGAAACAGATTCTCAACAAAGCATTCAGTCTCTGTGAATAGCATGATGCAAAACAGTATGAGTAAAAGTCTCTCCACTTCTTTCGTTCTTTCTTTTCTTTTCATCTGCTTCTTTTTCTCTTTAAAAGTGAATTCTTGTGTGAGTCAAGATACAAAGGGATTTAATTTGTGAAGCGATTATAAGCATATCCAACCCTAAAGGACAAATGATCTGAAGAGAAAATCTGTCATCAAAAAAGCTGAATCGTATTTGGTGGATAAGGATCATATATCAAAGTAAAACAGGGTATGTGCTATAGGGTATCTCAGGTAAAGACAGGTTCATATCATAAACTTTTGATCTTTATAGATTCTAACCCCAGAAACTGAAAGATGCTGTGCTAAAACCATTTCCCCAGCTATATGGTGATGTAACAGTGTGCTTAAGGATTGATGGGTTCGAAATAATAGCGGAAAAGAGAATGGTGGCATAAAATCAACCTAGTGCAATGCAATATGCATACATGTCTATTGAAAGAGTGTTGTAAAGGTCTTGAGAAGTACCTCAAAAACTTTTGTCGCAGGAAGTGCTACTATTGGGCTCTCATTCAAACTTAGCACCTTCTTCGTGACAGTGCCCAAGTAAGGAGTAAGTCTGACCGGTGAAGGGGCATTGCCCTTGTACATTGCTCCAGCTCTCCAATACCTATGGCCATACAGGTCCTCAAAGGTCTTGGTCGTCCCAGTAAACCCAACATCCAGTTTCTGACCCTTTGTTCTATCAGAATCAGTGTCATCATGTTCCAAAATTTTACCCATTATTTTTAGAAGATCTTCACAATAAAAAACTGGATGCAACTGATGAGTGTGCCAGATAAGGTCAATGTCGTAAGTGGGGACAGAGAAGCTCTTGATGCCTTTCTCCTTGTTTCTCTTGATTAGGTGCAGAAATCCTTTGTACCTTGCCACAGCTCCTATAATATAGTGAGTGTCGTTCATATGGCATTGGGAGACCTGTAATATAAAAGGAGAAGAAAATACACGAAAAGATTGAATTTTGTGAATCAAGTAATAGACACAGTTTGATGCATGACTCTAATAATGGAAAATAATGTATATATAGAGACTATAAAAGGAGCCAAAAATTAAAATGTCTATAATTATCAGGCTTGCCTGATAAAAGAAAGGGGCTTGTCTTTGAGCAGCTGCAATCAAATCATACTTCGTGAAATTCTCTGCCGCTACTCCTTGACCAGAGATACTCTCTTGCTGAAGTTCCAAATCCAGTTCAAATGGCTCGCCGGGGAATAATATTTTCCAAGCGTCTTCAGTTTGCTTTCTAGAAGTTCCCTCCACAGAAGAAATAACATTCTTGTTGTCAAGAATTCTGCCATAGAATTCCTCACAGTCTTTTTTGTATCTAACCTGGAGGATTAGGCCAGTTCAATCTTCTGCGAACACAATACATTGCTGAAGTCAACAATAAAGTAAAGAGCATGGAGGCATACTGGATTGAGCCTGTGAGAGTGCCATATCCATTCGCAATCTAAAGGGACAACCAATGGACCTTCAAAAAGTGGCGATTCAGAATATTTCGCCAGCAATGGAAGCCAATAAGCATTGTACCTAGTGGTAGAAAAAGGACGATTCCCGTAAAGATGATAAAGAAAGAGTACAAACTATGATGAAGACCCTTGTAATGGTGGATACAAATTCATCATCCTGACTACATACCAGGACCAATTAACAGATATATTAAGCACTATTGTTAGGGGATAGCAATTCAACTTTTCCTGTACTAGGTCGACTCTGCTTCGGGTTACCAGGACCGTGCCAACATAGCAAGAGACTGCCGACTCAAAACATCATCAATAACATTAAAACTACTCAAAAAACGGCATCTACTAAGCATTCTACTACAATCACCAATCATCAATTAATTTAAGCATCTATGATCTATACACATAAACTATTAGAATAAACGAAAAGAAGCGTGATTGCAGTGAAATGCTTGCCTGTAAATGGCCCTATCTAGGCCAGGGCTGTCATAGAGCCAACGGTTCCGATCAACAGCCTTGAGAAACTTGAGCTGCCTTTTTGCCGCGGAAACAAGGTCGACGTTGATCTCAGTGTTCTGTGCTGCTTCCCATTCCAACTCCTGCTGCTTCTCCATTCTTCACAGCTTTTAACTACCGAAACAATCACACTCTTAAGAAAACAGAATTTTCACAGCCAGTAAAAGTGCGCGATCGGAAATTCAATACACGGAGTATAATCTATCCCCAAATCAGATATCAATTCAGTAAATGAACGCAATAAACGGAATCCTGATCACCTCCGTTTCGGATTTCAAGTAAACTAACAATTGTTCTACTACAAAATTATGTGACTTGAACTAAGCAACTATAAGTAAACGTAAAATTAGCAAGCAAAACTATTATATTCACAGCAACGGTGATCGGAAAAAGAAGGATGATTATGAACAGAAGAGGGCGAGAAAGCGTTAGGAAATTCACCTGAAAATTACTTTTCCGTTGACGAAATATTGGATGAGGAAATTCACCGGTATTTATAGCATATTCCATGTGTACGTACGATATATCTAGTTGAAGTAGTACAAATAGGGATGAATGACGAAACTACCCTCTTCCATAATGGAAAACACCACCATGCCCTTCAACTGCTGTTTCACTACTAATTTAATTTTTCCTCCTTCTTTCTGGATAGGTTTTTTTTTTTTTTTTTTTTTTACTCCTATAACAAGGAGAAAAGACAAAAAAGACAAATTAAATCAACTCCTATAACAAGGAGACACCACCATGCCCTTCAACTGCTGTTTCACTACTAATTTAATTTTTCCTCTTTCTTTCTGGATAGGTTTTTTTTTTTTTTTACTCCTATAACAAGGAGAAAAGACAAAAAAGACAAATTAAATCAACTCCTATAACAAGGAGAAAAGACAAAAATTTAGGGTTCGAACTCGAGACCTCCAAGATACCTCCAAGATGGACGCGGTATCCAGCACCCTTTACCGCTAGGCCAAGGGGCTTGGATTTCTTTTTGGATAGGGTTATTTGCAAGTAATTTTATTTAAATTTGTGTACGACGAAATTAATTTTATTATTTTAAATGACAACACTCTGTTTACTTTTCTCAATTGTTACGTTTTCTATTAACCACCTAATGTCATACGAAACATTCGTACATTATTTTTAACCAATTTAACTTCTTTTTTATTACGTGAGTTCAGTTGCTTTATTGAGTCATAATACGCTTAGTTTTTCCGTAATGCTATTTTATACTATAATGATGAATATACTTTAGATAGAGATAAATCAAATTATGGAAACCAAATTAAATTGAATAGCCTTATCTAAAAAATAAATACTCCTATTTACATATTTCCGTACACAGTTGATTTTGTTAATTACAATTATTTTCCGTTTTCCAAATAAATTACTATACATAGTACTCTGTACTAGTATATAATAATCCTAACATGATTTGGCATATGATTACTTTTTCAATTGAGATACTGTGAAAATTGTTTAAGGATATACGGAGTATATGATTTGTTGTATTGATGAAATAGAATATATTTAATTTTCTAAAAAAAATCATAATCCCAATAGATAAAGGGCAGGAAAATTTGAACATTAAATGTTAGTATAAATTTTATACTAATTAATAAAATTAATAGAAAATTATGAGAGATATCGTGTCTGTAAATCACTATCTTAATTATGGTTGACATAATATATTGCAATAAATCGAGAATATACCATAATTTTCTTTGCATGGCTTGGCAGTTGAAAGACCAAAAAGATAAAGATGAAGTGGGGTCACAGTATATTACAATCCCACCCTGTTATATCCATTATTTACACGTTCAATAATCTGTATTCCATTAAACAAAAAAATGAAAAATAAAATTATCTAACTATTACACCTACACGATAAATACAGTTTTCATCAAAACTAGAGGATTTTCCCATAAAATGGTAAATAGAGAAGGACATAATTGGGAAACTTTCAAGTGATGAATAGAATGTGTCACAATGTGTAGTTTAGGCAGTACAAGAAGGTCCACGTCGATATATGACCCACTTTAAATAACAAAACATAAATTACATTTGTCTTTTTCATAAAATATAAAAAAGAAAATTGATAACTTACACGCCATCCTCATAGACTGTAAATTATAAAGTGGTAATAATGCAGGTATTAAATTATTGGTTGAGCTAACTATAGAAAAAATTAAAATCAATCACCTGCCCCCATGATTCTTTGCATAGGTTTAGCAATTCAGAAAAAGGAAAAAGAAAAGGACACAGAAATTTCACATGAAGTTGCAGTTTGGGCCTAATTTCAGTAGAAAACATCAGCTGCTGCACACAAACTGCATGATATTCTGTTTTTGCTCACATAAAAGCCTAAGAAGAAGGCATTACCCCCTCCAAAACGCGATCTCGATCACCATCTCAATATCTTGACGAACTAAACAACTGGTGGAATCACGCAAATACCACAACCGAAAAAGTATGTAAAAAGGCAACCATACGCCATATTTTTGGCTAAAAGGAAATCATGATTACATACATAGGATGCTTGCATAAAAGAGCAACTAGTGATACACGTGTGCTGAGGTAAATAGCCTACGTCGATCTTATGAAGGATGCATCAGTTAATTTCACCCAAACAAGGAAACAAGTACAAACCTTCAAAGTGAACTTATAGGTTACTAGCTCCCACAGATTTAGCAGAGCACCCTTTGATGGAAAGTTTACATCAGTTGTCTTCTGAATTTGTGTCCGTCTCTGGTTTGACATTTTGCTCCAAGTACTCCTCTTCAATAGTTTCTTTAAGGATGAAAAGTCTCTGGATAACAATAGGTTGGTCCATTTTCTTGGCTTCCCTGATTTCAGTCTCTTCCATATTGAGATGGTACGCATCGAGCATTATCTTAATCCACTTGTGTAGCTCCTTTGGAGTTCTGAAACGTCAGATGAAGATGCAGTTACATCAGAAAGAGATTCTGAATCATTTACCTGACTAAACAGTTAGGGAAAAAAACACATTTTTCACTACGTGTATATAGCATTTGGTTGTTTGATATCATGTTCGTCGCCAGGCGAGAAAGCGGTGGCCAATGCTGAAAATCGCTCTTCAGGATCTGTGATGTTCAGCAAATACTTCAGTAGTTTAATTTCCTGGGGCACAATACTCCTCAAACTGCTCTGTGTTGCCTTGTATATACGATACATTATATCTTTCACCTACAAAATTTGGCTTATTATAACATGAAAATGTAAACCAAATTCTTGGAAAATGGAATGGTGATGTTGCATGAGAAGTAATATTTAGGCAAGAAACAAACACAATGATTTGGTTCAAGAAGAATGAGAATTAGGATGCTTTTCAAAAACATATGGAGGTTTTGGCATTGAGACCAGGCTGATCATTTCTAGAGTGGTGTCTACTTCAGAAAGAATAATGGCATTTGAAATATCAAAGTTCACCTAAACACAGTGACTATGTGGCGGTGTGGCTTAATACTTATGCTGTTGCTACTTTAGCCATGTGAAATTGATTTAGTCCATTTTGTGGAGCAAACAAAAAACCAAATAGCAACTTATCTCAAAACCAATTGAGAAATGCAAGCCAACTGGATATAAACTTCGTCTAAGTATCATAAGAAAATATGTTATAAATCTGATGCATGTTTGCGGTAGACTATGTAATTGTTGCAAACCATTAGAAGAATAACCAATCAGCTTATTGAAATGTCCAACCCATTAAGAGTCTAAGACCTTAAATCAAGGATGGGAATAATATAGGTAGAGTAATAAAAGAGGAGTCACAGCATATATCTGGAGAATGATAAATGGAAAGCAAATTATACCGTGTTTTGCTTTTCAAATTAAATTGACATCTCAGGTATTATAAGATTTTTGAATATGGAAAGCTGATTCACACCTCATTTTTCATAGTTGCTGACTCCTTTGCTGCTGACCAAGCACCATTTATCAATAGAATTAACGAAGAGTCGAGCTCTTTTGCCTTGGATAGGCTTTTTATTTTCTCACATGCTGCATCTATTGAAGGGGAATTTAAGATGTCATCAAACTTAGCCTGTGCAATGTCTAATGTACCCACAATCTCCAGAGTATTATCGAAAGCGCTGACTGCTGATAAGCATCGAGTCCCCAGCCTTGCAACCGCTGCTCAATTATAAGATTACAATCAGACCCTTATTCAAGAACTTTGACAATCGGATATGATAATCATAATAAATATTTTCAATATTATATAATATATAAGGAAAAACAAAAATGACAATGCGATGTCTGAATTTACACTGGAAAATATAACCTGGGTCATGAAATCCAAATTAGATGATAATGTGAGTCTCTATTGCATAATTTTTACTGGTAATTTCAATAACTGATTATATATAAATATGCATGCGTACACAAGGACTCAGACTACAAATTTTAAAAATTCTTAGGGTACAACAGAAGTCAAGCATGTATAGAACTAAAAGTACATAAGCAGACTAGCAATATGTATTTCACGATTGGCATACTGAGAGGCAAAAGTAATTGCATAAGCCCTATTACGTAGTTACTATCCCAAGTTCGAACATGCAAACAAATGAAGCACTTCTATGAACAACATTCACTAGAATATACTATTCCGCAGGCTAGACACTTCAACCAAGTCATATAAAATAAGGCTCGCTTAAAAACATATCCGTTTGACTGGATAAGCTATTTAAAAGCATTACCATCTCGGTCATCCAAGCTGTCATAGGTTTCTGAGACCAACGTGAGATGGCGAAAGAAACTGTCTGTAAAATCCCCACGTCTCTTTGCTACAATAGCATTGATATCCATGGGACTTTCTTGTATCTCTTTAAGCAGTGCAGTATGCTTTTCCATTTCATCATCAATCTGCCAAGTACATGTGTGATTGATATGTAGCTACAAGGAAACTTTCATCTAACAATACACATTCTAATCCTCCAAACATTTCGTAAGACAATAAGTAGCTGATTTGTAGAAAATCACATAAGCAGTTATGCCGTGCGTTTTCTACATAAATATTCACTGAATTTTAAGCTATTTTTACCATAATCACAGAGATCAAACCAATTTCTGGAATAAGCACAATTAGTTGACTGAAATCAAGCATAGTGATTTTTACAAAATACACAAGAGAAAGTACCTTTCTAACTCTTCTCGACAAGTCTATCAATTTTTGCTTTATAATTGAATCTTTTTCAGAATCGGCGCGGGTTTTACACCGATTATAAAATTTCTGCCGATACTTGCTCCACTCATCTCTGAAAATCAAGTATTTCTTCCAATCTCTAGACTTAGGTTTCTCGTTCAAGAATAGGTCGATCATCTTATCAATAAATTGGGTTATCGTGTACCCCTCTGCAACTTCAACTTCAACGTCAGCTTCAACCTCAACCTCCATTCCAGCTGCGGCAGCACAAATCTTCCATTCAACTGAATTAAAGAGAATCACTCAAATTTCTGTACTACAATCTGGGAACAATGAGCGAGTGAAAAAATTACAGAATACAGCATACCTACGGTTCTTCTGGATTTCGCAGCTGTAGTAAAGCTTTGGAAAATTTGAGAAGTTGTCAATTGAAGTGGTAATTTTGCAGAATGTGGAGATATTTCTGGATGGATTAGAGAGAGAGTGGAGATGAAGAGAGAGAGTTTACAAGCCATGGTAGCGGTCTGTTTGAGTTGTCGACAAGGAAGGAAATGAATTTGGAGATAAGAAACGCCGACCAAAACGACGTCGCACTACTCGTCTCTCATCGCGGGAATTTCCCCCTTTTTAAACGACGACGTTTGTTTGGTTTATTAGTCTTCAATAATTGTAAATCTTAATTATAATAATTTCTCCAACTTAATCAACTCTAGACTGATCTTCACCTTTTCTAAATAAAAAAAAGTCAAATTTTTACCGCCAAATGTCTTAAATTCAGAACGAATCTCACAAACTTATAAAAAATACTTAGCAAGTTTCAATACAAAATTGGAAATATGTACTTAAGTCAAATTGCTATCCAAAGATTCATTTCAAGTACAAAAGGTGCAGCATTTGTTGTGCCTGTGTGCTTCACAACAATTTCCAAATTATGAACAGGTCATAAAGATAGTATAAAATATTGTTAGATTAGATTAAGAAATTAAATTAGTGTAAATGGACTTTAATTAGCAAAATTAGGGATCAAACCGAATTGACCCAGTAAACACACTAAATGTCGGAATATCTACATCTATCCAGTCTGTAACATTAATCCTCCCAAATTTTACAACTTTGTGTACCTCATTTCATTGTTTCTCCAGTCATCACTAATTGTCTTGCTTGCTCATCTAAATTTTATATTTTCTTCTGCTCATCAAAATTTAACTAGACTAATTTAAACAACTATACCAAACCTCATCATAGAGAAACTATAGAGTGGCCTAAGGCCACCCGCAAAGGCCACCCGCAAAGTGTCACGCGGGTGGCCCGTAATCCGTCACGCAGGGACGAGACGGTAGCGTAACGCGTTGCAGCGCCCCGTCTCGTCCCCAGCCCGTCGAGACGGATGGCGAGACGTCTCGCCACGCGCCAGCGCGACGTGGCGCGCTCCGGCGCCATGCGTGACGCCCACTCGCCGGCCCGCGAGTGGGCATCGTCACGCTGACGCAATAAATCATTTTTTTTAAAAAAATTAGAATTTAAAAAAAAATTAAAAATGAAAAACGGTAATATTACCGTTTTTTCTTTTTTTATTATTAATTTTTTTATTTTTTACTCTATAAATACTCCTAATTCATCTTCATTTCACACACAAATACACATCTATTCTTCCCAAATCATCTTCATTTCCTCTCCAATTTTCATCTAACCTCTCATCACAAAATGTCCGGCGACGGAAATTCTGGCGGTGGCGGCTCCGGCGGATTCGACATCAACGCGTTCGGCGACTGAGGGCATGTACAATGTCTTGGGTGGTGGTTCCGGTTCGTCGACGCCGGGCACCCAGAGTTCGTCGACGCCGGGGGGTACCAACCACCCCATTTTGATATGGATGCATATGCCCGTCCCTCCGCCCTGAGGTATTCGCAGGGATTATCCCAGATTCGGGAGGATTATTCCGTTGAACCCACTCCGGAAGAAGGCCGAGGCGGTGGAAGCTCCAAGGCGGAGTCGGACAAGGAGGAGGATCTAGGCCGGCATCCGTACAGCCCCAAAGAAACACTGGCGGTGTACAACGCCTGGATCAGCGTCTCGTACGATCCCATCGTCGGGAATCAACAATCTCGGAAGTGCTTCTGGGAAAATGTCACTGAGGCCTACCACGAGATTAAGCTGAAGGGGTCCCGCCGCCGCACATATAAGATGCTCCGCGCTCACTTTGACCGAGTCGACAGAGAGGTCAAAAAATTATGCGCCATCTACAAGAGTGAAGCGGCTCATTACCAAAGCGGAGCAACGGGAGCCGACATTCTGAGGTCGACTTTGCGAGTCTACTTCGACGACACCGGAAACAATTCAAACATGTCGATGTTTGGGAGGTCGTCAAATACGAGGAAAGGTGGGTAGGCGGTGTCCGGTCCAGCTCGGGCTCGACCTCGAAGCGCACGAAGCACACGGCAGGTGGCCAATACTCGTCTAGTAAGGGCGGTTCGGGCAGCGCCGCACAAGAGTTTGCCTCGCAGGAGGTTGAGGGCACGACAGACGATGCCGGGGGTCCTCCCGTGGGCGCCGTCGGCCGCAAGGGAGAAATGCGGCGAAGGCGGCTAGAGGGAAGAGGGGCCGAGTCGAATCAAGCCAGACGGGCGGGCTCGGGGGCACCCTCGAACTCCCTAATGTCCATGTACATGACCGCCACAATGGCGGACACTTCCCGCATGACGCCTCCCCAATACCAAGCATATCTTGCCGGAATTGAGTTTATGGCAAGACAACTTGGTATTCCGCCTCCAGGTGGCTTCAGTGCACCTCCACCGCCTTCGGGGGATGATTCGCCGACGGCGTAGGTTTTTTTATTTTCTATAAAATTGTATTTGAAATTATGTAATTTTTATTTTTTTAGGATTTTAATTATGTGTTTTTTTATTTTTTTAAATTTTAAGTTGTATTTTTATTTTGTGTTGTAATTTTATTTTATTTAATGAAGTGCGTTTTTATTAATTGAATTTAGTTGGAAATAAAAATATAAAATGAAATTGAATGAATAGTAATTTAAGAGACGGTTAAGGGACGTATAAGAGATGGAGGGTTGCAGGTTCCGTCCTTTAGTTAAGAGATGGAGTAAAAAAGTACAGTGTGACCCATGAATAGTAATTTAATGGACAGTTAATGAACGGATAAGAGACAGCGTTGCAGATGGCCTAATTGTCATCAGATGATAGAGAAATTATAGAGTGACCTATTTGTCACCATATGGTTGCTTATAAATCATATTCATTAACAATTATTTAAAAACTAATCCCATTTCCATGATCAATCATTCCAAGGTAACTGACAAAGGGAGGGACAAAGATGAATTATAAGTAAATGGTGGCTCAGCCCCATAACAAATTTAAATTTCCACAACAATAAAGAAATATCAACTACTCTAAAAACAAACAAATCATAATAATCATCAAGAGTATTAGTTAAATTTGATGGTCATTAAACTTATAGTTTATGCAATTAGATTAATATATCTCTAACTTGTTGTCAATGCTTATGCACCAACCACTATAGTCAAACTGGAATATCATCAGAGCTTTCTTCAATTTCATGTAATTCTTGTTTTTTGTCTTCCCTGAGAAATTCAATCCAGGAAACAAGATAGGCTGAGTTACCATGTTGTTTTCCTGATCAAAGCAAGCAGAACTATAAAGTTTGAGACCATCAAACCACCCCCCGATGGGGCGACTTTCTGTGACGATTTCAGGATGATGGAGGAGTTGGATATCGCGAATACGAGACTAATCACATGTTGCATCTTTCTCATATTCCTGTTGGTAAATTCAAGTTATGCACAAGAAGGTGAGTGTGTTGGTGTTCTTTTTTACGTGAGTAGTTATGTTGTGTCTTTTCTGTTATAGATCTTGTACACATTAATCAATTTTATGCCTTCATAACAATAGAATATATAGAGAAAGTTGAATGCAACATTTTATTGTATAACTTCAGCTGTTTTAAACCTATGGCTATGGAAACTAGGCAATTTAAAACAGGATCCAACATTAGTTTCTAGTACTAGTGTTTATACTGTCAATATTTCACATTTCGGAGATGATCTTCAGCAGGCTCGCTTAGCATTCAGTGTTGCGCTGATACTGCCTTCACGGATCCGAATACCACTATTCGCTACATATCAGATGAAACTTGGTATCCTGATAACAAAAGTTGCCAAAACACGGTTTGGACTGGGGATGTCAATCAAGAGACTAACGAAGCAAGATATTTTGAGTCGGGATATAACAGCAAATGGTGTTACAACTTGCCAACAAGGAATGGATCTTCCTATTTGATTAGAGGAACATTTCCTCTCAGCAATCCGCAGGAATCATCGCCTTCTGGCAACTTTTTCAGCGTATCAGTTGGTGAAACGGAAATAGAGAGGGTCAATTCTTCATCGAAACGAGTTGAGGGATTATTTAGTGCCATGAGTAACTACACTAACTTCTGCCTAGTGAAGGGAAAAGGGGAAGCATACCTTTCAAAGCTGGAACTTCGACCTTCGAATCCTGTATACCTAACGAGATACACCTCCAGCGTGCTCAAACTTGTGGATCGGGTAGATGTAGGAAACACAGTGGCTGATATCAGGTATGCCTCCTAATTGAAGGTTGTTGCAATGATGAACTGATTTAGCATGGTTTGTTACTGAAGTTGTGACTTAAGACTCTAGTCTATTAGTACTATTACTTATTAGTGAACATATAAATAGGACTCTAATTAACATAACAACATCTATTATATAAATTTAGATCAAACCACAGATAACAAGAATTTGACTGAACAATTAATCTTCTACTTCACTCCATTTTGAGATCTCAGGTATCCACACGACTCGTATGATCGAATTTGGAGATCAGGCGTATACCCTGATTCAGCAGCTAGATACATGCTGCCTCCCACCACCAATGCCAGTATCACTGATCCAGACAATTTAATGCCTCCACTTCAAGTATTAAAGACAGCTGTGACTCATCAGGAAAGGTTGGAGTTTCAGTATGATACCCTCGATGAAGGATCAAGAAACTACGTCATTTATCTCTACTTTCTTGAGCTGAATGAATCTGTTCGAGTCGGGGAAAGGGTATTCAATGTGTTCATCAATGATAAGAATGTGCATACGGTTGATATATGGGCTAGCGGTGAACCCTTCTTGAAAGTAGCTCTCAACTTCACAACAAATGGAGTTCTTAATTTGACCTTGGTTAAAGCCTCGAATTCTCAGCTGGGACCCATCTGTAATGCTTATGATATTTGGCTAGTTTACCCGAGGAATGCAGAAACGAATGCGGAGGAAGGTAACTAAGCACTTAAGTTACCTAATATTTTCATGGAAGAGATTTGACAGATGGCTAAGATTCTCATATATCTATTTAGTGGCAGTGATAACGAAAGTGAAGAGCGAGTTGCTTTCCCAGAACCAAGATAGTGAAGTTCTGAAGACATGGTCCGGAGACCCTTGTCTCCCTCTTCCATGGCATGGTTTGTCTTGTGATGCTCCCAACGGTACCTCAATTATCAGTCGAATGTGAGATGCTTCTCCATAACACATACTCCTTTCTCAATGTGTTACACCTGCAAACTCGTTGTTCCAACGATGATTCTTCACTTTTTTGCTGTCACAGGGACTTATCCTCCAGCAAACTCACCGGGCCACTCCCTTCCAGCATCACCGACCTGAAATACCTGAAAGAATTGTACGACTCAGTACTCTTCTTTTTAGTTTCTTTTGTTGATTTATGCACTTGTTAGTTGTGACGATCAATGGTAAAACGCAGGAACTTGAGCAATAACGGGTTCATAGGCACTGTTCCTCAGTTTCCAGCTTCTTCCATGCTGATTTCACTGTAATAATTCAACTCAACTTAGAATGTTAGATTATTTTATTTTGTAGCAGATAATTTAAGACAGTCATCTATGAGTTTTTCGGTTATTTTGTAGGGATGTGAGCCACAATGAACTCACAGGAAACATCACATTCACTATTTCTAAAATGAAACATTTGGAGAAACTGTAAGTTCACACATTATATTCTTGACTAACTACTAGGTGCTGGTTAAATTGGTTTTGTCAGTGCATTATCGTTTATCTAAACTCGAATCTATTTGTTCTTCAATAGATATTTCGGCTGCAATTCTCACCTCACAGGAAGTCTTCCTACAGACTTAAGCAAGCCAAATCTCAGTACAGAGTAAGATGTTTATCCTTTCAGGAATCCATAGCATATTTACGGTGCAAGACTGTCGTTATCTTCATCCGTTTTGGATATGTACCTTTGAGAGAGAATTGACTCCTTATACGTAGCCATATACATTCATATATGTAGCAATGGGGTATGTCATGCTCAAGCATCCTCCAATTCGGCTCGGATTCTCATTGGCACAATTGCAGCTGGATCTCTGCTAGTTATAGCCATAGCCATAGCTGGGACATGCCAGTTCTGTACTTACAAAAAGAAAAGAGGAACTCTGCACAGATATGATGATAAGAGGCAACTGACGTCGAAAAGTAAGTACGCAGAAAATCTCAATGTGTTTTGTGATGGAAAATTTTATTTCATGAAGCTACAACAGCATTGCTTTAAAGTGCAGATGCGATCTATGCAATATCGAGCACAGAATCCGTGGCTGCAAAATTAATTTCTATACAAAGTTTCACACTGAAGTGCATAGAAGCTTCCATACAAAACTACAAAACATTGATAGGAGAAGGTGGATTTGGATCAGTCTATCGTGGCACTCTAGCCGATGGTCAAGAAGTTGCAGTGAAGGTCCGATCAGCCACCTCAACACAGGGGACTCGTGAGTTCGATAATGAAGTAAGCTTCTATCATTTATATACACCATATGGATGATGACATTACTTCTTCTGTGATGTCCGCGCCAGCCTAACAGAATCTGTATCGTTAAATTATGCAGCTAAACCTGCTCTCAGCAATTAGGCACGAGAACTTGGTGCCATTGATCGGATATTGCTGTGAGAATGACCAGCAAATTCTTGTCTATCCTTTCATGTCCAATGGTTCTCTACAAGACCGCCTATATGGTAAATCTCGTTTACATGGATATCGATCGAAGTTAGATTCTCTTCGGATTTTATTCATCTATTCTCATTCACAAACAGGCGCAGCAGCAAAGCGTAAAATCCTTGACTGGCCAACAAGACTTTCCATTGCTTTAGGTGCTGCAAGAGGCAAGCAGCAAACAGCTCCAGAAAAAATTATGTTTTTACTAATCACATTTTAAAACCAACTGTGAAACTTTTCATATTTTCCAGGCTTAACATATCTGCACACCTTCTCCGAGCGTTGTGTAATACACAGAGATGTGAAATCGAGTAATATACTTCTGGATCATAGCATGAGTGCAAAAGTTTCAGACTTTGGATTCTCGAAATACGCACCTCAAGAAGGGGATAGCGGTACTTCTCTTGAAGTAAGGGGCACTGCAGGATACCTTGACCCAGAGTAAGTATGCTATCACACAGATTCACAAATATGCAGTATCAAGAATTGCTGCCATTTTCTATCTCCTAACAAAACTGTGCTTTCTCAGGTACTACTCAACACAGCATCTATCAGCAAAAAGCGATGTCTTTAGCTTTGGGGTCGTTTTACTGGAAATTGTAAGCGGCCGAGAGCCTCTCAATATAAACAGGCCAAGAAGTGAGTGGAGCTTGGTGGAATGGGTAAGGTTTTACACATGAAAGAGATTAAATTATGATTCAACTATAAAACTATTTATATTCACTTGTTTCTTATTTCTTTGCTTTTTGAATTGCATATAGGCAAAGCCTCATATAAAGAACTCAAAAGTGGAAGAGATAGTGGATCCTAGCATTAAAGGAGGATACCATGCTGAAGCAATGTGGAGAGTTGTAGAGGTAGCTTTGGCGTGTATTGAACCTTACTCGGCTTATCGCCCCTGCATGGCAGACATTGTTCGTGAGCTAGAGGATGCTTTCATCATAGAGAACAATGCATCAGAATACATGAAATCTATTGAAAGTTTTGGTGGGTCCAATCGCTACTCAATAGAGAGGCCTATCGTCATACCACCAACTTCAGTTCCGACAGAGCCATCCCCTATTCTTATGCAGCCACCTCCTCCACAGCCAAGATAATCAGCTCGTTGAGGCTGTTACTTACAAAATCAGTCATCTTACGATTGGATAAAGATTTAGAAAACATGAGTAGTGCTAGACTATTTGGTTTCTACCATTGCTTCATTACTAGTATTGTGTAAATACTGTGACAGGATGATGGATAAGCAAACCAAATGCCTTCCTCCAAGATGCATACAAGGACACCTAGTTTAGGCCACAAATCATCCAGAAAACGAAAATTTTCACTCAATTGAGCATCTGTATTCTTAATGAAGCCATCATTCCATTTCATTCAAAATTGTAATGGCGTATAAGCCTCTGTCGTCTCTTTAAATACGTAATTAGCATTGGCATATTTCCCGTTCATAGAATACAAAAAAAGCTCCCATTCAGGAAACTTTTTTTTTTTGCTTATGTTGATCATACACTTTGATGTTTAATGCTTATTTTTGTATTGCCACCATATTTACAATTCGGTGTTAACTGTTAAGTGTATTTGTAAGGGTGATCTCAAATTTCATATTTTTTCAAACTCATTTTTCATCCCTGCCATTTGTGTAAAGCTTGTACTGTCTTGAGGTGAGAGTTGCCTCCTTTTGAAATAAAAGAAATAATACACCAAAAAGGCAAATTATGCATCTTAGTATAAAGAAATGCAATGTTGGCATATAAACAGTCAATTGCCTTTTGAGAGAAACAGGGCATAGTTACTGTGTCTATAAAAAACTAATGCCATTGTACTTCTGTGTCTATAAAAAATAAAGCCCTTATTGGATGTACTAAAATTTGGCTACAAGCTAACTCAAGCAACTTGCAACAGACCATTGTGCCTTAGTAAGGCTTCGGGAGAGGGTTCGCGCCCACGGAACTCCACAAAAACCTGACCAAATATTTTGGCAAATTAGAGATCATGTAAAAACCTTTTGTTGTATGATATATTGACTTAAAAGAGTAAGATAGACACAGTATAATCATTTCTAACCTCTAGAGGAGCTTTTCCGCCTCCGAGAGCAAGAACTGTTTCTCGGAACCTATTGCCTGTTTCCTTCACCGCCTGTCACAAGGGATAAGTCACAAGGTGTAAGAAACACAGTTGCATTAACTATATTCCATGATATGCATATGTGCACCAAAACCATAGAACATCAAATACCTTATCATCATTCAATCCGGCATCTTCAAATGCAGAAAAGGCATCAGCTGACAAAACTTCAGCCCACTGCATGAAGATATGGACATCAGTTGGTGTTAGCAAGAAAACTAGAAATTGGAAATTAGGCAAGTACAAATTCAAGCATGGAGTTTCTCTACTAAGGAAATATTCAGGGTAATTTATGCCTAATGCTGTAGATCAAAAAGTAGTAACGAATTGAACCAGAAAAGCATTTGAAAGGTTAAAGAGCACCCAAGTGCATACCCAAGCATTAATGTAGAGAGGCCAAAAAATTACCTTGTAGCTGTAGTATCCAGCGGCATATCCACCAGCAAATATATGACTGAAACTGCAAAGGAACTTATCCTCTGGAAGTGGAGGAAGCACTTGAGTCTTTTCAGAAACTCTTCTGTCAACATGGAAGATTGACTCCGAACCACCTGGGACATACTTCGTGTGCAACTCTAGATCAAGAGTGGCAAATCGCAGCTGAAATATACATGAGAGCATATAAGTACTCCATGGCAGTCAAAGGTAATCATGCAGTAGCATACTTTCTATAAGTGAGAAATGGAAACCCTGCTGAATAAATCAACAATCATTTCGATAGCACTGCACCTACTTGTCTAAGACTTAAAGAACCAGCACGGAAAGTCCTAGCAGCAAGAAGCTTTTTGTATATGTCATCTGGAATGCTTTCACCAGTTTCATAATGCTTGCCGATACTCATCAAGGTACCTCTGCAAACAATAACACATTAAATCTTATCAATGAGTAAGATGACTGGAGAAGAATCAAAGAGTTTCTTATACTCCATTGACGAGCATGTCATTGAATGATGGGAAAGAATCAACATAATAGCACTATAGCAGCTTTATAATCTGCAGTTTGGATCCAAATATTGTTTTAGGTTCAATTTGCAATTCTGAGACATTTCACAAGAACTAGTCAGGTCTACAAAAATAGGAACAAGTGGCACCAAACAGGAAAACCTGACCAGACAAAGAGAGGTGGCATTATAAGTATATAGTTAAGTATAACAGATCCTGGTTATTGGAAAGATAGGACATTTAAAATATATAAACAGGTGAAAATACCTACCTATGGTAGCACCAATTTTCCATGAATTGGGAAGGCAGTTCTACAGCATCCCACTCTACATTCCTTATACCAGCAACCAAACCCTCATCTTGCTTTGTCAGCATATGCTGAAGTGCATGGCCAAATTCATGGAATACGGTCTCAACCTACAAGTACCGTGAGAATCAATCACATAAAGAGTAGTTAAAACAAAGAATAGCACCAGGACTTCAGAGTTCAGACTTTCAAATTTTTCTCCAAAATCATTTCACATATGTTTGTCAATAATGGGAAAGAATTATGCCATAGCATATTAATATGTAACTTGAGGGGGCAAATATATAACAAATTTGGGACAGGCAAGTGTTAACTAAATTTCATTAATACTTCATGCTTAGTCCAATAATTGGAGTAGCTGCCACTAGCAGAGTAACATAGTCCAATCACAAACTGTAATAAATTATACTCCATCCGTACAAATCTTCTAGAGGTAGTACAAGAAACATGTGCATACCTCACGGAATGTCATAAGGCTTGGCTTGTCCCCTACAGGTGGCATTTGGTTGCACACCATGTGGGCAACAGGCAACCTAGGAGAGGAGCCATCTCGCGACATGACACGACTTCGGCTAAATACTTCATCCATCCATGCTCCTCCTCGTTTCTCAGAAGGGCGAGAATACGGATCAAAATAGAAGTATGCAATAGGGTTACCTGAAGAAGCATTGACGCGATAAAACCGAACATCATTTATCCAAACCTACAGAAAAAATATATTCTGTTAGTGACAACCCCATGCATCATCAGATAAGCTGGCTCTAATCTTAAAACATAGATACAGAAAGTATCTTACTGGAGCTAAACCGTCTGCAGGCTCAACAGTGATCCCAAACAACTTGTTTGCCAGACTGAAAAGACCATCCATAACTTTTGGCAAAGAAAAGTAAGGTCTCAACTCTTCCTGTTGAATTCACTAAACGTGATCAGATTGTATATTCAGCAGAAGTAAGTAGGTAGATAGGAAGCATATTGAATCATACTAAAAGCAATCAAAGTTCTGCCATAAAGAAGATGCACAAGAAACTGTCACTACAGCTTCTAAATTCGAATTCTACACAAGTACAGTATTTACGAAAGCACAGAGCAAACACAGAGTGACTAACAAAGTACCAACATAAAATAAATATTCATCAAAAAATTTTACGACAGCAGACTAAATTTATTCAGATAAGATTAACAATCAAAGAATGATAACTAGCATTGAGGAATACATTACTGTAAGGAGTTCCTTTACTAACATAAGCAGTAAGCAGAACTTACTTGGCAAACAAAAATATGAATAAATAATCATGCAACATCTCTTTGCAGGAAACGCAAAGGAACAGATAAATAGCGGAAGAGTATCTGAATGAAAGCAAGCAGAGTATTTCATAAAAGCAATGTTGTCAAATAGCGGATATAGCGGGGATATGGCGCTATTGCATAGCGTTCGGCGATTGAAACGCCATCGCCACGCCGATTTATGACATTTTTCCGTGGCGGCCGGCACGGGCGCCATGACGTTGATTTTGACTATTTACCTCTTATTTTGACTTTTTTTATCTCTAATTTTGACTTTTTAAATCCAATTTTTTATCTTTGATTTTGAATTTTTAATCCAATTTTGTCTTTTTTATCTTTTGACTATTCAGCCCAATAACTAGAGACCGGCCAAATTAACCCTTGCAGGCCAACCCAATTGACCCATATCCGGCCCAATTTTAAATTAAAAAGATAATTAATTAAGTTAAAAAATATAAAGTAAATCATATTTCCACCATCATGTTATGCTTTATTAATTGTTTTAAGAGTTTTAGATGTTATATTTTTATTAGTTTCTAATTTTTGGATTAAACATAATAATGTATATAAGTATTATTTTATTTATTTCATTATTGACCGCCATATCCCGCCATACCGATACGCCATATCCCTGTGGCTGTTTTCGGGTAGACCGCCATAAGCCGCCATACCGAGATTGACAACATTGCATAACAGACAAAGACGCTGCATGCTTTTGCATTTTCTACAGACTACAATTCAAAAACTAGTCTTTTGAGACAATAGATAGATCCACCAACTCACCTCATTTATTTCATACTTCGATTCACGAAGTCTCTCACTCCAAAAGCTAGTATCCCAATGATTTAAGTCGTCAGCTTCTGGAGCACCTTGACTCTTTGAGAAAACTTTGAGGTCTTCCATATCTGCCAGGCCAAACAACAACGTCAATGTAAAATCTTCCTATAAAAGTCTCCCATTAAAGTCAAAGAGATACTATGTCGTTACGTTCCAAAATTGATGTGTTGAGAATCATACTACCTTGAACTGCAGAATTCCAGGATGCAGATCGAAGTTTTTCAAGGAGTTCTTCTGCCTTATTAACAGTTGCCATCTTGCTGGCCATACTTACCTGATAAAGATCGCCTCATTAGGAATTTCTACAGATAGTTATATAGAAAATAAGAATCATACCTCTGCGTAGTTATTATATCCAAGAAGCTTAGCCTTCTCCAATCTAAGCTTCAAAATCTGGTCAATGATTGCTGTGTTATCCAGATCTCCACTAGAAGCACGACTTATATAGGCACGATAGACCTCCTCACGTAAGGTTCTATTCTTAGCATGCTGCATAACAGCCATAAAACTAGGAGCATCCAACGTAATTATCCAAGGCCCATTCTCTGTGGTGGCATTTTCATGTCCCTGTATACATTGCAAAAATGAAAATAAGCAAGACCGCCTAATTGATAAGTGATAACATATCAAATAAAAAGATAGAGGTATAACCAAATCAATCATCCAATGTAATTACCTTAGTCACTGCTGTTTGTGCACCCAGTCCGAGAGCAGTAGCTGGCAAACCTTCGATATCTTTCTTATCTGTTATTAATTTTTCAAATTTCTTTGTCGAATCCAAAACATTCTCCCCAAACTTTTGTGAGAGTTTAGCTAATTCCTGCAACAATTCAACAGAGGAAAAGGTAATTATTTTTAACAGAAAAAGGTCACCAGAAAAAACTTCCAAATGTTCAGATATTGGCATACTATGCAACAGATATTTGTAAAACTAAGAGTAATAATAGGGATGACTGATGAGAAATACGCACATTCCATCCACATTTCATGGTCATAGTTACATTGGTTCTGCTTTAAAAATGGATATGCTGGAGCGTATGCATAGCAATGTGCACACAAGCAACGATGAACACTTAGAATCCCATGAGGATAAACAATAGCATAATAAACTCAGTCAAGTTCATTCACGATCACATATTTTGAAGAGGATACCTGTTCAATCTTGTTGAACTCCACCCTTTTATCATCTTCAAGTGCAACACCATTCAACACAGCCTCCTTTATTTGTGCTGCAGAAATTGATCAACATTCAACAAGAAGGTCATCACCAATATAAACATCCTAATTATAAAAGAATGAACTAAGCAAAATCACATCTCGTCTGAATCTAAATATCTCCAAAAATCATAGTAAAGACAGGTGTTTCAATGCACCTTCAACTATCCGTTTGTGAGCATCACTGAGCTTCTCCCAATCAGGAGATTCTCTAATTGCTTTGAAGGCATTGTATATAGGCTTGCTCTGACCTAACTTAAGCTCAAATGCCACTTTTTCCGGCTACAAAATCCAAAGAAAGAAAACAACATACATATCATGTTATCAACTCATGTCGTTATCTCCCTCAATACATATATACGTATACGCACCTGCACTTCTTCTATGGCGGAACGGAGATCGGCGTTATCTTTGACGGCCTTGAGATGCGAAACAGCGCCCCAAACCACAGCCATACGGTCGACTAACCTCTCCAGCGGCTCCACCAACTTCGGCCACGTCGGTTCCACCGTCCTCTCCAGTTCCGCCAGATCAGATTCCTACAAATTCCTCCAATCCAATTAACTCGGCATTCCAACGCGTAACAATTCAATTCAATCAACACAGAAAAACACCAATACGAGAAATTCTAAAGCACGCACCGATTTCTTGAGCAGCGCACGGATTCCAGGGCGGACGTGTTCGGCCTCGATCAAATTGAACGGAGGGAAGTCGAAGTCCTTGAGCAGAGGATTGGTCTCGATCTCCGCCATTTCTGCGACGTCGGATAAAGGCGAGGCGCAGAAGGATCGGACGGAGGGCGGCGATGGAGCGAGATGAGTTCGGTTGATCGGCTTGCAATGAGCGCGAGTGCGGAGAAGGCAGAGGGAGAAGGAGGAAGACCAGAGGGGACAGGGACGGGATTTGAGAGGGAGACGAGGGTAAAATGGGAAACGAGGTTTGAGAGAGGAGGGTTTTATGAGACAGACGGGTTGGAAAAGGATAGACCGAGAGACAGATAAGAAGGATGCCATGAGAAGAAAAAGGAAGGGCAAAAGAATAAAATGTTTGGTAGGGGAGAGGAGATGTGGGGAAATGGGGCGGGTACGGTTCGGATCCATCCGGATCTCATCCTGCTCAGCTCAACACTTCAAGGGCTCGTTTGTTACCCATGTTGGGCCAACATGGGTTAAGAGGTTGTAACCTCCAATAGCAGGTTTAGTGGTGGAGTTAGTAATCTTCGCTCCGTGTTTGTTTGTACAGACACATATCTCCCTAACCGTAAACACTCTGTTTGGTACGCCCTTTAGAAACTATAGATACACATGTGCATTCCTGATTTTGTCCTCGTTGATTATTCAAATTGCCCAGATTGCCCTCATTTCCCCCTTTTGGCGCTGAACTCCCATTTTTCGTGAAACCCTACTGCCCGCCAACAAATTACATACTCTCCCAATTATACTGGCGACTACGGGCGTGTTCCTGTGAATCGGCTCATTTGAAGTTCAATCCCAGCTGTAATCCCAGGTATGTATTTCGTCGATGAGAAGATCCAGCCACCTACTTGTGGTCGCCGTGCAATGTGGAAATTATGTATAATTTTGTTGTCTGATCGTCTTACTTTGGGCAATAGGTTAATTTCTAGCATTAGTTAGTTGGTTTGTGGCCAACATTGTGTTTATATTTCTTGTAATTGTGATCCTTTTAGTGAATATGCGGCCATATTAATCTGATGGATTACTGTTTGGTTTGATTAGTTTGTGTGGTGTCAGACATACGACAAACATAATGGCTTCTCAACAGCACAGCTTTAATGAAACCGACGGCAGTCCTATACCTGAGGGTAATGCCTTCATCTATGCGCTCTTGCTCTTCGTCTTAGCTATCGACGTTATACAGAACTACCTTTTCTATGCAGGTTGCTCTGATTTGGTATCGCACAAAGGAGTAGTTACAGGCGTCGCTAGACGTTGTTGGACAGAACGCGAGGAGGCCATCCTCATGGCAGCTATGAAGGAGTTGGCTGCCACTGGCTGGAAGTCGGATAATGGCTTCCGTTCGGGATATCTAACCCGTGCACTGGAAGCACTGAAACGTGAATTTCCAAAAACTGATATTGTTGTTCATCCTCACATCAAATCGAAAATCACTTCTTGGAAGAAGCTATTCGCTAATGCAGATCCTTGACCGCAGTGGAGTTGGTTTCAATGCGGATGGTGAGTACAAGATAGATATCGACGATGAACAATGGGCACAAGTCGTGCAGGTAAAACAAATTGGCTTGCATATTGTGTCTGTTCCAAAATCACTGAGACAGTCACTGGGAGACCAAACACACACACAAGTCTTAGGCCTTATGCATTTTCTGTTCGAATTTTAGTAGAGTCATGCAACCTGCAATAATACTATCATAATCACTCTTACCATGTTCAAGTTTCAATTGGTTGTAATCTCTTTAACTTGTGCATTTGTTTAACTTTGTGTAGTAGAAAGATAGCAATGCCAAGTATATGAGGACTAAGTCGTGGCCTATGTTGAGTGACTGGAAAAAGATTTTCGGCAAGGACCGTGCAGAGGGGCTTAAGGGCATGGACACTGGGAAGGCGGTGCAAAAGATTTATGGGTCAAATGCTGCGGTGGGTGAAAGTTCAGCAATGGATTCTCCAATTACTTTAGAGGAACTCTTCCCTGATGAAGTGTTCCCGAGCGGTGTTATGCCAGAGATGGTAGATGAGTGCACTTCCGCACCGGGGCATGGGCGTGCAAATCCGAGGGTGCATAACAAGGCACCGAAGAAGAGGAAGACTGAGGACAAGATGGATTGTGTCCTTGCTCTTATGAATCGCATCCACGAAGACACTAATGAGCGGTTGAAGGACATCTCTAGCCGAATTGGGTACGAGTTTGATCTAAGCACGAAGAGAACCGAAGTCTTCAATCAGCTGAAAGGGATGCCCGGACTGACCATCAAGCAACAATTTTATGCCGCAAAAAAGTTGGTCAAGGAGCCTGAGCTTATGGATCTGTTTAGGGGTTTGGATGAGTTGGCTCGACCGGCATTTGTGCTCGACCTGCTAGAGACAGATGGAATGATTTGAAAAGGTTTGAGTCCGTGTCTTATTGGCTTTTTTGTTATATATCATGGTTTAAACCTTAATCCATGTAGCTATGAAGTTCGTTTGTGATAAACTCCTGTAGTATGCAGTTTATCTTTTGGTCGTTTAACATGGGAATCCTTGGACAATGTTTATATTTTGGTCTTATTGCTCTTATCACCCAAGCACTTTTGCACCTACTGCCCATATGGACATTTGCCTTCATTTTTTTAATATTTGGTATTCGTATAAAGACGTTGGGCAGTGTACTTGATTTCTCATCGTGGAGTTGTTGGTCGCAATCAACCGAGACTTTGAAATGAATCTCACCATGCACTAAATTTTCGAACATGGTATCATATACGTAGGTGGAGATGCACATACGGATCCTTACGTGGTTGCATTAATAGACATACAGAAAATTCGCACCCCACAGAGTTCACGCACATAAACAAACACAACAAACCCTAAGACTTAACTAAGATCATGGCCGAGCCACGATGAAAACACACAAGCTTTTTATGGCCGATCAAACCAAACATAGAACTGGATATCCTGCGCATCAACGAGTTTAAAGTGGCAACGAACACCTGGGAACAACGCGTTGGCATCCTTGAAGTGGCGCCATCCATGCTTGACCCAGATCTTGCCCGAGCTATGCTTGAGCAAGATCCGCCATGTTTGCCCGTCGACTAGAAAATGCACGACACTCTGCTTCGGGGCGGCACGTAGGTGAAGTTGCCAAAATTCATTAGGAATTTCTATTGTTCGCTTGGTGTTTGATTTGGTCAGCTTCAACGACCATGTGGGATACTCGTCTTCATCAAGCGCACTCCTATCAGCGTCGTAGTCACTGTCGTCTGCTGACTCGGATTCCACGTCGGAGGGGGGATAATCGTCCGACGAATCAATGTCAGGTGTGTAGACCTCATCGTCCTCTTCCTCCTCAGTTAACGCTATTTCACAAATATGAGAAAGGGCAATGCAGGCGACTATTTTTTTAAACTTAAACAAGGAAAACATGTTCAGCTTCACACGAGACTCACCTTCGCGATCACAGCGTGGCGGACACCCGGTCCCCAACTTGTATCTTTTTACGTGGAAAATCCCCACATCGACGAGAGTGAAGGTTAGTTTCTCACCATGGGAAATATTATTCCCGCGCCGGAATTCCGACCATCCAACGCAAAAGTGGCATCCACTGGCTATTTTCAGCGCGCGGACTTGCCAACTGGATCCATTTGGCATCACGAGCCGACAGTCGAACGACAGGTCATTCCCATATTCCGCAACCCATTGTGGAGGTAGCCGCTGCACAGAATCAACAGAAGAAACACATGTTAAGGTTGCTCGATAGATCAATTCGACAATGTGAAACGTGGAAGGACTATGAAGCATACCAATTCCTCTTTGTTGCGGGAACCGGAAATCACTTTGATGAAGGAATGAAGCCTATGGTATTCCCCGAAAGTTGCGTTGTCCGCCATAGCTAGATATCAACTTGTTCCACATAGTGAGGCATCGACTCACATATTTATTGTCGTTTTTCCTCGGTGGATCAACAACCCCCCACCCCTTTTAATACTATGATAAGTCGAGTCAATGGCAAAGGCTGCAACAAAGTAGAAGTGGTTGGTTTGCATTTGATGAGTGCATTTAAAGGAAGTGTGTATCCAATCGTGATCACTGTGCGTGGATGCAGTTTGGACATTATAGTCATGTGGCCATGTGAAAAAATGTAGTCATAAGACTATATCCCAAAAAAGCCACTTAAATTGAACACACGATACGACGTGGTTATTCAAACTCACCAACATAATCACATGCAATATAATAAGATGACTGAAATTGGACAAGCTGAATTTAACATTAATCGAAAATACCCATACATTAACCACACTGATCAAGGCACTAACGGAGGTAAAATGAAAATTTGCCATGATCAATAAAGCGTACAAACCGGGCATAATCACCTACATTACCATAATCAGATGCTAACTACTACCGAATATAGCTAACGTACGTACTTCCAACGATCTAAGGACGTTCAATCCCCACATGGAACTGGACAACAAACGCATCAACGAGCTTAAAATTGCACCGCACCCCTTCCACCAGATTGTTTTCGTGCTTGAATCGAGCCCACCCATGCTTAACCCAGATAGTCGTCGAGTTGTGTTTAAGGGTACAATGCCACATCCTCTCATCTGTCACCAGATACACTCCTGCTTGTATTGCACCTATCGGGATATGACGTCGCCAAAAGCCATATGGGATCTCAAGTCTGCGATTGATGTTAGTCGGAGTGAGCGTAACTACGAATGTTGGGAAGCCATCGATGTTTAGTGCCCGGCTATCGTCTACGTAATCTTCATCCATTGTTGTCTCCGATTCAGTTCCCGATGGCATGTAATTGTCGGACGAATCGATGTCCGGGCCGTGGCTGCCTTCTACATTGTCGTCTTCAACAACTACAAATAAAATGTGTTTGAGTATTAGGCCGGGATCTAAAAATTATATGATTTCAAGTTAGATTACCGTCAACGTCTCCCTGCGGGGACAATGTGTTTCGCTATCAAACCGTTTAACATTGAAAATTCCCACATCCACCAATGTGAAAGTGAGAAGATCGCCATTTACGATCCCGGTAGCACGAACAAAATATCTCCATCCCGATGCGAAGAAGAACCCATGACCAAGCTTTAGAATTCGCACTCTATAGCGTATTCCATTCGGCCAAACAAGCCTACAGTCGAACGGTAGGTCATGGCCGTGAAACCCGACGAATGCGTCGGGAAGTCGCTGCATATTATAAGCCGACGTGAAATCAAAATTCGTCCAATATCATTTGTAAGACATCAACACATAAACGAGCTTACCATGTCATCATGGAATCGCCCCTGCTCGAAAACCACCATGAATGCAGGGAGACGTTCGTAGGCCGGGTTGACGTTAGGGCCGGAGTTTGAACCATCAGCTTCCATTTTTCGGTTGTTTGTGCATCAAAGTTGGCGAATTTTTCGACTAAGAGTGGAGTGTAGGCTATCCGTCTATACACCTATTTCCTATATAGCCTTATAATGGAGAAGACAACTGTATGCATTAAAGTGAAAGGGTAAGGAAGGTGGAGAAAATTTATGATTAATGCATCGATGGGTGAGCAAATAGGCGTGCCGTGTGAAAACGCGTCTGCATTGCTTCTCTCAACCCCCAATAATAATTCATCATCTTGTCATACATTATTTATTAAGGTTCCACTTGTTGCTTGTTTGTAGATGCACAACGCAAGACATTTCATTGCTTTATTAGTGAGGAAACAATGTATGCTAATCTATGCATACTGATGATTACATGAAGAAATTATAAGAATATGCATTATCAGTAAGATCCGCCAAAATATGGTTCACCCTCTATATATCTATGGTGAAATAAGTTGATATTGTTAATTCATAACAGTTAAATATTTTTTCCCATCTAACTGTTTTATATCGTGTTTCCAAAGACATACAAGCATATGTAGTAGCTAAGCTGGTTTGATATTCCACCTTTTCTTTCCAAGTCAGATGTTCGAGTCTTAGCAACAACAACAGTTTGGTTCCTTTTTTTATTTTAGTAGTAGTAGTATTACATTTCCTCAAGAGAACTCATTTCAATTACTCTTGAATCTTAATATATACCATTTGTATGTACTTTAGCTTTATCATTTATTAAATTATTACACTTTCTTTATAGTTTATTTTTTAATTTAGTACTTTATTTATATTAGTTATTATTCTGGCTACTAGCTTCTTAATTTTTAATACTTAAACTATAGTAATTATTTAGAGTTGTAGTCTATTTTTTTAATTTATTTGGAATGAGAAATATTATATGCTTTATTATTCTTGCTACTAGCTTTTTAATTTTTAATAGTTTAACTATAGTAATTATTTAGAGTTGTAGTCTATTTACTAATTAAATTTCTAACGACCTTAAATGACGGTACATACACGAACCGAAGTTGTCGATCACATACTGCAAGTGTATTTGTTGACACTTGCCCCTTTCTATTACGATAACGTGGTGTGTCAACAATGGGTACTCGTACGGGTATGTATGTCCCATCTACTCCTAGACAACCCTACACACATTTTTGGATCGCAGGGTCAGCCATGAGTTTGGTACACGAATAAAACTGGCGGCCAACAGATTACACATACCTTAAACCACTTCCATCTTGAGTCCGTGCAATCATCACCAACCGGATCAGGTTTCACTAACATAATCCCATGCAAATTAAGCACCCCACGGAGCACCATATGTGTATACTTAGACACTGTTTCAGATGAACGCATGAAATCGTGACCCACAACCCTTGTCTTTTTGTGGTGAGCTAGGATGGACAAAAACATAGCAACTTGTTCCTCCACCGTGACAAATTTTTGGTCTATTAATCCTTCCCGGTCACGAAGAATTCGACATAATCTACCGAACGTGTTTCTATCCATCCGCAAATTGTTTATACATGAACGATCATTGACCCGGACAAGCCTATCCAGCTGCTTTACATGCGCCGGAATGGAGTCAATCATTACTTCTTGGGTAACTCTCCCCCCCCCCCGTTTCCTACTCCGTTCGTTCGATCTGAACATTGTGATAAACATGCAGACAAGAAGCTTGTTTAGCCGATGGTTTCGTATTATTTCCTCAAGCAAGATCAGTAGCTCGGTTGGCTCCTTTCTATCCACCTACATGAGCAAATATCAGCATAGCTTACTGAAGGTGCTACAAATACAACAACATCATATCAAATGACAGACAAGCACAACTGAATCATCACATTACAACGTCAACAAAAAAGCGTTAATACTGGATGGTATTTGTGAAATCCTAAAATCCATGAAATTGTATGCAACAAAATTCATACAATCACCCCCCTCCCATAGCAGAAAGAACCGCTCCCAATTGGACACTGAGGCACAAATTGTGAAGGATATGGGTGTTCATGACCAAATGTATTTCTTAGTTTGTTTACAAAACCACAAAATGGCCAACGTATCTGATTTGGTACTCCATCGTTGATTTATAGACAGAACACAAACTGACTTCAATATCAACAGTGCCAATTTCTGGAATGACGTCTACTTATTCAGCCAAATTCATAGAACCGAAGTCGAACACATATTACAACCTATAGGCGGCCACTTAGCAACAAATTTAAAAGGCCATTTCGGCTCAATAGCAACCTAATTTAAAGTCAGGTGCCGAGATATGCCGAACATACCTGCTGAATATCGTCGTGGTCGGACATGGCAAGCACGACGTACGAGATACCAAGGGCGTTAGCTTGCAACCTAACAATCAACGCACACGTGGTCAGAAATTCGAATTGGGTAAGCCCATTATGAAATTCTAAACAACAAGTGCAACAACGGCAACCACGATGTTCGACCCAAGGATCCTCACAGAACGCGTCGAATATGAGCAATTGGTGGTTGATTGTGGCGGAAATTCGATGGAGATGGAGTAAATGGAGCTGATCTGAAGGGTATTCAAGTCAATTGGGTGAAGTGCGAAATCTTCACCGCGATTCTTCCTCCCTATCGCGTGTTTCAACAGAGACAGAGTTATCTCTGTTTTGATCACCCGTATCTTACGGTGAGTCGGGTTCTGGGATAGATGCACCGGGTCAGGTAGATTGCTAACATGGAAACCAAACAAAGAAATTAGGGTAAATAGGGAGGCCTATCTATGCCTAACATGGGTAACAAACGAGCCCCAATTGGATAAAAGTTTACGCAATTTGATACCACCACCACAAGAAATGAATCAAACGCAAAGGTGTAATTTATAAAATAAACTAATACAAGTCAATGTCACTAATGTCGCTCTGGCCTCTGGATATTCTGTTGAGACATTGTGATCGTGGAATATTTCACGATATAAATTATATACTACTCCTTATTAACTGAAACTTGAATGTTATGCCGTCTCCAATGTCAAACTTAACATTTTAATTCAACTATTTATATTAAATTTAAATTTTATACTCTATTTTAGTATTTCCTCTATCTCAATTAAGATGCCCTTTTCTTTTTCACACTTGTTTTGAAAAAATGATCATAAATAAGTTAAAGTGGAGAGAAATTAAAGTAGGAGAGAAAATAATGTAGAAGAGTACGGACGGAGGGAGCACTATATATCTCATAAAATTTTTATAGGAATACCATATTCGGTGTTGTTCCATAACAAAATCCAAAAATGATTTTAGCTTGGAAAAGTTTTCTACACCAAAACTAATTTTTGTGTATGGTTGGAGATGGTATTAGTGGCATAGTTAAAACTTAAACCATTACAAATTATTTGGACAAGAAATTAATTTACATTTTGATTTATAATCAATTTACAAAGTATCATGTTGTATGAAATAGTTTTCATATAAAGTTTTATTTAATTAATTTGATTTAATTTAATTTGATTAAACTAATTTGGTGTATATACAGTTTCATTATACTTTCTTTGTCAATCTCCTCTACCACTAAACTGGACTGGACTTGACAAGATTTCTTTTTATAAATTCAGACTCACTTCAATACATGGACTTTTAGAAATTACTCCACATAAGAATTATTTTGAAGGCCTCTATCAATTACTGCCACACATATTTTGAGTTTCAAGAATGAGTTCAAAGTGTTGAAGATCATACTAAATCACTATATAAAATATGTAGTTCTTCATGCATCATATAAACAAACATTTATTTTGTATTTTAAAACTAAGCAGTTCATAATTAAATATTACTCCTTATGCATATTTACACAAATCAAGGAGTAGAAATAGTATGAAATATAAAATCCTATAATACAAATCACCAATAACAAGCCATTTCAGAAAAAAAAAAGGCATAACTGCAAGTTTCATATGATATTAATTCATTTTGTACATATATAATGGAGAGTAAATAGGAATCAAAGAGCATGACAGTTTCGTATCCCTTCCTTATTTTACTTCACCCCATTTAAGTCTCTAAATTGGACCACAGATTTGCTGCCTGTCTGAATAAAAACAACAACAACAAATGTAGTTACATCAATTTTTTCTTCTTTAGAACAACATTTCTATGCAAGATGTGCCTACCTTCTTAGTTTTTGTACTTCATGGTTTCTTTCTCAAAGCCAATTGTGGGGAACTGCTTTGCATACTCCTCCACGTCGTGGCGAAGTTTTGCGACCTCCGATTGGAACGAAGGAGTGGACAGTGTGGCCACAAAGTCTTTCAGTTTTGTGCCTGCATAATTTCAAGTATATTTGCATAAAGTTGTTTGAATAAAATGAAGACACTTACAAATATATATATGATGTTAACATCAGATAGTAGGGTTAGAACCTTTAGTTTCAGCCTTAACTTTGACAGCCAATTGCACAGCAGAATCAAAGAAGTGAGCAACTTTGGCAAAATCCTCCTCTAAGAATCCTCTTGAAGTAAGAGCAGGGGTACCTAACATAACAAGGAAAACATAAATGAAATTGGCGACGAGACGAATTATCATGCTAAACTTGAGAAAAAAAAGAAGCGTGCGCACCCATCCTGATGCCACCGGGAACCATGGCGGATACATCTCCAGGAACGGTGTTTTTGTTTGCTGCAATATGGACAGCTTCCAACACCTTCTCTACCCTTGAACCATCAATGCCCTGCAAAAAAAAGCAAATAAAAATGAGAGTCATTTGCAAGATAGCAATCAATTAGTATGAAGTGTGACAAATTACCTTGCTTTTCAAGTTGACAAGAACTAAGTGGTTGTCTGTTCCTCCAGAAACAAGTTCGTATCCGTTCTTACTGAGAGTCTGCAACATTAGATTGGGTTTAATATTGCTTGCCTTTTCATCAAGAAGTATAAGCAACGTATATCTAAGCCGATTGTACCTGAGCAAACTTTGCACAGTTGCTCAATACTTGTTCTTGGTAAGCTTTGTATTCTGGAGTTGTTGCCTGTTTCAATGCAACTGCCAAGCCAGTAATTGTGTGGTTGTGTGGGCCGCCTTGAAGTCCCGGAAAAACAGCTTGGTTGATTTTATCTTCATAGTCATACAACACCTTCAAGAAATAAGAGTTAGCATTTTTTATCTATGATAACAGAAACCACCATGGCAATCCATCCAACCTCTTTGCCTTGTTTGTTGACCTCTTTAACACCCTTCCTGTAGAAAATCATGGCACCACGAGGTCCACGGAGTGATTTGTGGGTTGTGGTTGTCACCACATCCGCATAGTCAAATGGCGATGAGATGACTCCAGCTGCAACGAGTCCACTAATATGTGCCATATCGGCCAGCAAAATTGCCTTCTGCTTGTCGCAGACCTGCCAACGACATACAGGAAATAAGCTCAGGGTTCTGTGTCCAGACAACGATAATTCCACGAGTATCTGGGAGAAAATTACCTTCCTGATGCGGTCATAATCATAGAGACGTGCATAAGCACTAGCACCAGCAACAATTAGTTTTGGCCTAAAGAGTACAGCACTCTTTTCCAACTGCAGAAATAAACTAATTCAGCAAACTGTAACATTCTAAAAAGCTGCTATACGATGATAATACACGTGGCTTCACAAATCAGACTCCTCATATTTATAGAACATTCTGTTCTTGATTTTCTGAAAAGAATTTATTTGAAGAATTTGAAAATGTACAAAGAAGAAAAAAGTAATGCACCTGATCATAATCAATGTAGCCTGTGCTTTCATTCAATCTGTATGGCATAGTCTCAAAAAATATAGAGACTGCGGATATCTTCTTAGTATCAGTCTGTAAAATCAGAACAAAATCCATCACAATATTCTTGATGATAAACAAATAAGTGTTCAAGAGAAATGTCTATAAATACGCAGTTTCATAAATGAGGAAGCACCTGGTAACCGTGAGAGAGATGGCCTCCATGAGGAAGATCAAGTGCCATAATTCTGTCATGCGGTTTAAGTAAAGCAGTGTAAACCTGAAAGTTTGCAGGAGATCCTGATAGAGGCTGCACATTTACTGTGATGAAAAATAACTAAGATAAGTTTCACTAATATCCGTATCTAGTTTAAGTAAGTGTATTAAGTAGTACTAATTCATATTCAAACCTCACATGTTAAGACATTCCTTCATAATACATCATACAAACCATCTGATCACAGAAGGAAATGCCATTACCTCCCCATTTCGCAGGGTCCAACCGGAATGCTTCCAGTGCACGCTTCTGGCATAGCGTTTCAGCCATGTCAATGTACCTGAAGTTTTGTAAAGCTTGATCAGAATGGAAAATAAGTCGACACAACAAATATGCATAAGCAGAACAACAAATTAGATAAAAAAATGAAGTTAGAACTCTACTTACTCATTTCCTCCATAGTATCTTGCACCGGGATATCCTTCACTGTACTTGTTGGTCATAACCGAACCCACCGCTTGCATCACAGACACAGAAGTGAAATTTTCAGAGGGGATGAGCTCGAGCCCCTGCAACATATATATGCAACAAACATGTATTCCAGCAATTAAGTCACAAGTTGCATAAGATAAAAATGGTTGCAATCTGATGAAGATAAGCAGAAGTGACCTTCCATTGTCTAGCCTTTTCGTGCTCGATAATGTCAGCAATCTCAGGATCAACGACTTCCAACGGTGCATTCAACTGCTTAGGCCACTGCAAAATCTCAGCCAAACAGAAGTTAGTACTATTAATGAGAAACTCAATTCCCAAATGAGAAATAGAAGGCATACCGAGACGCCGTTCTTTTCCTTGTCGTAGACAGCTTCATCAGGCAAGGAAGACTGCAGAAAAAGCAGTTGAATTAGGAGAAAATAAATAAGGAGAAGGGGAAATGAAGTAAGTAAGAAGGAGACCAGGTGATAGATAGAGCCACCGCGCTTGAGAGGTTTGGAGATGGAGGAGGAAAGCCTCCTCACAGCCATAGCTAGCATCATCTTGTGTTGCGTATTTTGCTCTCACGAGAGATGCGAGAATGAGTGAGAGTGGATGTGTGTTTTAACTTTTAATGGGTGAGGTTTTGGTGGTGCTTGAAAATCGATGAATATGTATGGTTCTTGTTTCTCATTTTAGCGCTATAATGCTTTATCCGCTTGAATTTGCATAGCAATGGAGAGGGGCACAATATTTTTTTTATTGTTTTACTTTAATATCATTATCTCAACGACTTCGACATCACACTCTGTTGTAGTTGCCAAAAAATCAAGCTTTCATGTTTCATCCAATAATAAAAGGATAATATTGGTGTTTCATATTTTTATCTTTGAAATCAACAACGAAATACCATCAAAGCCCGGCCCACATGATACCACCAAAAACAGTACCAAACAACAGCAATGTAAAATAAATCAAGCCCGGCCCATATGAACCGCATTCCTCAACACACTCCAACCCTATCTACTACTTCAATATTACAATTAGTTTGGGCAAAATGGCCAAATAAATCATGAAAATATGTCAAATTCTAGTCCGTTTCACACTTTTAAATCACAAAATATAAAATTTTTGCTATTATCACCTCCTTTCCCTTTTCGGCGAATTACGCGCTAATATGGTAATCGATTTAAAACATGTAGACGAAATGACACTAGGTAAACCGACAACGGCTAATTAAGTTCGAAATGACTTTTTATATAAGTGTTTTAAATGGCCTATCACATCAGGGCGTAATTTGTCGTAAAAAGGAAAGGATGAGATCATTGCGAAATCTCAAATTTCATGATTTATTTTTCAGCTTTTTGAAAAGTGTTGAACAATCAAGAAATTGATCGTTTTTCATAATTTATTTGACAATTTTCCCTATTAGTTATATCATATTCTTTTAACTAAAACCAAATATGAACAACATATGTTTGAATTGAGAAAATCAATAACAATATTTTCAGGACAATTGACAATTGAGAGAATATATAAGGATAATAACTTTGATAAACATCAAACTATCCTTTCAGAATAATTAATATTATCAACTTAGTGACTGTTCGATTTGCAAGATTATATTTCGACTATTGAATACGTGTTGTGTTTGGTTCACAACTTAGTCCTAGATGAAAAATCATGCCATAATTAGTCATAGCCGCCCCCTCCAACTAGGCTAATCTCACAACTTAATCTTAGATAGATTATCATGGATAATTATTTACGGCAACCGAATGAAATTCTATTACATTCAACTTCCATTTCCAAGTCAACAACATTTCTTTAGGCTCTTCATCAAGGATTTCAATATTTCATCCCCTCGTCTATATTTGAATCAACTTTAACCTTGTCAACTACTCCCTATATTCGAGTGGACAAGTGTTAATCAAAGTGAAACATCACTAATTCATCCTTGAAATCTGCTTTAATTTGTCTACTTTTTCGTTAGGGACACCATCTTATGAGATGTTGATGGCTACTAATTGTGCTCCTTGCTCAACGCTCGGGTCAAAATTTATTTCATGACAAATTGACAACGTTGTTAATAAATCAAAGCGACTAATATTTTTTTATCTTCACCAATAGATTATAGTACTTATTAATTAATTACATGTCGCCAACTGATCTCGGTATACATCCTATCAACTCACACTTTTGCTAGTGCTCGATTTCAACATAAAAATCTAAGTGCAGCGTCAATCCATTTGAAGAAGGCAAACAAGGTTAAGTATTTCTACTTTATTACCAGATATTATTATGAGACATACATTTATCGGATTAGTGCCGAATTCCACAGACCTTTTCATATTCTAACCTTTTTTTATTCAAATTTTGAGTGGTATCGATTTTTTTTTTCGGCCATCCACTTACTTTACCCTTGCAAAATAGATATGTTTATCTCCATTACAAACGACAAAATCTTATAGATTCTTCCCCATATATATGTGGTGCTTTGCATGAACTCAAATTTGTTAGCTAATAGTACCAATATATGTGTGGGGTATTATGAGTAAGTGAAAATATTAGTAATAGTACCAATATATGTGTGGGGTATTATGAGTAAGTGAAAATATTAGTAATATAGTACTCCCTCCGTCCCTGAAAGTTTTGTCCCATTTTTTCATTTTCGTCCGTTCCACAAAATTTGTCTCATTTCACTTTTTACTATTTTTGGTAGTGGACCCCATATTCCACTAACTCATTCCTACTAACATTTTATTATAAAATTAAGAGGGAACATTTTTTTAGGTCTACGAACTTTGCCAAAGTATCATTTTAGGCCCCGTGAACTTTGAAAATATCATTTTAGGTCCGTCAATTACAAGTTAATATCATTTGAGATGTTTTGAACTTTTTCTGGACGAAAATGCCCTTAAGGTCTTCAAATGGCAATTTGGACAATTCTTTCGCCACTGATCTTGCGCCAGAAGCCTATAGTCCAACAATTTTTAACGGTAAATTTTTATAATTAAATTCAATTTGGATGGTAATTGATCTCCATTCTGAAATTTATATAAATAATACTCCGAATGACCATCCAAATTAATAGCTATCTAATTTCAAGACAAATAAACTAAATATGATTCATAAATCACCTATAGTAAGTTCTTAAAATGCAGTTTAGATTGAAAAATAAAATAAATTATCAAGTCCCAATTCACTATCCCTATATAATTGGTCATCTAATAATTGAAAAATTAACACATAGTACTATTTTTTACGGTAAATTTTAATTATATTTAAATTCAATTTGGATGGTAATTGAATTAAATAGTATTAAAAAATTGTTGGACTCTAGGTGTTTGACACAAGATGAGTGGCGAAAGAATTGTCCAAATTGCCCGTTGAAGGCCTTAAGGGCATTTTCGTCCGAAAAAAGTTTAAAATACCTCAAATGATATTAACTTGTAGTTAACGGACCTAAAATGATATTTTCAAAGTTCACGGACCTAAAATAATACTTTGACAAAGTTTGTGGACCTAAAAAGATGTTCCCTCTAAAACTAATGAGTATATAAAAATAGGACCCACATTCCACTAACTTTTTTAACTCAGTTTTCATTACATTTCTTAAAATCCGTGTCGGGTCAAAGTGGGACAATATTTGGGGGACGGAGGGAGTATAATAAAGGGTGATTTGCTAGAAAAAATCACAAAATTTGGTCAAGCTTGTAACTCTAAAAAATAATTTATATCGTAACTTTGATATTTTTTTGCAATTATTTCATCTATTCTTATATGGAAGAAATTTTGTACAAGGTGAAAGCCGATATCCATAAATATTTTTACAAATTTGTGTATCACTCAAAAAAGCCACTGATTGTGGACATGATAATATGTTACTCTTGGGGAAGGCGACCACAACAGTCGTATCGGCCGTCATGGTGGTAGCTTTTGCTTCGACCCATTTGGAAACATAATCCACTGCTATCATCAACATATAGAAATTTACTCCAAAGTTTGGGAACGGTGTCAAAAAATCCATTACCCATACATCAAAGATCTCGCAGACTATTATTGGATTATCAGAGTCGAGCATCTCATTCTTTCTCGAGACAATATCCGAAATGCCCCCACCGCAAGCGAACGTATGGCAGTGATCGACCACACTGTTTTGATGTAAGCTTGCCTTCCACAAGTATGGTTCATCCCAGATGTAATATTCGTTTTCGCTTTTCAACCTCAACCTCTAAGATTTACTCATAACTTCGGGCGTCTTTCCAGTTGCAATGTAGTAATTGACTAGATTTTCATACCATGGTTCTTTCTACTTCCCCAGGTGGGTTAACTTTTTCTTGCATTTCTCCTTGATTTGTGTTAGGTTGTCTTCATTCTCCACTATCTAGAGCAACGACATAAAAACGTTATTCTGAAAACATATCATTGACAGGCTCCGACTCCCCTTCTCGCACTAGTCGACTCAGGTGATCGACTACATGATTTTTTGCCCCCCTTTTAATCCTTAATCTCCCAGTTGAACTCCAAATGTAGAAAAATCCATCTGATCAATTTGGGGTTCAGACTCCTTCTCGGACAAAAGATACTTTAGTACTGTACAATCTGTGTACACTGTCACTCTTGACCATATAAGGTAATGTTAGAATTTTTCCTTAGATAATAAACAACCAAGACTTATTTCACTTTAATGCTCTTTTAATGCTATATTTATTACACCGGTATTTTTCGTCATACTTTATCTGTCCGCCATTAGAAAATTCGGTTTGCCATTTTAGTCCGTCCGCAATTAGGAGTCATGATTCACTTTTTTATAAATGGTCATAAAGTTTTGATTCCCCGAATGTCTTTAATACCATCTGATCCAAGGTTGCCATTCAAATTCCAATGGCGACAATTTCCTTTGGTTGTGTCGTATGCAATGACCATTAACAAAAGTCAAGGCCAATCTATGTCTCATGTTGGATTATTTTTACGAAAACCAGTCTTCAGTCATGGACATGTGTATGCTGCTATATCTAGAGTTACGAGTCGTGGAGGCCTGAAGATTTTAGTTTGTGGAGATGAAGATGATAATAGAAGTGATGCTACTGTTAATGTTGTTTACAAAGAAATTTTTCAAAACTTATGAACTACTGGTTGGTTTGTTGTTGTTTTTCTAAGTTTTTCTCTCTAATTTCTACTCACACATATTTTCTTTATTTGTGTATCTTATTCTAACTGAATCGTACTCTTTGATTATTAGTCACACATCTCTTATTTGTCATTTATTTTACTCCACTTATATCATAAATTAAAATTGTATAAAATCGATTTACCGAATTTGAAATGTTTCATTTATTCGGGAGGAGTAAATTCTTCTTTTATAGTGGAACAAGATAATCACATTTATGTTTTTGTAAATCTTTATATTATTTTTAATTCTTATTTTATATATTTCATTAGAATTTGTATTCATTTTTTGAAAATTTTATGTCCCGTGCATAGCACGAGTGTTAATACTAGTTCCACTAACTCATTTCACTTACATTTTATTATAAAATTAATACATAAAAATTGGATCTCACATTCAGTTACTTTTTTTCAGTCACTTTCTTTATGTATTTCTTAAAAATCATGCTGAAATTAAATGAGACTTCTAATGCTAGACCAGAGAGAGTATAAGAGCATCTCCAATGGAGGCTAGCGGACTGGCTAGCCGATTCCCGGCGCTGGCCGGTCTGCTGGCCGAACCATTGTAGGCGGCGAGCGGAAAAACGGTGAGAATTTCGGCGAGCGCACGCTGATTTTTTAGCGCTGGCCGATGCGCTCGCCGATCGGCTGGCCGCCATTGTAGGCGAGCGATCGGCCAGCACTTTTTTTTTTAATTTTCGAAACACTATATATACGCGATTTGCACATCATTTTCATTCGCACCGCTTGTTTTAACGAGTTTTCTCTCTCACTTAATTTCTGTACAAGAGCAATAAAGCAAAATGGAGAACAACAACGAGTCTACTCCAGTGACGAGCGGGTCTCAAACTCCCACGGTACCCGTGGGAGGTGGATGGGGTCCGATGGCCGGGTACTACAACATGTACCCTTGGAAGCAGATGATGCCCGGGATGGCAGCCGAGGGTAGTATGCCGGGATGGCAGGGGATGCAGGGCGGGCAGGGGGTACCGGGGATGCAACCCGGGATGCAGATGATGCCGGGGTGGCAGCCGGGGATGCAGCCCGGGATGCAGGAGATACCGGAGGTGGGGGAAATGTCTATCGCCCCAGTCTTGATTTTTTGACTGCTTCTTCACACACATCGACCCCATCGGAGACGCAGTTCATTGGGTGTGAGACTTTCTCCTTAGAGAAGTTGGAGATAGATCTCGAGGATGCGGACACTCCCGTTCAAACGGGGTGAGTAGGGCGGGGTCAGGGCGCACCAAAGAAGAAGAAGGGCATGGGGAAGGGCAAAAGGGTGGTCGGCGAGTCGTCGCAGCCGGATGATGACGACAGCCCGGCACGGAGGAAGTGGACGGATGCGGAGAACGTCGCGCTGTCCAAGGCTTGGGTGAGTGTTTGCGATGATCCCCTCCATTCGAACAATCAGAGGATCGTCAACTTGTGGGCTAAAATATCAGCAGCCTACAAGGCATTTTGCCCGGAGGGGAGGCCACACAGCGGGAGGAGTGCAGGAAGGGGTGGGACCGAATCAGGGCTGCGGTCTCCAGATTTTCAGGCTTGCACACCAACGCCCTCCGCATGCAGACTAGTGGCCAAACTGACGAGGACTGCAGGAGGATAGTGGAAAAAGCCTTCCCCGTGCCCGGGCTTTATAAGGAGTTTACCTACTAGAACTGCTATGAGGTGCTGATGGACTCTGAGAAGTTTCAGGTAGGTGTCGATGCTGGCTGACCGAAGAAGCAGCGACTGAACTATGCCGGTGATTACAGCGGCAGCAGCGGCGGTTCCTACGACCTCCCCGAGGATGTTCAGGAGTTCCCGTCCCCTCTATCGTTTACTCGCCGCACTAGCCCAGTTGGTCAAAGGCGGGCGCAACGGGTAGCGAAGGGGGTCGCCCAGGGGTCCCAGGAGGTCCAGTCGGCATCCCCCCTGTTGGCAAGTCGCCAAACGAGCTCGCCTTCTTCGCGCGTCAACAAACGCGGGTTCAGATGCACAAGATCTTAGCTGAATGGAGGACGACAACTTATCCCGTGGAGAAGAGGTTTCTTCACTCAATGCTCAAGAGTATGCGGGTCGATTTGGATGCCGCCTCGGCACAGTTGGGGGGCTCAGACGCGGGCTCAGATGCCACAGATTTGGGGGTCCCGGATAGCGGCGACAACGGCGACGGCCACGAGAAGTGAGGCGGGTGCTCGTGTGTGGAAGAGGGTTTTTTTTAAATTAATGTACTTTTTTTAATTTTACTATTATTATTGAATTTTCTCGTATATGTGTCGTAAATTTAATTCCGTACTTTGTGTGATTGTTAATTATTTGTTTTTTATAATTTTGTTTATTGTGGCTAGCCTATTGCTTGTCCTGATGATGTGGCAGGAGGAGTTTTTAGTGCTGATGATGTGGCAAGAGGAGTTTGTGGCTAGCCTATGACTGGCCTATGGCTGACCTATTACCATTGGAGATGCTCTAAACATTATACTCTATCCCTCCCATAAGTGTATGCACTTTTGGTTGGACACGAATTTTAATACACAATTGGTAAAGTAAGAGAGAGATAGAAAAAAAAAGTTATTAAAGTATTTTTAACGGAGAATGGGTCACACCTCCATAGAATTTTTAAAATTAAAAAATGCATATTCTCTGGGATAGACTAAAAAAAGAGTGATGTGGTGAGAGAATATGAGATTTTTAGTTAACATGCAACATTTCATTATAGGTTATCAATTTGGCTGAACTTTTTTCCTTTTTTTTGAGTGGTTATTGAGATTACAGATGTCCAAGGTTTTTGATTCCGGCGGTTAACCGCGGAACCGTAACCGCCGGTTCCGGTTCCGAACCGGAACCTTGACTTTTTTCTTGAACTGGAACCGCCATATTTTGAACCATGTGACGGTTCCGGTTCCAAATTTTATGAACCGAAACCGTGCCGGAACCGCCGGTTTTGGACGGTTCCAAACCGGAACCGTGAAAAATCGTCGGAAAATCGTGAAATCTAGCCGGAACTGCGAAAAACCGCAGGAAACCGGCTGTTCGGAACCGTGAAAATCGTAAAAAACCGTCGGAAAACCGGCGGTTCAGAACCGAAACCGGAACCGCCGGTTTTCGAACCGAAACCAGAACCGTGAAATAGCCTCACGGTTCAGTTCCGGTTCCACATTTCTCGAAATCGGAACCGCCGGTTTACGAACCGTGGGCATTTCTAATTGAGATGCGTGATGGCAGTGTCTTTATCCTTTTCCAACATTGTTTTAATAAAAGAAAACAAACAATGCCGCATTTTATTTTGATGTTCCACTTTCCCAAAACATACAAAGTAATTCCGAAACTGATATTCTAGGTTTATAGTCTTAAATTTCTGATCATGTATACTATCCTCATTTTGTTATATAACTTTAGGCTTTTACATCATTTTGTGATGAATAATGCACATGATTTTAAAAGTCATTCATAGTTCGTTACTTTAAACAATTCTATCACCAAAACTAGCCAACTGCTTTTTTCGCCTTTCTGATCTAGTTTATACCAACAATCGACTTCTGTTTTTAAACTGCACCAATGATTAAATATTTCTCTTGTTTATATATACATACTGAAATCCTGTGTTTTTAACTAATTAAATAAAAAGAAAATGAAATGCTATGAATTGCATGTAATATGATTAAGTTTAATGGTGATTAAATTAATATGATTCTAAATGATTGACCACTCTCAAGTCTCACCAATATAATTAAGGCGAACTTCTTAATTTTTCTAACCAATATAAGGTACCAAAAATAAATAAAACGATCAATTTAATCATGGAGGTAAGTGACTCATTGATATAAATATTTAATGAGGTAGAAATATCATTAAACCTGTTCCGGTTCAACCACCAATATATATATATAGTCCAAATGTATAAATTGCTGGAAATGATTTGTTACTAAAATAATATCCCATGAAATAATGAATTGAATGATCAAAGATACTAACCTTTTATTCCCGGCCTATTGAGGGGATAATATATTAATTTAATTAGAAGAATAATATATAGTACTGCTTTATAGCGTAGGCCTACACAACAGATATGCATATGATATATACACCTTTTTGTGGACCGTACAGTTAATTATATTTTCTATTTATGATCATATTTAATACTTCCTCCGTCATACTTGAGGATTGACAAGATATTTTAAATGATGTTGTTTTGTGTGTTGGGTGGAGAGAAAAAATAGTATATTTATATTAATATGAGAGGAAACTTTTTTCAAAAAAGAAAATGTGATATCTTTTGTGGGACAAACTAAAAAGAAAAATGTGACATCTTTTGTGGGACAAATTAAAAAGAAAAATGTGACATCTATTATTGAACTGAAGGAGTACAATCTTGCAAAATTCTTCTTTGGCTTGAGTTTTCAAATTTTAAATCTTTTATACCAATCAAATTAATAAAATATACTACTATAGTTCAAATCAATCGAAAGTTAAAGAATCATATAATTAAATCATCCATTATCAGCGAAAAATGTGTTAACTCAGTACGCTCCTCCCCATAAAAAGAATAATGAGAATATACATATCTCTCTCAGTGGAGACGCTACCTTATCACTTAAATAAAATGTCAGCTGAGAAAATTATCATAAAATCGGAATCAATATAATGTCAAAATGAGTCATCACTCTTTCAAAATATATTATACTCCAAATTATGTGATATCTATGGATAAAGTTACAAGAAGGTAGAATTTGTTTTTTTATAGTTCAATTGCACTAGAAAGCAGATTTGAAACATATCCAAATTGACGTTTATTTGGTGTAAATGATAAAATTTAATTTAGTTGACAAAATGTTATAGAGTAGATGGAGACTTATTATTGATATTTAAAATAACGTTTGTGCAATAAAAATATGATAACAAAATATTGTTTAAAAGTTCTGTATATATGTGTAAATATTGAACCAGCTGTAATACAATGTACTAATACTAACTGATTGTTATATTATGAATATAATACTTATGGTTACTGATCTCACGTTAATTAATTGTAACCAATTACCAAAATATTAATTGAGATATACCTTGTTAAGTGGAGTATAAAATATTGTTTACAAATTCAAAGCGATTGTTACATTTGAATTCTCTATACATTGAGCAAAAAATATTCAAAATCTAGTTTAGTAGGTAATTTGATTTTAATAACTAATAGACGAATAAAGTAATTCATCAAATAATTTTCCCCAATCAATTTTGAATTGTTAAAAATATATTCGAATTCAAAATTTTAAAACCTTATTGTTTGAAAGATTTTTTTTTTCCTGGTAATTGATGACCGACCATGTTGGGAATCTATCACAAGAGAATCCAAAACTTTAGGCAGGATGTTAGTTAAAGTGCAATGCCTTATTACAAAGTCATAGTAATCCATAACAATTTGGCTATTTTGTGGTAACTAATTAAGTGCAAAGCCAATACTGTCTAATTAGTTATTAGTTGTATCAATTAATCTGCATATATGTTGACTGCGACTTACGTTTAGCTGATAGTCGACTCCAATAAATCCAATTATATCATCTAAATCGTATGCATTCCACTTATCCTAAAATAAAACAATAGTCCACTAATTATAGCAATAATTGATTGGGGCCATTGAAAGGATAGAATAGTTATAACGTTAGGATGCCTTTTTCCACACTTTATAAAAAGCTCAACTCCATTCCAATTCCACCACAACTCCACCTCACAAAAATATTCTCAAATCTCAATCCAAAAATGAGCGACGTTATTAGCCGACGGCCGTCCTACTTCACCGGATGCATGTCGCCGTCGTGCGTCCCCGTGCACGAGGAGTACTCGCGCATACCCGGGCCCCGCCCCAACCGAGGCCTGCGGAGGCTGATCCGGAAGATCCTTAGCGAGAGCAAGAGCCTATACGCGGCGCCGAAGCCCCTCACTTTCCAATACGACGCCGTTAGCTACTCTCAGAATTTCGACGACGGCTGCCACCGCCGCGACGACGATTACAATCGAACGCAGCACGCTTCCAGATTCTAGACGCGCATCAGAAGCAATTTGTACATATTTTTAGCATTAATCTATTCCACTTTTTGCACTTTTGTTGAGATATTTGTGAATGGAGTATATATATGCTGTTTTGTTACTTTTATTAACTCTATCAATTATCATCATCTTTCCCTCACACACAAACAACACTACAAATCAGAACATTGTGATTTGTGAATCTATATTAATTTTGAAAATATAAATATTGGGAATAATTAGCTAATTTTGAATCGAATCATATCGTTATAGAGATTGCACATGGATGAAGGGCCAATTGTCTCCCTATTATGTCTTCTAGTACTGGTCCTCACTGCCGTTGCTGTCGTTCACTTAAAATTATTCTTTAAAAAAATAAAGCTTTATATTCCAGCAATTTCCAGTTGGTTTTTACTTGATGATTGTAGCAGCTGTTTTGGTGTATTTCAATGCTATAATTATTTTAATTTAATAGTATTAAATTTATAGTACTATAATTTGCAATCAACTAATTTCGGCGGGCCCGGACCAAGGTTTCTCGTGTGATAATTGATATTGTTTCAGGATGTGTGTTTTTTGGGCCAATTATAAGGCGTGTGATATAAATGTTTCAATAAATTGTGTAAATGATCAAACGATACAAGTTAGGTGAAATTCATGTGCGCTATTTATTTATAATTAATAGATGGGTATTTGCCTATTTGAAACGAAGAACATGAGGGAAAATATTACTCCTAAAAACGTCATTTTCCTATGCTATGGAATTCTAGGGCCACTTCACACTGTCGACTGTTTATGGTCCGTCTATATTAATTTTCGAGTGGTCATAACACTGTTACAAAAGTATTTGTATTAATTATCTAATTGCAGTAATTTAAAATTAAATGGATTGGCAGTTGACAATTTTGATGTTTCACAAGTTTTAGTTGACATTGAATATATAATGCCACAAATACATGAAAAAAACAAGAGCTTCGTGGTCATTTTTTAAAAATTTTAGTCTGAGGATGATGAGAGTTGAATTTGAATCCCTATCTGTTAGAATGAAGAAAGTTATTCTTTTAGAATCTTCACACTGATATTACATTGACACTCCAAGAATAAATTGATACTTTTTCTGTACACATATATTTTGATCTCTATTTTAAATTGATACTTTTTCTCTTCACTTATATTTTGATCTATATTTAAAGAGAACTGGAGTAGTGATAAATTGATAATCATCAATCAATGAAATACATTTAATCCATTCATATCACCTAATTCAACACGGTATCTGTCTCGACCAAAACCATGATAAAGAGTTAAAGACCCAAATGAGCAATTCAGAAATCCTGATACTAATATCCATCAATTCAAATTAAACCAAAGTCAACCAAATCATTCGCCCAATGATGAACGAATGAATGAGAGCAACTAAGTTAGAGCATCAGCAATAGTGGACGAACGCACGCCCTAGCCACCGGCTTGCGGATCGGGTGTCGCGTTCGTCCGCTATTGGAGTCGGCGCTCGTCCGCGGAGGGAGGGCATTAGCCGATCTCTCGTCCGCTATTGTGGCGACGCGATCGGCTAACGATCGGCGAGCGCATTTTCAATTATTTATTTATTTCCAACTCTATATATACGGCTCGTTGCACTTCATTTCATTTGCACCACTTGTATTAACAAGTTTCTCTTCCTCCTCTCTTCATTTCCCATCTACTAGTAGATTAAAAGTGGCTAGTGATGGTGATGCTAACGACTCGCAGCGAATTAACGAAGAGTTGTGGGCCTATACGTCCGGGGAGATAAACCGGTTGGTGCAAGAGCACTTGCGCCAGCAGAAGTAGCCGGCGGTCCCTCGCCCCATCCATCATCGAACTGTATTCCTCCGGGACCACCTAAGTGCCCACCAACGGTTGTTTGACGACTACTTCGCTGAGGAACCGTGATTTAGGGAGTCCTTTTTCCGCGGCGTTTTAGGATGCACCAGCCGCTATTTCTGCGTATCGTGTCAGCTTTACAGGCTCGGTACAAGTATTTCCGGTTCAGGGAGGATGCGAGTGGTAGACCCGGTCACTTGCCGATACAGAAGTGCACCTTCGCAATCAAGCAGTTGGCCTACGGAGGCGCGGCCGACATGTTCGACGAGTACCTTCACATCCGTGAGTGTCTGCAGCATTTCTGTCGGGGTGTCATTCTCATATTCGGGGATAGGTATCTTCCAAAGCCTACCCCTGAAGAATGCCAAGGTCTGATGGATATGCACGGGATGGTGCACGGTTTTCCCAAAATGTTGGGTAGCATAATTATATGCATTGGGAGTGGACGAACTGCCCACCTCCTGGAAAGGGATGTACACGACCGGCTTCAATGGCAAGAATCCCACGATGATCCTCGAAGTCGTAGCTGACTACCGGCTATGGATTTGACATGCTTATTTTGGGGTAGTCGGGTCGAACAACGACATCAACGTCATCCGGTCGTCGCCCCTTTTGAACGAGCAGTGCCTGGGCGTTGGTCCAGCCATCAGTTTCGTCTCCAACGGCAACCAGCACGAAATGGGCTACTATTTGGCGGATGAGATATACCCTAGGTGGTCCGTCTTTGTAAAGATTTACTTTGCGCAACGACAGGAGGCGGCATGAAAGGATGTGGAGCGGGCATTTGGTGTGCTCCAGTCTCGATGGGTGGGTGTGAAGGGTCCAACACGTTTGTGGTATGACGACTGCATTGCTGATGTCATGTATGCATGTATTATCACACACAACATGATCGTTGAAAATGAAGGTTCAGAACTAACTGATTGAGCCGTTGAAGATGCTGCTGGTCCAAGCCACGACGTGGCCACCGCCAATGTACTAATGAGGATACCCCGGGGGAACGCCGGAAAGGGCCAAGCATTTGCCGATATTCGCCAACAAGAAGCTCATATTCGACTCCAGCATTATATAATTGAAGAGTTATGGGCGCGTAGGGTTGCACGATGATATCTAATGTGATTTGTTTGAATCGTTATTTTTTAAATTTTACTGGACTTTTTTTTTAATTGTACTAGGTTAACTTTTTATTTAATGAAATTATTATTGCACTTTCTCCGTATTCGTGTCGAATTTTTAATTCCATATTTGTGAATTTGTTATTTGCTAGGCCATCGGCTAGTCCTAGTGCTTGCCTATTAGTGGGTTGTGGGAAGTCCTGATGATGTGTCAGGCTGTGGAAAGACCTAGTGATGTGATATGAGGTGTTTTTGGTTAGTCTTAGTCCTAGGCTATTGGCTGGGACGTCCTATTGTGGATACTCTCAGAGAAATCGGAACATGGTACACCTGTTGCTGCCGCTGTATCAGCTACGCCCCAAAAACAATTTATACAAGGATCTAATGAAATAAAAAAATTGTAAAATTATATAGTGAAACAAAAATGCATTGGTACAATGTTCTAATAAAATATTGTAAAATTATATAGTGAAACAAAATGCATTAGAAGAATCTAATAAAACAGAATGTATTAAAACCTCTATATTAAAATATGAAAAGATAAGTTGCACTCATTATGATAAACTGTATATGGAAAAACAAGTTACGAATATTAACTTTATATATGGTTTAATTTTCTCATCCTTTACATATTATCATTTTTATAAAAAAGTTGCTTCCAAGTTTACATGCTCAATTCAAAATTTAACTTAATTGGGAAAACAGGTCAACCTTGGATCCAACGACACTGAATTGACTCCTATTACTCTGATAACACACGGAGATAACTCTGTACCTTCCAACATCTAACTGAAATAATCAAACACAGATCCTTTTGGAAGAAAATCACACGAATAGATATTTGTGACTTCAGCTAAAACTTTGGCGTAACCAAATTAGACAGTTATTGTAATATTGTATACTTTGATTTCGTGTGTAGCAAAACCCTAATTAAAATCACTTTCACTTGTCAATATACAAGATAATTCCGTCCTCTATTATTGTACTCCCTCTGTCCCATAATAGATGTCACACTTTCCTTTTTTGTTTGTCTCACAAAAGATGTCACATTTCATCTTTTTAGAAAAAACTCGCTCTCACATTAATATAAAATATACTACTGTATTTCCTCTCTCCACCTAACACACAAAACAACATCTCCTAAATTTTGTGTCATTTCTTAAGTATGTCATCTATTATGGGACGGAGGGAATAGTAATTAATTTCCAACATTAATTTCTCAAGATTCTTCATCTAACTAATCCATGACATACTCGCTGGTTGATCAATAAAAAACTATTAAAATCTAGCTCCACGCCTGAAAATTCTAATGCAATTTAAGCTTCAATTCGGTCGGAATTTTAAATATATATAACTTCTGCAAAACCTTAGAGATAGTATATGTATATATTTAGTACCAAATTTATAGAATATGGAGAAACTTGAATTTCACCCAATAATTTATGGATTTAATACCGGTTAACCATTAAAAATTTCAGCGTTTTGGGTTAAAGAAATGATGCAGTTCTAGAATATATGACTTGGAGACTAAGCAAATTATTAATTTGATTTTATTTATTTCCTAGTTAATAGAACTAGTAGATAAAAAAATATTAGGTATAATTGTTTTTTCCTTCTATCAAATTAGAATTTCCTTTTTGCTTATTTTCCCTTTCGTTATTTTTCATAAGTTTAGGATTTCCAATTGCCTATAGGCCCTATTGTTGAACTAAAAAGACAAATTTTTGAATATTAATTTTACATTGAGATTTATACTTTGAAGTTCTCAATTTATTGAGTATTTTATTTACGAGTTCAGTCATTTTCCATACGTTTCTGCATCATTTGGTATCAAGAAAAGTCAAATTAAGTTTTTGATCATGCTTGACTTTGCTACCCTATATATAATTACTTCAATAAGTTTACAACAGAAACTGATTTTATGATTTGTGAAATCCTGCGTAATTTATAATTAAGCACCAATTTGAAAAATTGAAGCTTTCACATACCAACCAAGTACATCCATTTCTATAGCAAATCAGAATACGATACAAAAGTATTTGTTTTTAAATAAAAGACAGTTCAATAAACCCTTTTGTTGGACGTACTCATCTCCAAACCTGCTCACTGATCATAAAATCACAAAATTTATTTGGATGCGAAAGTGAATGATTCATAATGAAATGAGCTCTCGAAAAATACCTCGATTGAGTAGAAGTTGATTGCGGTCGAGGCTGGCTCAGTTGAAGCTGTATGGGTGCATAGTCATAGAGGGCCAAACCACTTGGAACCTCAAAGGGGCTGTAATTTTCTGCACCATAAGCCTACACACATCATGTTATAAAATTAGATCGAAATTAGTTTCTTTTACAATTTAATATAACTAATTTATTGTAATTACCTTTGTATACAAGTCCTTGTTTTGTTGTTCAATAAGTTTCACCTTCTTATACAGCTGAATGTTTTCTTCATGGATCAATTGTCCCTGAAGTTACTTTCAAAGTCTTAATTCATTATAAGGCGTACGTAATTAATTTATATATGATCGATGTATCCATACCTTTCGACTTAGCTGTTGAATCTCCTCACTTAATATTTGTTCCTGCAGTAATAAATTTGTAAGACAAATACTATTGAAATAATGTGTTTAGTTTGGAAGTGAATATATATGTATATGAAACCTTTTTCATACGCACGCCTCGCAAACTCAGCTCTAGTTGCTCTTCTATCCTTTGAAGATCTTTGACGCTCAGTCCATAAAGCTCTTCCCCCATCAGTTTCCTGTCTTACTTATCATGTCAATCCAATTTTATTGTTTACATAATTTATTTTACTTCAAGCCCTAAACGTACCGATGATTTTCCTGTAGATCGCCCAACTGTTGCCTTAGGGTTGCTGCTTCCCTTTGCCAAAACTAGCAAAATGAATTCCCCAAATTTTAAGCATACCAATGGAAATTGAGTTCAAGTAAAATTCCTCATATATAATCACAGTTTCTTTAACCTAATGTTAAATTTCATTCAAGTAACTTATACTTATCTCATTTGAAAAAAAAATGAAATGAATCTAATGAAGTAGAAGAAGCAAATTTAGTGGCAGAATCTTACCTTGATCTCGGATCCCGGATTGAGGAGCTGTTGCTGATCCTCTTTTGCCTTAGTGTAACGCTCTATAACTGATTTCATGCTGCAAGGCAAAATAGTACATATGATAGAAAATTTATCAGCATTTGACAATAAAATCATATGAATAGATATTTGCATCTATTACCATTTGATTCGAAAATACTTTTTAGGCCACAGACAATCACTTAACTTTCCACTTTATCAGTAATTACTTTATCCAGTAATTAAGCTACCATGATATTCTAATAAGTTATCATCACCATCTTTATCAAGCCCTAGAAAGTAGAAATGAAATGTGTGGTTTTGACTTTTGATCTGAGATGAATAAATTAACTGAACTAGTTCTGAAAAAGCCCGGAAGGACAAAAGATAAAGATTTTGCAAGTTTATGATGATTAGGTATAACCTTCTAGTTAACCTCACCATATGCTTTTGTTTCAATCTTCATGAAACTAGACTTGAATAATGAAAATCACATGACACTTGGACATAAAGAGTGCACATGGCACTATATACACACTTCAAAGCTACTCAATTTTACTTCTCTCATAATTTATTTTTTTTCCCATTTTAAACATAAAAGGAGTAATTTTCAGTTAGAGGTAATGTCAAGTAGTATCAAATTTACATGCACTCAATTTAAGTACTTTTAGATTTGTATTGATATAGCTTATAGCTAGGGGAAAGTGTAACCCAATATAGCCTAAAGAGAATAACTTGAATAACTTCTTCTACATAATTAAGTGAAGTGATTGTAATGTCTACTTAAATAGTAATATGATGAGGTTGAAGCACATATATAGAAGCAAATGTAATGTGGATTAGTTTAGGAGGAGGTGTCTCATGAGTTTAATTTCCTCAAAAGATACTGATAATTAAAGTTTAGAGTCCAATTTCACGAGAGAAATTAAGATAAGTGGAATGCGAAAGATGATGGATGATGATGATGATCGGCCTACCGTTTAGTGGAAATTGTGGAGTGTAGGCCATGCTATATTATAACACACTAATGCTTATTACAACATCTGTGGATGCTGCATAACATTATTAAATGCATTGAGTGTGTGTATGGTGCGTGTGTGGGTACTATACAAGCAACTATAACAAAAAAAATAATGACTTACCAGATAAGGTTAAGTTTCATATAAAACATTTGAAACTTAGGATTATGTGATGTATCTTCACCAGGTGACACCGGATTTGGGGTTTAACAATTAAATAATTTTTAAGAAGATTTTTTAATTAAATTCTTATTTGTCATAATTGTGCTAATATGATTGGTGGACAGCAAGTTGATCAATTGAGTATTGGGAAATGAAACAAGTACTACAAGAACTTATAGTAAAACACAATTGACATTAAGCAAATGTTGGATGCTACAGTTATTGGTTTCCTTTCACTATCCTATAGTATATATGGTCTTCTTCAAGATAAGGAAAATTTCATGACAGTTGCACTTGAAAAGAAAAGAAAACATAATATATTGCTTATGAAATTAGAATATGTTAAACAATGCAAATGGTGAATTGCAGTTAAAAACAAACAATATACTAAGAGTGTGTCTGATAGGATAGATAACTCATCTATGTTTGGAATTCTATGACCAAACATTTTTTGTCATAGAATTCCATACATAGCCAAACAAGTAATCTTCCAACTGCAAAAAAAAAACAAAAAAACTAGCTAGCTAGTTGAAATATTAAGATAGAGTTTCTTTTCTAAAAAAGGTCAAGGTCAATGCCATAAGACATTATTATTGATTCCTATTTTCTGAATACCCAATGACCATATAATTGAACATATCTAAATCTTAATTAGACTTGAGCCCCCCTTTCTTAATAAAATCCAAAGGGTTACATATATCATAGATTAAAGCTCTTGTTAGTAGGCTTTATATTGTAGGGACTAATTCATCTCTATCTACAACTTTAATAATGTACTAATAGATTAATGTTATAACAACATATAATTAATAAAATGTTATAATAGTACTTAATGTTTTAACTACATATAGAAACTTTAAATGTAGTCCTTCTGGTGTTAATTTACCTAACAAACAATATAATTATAAAGTGTTGTGCATGCACCGTCCAAGTAAAGCTAAATTGTTGATTCCAATCAATGCTATTATCTTTACCTTGTCACAACACAAGACAAAAGACATACAGGAAACGAACTTTGCTTTATTAATAATTAATGAGATTTGATTGAGGTATCTGATTTTAATGCAATAGAGAATGTATCAATACATTATCTTCTCATCTAATAATACCTTAAACTATCTCAGGGGCTCATGGATTTACCTAAACTACCACTCACGAGTTTGATGCAAGCCAACCAAATTGTTTCCTCCCATCAAACAAGAGCCTACTCCAAAAAGAAGAAGTATTTGATAAATGCAAGTAGCTTCATTTATTTATTTATGGAACTTGAAGCTTTAAAATCAATAATTTGAAAGTGTTAGCAAAATGGGATTTTCAAGGTGTATATATCTACAACAAAGGTAGGGTATCTAGAGTTAACTTACACAATTTTTATACTTAAGACACACATATAAATTACTTTCCTTACTAAAACATCATATTCTGCATAATTACCTTCTTTCCTTTTGTAATGTATCACATGAAGAAAGATTAAATGAGCAACTTGGATCCTCTATTGCCATATAGCATGGCATCTTACATTGCACTCAACATAATTGACATATGTCAATATTAATGGTTTATGATTTATGATTAATATAAGGAAAATATGTCTTCTAACATCTCAGAATCTTGAACCCTATAGATTGCCACATGTCGTCCATCTACGGATGCAATAAACATATCACACAAATTGACTATAGATTATCTTACATATGCTACTACTATACATCTCACTCGAGTATATACCATTATTGCCTTACAATTTAGGTATAGTCACACGTATCATTTTTGGCATCTTACAAGACATTATGGAATACAAACAGATTATTATTACTCTCCCCCTTGAACTGCTATACAAGAGAATATAAATAGATAATAAGGCCTAACTATATATAGCTCTCTGAAAATAGAGAAATATAGAGTGTTATATGCTTGCTACTTGAGAAACTCTTGAAAGATGGATAGAATCGGTAAACAATGGTATCTTATTAGACAAATCGTCACGAGCTAACAAAAAGAAAACTTGAAAGATTTGTCTTTATAAATAGAGGATTGTTCCATCCAACTTATTATTCAATCTCAGATCTTATTGTTTAAGCTTGTAACATGATATTTCATTTCATTATTATCATATCATCTTCATATGATTGAAATTTTAGCTACGCCTCAAGAAACCATAGAAAATATACATAAACATACAGTATATTTCATTAATTTCTTCATTAGAAATGATTGAATTAGATATAAGACGAAAACTTCATACTATATAACTCTACAAAGTAAAGAGTTGTTCGAAAAAGATTAGACTTGTCAATTATCATACACAAAACTTAATACTTCTTCCACTAAGATGTTCAAAAAAACTAAAAATAGTTTAAATTAAAAGTACCGAGCATCCAATTTTGAATCTTTGATTTAATTAGTCTATCATAAACAAAATTCCATGCAAAATGGTCCTAAACAATTAATCAAGATTGGTTTGAAGTATATATTTATATTTAATTTCGTGATGTTAATATTGTGTAGGAGACAGAAACAGAAATCACACATTGAGCATTCTTGATTTAGAGGGAAAGCAAACCTGGTATTTGAAAATTCATAGAGTTTGCCAGTGCTTGAAAATATAATAACTCCAACTTGTGCATCACATAGAATGGCAAGTTCCTTAGCCTTCTTCAACAATCCGGTTCGCCTCTTCGAAAACGTCACTTGCCTGCTCGTTGAGTTATCGATCCTCTGAATCACGATCTTCCCCCTCCCCATTTTTCTTCTTTCTAGGGTTTCTTCCTTCTTCCCAATTGTTGGATCTAAAAAACCCCAACTAGGGCAAAAAGATGGAATAAAGAAAAGAAAAAGGTTACTTTTGTTGAGCTTAGAGATGAAGTCTGCAAATCAAAGGGGTGAGAAATTTTATTTGAGGCTGATATTGAAGTCAAGACAAGCCCTTTTTATAGAATTTGTTAATTGCTTTGTATAGTTTTGGATTCCAAAACTATCTTTTGGGTTCTTAATTTAGAATAGTGGAGAACTCGAGGACCAATCTATAATTATAAAATTGAAAAAGCAAGGGTAGTTTAATGGCGCCGTCGCCTTATAAGGCAGTGACACGTGGGGAATCCTAAATATTTCTATAACAGGAAAAACTTTATTCCAATTTAAGTAACTTTAAAAACCTTAAACTTAACAGACCCATGAAAGCTTTGGGCAGACATTTCACAGATTTGTTATTGATTCTTTTGGCATTTTTCACATCTTTCGAAGTCATTTTGGAACTGCCAAGTGACATACCTCCTTACGGTTAGGCTTTTTATAATTTTTCCCATTTGTTATTTTCTTTTCACTTTTGCTAAATATATACTCCTCCATCCCGGCTAAAATAACACATTTCTGGACCGTCACAAGATTTTAGGAGTTATTGGTTAATATATTTAATTAGAGAGAAAAAATGTGGGTGTAAGGAGCAAAATAGAGAGAAAAAGAAAGATGAATATTTTAATAGGAGTGAGAAAAAATGGTTTGGTGTATTAATTAGAGAGATAAAGTTACTAAAAAGAAAATGTGTCATCTTATTTGGGATAAACTAAAAAGGAAAATATGTTATCTTGTGAGACGGAGGGGGTAAAAATTAATTAGTTCATTGCATAAAATATATGGATGAAACTAAATCATAGTACTTGGTGCCACAGTTCATAATGCAAGCCACCCTGGCTTCTATTATTTTATGTGAACTGATAGGATAGATCACTTGCTTATATATTTGTGCCATATGTATTTAATACTTTCTCGGTTACTACCTCCGTCCTCCAAATATTGTCCCACTTTGATTCGACACCGATTTTAAAAAATGTAATGAAAAGTGAGTTGAAAAAATTAGTGGATTGTTGGTCTTACTTTTATATATTAGTTTTATAATAAAATGTGAGTAGGAATAAGTTAGTGGAATAAATGGTCCACTACCAAAAATGGTAAAAAGTGAAATGAGATAAACTTTGGGGGACGGACGGAAATGAAAAAATGGGACAAACTTTCAGGGACGGAGATAGTAGTATTTAATTTTAAAATAACAAAATTGATCGATGATTAAAGTTTTAAGTATGATGTGATATTATTGATTGTGCATAAGAACAAGTTGAACTACATGCAAATTTAGACTCTCGTTAACTAGGACTCACTCGTTCGTGATTTAAAGTTCCATTTTGCCATTTCAAATATCCGTGATTTAAAGTTTCAGTTGCTTTTCTTTCATTTTAGGGAAGTGGACTTATCATTCAACTAAATCATTACACTTATATTCTATAATAAAATTAATATATAAAGTGGAGTTCATATTCCATCGACTCAATCCTCCATTTTCTTCACAAAATCAAATAATTTCATAAAAACTCTTTGCCAAATCAAAATGAGAATATAAGGACTAAGAAAATAGTTGATAGATAACATATCATTCCTATCCTATTTGGTTCATCTGAATTAGCAGGTGTTTAGAATTTCTATACATCTCAATCACTTTAACCATAACAAGTTTTGACTTTGTCTTATTGAAAGAATTCCCTTTTATTACCATCAATAAGATGACTTGTTTGGAATAGAAAATATGTAAAAAAATCGAAGTAATACATCATCAATAAACCAAGTTTCAAACTTAACATGATAGATTTATACTCGAAGTAGTATTTATTCTACATAAGCGCATAATTAAGACTAGATCTTGATATCTCTCTATCATGAGGCAAGAAGTTTGGTACCACCATAGACATTTGAATATTGGAAAATATTTTAGTATTTTCTTTCTTTAGAATCTTTAATGTTGGGGTTGCATCGGTCGGCGTTCTCCAACAATGATTATAGTTAAAGAAATAGAGCAAAAAGATGAAATTGTATTGGCTAAGCCCACGTGAAGTCGATTTGGTGAGCCAATGAGAATCTTTTGAAATATATAAAGGGCTTCCTTGAGAAAAGGAAAGCACCAAATTCAAAGGGATAAAATTATAAATTAGAGGAAATTCCATGCTTATAGACAGGTGTCAATCATCAGCAAATGATAGGAAGTCGAAGACCCTAAAATCAAGTGTTTTAATCTTTGGACAAGTTTATCACTCCAACAATGGAAATGTCGACACTTCTGACTCTCAAACCCTTTGAAAATTGAGTTCTGTTTATTTCACGTAAGAAAATATATATGTACCAGATCAGATATAATTTTTTGGAATGGGGTCCTTTTCATGATCTATGTAACATGCTCTAATTTTAATCAGATGCAAAAATTGTGATGATCAATTTCTTGCTATATATGAAAATTAATTATTTTTTAAGGTTTACTCGAGCGAGAGAATTCCCGGGTCAAGGTTTTGTGGTGGGTTTGTAATATAGAAGTGATTTTAGAGTTTATTGGCTGTTTATTTGGAACTACTCTAATGTATAGATTATATTATCTTGGAGATTTACATCTTTATTTATGATAACCACTATTGTCTTGTATATACCATAGCATAGTATAACTACACGTCTACACCTTTATTTATGTTCAAGTCAACATAGTATTAGTATGGTTTTATCATACATTCAGATATAGTATATTCTTTTAATTAAGAAAAAAACATTTAGAGGTCTTTACATTTTATTTCGTAGGGTCCTTATATAAATTTTTGTTTCATTCAATTCTTGTATTAATGCATTTTGTTTCATTAGGTCCTTTCATAATTTTTTGTTTCATATCCTTATATTAATGTATTTTGATTTAGAAGATTTTTTGGTGAATCTTTATTTAACGAACTACATAATTTTATTAATTTCTTGTGTTAAGTAAATTTACTTATTTTATTTTTTTTCTCTTATTTATTTTACGTCATGGACATAGTTAGCAATGCAATTTCTCCGCCTCATAAAAATAATGATTTTTTTTCGTATAAGATTATCCTATAAAAATAACCCTTCTATTTTCAATAACTTAAATCTATTATTTTTTCTTTCTACTCTCTTTTATTTTAGTAATGATGCATTAAAACTCATGTTGCTCTAAATATTCATATTTCTATAGGAAGGAGGAAGTATATATGTTAGAGTGTTTCAGTTTTACAAAATAAATGTATTATGAGGAGTATTAAGATAGAGAGAGATGGAAAGAGAATTGGGCTTGAAGTTTTTTTGTTGGCCCAATCGGCCCCAAACCAACGATCACAAAATAATGTTGTTGGGCCCACGATTCTAGCCCAATCCCTACATCGGGCTACGGAATATGCCTATGGAATCATTCGGGAAAAGGTGAGTTTCCAAGTAATTTCCTTCGTGGTCACTTTCTAGATGTTAATTCATCCATTTAATTATATTTCAGTCCATTTTGAAGTCAAATTTGGTCTACCGATCTTCCCCAATTGGGAACTCGAGAATCGAATGGACCTATATTTATCTAATCAACTATGACACGTGTTATTTTTTATTAATAGATTGACATAGTACCTAGTTTTATAGGCTAAATTATATATATGGTCGGAACATGGTTGGAAATTCAATAGACGTGTATTTGGAAATTCATTTTATATCAATAGTTAGCCGGCGGTGATGCAGGTGGTTGCATATACTTGAGTCTAATAGCAAGAAATAGCCGAACACTTTAAATTTGTTTAGATTCTTTGAGCTGTTAATTTAATTATATTTATGTCAATTTTGTGAATCTCTCATCAATTTGGTATTTGGATCATAATTTGGTTGCCGAAAAGTATAGGTTTAATTTGATTAACTTTATCTCTATGCTTGGATTAATTTGTTATTGTAGCTTCCCTTATTCTTTAACTCATATACACTTAAGCTTAAAAATTGCCTAAGCCATTTAAATCATGAAATTCGGTCAAATTCCGGTTTATCTCATAAACACTGTTGATATTGAAATATTACATTATGAAGTTTCAATCTTTCTTAATAGTCTCATACTTGCACAAGATGTCGTCTTTTAATGATGTTAAAAACACCGTGATTCATTAAAATAAGTATTTTTCTTTTATGTACTTTATTTTCTTAGATTTTGAAATATTGTTAATTTCTGCATGAATGAGACAATTGCAAAAAAATTTTTGAAACTTTTGTGATTTAATATTCTATTTTAAAAGATCATGACATAGACCATAATTTAACTAAACTTTTTAACTTAAATGACTATTAACCTATAAAAAATATATTGTACGTTGATCAAAATGAATAAGTAATATTAGAGTGAGATTTATGAAATTAATTAAAGATCCTAGCTAAGTTCGAATTTCACTATCATATTTATAGGTCTGAGCTTGATATATCTAATTTTTCATGTTTGGTGATGATCCATCTTATGTGATTTATGGGTTTCGCTCATAACATTATTAATTCCAAATCAGAAGATAGTGACTACAAGATCTGATGAATTTAATAAAAAAGGTAATGGTGCATTTTCTTTGACAATTAACGTATGATAATGTTTGAAATAAATGGACAACTCACATGTTTATATGAGCCCACAAATATATGAGAGTGTTGTGTACGTAAATGGACTTTTTTAGTCTTCTAGATCGATTGGAAACCAGTGGATGGTTGATTGTGACAAATGAAACCAGACTACAGGTTCAAAATTGAAATTCAAATTATAATTTCCCAGCTAACTACTGATGGGATTTTATTCTTTTCTATTATAAGGAAAAAAGCAAATACTCAATTTCAAATTTTCATTATATTCATAAGCAATGTGTCATATATAGGACCCATATTTTAACGTGTAATTGGTAAAATAAGAAAGATAAAAAAAGGATGTATTTTTTTAAAATGGAGCAAAATGAAAAAAATGACTTATTTTTTTATAAGACGAAGGGAGTATGAAATGAATCAAATGAAGACAAACATTTAATAGTTGGTGCATTTGGTGAGTTGGTCCCGTTTTTAAATATTAGTTTTATAATAAAATGTACTCCCTCTGTCTCATTAAAGATGAACTACTTTCCTTTTTGGTTTGTCTCAACCAAGATGATCTTTACTAAAAATGGAAACGTCTTTATCTCTACTTTATTATCTCTCTTACTTTACTCTCTCCACTTAACACACAAAATAAAGTTGCATAAAATCTCGTGCCGCTCAGGGAAAGGGTCATCTTCCTTGGGACGAAGGGAGTAAGTAAGAATGCGTTAGTGGAATGTGAGATCCACTGTAAAAAAAAATGATAAATAGTGAAATATGACAATTTTTATGGGACTGACGAAAATAGAAATATATGACAAATTTTCAGGGGCGAAAGAAGTACTATGATTTATGGGATACCTGGGATACCTGTACTTACCACTCATAATAAATACTCCCTTAATAAAACATACTTACAGACTTTAATTAATTTTTTTAAAATTTAATGTAGCATGCTAATTATTGAGACCTCAGATCAGGCATGACATACTTGTAAAGATTAGTTAGTTAATTAATTAACCAACAAATCAATCAATCGATTAATACATTAAAATATGGTTGTAGAATTAATTTATCTGATTGACATTCATTACGAAATAATAAAACAAGCTCTGACTAATTATATGCTGATTAATTAATGAATCAATCTATATTAAAATAATTATTCAACTAATTAGTTAAATTTTGTTCATCGTTATTATTAGCCTTATAGTATATCAATCAACTACCTAAATTCATATTATTAGCTATAATCTTGTTAATTAAATACAACTCTTATCAAATCCAATGATAATTCAATCTTATACAAACGATGTCAAATAAAAACTCAACGTTAGGACTCGAGGAATGTACTAAAAAATTCAAGCGCAAGAAAGTAATTCTCTAATATTAAATTTTTGACAATTTATAAAAGAAGAATGTCAAGGAGGAAAGACGAAAATAAAAACGTGTAAAGAAGGGAAGCTACCATTGTTGTTTGAAGTCAACATATGTTGTCTCTTCTTTCCATATAGAAAATACCGCATGCAATTTATTGTTTATTGAAATAGCGCGTCAACACAGTACAAATCTCTCTAATATAAAACCCCTCTCTCCACTCTTCGTTAAACCCAAGAATCTCTGTTTCTCTATTTTAACCAACATTTCTAATTTCCTGCAATTGGCTGAGTTCTGGTGCCAGTGAGAAGATAATAAATTTCAATTCATCAATGGATAATATTTTGGGTTTGCTAAGGATTAAAGTTGTAAGAGGCTTCAAACTTGCTAAAAGAGATGCCAGAAGCAGCGATCCTTATGTCATTGTTCGGATGGGCAAGCAGGTTTGATAATCATTTCCTTTATTTAACAAATTTGTTTTAGGTATATATGTGTAGATATCTGTTTGGTTGCAAATTCATACCATATCAACTGACAAAAGTTGAAAGTAATATATAAGGGTTACAATCTCAATTAGTTGAAGCCTTTTAAAATGATCTAAAAAATCAATGCAAACTAGGTCTAGAGCGAAAAATATCAAACTAATCTGCAGTTGACGATCATACCGCCTTAAACTTCAAACTAATAAGCTTTCGTCCTTGTGGAATGATCAGAAGCTAAAGACTCGAGTGGTGAAGAAGAATCTGAACCCGGAATGGAACGAGGAGCTGACTTTGACCGTTGCCGATCCAAATCAGTCCATCAAATTGGTAGGTTGATGTTAATTCATCCATCCTCTCTTAATCAATAATCATCATGTATCCTTAAAATTAAAAAAATGACATGGGCTTAAAATGCAGCAAGTTTACGACAGAGACACGTTCACGCTGGACGACAAAATGGGGGATGCAGAGTTTGATATAAAGGAGCTGGTGAGGGTGCTGAAGATGGAGTTGGAGAATGTTTCAAATGGGACAGTGATGGCCAAGGTTGTGGCGAACAGGGAGAATTGCTTGGCTGAGGCAAGCTCTATTGTGTGGGAAAATGGGAAAGTGGTGCAGAATATGGTGTTGAGATTGAGGAATGTTGAGTGTGGAGAAGTAGAGCTGCAGCTGCACTGGATACATGTTCCTGCCTCTACACCTCTCTAGTCTTGTGTTATTTAAACCTTTCTATGTACAGATTTTTTTTTTATTTCGATGCTGGAAATGGTATTTCTGCTTAATATGTGATGGAGTACGGACTAAACAAGCCCAACAGCAGTGACGGCCCATCAGCCCAAAGCCCAAGGAAGAGTATCAGACCGGCATTACCAAAGAGTTCGGCCCCAGCCTACAGCTCGGTAAAAGCCAACCAATCAGTTCGGCATTACCAAAGAGTTCGGCCCCAGCCTACAGCTCGGTAAAAGCCGACCAATCAAGCTCTACTCTCAGACCGGCAAAAGCTGCTCGGCAATAGTTCAGCAGTTCGGTCTCAGTATTTGACCGAACTGGGAGATAGTCAACTCATGTCAGAACCTCCACGATCTCCACTACACCCACGATCTATTTAGTGGTGTCAAGCAGTCATTAACTCATGCAGGATAGTGGGCCCATGCAGGATCGCATGACCTCCACGACATCCACAACCTCATTAGTGGTGCATGCCACGATCTTGGTTCAATGTATAAATAGAACCTAGATCAGATAGATAGGCTCTCTCTCTCTCGCTCTCTAGAGATAAAAATATCAAATAGCAAGTTTGTATTTGTAAGCTGTAGAAAACAGATCAAGCAATACAACTCTGCCCTCTTTTCTTCCCGTGGACGTAGATTTACTTCAGTAAATCGAACCACGTAAATTCTTTGTGTCGTGATCTGTATTTTTACTTGCATTTATCACCATCAGAAATTCGCCCATTCATCACTGGCGCCGTCTGTGGGAAACAGAGAACCAAATTTGTGATAAAGCGAATTTTTGACCCTTTTTCTACCCCAAAAAAAATGCATACCAGATCACATAACACCCGCGCCTCCGTCCGTGATAACCATGAGGAAGCTAATCCAGCAGCCCATAGGCCTGGAAAGCAGCCTCGTGAAAAATCTACTTCCAGTTCTCACGGAGAAGGAACAAGCCGCTCAAAAGGTCCACACACCGAGTCTTCCCAGCAGCCTGATTTGAATGAGGCTGTCAAGCTGTTCTTGGCTGAGAAGCAGGATGAGTTCTTAGCCTTCCTGCAAAGGAGCCAAGAGCCGAAGACGAAAAGGGTGGATTCTCCTTCCTCCTCCAGACATGAAAGTCACTACCGCAGTAGTGCCGTGTCTTCCGGAAAGAAGAATCCTCAACCCCGACATGTTCCTGTTCCTCCTCGGTACCGGAACCACAGGAGAACTCCATCTCCTCCGTACCGAAGAGATGTCAGTTCGTCTGAAACGAGCTGCAATAAGCTAACGATTGCGAGTCAAAGCTTCTAAAGAGGATACAAGACCACAATTCAGCTTAAACAAGCAGTTCGTCTGAAACGAGCTGCAATAAGCCAACGATTGTGAAGTCCAAGCTTCTAAAGAGGATACAAGACCGCAATTCGGCTTAAGAATCAAGCACTTCGTCTGAAACGAACTGCAACGAAAGTCCGATTCTCGCGATAAAACTTGCCTGAATTAGGACAAGGGAAAGTCCGATCCACGCGATAAAACTCGCCGAATTAGGACAAGGGAAAGTCCGATCCCCATGATAACCATGAGGAAGCTAATCCAGCAGCCCATAGGCCTGGAAAGCAGCCTCGTGAGAAATCTACTTCCAGTTCTCACGGAGAAGGAACAAGCCGCTCAAAAGGTCCACACACCGAGTCTTCCCAGCAGCCTGATTTGAATGAGGCTGTCAAGCTGTTCTTGGCTGAGAAGCAGGATGAGTTCTTAGCCTTCCTGCAAAAGAGCCAAGAGCCGAAGACGAAAAGGGTGGATTCTCCTTCCCCCTCCAGACATGAAAGTCACTACCGCAGTAGTGCCGTGTCTTCCAGGAGAAAGAATCCTCAACCCCGACATGTTCCTGTTCCTCCTCGGTACCGGAACCACAGGAGAACTCCATCTCCTCCGTACCGAAGAGATGTCAGTTCGTCTGAAACGAGCTGCAATAAGCTAACGATTGTGAGTCAAAGCTTCTAAAGAGGATACAAGACCACAATTCAGCTTAAACAAGCAGTTCGTCTGAAACGAGCTGCAATAAGCCAACGATTGTGAAGTCCAAGCTTCTAAAGAGGATACAAGACCGCAATTCGGCTTAAGAATCAAGCACTTCGTCTGAAACGAACTGCAACGAAAGTCCGATTCTCGCGATAAAACTTGCCTGAATTAGGACAAGGGAAAGTCCGATCCACGCGATAAAACTCGCCGAATTAGGACAAGGGAAAGTCCGATCCCCAAATTAGGACAACGGAAAGTCCGATCCGAGCGATAAAACTCGCCAAATTAGGACACAAGACGAGTCCGGTCAAAGATGTTTATTTCATCAGACCAAAGACGAGTCCGGTCGAAGATGTTTATTTCATCAGACCAAAGACGAGTCCGGTCGAAGATGTTTATTTCATCAGACCAAAGACGAGTCCGGTCAAAGATGTTTATTTCATCAGACCAAAGACGAGTCCGGTCAAAGATGTTTATTTCATCAGACCAAAGACGAGTCCGGTCAAAGATGTTTATTTCATCAGACCAAAGACGAGTCCGGTCAAAGATGTTTATTTCATCAGACCAAAGACGAGTCCGGTCAAAGATGTTTATTTCATCAGACCAAAGACGAGTCCGGTCAAAGATGTTTATTTCATCAGACCAAAGACGAGTCCGGTCAAAGATGTTTATTTCATCAGACCAAAGACGAGTCCGGTCAAAGATGTTTATTTCATCAGACCAAAGACGAGTCCGGTCAAAGATGTTTATTTCATCCGACCAAAGACGAGTCCGGTCAAAGATGTTTATTTCATCCGACCAAAGACGAGTCCGGTCAAAGATGTTTATTTCATCCGACCAAAGACAAGTCCGGTCAAAGATGTTTATTTCATCAGACCAAAGACGAGTCCGGTCAAAGATGTTTATTTCATCAGACCAAAGACGAGTCCGGTCAAAGATGTTTATTTCATCAGACCAAAGACGAGTCCGGTCAAAGATGTTTATTTCATCAGACCAAAGACGAGTCCGGTCAAAGATGTTTATTTCATCAGACCAAAGACAAACATCAACTTACCCCCGTACCTTTATCCAGAATGCCGAAGTGACTCGCTTCGCCGAAGTAATTCACTTCGCTTTTCGGGGGGGGTAGTGATGGAGTACGGACTAAACAAGCCCAACAGCAGTGACGGCCCATCAGCCCAAAGCCCAAGGAAGAGTATCAGACCGGCATTACCAAAGAGTTCGGCCCCAGCCTACAGCTCGGTAAAAGCCAACCAATCAGTTCGGCATTACCAAAGAGTTCGGCCCCAGCCTACAGCTCGGTAAAAGCCGACCAATCAAGCTCTACTCTCAGACCGGCAAAAGCTGCTCGGCAATAGTTCAGCAGTTCGGTCTCAGTATTTGACCGAACTGGGAGATAGTCAACTCATGTCAGAACCTCCACCTCCACTACACCCACGATCTATTTAGTGGTGTCAAGCAGTCATTAACTCATGCAGGATGGTGGACCCATGCAAGATCGCCACGACCTCCACGACATCCACAACCATCATTAGTGGTGATGCAAGCCACGATCTTAGTTCACTGTATAAATAGAACTTAGATCAGATAGATTAGGGGGACTCTCTCTCTCGCTCTCTAGAGATAAAATATCAAATAGCAAGTCTGTATTGTAAGCTGTAGAAAACAGATCAAGCAATACAACTCTGCCCTCTTTTCTTCCCGTGGACGTAGATTTACTTCAGTAAATCGAACCACGTAAATTCTTTGTGTCGTGATCTGTATTTTCTTGCATTCACTAACATCAGAAATTCGCGGATTCATCACTGGCGCCGTCTGTGGGAAACAGAGAACCAAATTTGTGATAAAGCGAGTTTTTGATCCTCTTCTACCAAAAAAATGCATACCAGATCACATAACACCCGCGCCTCCGTCCGTGATAACCATGAGGAAGCTAATCCAGCAGCCCATAGGCCTGGAAAGCAGCCTCGTGAAAAATCTACTTCCAGTTCTCACGGAGAAGGAACAAGCCGCTCAAAAGGTCCACACACCGAGTCTTCCCAGCAGCCTGATTTGAATGAGGCTGTCAAGCTGTTCTTGGCTGAGAAGCAGGATGAGTTCTTAGCCTTCCTGCAAAAGAGCCAAGAGCCGAAGACGAAAAGGGTGGATTCTCCTTCCTCCTCCAGACATGAAAGTCACTACCGCAGTAGTGCCGTGTCTTCCGGAAAGAAGAATCCTCAACCCCGACATGTTCCTGTTCCTCCTCGGTACCGGAACCACAGGAGAACTCCATCTCCTCCGTACCGAAGAGATGTCAGTTCGTCTGAAACGAGCTGCAATAAGCTAACGATTGCGAGTCAAAGCTTCTAAAGAGGATACAAGACCACAATTCAGCTTAAACAAGCAGTTCGTCTGAAACGAGCTGCAATAAGCCAACGATTGTGAAGTCCAAGCTTCTAAAGAGGATACAAGACCGCAATTCGGCTTAAGAATCAAGCACTTCGTCTGAAACGAACTGCAACGAAAGTCCGATTCTCGCGATAAAACTTGCCTGAATTAGGACAAGGGAAAGTCCGATCCACGCGATAAAACTCGCCGAATTAGGACAAGGGAAAGTCCGATCCCCAAATTAGGACAACGGAAAGTCCGATCCGAGCGATAAAACTCGCCAAATTAGGACACAAGACGAGTCCGGTCAAAGATGTTTATTTCATCAGACCAAAGACGAGTCCGGTCGAAGATGTTTATTTCATCAGACCAAAGACGAGTCCGGTCGAAGATGTTTATTTCATCAGACCAAAGACGAGTCCGGTCAAAGATGTTTATTTCATCAGACCAAAGACGAGTCCGGTCAAAGATGTTTATTTCATCAGACCAAAGACGAGTCCGGTCAAAGATGTTTATTTCATCAGACCAAAGACGAGTCCGGTCAAAGATGTTTATTTCATCAGACCAAAGACGAGTCCGGTCAAAGATGTTTATTTCATCAGACCAAAGACGAGTCCGGTCAAAGATGTTTATTTCATCAGACCAAAGACGAGTCCGGTCAAAGATGTTTATTTCATCAGACCAAAGACGAGTCCGGTCAAAGATGTTTATTTCATCAGACCAAAGACGAGTCCGGTCAAAGATGTTTATTTCATCCGACCAAAGACGAGTCCGGTCAAAGATGTTTATTTCATCCGACCAAAGACGAGTCCGGTCAAAGATGTTTATTTCATCCGACCAAAGACAAGTCCGGTCAAAGATGTTTATTTCATCAGACCAAAGACGAGTCCGGTCAAAGATGTTTATTTCATCAGACCAAAGACGAGTCCGGTCAAAGATGTTTATTTCATCAGACCAAAGACGAGTCCGGTCAAAGATGTTTATTTCATCAGACCAAAGACGAGTCCGGTCAAAGATGTTTATTTCATCAGACCAAAGACAAACATCAACTTACCCCGTACCTTTATCCAGAATGCCGAAGTGACTCGCTTCGCCGAAGTAATTCACTTCGCTTTTCGGGGGGGGTAGTGATGGAGTACGGACTAAACAAGCCCAACAGCAGTGACGGCCCATCAGCCCAAAGCCCAAGGAAGAGTATCAGACCGGCATTACCAAAGAGTTCGGCCCCAGCCTACAGCTCGGTAAAAGCCAACCAATCAGTTCGGCATTACCAAAGAGTTCGGCCCCAGCCTACAGCTCGGTAAAAGCCGACCAATCAAGCTCTACTCTCAGACCGGCAAAAGCTGCTCGGCAATAGTTCAGCAGTTCGGTCTCAGTATTTGACCGAACTGGGAGATAGTCAACTCATGTCAGAACCTCCACGATCTCCACTACACCCACGATCTATTTAGTGGTGTCAAGCAGTCATTAACTCATGCAGGATAGTGGACCCATGCAAGGTCGCCACGACCTCCACGACATCCACAACCTAATAAGTGGTGATGCAAGCCACGATCTTAGTTCACTGTATAAATAGAACTTAGATCAGATAGATTAGGGGGACTCTCTCTCTCGCTCTCTAGAGATAAAATATCAAATAGCAAGTTTGTATTTGTAAGCTGTAGAAAACAGATCAAGCAATACAACTCTGCCCTCTTTTCTTCCCGTGGACGTAGATTTACTTCAGTAAATCGAACCACGTAAATTCTTTGTGTCGTGATCTGTATTTTCCTGCATTCACTAACATCAGAAATTCGCGGATTCATCAATATGATATATGATATGAATGTGTTTTGTGTTTAGAATTTGGGGTTGAAGTGATATGAAAGAATATATATGTTGCTTGTGTTTCAAATTTGAATAAACTGGTAGCCAGCAATTTAGAAAAAAAGGGCAGAATTGCCTTCCAATAGAGCTATTCTACAATGCTATGATATTTAGCAGCTTGTTTATTCCTGGTATTAAATGAAGAGTGTTAAGTTGTGATGTTATCCGGAAAGTGTATATATATGGACGATGTGAAATAGAAGATAAGTACATAATATATGAGATTGTTATGCCGAATCACTCTCGAAAATGACCGAATATATGATGGAAATGGAACTAATTGATACAAAAACTCAAAGTTTCAACATCTCGTTTAAAATTGTCCAAAATCTACAATTTAAACTAACAATAAAGCATATATATTATAGGCAACGAAATTCCTACTACTCCCTCCGTCCCTTATAATCTCTCATCATTTGACCCGACACAGGTTTTAAGAAATGTACTTCATCCGTCCACCATTAAATTTCTCATATTTGATCGGTACGAGTTTTAAGAAATTGTTTGACTTTATGAAGTTAAGTGAGAGAAAAGTTGGTGGAATGTGTGACCTACTTTTATATATTGGTTTTATAATAAAATGTGAGTGGAATGAGTTAGTGGAATGTAGGGTCCACTTACCAAATATGGTAAAAGTGAAATAAGACATTTATTGTCGGACGGACAAAAAAGAAAAAAAATGAGACATTTAGTGGTGGACGGATGAAGTAATAGAAAGTTGGTTGAAAAAGTTACTAACATGTGTATCCTACTTTTATATATTATTTTTATAATAAAATGTGAGTGCGAATGAGTTGACAGAATGTAGGGTCTACTACTAAAAATGTTAAAAATGAAAGGTGACAAATTTTTAGGGCCGTACGAAAATGGAAATAAGTGACAAATTTTCAGGGACGGAGAGAGTATTACTTATTGGAAAAAAAAACACAATTCTTTAAGGGAATAGAATATTTGAAATCGTATAAAATAATCAAAAGATAAACTCCTACTGCAAGTCTTTACCTTCATTGCAGGAGGCCTCACGCCTGCATCAGGTTGGAAATTGAGGATCTTACGCACAAAATTGAAGGGTTTAGCTTCGATTTTTTGAAATATTGGTGATAGTGATTTACTTGTTACTTATGGATTGAATTTGATGGGGTTTAGCCAGTATTTATTTTTTGAAAGGATTATTTTATATATTCAAACATAGTAATGTTATCGAAGAAATCCAACAAATGTAGTCCATTAATTGTCATTCATTCAATTCCAGTCACGGGTATCATCATAATTATTCGAATCCTTTTCTTTGCTCTTCGTTGCCAACTGCGCTACGCCCCTGCGGGCTATTCGAATCCTTTTCTTGGTAAAAGTATGAAGCAACTTTGTTGGATGAAACTGTGACACATGAATAACTTTATTATTTATATGAAAATATGAAGGAATATGAATACACCCCCTTGTATCAATAAAAATGCTTCCTTATGAAAAAATGTCGCCCATTAAAATTTGGAAATTTATTTTACTTCAAATATGTACTAGTATTTGGTTGGTATTTTAGTTGACGCAAATTATATCTAAGCCCACACAGTCGAGCAGGCCCATTGGGCTCTCCATTATATGGATACAAATAAAATGTTAAATCACATTTTTTAAGAATCAAAATTCATACCATAGGCACAAACCTTCACATAAACAAAGAATAAAACAAAACTATCTTAAGGTATGGGGAATGTAACCACGATTTAAAAATATGATATGTCTGAAATCTGGTGCAAACCACTGAAGATGTTTTAAACTGCATCAATGCCTTGCAATTGCTATAATAAGTGATTGGTGATACTCAAAGCTTTTAAATATTGAATTAGTGATTTTAGAGGTAACATGCTGGGTCTAGTGTTGATGTGCTTCTTCTTATGGTCATCAAAAAAGTGGACAACATAAGTTTGGTGCAACAAAAATTTGGGGCTTCAATCTTCAATGAGGCCTCAGCCATATCATACTATATATGCTCTTACATTATTTGTTGTAATGAAGAATTTGGAAATAGGCTTTAGGTTTAGGGCTATTTAGTAAATTCATCATTACTCTAAATTATTTTTAAATGAGATTGACACAGTTAGTAAAAATAAGGGCTATAGATGGAATTATTCTAATCTTTCTGCTCTTTTCTTCAACTCCATTCTGAACAAACTAAGGACTAGAGTATTTTATTTTTTCTTGATTTGTCTCCACATTTTCCAGTTTCTAGACCCATTCTATGTTTTATGTTTTAGACCCACTTGTCCACATGAAGAATGTGAATCGTGTCAATATTCAGTGTAAAAAAATTTAACACGTTTAATTTGCATAAAAATAACAAAAACATCAATTCCAATTTTGACCATATTGACAATTAATACTTTATAATTTATCATTTAAATTTTAAATGAGACGATCAAACCAAAATTAACCTACAAATTAAATTAAATTAAATTTATCTATAAATTGCTTTGATAATTAAATTTATAATTTTAATTTTTATAATTAATATATTTAAGAATTTCATAGTATTTTTTATTTTAATTTTTTTACCTATATAATAGTTCAAGATAAAGAGAGAAAGATGATATGACATAAAGTGATTGAAAAAGTTAAGTAAAAAGTATCATTTTAGGTATTCAAACTATAAGAAAATATCATATCTAGTATTTGGATTTGAAAGTTCAAAAATGTCCTTCATGCCTTGAGGACAGTTTTGGTACCAAATTGTGATGAATTGTGAAAAAATACCATGAATGTGATTACACCTTAGTTCATGGACTACCCATGATATTTTTAAAGTTCAAGTACTGTTCGCGTGTGAAATGCATAGTTCGAGACCATTTGCGTAGTTGACTCATCTTAGGATGTGATTGCCAACATAATATTCCATCTGTTCCACTATAGTTGATTCATTTTAGGATGTTTCAATATAGTTGAATTGTTTCCATATATATAATAATACTACTGAACACATTTTTTCTTCAATACTTCTCCATAGTATTATCTCTCCGAAAAGAAATGCCTCATGTATGGAAGAACAGAAGAGAAACAACATAGATAATAATGCATGCTCTTTCAGTTTTCAAATGATTGTCTTATTTAAAAATAAAATTTATCATTTAATAAGTACTTTATTTTAGTACTATTAAAAAAACGTTTTCCTTTTCACCTTCACCTAGAAAGCAAATTGTTTTCTGATTTCTCCAGTACATCCATTCAAATAAGATTAAATTATATTAAGGTTATTAATTATCATATATATATATTAGAATTTTAATAGATGACAAGGATTTGAATGTGAAATTAATAAAATACTATGAGATAGATCAAAAGAAAAAATAACTAGAGTAAACTAATTTTACAGGAGATACTAAAATGGAAAACAAGTAACTATTGTTTAGTGATAAAGCAAATATTAAATTTGACTAATCTCAATAAAACCAAGCCTATTACATCTTAATAAAATCAGGCCTATATATTAGAAGCCTCAACTCAGACCACATCTTAAAAATGTGGCACGAGACTTATATTACAGTGTTTCGAGACACTTACATTTTTGTCACCTACCATGTGGGAGTCAAAAATTGTGCTTTAAGTGTACTGTTGTTGTTGTATCTGTCCAAATTTATTAGACTAGTTAGTTATTGTCCAATCAATATACAAACTATATGAGTGAATAAATTGAAAGATTTCTAGGTAGAATTTTGGAAGGGGATAAACAAACTAATGATTATGCCCAAAATGTAAATTATTCGAGAATATTAGTATGCTAGCTAAGGATCGATAAGTCCTGAACTTCCTTCTTGATATATATATATATATAGGGTCTTGTTAGGTTGAGATTTTTTAGCTTAATTGAGAATTGAGATGCATTTTCAACCACTCATTTTGAAATGTCAACTGCAAGTAGATTATGTCAACTAAGGGGTATTATCGTCATTTCATTTCAATAGCCAGAATATCAAATGTCAACAACTCGTATTAAAATGTCAACAACTAAAAAAAATTTAATTTTTTTAATTTTTTTTAATTTTTTTTAATTTTTTTTAAATTTTTTTAAATTTTCGCGCGATGTCAACTACTGAGACATTATGTCAACTACGATGTGTAGTCTGCACATCAAATGTCAATAGCTCTGCACATCAAATGTCAACAGCTTATAATTGACATTATATATGTGTAGTTGACATGAATTGTATATGTAGTTGACATTATATGTGTGTAGTTGACATTACATGTGTGTAGTTGACATGAATTGTATATGTAGTTGACAAAAAAAAATATAATAAATAAATAAAATAAATAAAAAAATAAAAAATCGAAAAAAAAATAATTTTTTTAAAAAAAATAAAAAAAATATTTATTAAATAAAATATATGATGAAATTACAAATATGCCCTTTCACAATTAATTAATGTAAAAATATTTTCCATGTGGCAAATTCTGGACCACTCATTTAATAAAAATGAGTGGCTTATAATGCATCTCAATTCTCAATTAGGCTAAAAAATCTCAATTGATCACAACCCTATATATATATATATATATATATATATATATATATATAGACAATTAAAGCTTCACCGAATTTCAACAACGGATCCCACGGTATATATATATATATATATATATATATAGACAATTAAAGCTTCACCAAATTTCAACAACGGATCCCACGGGACCACAGGCGTCGAAACAAGTCACACCAGAATCTACGCAGATACAGACAAATATCTTTATTGTTTTTTCATTGTATAAACAAAACGACAATATTGCTGTTAATTAAGAGGATATTAGAGCATTTCCAATGCACCGATGTCCTATTCAGACATCTACTAAGACTTCCCAAAAACACCTCATGTCACGTCACTAGGACTTCCCATCCCACTGCCACGTCACTAGGACATCCCCTTCACAATCCGCCCTTCCCATCGCCCTTCCCACTAGGACTTCCCGCAATAAAAAAAAATCACAATTATTTATAAACGTAACGGAATTATAATTTTGACACGGAATACGGGAAAATAGCGAATGCTTCATTAAAAAATTACATAAAAAAAGAAAAAAAATTACATAATAAAAAAGAAAAAAATTACATAATAAAAATAACATAATACGGGAAAATTTAGACTCGGCTCACTCCGCATTGTCCTCGTCGCCTGTGCCGCCCTCGCCGTCGCCCGTGCCGCCCCTGTCGTCCCCGCCGCTAATCTCGGCGCCATAATCTCCAATGGGTGGCATCCCCAAATCGCGTTGACATCCATCGATGACATCCTTCAACATCCTTTTGTACACAGGATCTGTCGTGCTATGCCACATATGCATGGTCCGGACCAAACTAGTCGTTATCTGCGCACGGGCGAGACGATCGTACTCTTCTGGGGGAGCAGAGGCCTCCGATTGGACCTCGAACGACCCGCTACCACTACTGCTTCCCCTAGCCTTCCGCTGCGCAGCCTTTTGCCCAATCGGGCGACGACGCCGGCGAGAGTCTGATTGAGGTAGCGGGGACACTTCATCGGCTTCTGGGAGCTCGTGCGAACTTATTAACACAAGTGGTGTGAATGAAATTAAGTTCAACGAGCCGTATATATAGAATTTTTTTTTAAAAAAAAATTAAATACCGGACGTCCGACCCACGCCACAATGGCGGACGTCCGCCCGCCCGTCGCCCGCACGTCCGAGGACATCCGACGTCCTTACGAGACGTCCGTATCCGACTTGCCACGCCACAATGGCGGACGTCCCGGTCGCCCGTCGCGGATGTCCGACCGGACGTCCGCCATTGGAGATGCTCTTAGGACATCTTCAGTGGCTTTCGCCCAGCAATAGCCCAGCCACAAACTCCTCCAGCCACACCATCAACACTAAAAATTCTCCTGCCACATCATCAGGACAAACAAATAGCCCAACAATAGTCCAGCAATAGCCTAGCCACATCACCCCTAATTATATAAAACAAATAATTGACAATCACACAAAATACGGAATTAAATGTACGACACAGATACGGGAAAATTCAATAATATTATTTAAATTAAAAAAAAGTACAATAAAAAAAATACATTAATTTTAAAAAAATTACATTAAAAAAATACATTAATTTTAAAAACATTACATTATTTAAAAAAAACGACCTCCGCCTCACTCCTCGTCTCCGTCGCCCGCCTCGCCACCGTTACCGTCGCCGCCGCCTCCGTATCCGCCGGAACCCCCCGGTGTCCCCCGGTCATCAAATCATCACGCATGCTCACGAGCATTGCGTGAAGAAAACTCTTCTCCTCGGGGTCCGTCGTCGTCCGCCATTCGGCTAACGTCTTGGCCATCTGAGTGCGCGTTTGTTGACGCGCAAAGAATTTGAGATCCTCTATCGACTGGCCAAGGGGGGATGCCGACTGTACCTCCTGGGACCCCCCCGGCGCCCCCCTCCCCCCCGCCTCCCGTTGCGCCCGCCTTTGACCAAACGGGCGAGTTCGGCGAGCGAATGATGGCGGGGACGGGAGCTCCTCCGCATCCTCGGGGAGGTCGTGGGAACCGTTGTTGCTGCCGCTATAATCACCGGTATAGTTCAGTCGTTGCTTCTTCGGCCAGCCAGCGTCGACACCTGCCCGGAACTTCTCGGAGTTGTTCAGCACCTCGTAGCAGTTCCAGTAGATGAACTCCTTATTCAACCCGGGCTGGGGGAAGGCTTTCTCCGTTATCCTCCTGCAGTCATCCTCCGTTTGGCCACTGCTCTGCATGCGGAGGGCGTTGGCGTACAAACCCAAAAATCGGGAGACCCCAGCCCTGATTCGGTCCCACCCCTTCTGGCACTCCTCCCCGGTGTGCGGCCTCCCCTCCGGGAAAAATCTCATGTAGGCTGCAGCAATTTTGGCCCACATGTTGACGATCCTCTGATTGTTCGAATTCAGAGGATCATCACAGACACTCACCCACGCCTTGGAAAGCGCGATGTTCTCGGCGTCCGTCCACTTCTTCCGCACCGAGGGGTCGTCCTCAACCGGCTGCGACGACTGGCCGACCCCCTTGTCCTTCCCCTTGCCCTTCTTCTTTGCGGGCCCCGACCCCGCCCTACTCCCCCCGTTTGAACGGGAGTTTCTGGAACACCGAGAAGATCAAACCCCAACTCCTCTAAGGAGAAAGTCTCATATTGCGTGAACTGCGCCTCCGTTGGGGTCGATGTGTGCGAAGAATCAGTCGAAAAACAAAACTGGGGCGATAGACGCCCCCCCCCGGCGTCCCCTGCGTCGCCGGTACCCCTCCCGGCATCATCTGCATCCCGGGACCCCACCCCGGCATCATCTGCATCCCGGGTGTCCACCCCGGCATAGCCGGTAAACCCCCCGGCATACTCTCCCCGGGTGCCATCCCGGGCATCATCTGTTGACACGAGTACATGTTGTAGTACCCGGGCATCGGACCCCATCCACCTCTCACGGGTACCAGGGGAGTTTGAGACCCGCTCGTCACTGGAGTACCTTCGTTGTTGTTCTCCATTTGGCGTTATTGATCTTGTACAGAAATTAAGATAGAGAGAGTACTCGTTAAAACAAGTTGTGTGAATGAAAATGACGTGCAAATAGCGTATATATAGTGTTTCGAAACTTAAAAAAAAAAAATTAAATTCGCTCGCCGGTCCTGAGTCTGCAATGGCTGCGAGTGGACCGGCGAGCGCATCGGCGAGCGCTAGCCGATTTTTTCACCGAAATGGCGCTCGCCGGTTTCAATGGTTCGGCGAGTGGACCGGCAAGCGCCGGAAATCGGCTAGCCGGCCCGCTCGCCGCCATTGGAGATACTCTTATAGGATATCAGATTAGACTGATTTTTATTCATGAGTGAACTACGCAGTCCCTAAACTATGCATTTCACACGCAAATAGTCCCTAAACTTTAAAAATATCATGGGTAGTCCCTGAACTAAGGTGTAATCACATTCATGGTACTTTTTTACTATTAATCACAATTTTGTACAAAAAATGCTCCTCAAGGCATAGAGGGCATTTCTGGACATTCATATCTAGGTATCGATTATGATATTTTCTCTGTGTAAATATGATATTTTCTTATAGCTTGAATATCTTAAATGATATTTTTCACCTCACTTTTTACGTAAAATTCTCTTTCTCTCTCTTTTTCTTAGTTCAACGATATAAAATCGATATGCTCCTACTTTTCCCAGTAGGTCGGAAACCATGATTTTAGCCATAAATAATAATTTTAATTATGTATTCATGTCATTTAGTGACCAATGTATAATTAGAGCACTCATAATGGTAGCCTATCTCACAACTTATCTCGCAGTCTATCTCAAATTCTTCCTGCTATGTTAGCATTTTGTCTTATATTTTTATCTCACTGCAATGATTCGCTCATTATGAGCGCCTTAATCTTGCTTCTGTTTTGAGTTTTAACAGTGGAAATAGATTGATTCTGTTCGAATATATAATATTTAAAAGTAGATAAATATTAAGTACTACTTCCTATTAAAGTGGATTTTTGTTAAGTACATGAGTAGTTGATATAAAGAGCCTATTTTGTAGGTAACGGACTGAAAATCACTAATAAGATGAGATGAGGGAGACTTGTCTCTTTATCGCGGCAGCATATACATAACTCAATTCCGGATTTTATTTCAAACCATTTTAGCTATTTTACGATTTACTAAAGTTTTCGTTTTGTTTTATATTTATGAGCTTATTTGTTAGTACATTGTTTAGTAGTTTTATTATGTATTACTCCATTATCTCAATTTAAGTGTACCATTTCTTTTCACACACGAGACTTTATATAGTGCCGTTGAGATCTAGAGAATAAAATACTCCATCCGTCTCATAAAAGATGTCACACTTGTAGGATAGCACAAGATTTTAGGAGCTTTTGTTTTATGTGTTAAGTGGGAGGAGAAAATATAATTTTTTTATATTAATGTGTGAGATAACTTTTTTCCAAAAATATAAATGTGACATCTTTATTGAGACAAACTAAAAGGAAAGTGAGACATCTTTTATGAGACAGATGAAATATGTGATCAAATAATGAATTTGAGAGAAAATCGTGTTTTCATTTTTAGAAATGTGGATATCCCAAAATAGAAAATGCGTTACTTTGGATATGACAAATATATTACTCCTGATATATGTAGATATGATACCCCGACCCCACCATACTGTTAGAAAGGAAAATATGTAAGTAAGGAAAATAGGTAAGCAAGGAAAAAAAATTAATTAGGGAATGAGTATTATGGCAAATCTTGCCAATTTTATGTAACCCTTGGCCTATTTAAAGGAGGCGTACCTATTGTAATTCTCTGAACAAGTTGAATGAATAATACTCATATCTTTCAACATGGTACCAGAGCAAAGGCTCATAACAAAATCATCATAGCCTAATACCTTTCCCGACCAAGAAGGCGGTTATTTTCAACCTGCAACATGTCAGACGATGAAGAGAAACCAAATATAGAGGAGACACGATTAAAGATGAGTAAGAATGTTACTCTAGCCGTTAAACTCAACGGGATGAATTATCCCCTATGGAAACGGCTGATGAGAGTAGCCATCGTGGGAAGACGAGCAAACAAGTATATCACCGGTACACCGCAGCCGCCGGAACCTGGAATGAAGGGGTACACAGAATGGGAGGAAGCCGATATGACAGTGTTCTCATGGATAATTGACAACGTCGAAACAGAAATTGTTGTCGACTTTGCACATCACCAAACCGCGCAAGCTCTGTGGGAGAGCCTACAAACTACATTCGAAAGTACTGCAGATCCATATCTGTTGTACGATCTAGAGGAAAAGGCAGGCCGAATCGTGCAAGGGGAACATGAGCTAGAAACATATTGGCGACATCTCCACGGAATCTGGGTCGAAATTGACCGATGCCAACATCAACCTGTGGATTGCTGTGACAAGGGGATTAGCCAACTTCGAACTTATGTAGCAACAAGACGGCTGTTCAAATTCCTAATAGGCTTGAATGCAAGATATGACGGGATCCGAAGGGATATTCTCAAGGAAACCCCGTTGCCCTCAGCCGAGACCGCATACGGTCTGGTAAAATGAGAAGCTACGCGGTTGAAAATCATGCCGGCAGCAGACATCGATCTCCAGACCGGCGCAATCAACGATGGATCATCATCGGGCCAAGTCGGACACGGGTTCACCGTCAGAAACCAGCCACCACCGCGACAAAAACAGCCACCACCACGAACCGCCGCGCAACAACCCAATCGCCAAGGCGGTTTCAAACCCGACAAATCAAAATTTTGGTGCTCTCATTGCGGAAAACAAAGACATACTCGAGATACATGTTTCCTCCTCGTTGGATTTCCGGAATGGTGGGATGAAAATCAAAAGGCTAAAGCTCGATTAGCCATCAGAGTCGAAGATGGAGGCGGATTATTTCTGCAAGGAGCAGGGAATAGGGAGATGACTAACACCCGTGGGAGAGCAGGAGATACCGGTCCTCAACCGGGTGGAGGCGGCAGGCCCGACGAGGCAGCCTTCGCGGAGAAGAAATGAGGCGGGTCATATGGAGGTAACGGATTGGGGTTGAGAAACCCCGATCCCCAATTTGATTTTCAGAATAAACCCCAAAGCATGAGTAATTTAATTTCTGGTCCTTATAGTTCAGAATATATGCAATATGACCCGGGAAAATTACAGTTAGGACCCCAGAAAAACTATATTCCACTTTTGACCCCAAAAATGTCTGAAAGTTCCGTCTTAAGCCCAAATCGTTTTGCACCCTTGGAAAATATACCTATTGCATGCATTGCCCAAAGTAAAATTGACCCTAAGGAGAGTGAGTGGATTTTGATTGTGGGGCAACTGATACTATGACCTACGATCTGAAAGATTTTTGTGAATTTAATGGGGCAACTAAAAGCCAAATTCAAACTGCCGATGGAGAGTTGACCGCTGTGGGTGGGCGTGGAACCATTGAAATATCCCCAACCCTGAAGCTTACAAATTGCCTCTATGTGCCCAAATTATCTCATAAACTTATGTCTATCAGCCACGTGACGAAAGAATTAAACTGTACATTACTAATGCATCCAAATTTCTGTGTATTACAGGATATCAGGACGAGGAGGATAATTGGGCATGGCACTGAGCGTCAAGGTCTTTATTATGTGGATGAGATTACTCAACAAGGTGGCACCGCGATGCTTGCTCACGGATCTGCAAATCGGGAAGCTTGGTTGTGGCACCGCAGATTGGGGCATCCATCCTCGGGGTATTTAAAATTGCTTTTTCCAAAGTTTTCTCATTTTAAGGATATTACTTGCGAATCTTTGTGTTTTGGCAAAAAACCACAGACAATCCTTTAGATCAAGTGATACTCGTGTTAAGACTATTTTTTCTCTAGTGCATGCCGATGTTTGGGGTCCAGCTCCTATTGTTGGTGATCATGGTTTTAAATATTTTCTCATTTTTGTGGATGACTGCACTAGATTGACTTGGGTATATTTTTTGAAGCATAAATCTGACGTTTTTAAAAAATTTACCCGTTTCTTTACAATGATCCAGACACAATTCCAAACCACGATCAAAATTCTTAGATCCGATAATGGTAGGGAATTTGTTAATAAAGACATGACTGATTTTTTAAAGAAAAGGGGTTAGTTCATCAAACTACTTGTCCTTACACTCCTGAACAAAATGGTGTAGCTGAACGAAAGAATAGGATAATCCTAGAGGTCACGAGAGCCCTGTTTTTTGACTCAAATGTTCCTAAATTTTTATGGCCCGAAGCTGTTGCCACTGCTGTCTACCTGATTAATCGTTTGCCTACAAAAATTTTGGGTATGAAAACTCCTTTGCAGACTCTCGCATCCCTTACTGATATTCCCCCACCTCTCATACTTCCGCTCAAAATCTTTGGTTGTTCCGTTTATGTGCATGTACCGAAACACGAAAGAGGAAAATTTTCTACATGTGCAATAAAATGTGTTTTTTTGGGGTATGGGGTAAATCAGAAGGGCTATCGATGCTATCACCCGGGGTCTAGGAAGGTTATAACAACCATGAATTGTAATTTTCTAGAAAGTGAATACTTCTATCACACGCAACCTCGGGGTCAGGGGGGGAGTGTGATACAATTGGACCCCTCAGTTTTCCGATGCCACATCCAAGTATCTCGAACGTGGAACCAACAGAACAAGCTAGTGTCACTGCCGAGTCAGTCACATCTGCTGTAGAGCCTCCTCAACCGCCTACGCCTGAATCGAGTCCTCCTCCAGTGATATCCGAGGTAATTCCTGAAACTAGCTCAGATAATACAGTTATTACTCCTGACACTTTTGGAGTAGACGAGAATGAGAATGCAGCAATTGATGGTATTACCGGCCGCTATATACTCCCCAACAGAACTACTCGTGGGGTCCCGGCTAAGAGATACAGTCCTGAGAGGATTAGTAGAAGCCGATATTCTATGGCGAATCTGGCTAAAGCAAATCTAACAGAGATGGCTAGGGCGTTTGAAGCAGCACTTTACGAAGAAGAAGAAATCCCATATACGGCCGAGGAGGCTATGAAAATTGCTCACTGCCGAGAAGCAATGCTAGTAGAAATACGGGCTCTGATGAAGAACAATACATGGGAAGTATGTCTTAAACCTGATGGAGTTCGAACTGTGGGATGCAGATGGGTCTTCACTATCAAACGGAGGCCAGATGGGTCGATTGAAAGGTATAAGGCGAGACTTGTGGCCAAAGGATACACTCAGACTTATGGAGTTGATTATGCTGGAACATTCTCACCGGTAGCAAAAATGAGTACTATTCGAGTGCTCTTCTCAATAGCGGCAGTCAGGGAATGGCCACTACATCAGTTCGACGTGACAAACGTATTCTTACATGGGGAACTGAAGAAGCCCATTTACATGGAGCCACCACCTGGATTTGTTGGAGATTTCGAAGGAGGAAAGATTTACAAACTAAAACGAACACTATATGGGATAAAGCAGTCACCTAGAGCTTGGTTTGGGAGATTCTCTGAGGCAATGAAGAAGTATGGGTATGAACAAAGCAACTCTGATCATACATTATTCTTGAAGAAAAGAGAATGAAAGATTACATGCCTCATCATCTATGTAGATGACATGATTCTCACGGGAGATGATGAAGAGGAAATAAGCAAGCTAAGGAAGAATTTGTTTGCAGAGTTTGAAATGAAGGACTTGGGATTACTAAAGTACTTTCTGGGTATAGAAGTGCTAAGGTCAAAGAAGGGGATCTTCATCAGTCAGAGGAAATATGTACTTGACTTGTTAACCGAGACAGGACTACTGGACTGTAAGCCAGCAGATACTCCTATGGTTCAGAATCATGGTCTGCGGATAGTTGAAGGAGCTAAAGCCACTCACCGCACGAGATATCAACGTTTAGTTGGGAAATTGATATACATATCCCACACTAGACCCGACATAGCTTATGCAGTTGGAGTAGTTAGTCAGTTTATGCATGCACCTCAAGTAGCTCACTGGGAAGCAACACTGAGGATTGTTCGATATCTGAAAGGGACAGCGAACCATGGGATTCTATTCGAGAATCATGGACATTTAGAGATTCATGGATTCACGGATGCTGATTGGGCAGGGAACCCAAATGACAGAAAATCAACTGCTGGATATTTTACCTTTGTGGGAGGAAATCTTGTCACTTGGAGAAGCAAAAAACAGAAAGTGGTAGCCTTGTCAAGTGCAGAGGCTGAATTTCGAGGGATTAAGAGTGGGTTGACTGAGATTCTGTGGCTGAGGAAATTGATGACTGAGTTGAACTTAAACTCACAGAAGTCATGTAAGTTGTTCTGTGATAATAAGGTGGCAATCAGTATATCTGAAAATCCAGTTCAGCATGATCAGACAAAACATGTCGAGGTGGATCGACATTTCATCAAGGACAATATAGAGGCCAAGACGGTAGAACTTCCTTTTGTGAGATCTGAAGATCAGTTGGCGGATATACTCACGAAAGCTGTCGATGCAAGAAGCTTCCATGAGGTATTGGGCAAGTTAAGTATCGGTAATCCCATTACTTAACTTGAGGGGGAGTGTTAGAAAGGAAAATATGTAAGTAAGGAAAATAGGTAAGCAAGGAAAAAAAATTAATTAGGGAATGAGTATTATGGCAAATCTTGCCAATTTTATGTAACCCTTGGCCTATTTAAAGGAGGCGTACCTATTGTAATTCTCTGAACAAGTTGAATGAATAATACTCATATCTTTCAACACATACCCAACCCCGTAACTTTGGGGAATTTAAGCTTATTTTTATTATTGATGAATAAACAGAAATATAAAAGTCGTGTCAGGGTAAATTCGAACCCGAAATTAAAGTTCATTTATGCTTTGCATGCATGTGGGCACATGCAGCTATGAATGCAAGGAACATAAAATGTACTTGGAGATATAAACCACACATTATAGACAAATTGTTAGTAGTTTGTATTGATGCATCCAAGTGGGTTAGGAACGATCTCTTTCATTGTAAACACACTTTCTAACTAATTTTCGTATCCTCTTACCAACAAGACCCTTGAGAGAGATCAAATGAAAAGTTTTAGTTGGTGTGATTTAATTTAATGAGGTTGCAATTGAAATAATCACAAGTACATTCTAAGACATGAACCTTTATAAAAATACAAACGTATCTACAAATGATTGGATCAAAGTACATTCTTAGACTTAAACACTACAACTAATTATTATTGATAGAGAGTAAATAATAGAACGTCACGCAAACAATAATGCATTGTATTAATTCGACTCTAATTGAATGCATGGCCAGCTAGCTTCTTCGTGGTTGTCTGCACTTCGTTGAGATAATAGTACATGTCAATTCATGATTTTTTTTACGATAAGAAAAAGGTGACATTTAATGCGGACGATTAAGGAAAAAGGTACATTTCTATTTTCTAAACTGTGTGTATGTAACAAAATAGACCACGTCATCAGAATCTCAAGAGTGGAATATGCTAATACATTTAATAAAAATTGGATTGATAATAAGGCGTAAGATAGCATCGGGCTCTCAATATTTGTCAGATGTTCTCCGTACACGTCGTAACTATTCTTTAGTCAAAATCGTTTACTCCTCTCTTAAAATCAAAATAAAATCTGATCTACCAACATGTTATAACACAGTTGCCAGCGCAAAGCTATAGTAAACTTGAACTCAAGAGTTCAAATTTAACACTCGTTAAGAGACTTTCGGTCTTAATTCGCAAATTCGATCGGACATGATTAGTCATATTCCACCAAAGATGAGTTTGGAACACACGTGGACAAATAACAAAAAAATAAAATAAAATCAGTTCATCCACAACTAATTGCTATTCCTTTTTTCTGTAATCCTATTATAAATAATTAATTTATATATTTATAAGAAAAATACCATTTTTTCCTACTTTATTTTTTTAGTACTCTCATTAATTACTTTCGTATTTTATTTTTTCGCATACTTTATTCCTCCTTTACTTAAAATGATATAAATCATTTTTCTTAAATCACATTTAGAAAAAGTCCATGACTTGAAATGAGGGAGATTATATAAATCATTTTTCTTAAAACTATACAAAAAAGTCCACGGGATAGAGTTATTTATGTTTATGTGGAGGCTATTTGAAGTCACCAGCACAAGAGTTATTTCCACAAAATATCTCACTCTCTCTGATCAGTACTCTCTTACCTCTCTAATCATACACATAAATCAGCGCATAGAATTTTAAGTACTAAGCGCACGTCACATTCAAGAGATTCATTTTTTAAATGATATAGAATTTTAGCTGAAATTGTTAAGTTGAGTAAAATGAAGATAAAAAGATTGTTGGCTATTCAAATAAGTAGAGTGAAGGAAAAAAGTTTATTCCATCTTGGTTGGGATAAACTAGGACGGACAATATCTGATACGACACGATAATCTGACATGAATCCACATAAATTTAATGGGTTTGAGTCAAATCTTATTGGGTTTGAGTCCTTATTGGTGGCTTGACTTCAATCTCTAGCGATATTTCCTTCATGTGTTGACGTTTGTGCCCTCGAAAAGGTATTCCTTCTAGAAGCCTACTTCATCTTCTTGCACTCCAACTCCAGAGTGCGTCATTCTGACCAGTTTGACACCTGCTCCCTCTACTTTCTCTTGATGCTCCTTCGACACTTCTTGTACGTGATTCCACCCATTTTCTGCACACTAAGTAACTCATTTGCGCATATTATTTGTTGAAGCACTATCAAACTGGCCAGTAACCAATGCATGAAACTCTCATTATTAGAGATATAATAATCTCGTGTTTATTAAACCTAAACTGTTTAAAAATTTCGAAACCGCACTTAAACATTTCATTTTTTGCCATTATATACATTAAACTTAGTCCATTATGTACGATGGCCTAGGAAATTGTACTAGTGCAATGAAAAATATTATACCGTAGGTCGTTATAGATATATACAAGTTACATTTTCTCTTGGCAATTTTTTCGTCTGAACATATGCAATTGCGATTGAGTTAGAATACTTTGAAAATTACCTTTTATTTGAAAAAGGTTTAAACTTGGTAAAAAAATGTCCTCCAAGTAATAGGCGAGATGGAAATTTCGTGCTCCATAGCGTAAAAAAAGATTTTGCTTCACAAGGTAATAGTTTCTTTCATTCCTTGAATTTCCGCTTAAATTCAGCACTTGACAGCATTGCTCTATGTTCGTAGAATGATCATAACTTTCTCCACAGAACTCTGATGTGATGTTCAAGGTACCATCGTGACACTCTTTCGAAGACAAAGAGAATGGTATGTAGAATGCCCTGATCGGACTACAGAATAGCCGACATTAGTATGTAGAACGCAAATAATTCATGCTTAAAGAATATAAATCCTAAAACATGAATTCTACGGTTTAGAGTTACCGATTTGATTCTTCAAAGAATCGTCGATTGCTCGCGCCTTCTCCATGATGATCTTCAATACTAGACCACGGATCTTCTGACTGGTTCCGGAACTGTATCTCGATATCAGGGTGGACTTATCTTATCAAAATACTAGGACTCGAATAAAGAGACAGAACTTTCTCACGGAGGAGGAGCTGAATAACTCACGGAGGAGAAAATTAGAAAATTTTGTCCTCCTTCAAAAAGAGAAGGGACGAAAATTTCATATTTAAAAATTGTGTTTTCTGTCTCATTTATTCTCCTTTTTATATTAAGTTCATATTGGACTCAGTCTAGGATCTATGGAAGGTTTTAGATATGGACTCCCTCAATTAGCTTTTTACTAATTAAATTGAGTCCACAATTTAATACAAGCTTATATTGGAATATTACGAGCAACCACTACAGAAGTAATACTGACCTCCCCATCCAAATCCGAAATTACAAGTAATCCGGGTTTCCATTTTATTTATTATTTATTTCCCGCGCTTAAGATATAAATGTCCATTTATTAATTAAAGTCTGATATGGACTTAATTAATTAACATCTTATCAATTCCAAGAGTGGACTTAGCAAGAAAAACTTATTCCATTTAAATTCCAAATGGCCAGTTTCCGAATAATAAAACCTTGTTCAAGCTCCTCTTGATAAGTCAAAGTAGTGGATAATCAATACCGTATGCTCAATGCTAACCTATGTAGATTAAGAAATAGATATTTATCAAGACCTAGTCTTTCAGTAGATAGCATAAAGGTGACATTGCGCGGTCAATTGAAGAAAAAGGTGATTTTTATTTTCTATCATCTGTGTAGGAAACAAAATAAACCACGCCATTAGATTCCCAAGATCAGACAGGAGTGGAATATGCTATTGTATATGCCCACTATACACGTTGTAAGACACCATCCCTAATTCAAAATAGTTCAATTCGTTATAAAAATCAAAATAAAATAGTACTCTCTCCTCCCAAAGTAGTTGGAGACAACTTTTTTATATGAAATTTAAGAAGTTGATATTGAAATATCAATATAAGGAGAATAAAGAAAGAGAGAATAAGAGAAAATAAAGTATGTGAACGAATGAAAGAGTAAAGTAGAATGAAAGAGTAAAGTAGATGAGAGTATAAAGTTTTGTTCAAAATAAAATGACTCAATTAATTTGAGACGGCCAGAAAATGAATAGGGCTTAACTATCTTGGGACAAAAGGAGTACTATTCTATCTATTTTCTAAAAATAGTTTTATTGGTGGATGATACTGTCGAAGCATATATAGAAGAAAAAAGAACCGTGATTGATACAGTTTAAAATAGAAAATATTACTACTCTGTCCCACTAAAGATGTCTACAATCATGAGTGGTACGGAGTTTTAAGAAAAAATATTTAGTGTAGTAAAATAGAAAGATAAAATGTAGTTGGGTGTTTTAATAAGGAGAGAGGAGAGATGAATTTGTTTCCAAATACGGAAAACGGGGTAAATTAAAAAAGGAAATGTAGACATTTTGAGTGGGATAGAGGGAGTATGTAATATAACCTCTGTAATAGAATGATCTCTTTTTTTACTTTGTGATCCTCTTATAAGGGAGGAATTGTACCCAATTATCCATTTAGAAATAAGAAAACATGTATACTATTCTCTACAAATCACAATGTCTAGCATATCAATCCTTGCCTCTTTCGATTACCATCTCCAAGATGGTATCAGGCCAACTTATTAGAGTGGGGACTCGGAGAGATTTCATCACTATCCCAGGGCCATAACTTTCCCGACCTCTTTTCCTCGATATTGTGAGCAAACAAAATGTTAGAATCCGATAGTTCAAACACCAATTTCCCAATGGAATTCGTGGCACAATTTGCCGAATTCCTCAAACTTAGCCTTGATGCAGCCAATCCGAATCCAACCCCATCAGCACCTCCATCAAGCCAACCAGAATCCTTCGGCGAAGTTATGATTGGTTAAATCATCTAAAATAAAAATACCAAAATATTTATGTTGTTGTATGGGTGAGAATATTAAGTTTCCTAAGACATATGCTCATGCCGTTTTGCAAGATTTAGTTCTCTAAAGATTTCAAATGTATTCATTATTTAAAAAATATTCGTTAATATAATTCTATATATGGATTCACCTCTATGTGTGGGAGCTAGGATTGACTATAGTTTGAACACAAGTTGTTCACCGCCTGTTTTTCATATGCATGGTCAATAAAGCCTTTGACATTGAAGCAATATTTTTTATTTAATTATTGTGTTGTCTCATTATTAAATTTATAATCTATAATTTTCTTTGTGATAGAGAATTTATTTAATTAAGATTTTTGTATTGTTTAAAATCCAAGGGGTAGAGCAAACGTATGAATACTCTAAAAAGGCAACTTAATTATTTGCTAAAAACACCTTGACTCCCTGTCTCCTTGAGCAAAGAAAATGGAGAGCGGTTTTGTGGCTGGGAAAAGTCACACGTCGTCAATCAGATAGATAGAAGAAGAAGAAGAGTGTTAAAATTCATAATTTTTTTCCCACATCGAAATTTTTTTCCCACATCGACTTGATAACGATCCTAGCTTACCTATTATAAGTGTGGATAATCCTCCCCTCATAAGGCCTTTTAAGGGGTGAGTGACCCATTTATAATAAAGAGCATTAAAAGTGATGGATACATGACTGATGTGTTCAATAAATTGCCTACAAGTTAATCTATCTCTCCTGTTACTTTCACCCCCTTTGGCATTTTCTTGTGTTATAAATAAAGATCATTATCGATTTTGTCACCACAATGAAATGGAAAATAATACTAATAATAATAAAGGAATAAGAAAAGGAGCTTGGACTAAAGAGGAAGATCTTCTTCTCAGAGACTGCATTCGTAAATACGGAGAAGGGAAATGGCATCTCGTCCCTCTCCGAGCTGGTAATTTATCATGCTTCTTCAATTCAAACAAACAATTCTTCTTCTTCTTCTTCTCTAATTTATTATCACTATATATATTTGCAGGGTTGAACAGATGTAGAAAGAGTTGCAGGCTGAGATGGCTCAATTATCTCAGACCAGATCTTAACAGAGGCTTTTTTACGAATGATGAAGTTGATCTCATCGTCAGGCTTCATAAATTGTTAGGGAACAGGCAAGTCTTCATTTCCTAATTTTTACGTACTTTTTTTTAGTCCAAAATAAACGAAGAAACTAAATACACAGAATTACGAAAATAATTAAGAATTTGAAATTAATTTTAGTATAGGCATTAAATATAAAAAATCCAATGCTCAGTGCCTCCCATTGTTGATCTGGATGTTTGTGCACGTTATGGCTAGATTTGGAATGTTATATAAATTAATAGCTTTACCGTTAGATTTGGATGTCAGTCCTAATTTCTATATTAATTCAGAAGATTCGCAGTGAAAAAATAAATTATATAGTATTAAGTTTTATAAAATTGTATAGCCCAATTATGGAAGAATCAACCCCAACCGTTAGATTTGGATGTCAGTCCTAATTTCTATATTAATTCAGAAGATTCGCAGTGAAAAAATAAATTATATAGTATTAAGTTTTATAAAATTGTATAGCCCAATTATGGAAGAATCAACCCCAACGGTTATTTTTAAACAAAAAATAAATTAAACATGAATGATAATTATAATGCCTAGCTATATTCCCTAGTTAATATTTCTAAAATTAAGTTAATATAAATTAAATCACAGCATATTTAAATTAGAGAAAAATAGGAAAAATCAAGTACAAAAATTTATAGTGCGATACCATGTCACAGAAAACAGACGACCAAATACTTTTATGGATATGATATCAAGTTGCGGCATTCTATGATTAGGTCAACCGAAACACTTACTAGTATTTAATTATCCCTAAAAATAAAATCTAAAAAATCATACCCCTAATTAACAACAAAGGCTCAATCGAAACAGGAGAAGTTTATCTCTCTGTCTCCTCGATAAAAGATGTCAACAATTAGCGAACAAACCCTAAGTACTATTCACTCAAGTTGAAGTCAAGAAATTCGAAGCAATAAATAATTGTAACCCCCACTTATTTATATCTACAAAGCAACAAACTGTGATTTGGTTGTGACATCTCAGCTACTCCCTTTGAAAAATTTATCTTAACATTTTTTAGCATGTGATTTTGTACATGGTTTTTTTAATTCAACTTTTAAATATTAAAATAAATTAAAAGGAATTTAACGTGTTATTTTTAATTTGCACACGTTTTGTTATCCAACAACGGAGGCAGATGGTCGTTGATCGCCGGCAGACTTCCCGGACGGACTGCCAACGACGTCAAGAACTTCTGGAACAGCCACATTTCAAAGCGACCGCCGCCTCCGCCCAAAGAAAAAGCCATCACCGAGAGCAACATCGTAAGGCCTCGAGCTCGGACCTTCTCCAACTCACACCCACCGGCTTGGTCCACCAAACTAATCGCTTCCGAGAAAATTCCAACGAACAACGATCCAACGAGGCCGTCTTCATCGGCTCAGCAGGACGATCTGGACGAGTGCATGCGATGGTGGGGAGACTTGCTCGAGATGTCGGAAAATGGGGAAAAAAATCCGTTTATGTTCTCCGATAATGACGTGGTGCGTTTACCCGAGCCGGGGATCGGCGATCTAGGCGGCGCCGATGAAGACGGGTTGACCTTTGATGATAATATTTTGTTTGGAGGTTGAGCATTAATTGAGTGATAGACCCATTAATGATTGATATACATATGTCCTTTGGCTTGTTGAGTGTATGTTGTATCTTGTGTATGTCTAGTAAATATAATAAAAGGTTTATTGTATATTAAAATATCATTACACGTCGCAAATTAATAAAACATCGGTACACAATTGTGCAAGATCGTTCACAATCTTGTCTATTTTTCATGGATGGAGGGAGTATAATGTTTCATTCCACGATATTTGTGCAAGATCGTGTTAATAGAGATGTAATACTCTTTTAGAAGTATGTATTATTAGTAATATTGATTATACTTATAATATACCTATCTATTTTCATTTTTAAGAATAGTAGGAGTATAATAATTTATATTCTTATAATTAATTATAAGAAATTGTTAATAAGAAATTGTTTGAGTGTATAATATTTGGAATATGATAGTGGAATTTGGGGCCCATTTAAAATGTTTTATTTATAAATCCATCTTTTATACAACAATTTTCTGATTTTAGGATTTTTATTTTAAATTATATGTCCCACAATCAAAGTAAACAAACCACGCTAATTGCAGTCACAATGTGAAGATTTGAATTGATTTCAAAAGACAAGATTAATGAGTCAAAACTAGCATCGAACTTAAATTAAAGATCAAAAACCGCAGAGGCCACAAGAATAGATTTTTCAAGAAAATTTTTTCTAACACAATCAGTGAGAGCAACAAACCTAATCAGGCACACAATCAGTCCAACAAACCTAATCACACTTAACACGACAATTATTTCAAGAAGAGGAAGGGGATTAGGGTTTGGAGGGAGGGAGGGAGAGATTGAGAGAGAGGGAGAGGGAGGGGGAGAGAGAGAGAGAGAGAGGACAATGTTTTGGAGTGTATTCCATTTCAAAAAGAGAAGGGGACAGCCGATTAGGGTTTGATAGGAGGCGGCGGGAGAATAGGTTTCTCGAGAGAGATGGGAATTCTCGAAAATGATGGTAGAGACAGGGGTTGGAGGTGGAAATTAGGGAATTAATTTTGGGGTTTTTTAATGGCATTTTTGAAATTTAAGTAAATAAGTAGGGGTGGTTATTGTTTCTAAATAAGGGAAGGAAACCAGGACTCCTATTTGCGAACGAATCGAAATGAAAAAACGGGACTCCTATTTGTCGACGGAGGGAGTATTGGATATATGATACTCCATTCGTTCCATAATAGAGAGTCACACTAGGATAATGACATGGGATTTTAGGAGATGTTTTTTGGGCGTTATGTAGAGAGTAAAAATAGTAATATTTATATTACGTAAGTTACTCTCTCCGTGCACATAAAAATTATCTTTTTATTCTATTTTGGTCCGTCTTACAAAATTAGCTCATTTCTATATTTGGTAAATTTTAATTACCATTCTTTCTGTCTCTCTACTATTTTACTAGAATCACATTCAGTTGCGAAAGTGTCTATATATTTAAGAAAATAAAAATTAAAATACCATTCACAAGCAACTGCAACTGTATTAAAGCTCTACAACAAATAGTCATGTGCAATATTTATGGATCATATAAACCCCATAAGTTTCAACATAACTGAAGACACAAGAAAAAGTACGTCAGAAACGAGAGCTTCTTGTCCTAAATGTTTATTAAATTACTAAAAAATAGATTAAAGATTTAATTATTTGCTGTTCATTAGTACTTTTTCTTAAACCAGCAAGAACGGAATTTTTCCCGCGGTCAGTTGCACAACAACCCCTGACGAGTTAATTGGATATTATTATCATTTCTAAGCTCAATCTCTTTAATAATATAGATATAGATCTAAATATAATTTTTACATATCTCTATATATATGGGTTGGGTTAATGTTGGGATCGTCGATTGCACATTAGTTTGATATTGTCCGTTTTGGTTGGAGCCAAGCCCGCACAAATTTGTTTTTGGATCTCCCCAAAAGGCCTCAAAGTAATTAGGGGTGGATAGCACTTATATACTAATCTAACTTCCTTCCCTTAACCGAAGTGTGATGGATTTATACCCAACAGTTAAAATGCAAATAACTCTAATAGCATAACTACAAACAATAAAAACTTTATTCACTTATATATGATCATATATAAATAATTAGAAATATCATATTAAATAGTTCACGCACAACGGTGGACGCAGAAACAAATATGTGTGTGGACTCAAATAATTTTTAAAATTTCTAGGCATTAATCTTTAAAGGCTAAACACATTTTTGATAATTTAGTCATATATTCAAATACTAGAACTAAAAGAAAACTTAATTAATGGGGGGGCATGAGCCCCTAGATAATCCATTTTGGGTCCGCCTACGTTTTACGTGAGTATCATACTTCAACATTAATCTCATTTAGTCCATATTATTAATTATTTTATCTTACCTATTTAATTTAATTTTAATATTTTAAAATTATTATGGATGTAAGTAATTTTACACTCAATATATATTCCTTGACCTAACTTCCAATAAATTATCTGTCCTAACTTCCACGAATTCCTGTTGCATGATATGGTATGATAAAAGCAATATTGAAACGTTTCTGAATATAGGATTTCATCCTCAACCCCTTTTGCTAAATTTACAGGTGTTGTTATTCAATTTCTTGATATGATTTTTTATTTTCTAGACAAACAATAAAGGGCTAATTCCAGTAGGCCATATATTAGTTACCCAAAATATATATTGGGACTCATATTGGAAAGAAATCAAGGGGAAATCAAATCAAAAGACAAATAATCAAGAATATATTAAATTGATTGTGATTGAGGAAATTACCATGTAATTAGGTAATTAGAATTAGGGTGAATATTTACCTTATTTGTATAGTCTTCTCCCTATATAGATGAGTGTAAATCGATGGATTTTTTAAGTTGAATAAGAAAGAAAGCCTTTTAACATGGCATCAGAGCAAAGGCTCAGAAACACATTCATCACAGCCTAAATATACCTCTCTCGACCTAAAGGCAGATTAAGTCATGGCCGACGACGACGGAACCAAACCCAAAATTCCAGACGACCACAAGCTTAGGGTCAGCAAGAATGTGACCGTTGCAGTAAAACTCAACGGGACAAACTACTCAATATGGGCACGACTCATGAAGATTCAAATCGGGAGTAGAAGGGTACTCCGCCACATCAACAGCTGTCCGCCACCACCCGAAAGCTGACTACACGGAGTGGGAGGAGACGGATCTAATCGTCTTCTCGTGGATCCTAGACAATATCGAGACCGATATCGTCATCGATTTTGCTCATCACCAAACGGCAGAGGCGCTATGGAAGAGCCTAGCCGTGACATTCGAAGGCACGTCCGATCCGTTCCTATTGTTCGACCTAGAAGAAAAGGCAGAAAACGTTAAACAGGGAGAACAAAGCCTCGAAACATATTGGTGTCACTTACACGGAACATGGATTGATGTGGACCGGTGTCAAGAGAAACCAGTCACATGCTGTGACAAAGGGGTAGGGCAGTTCCGGAAGTACATCGAGACGCTATTCAAATTCTTGACCGGCCTCAATCCAAAATACGATCAAATGAAGCGTGAAGTTCTCAAGGATCGACCATGGCCCTCAGCGGAAGTCACGTACGGCTGGATAAAGCGAGAAGCCGCTCGGCTGAAAATCATGCCGGCAACGAACATCAAACCAGCCGGCGCAACATCCGACTCCGTATCATCATCGGGCAACATCGGGCTCGGATTTGCGGCCCGAAATCAGCAACGAAGTGGACCAGCCCCACCATATCGGACAGAGACGCCAACTGCCTCGAATCGCACTGCGGAAAACACAAACATACCAAGGAATCGTGTTTCCTTCTTGTTGGATTCCCGGAATGGTGGGATGAAAACCAAAAGGCCAAGGCGAAATTGGTAATTGGTGTAACTGAAAACGGAGGAGGATTATTCCCGGCGACCGGAACGGGCAACCAGGAGGTCGCCGACGCTCAGGGACGGCCGGAGAACAGAGGCGGAGCAATCGGGGAGGCAGCGATTGCCGACTTCAGGAGAGGCGGCGATACATTTGGAGGTAAAGGGTTGGGGTTATCTAACCCTAGCCCTAATTTAATTACACAAATTAACCCCAATTTCATAAAACCCCAATTGCCACCCCATCATATAGCCTCTGTTACATATAAGCCCCCCAGATCGTATAAATTGCATAATTTACCCCAGCATGATATTACTATGCAATTGAGTCCACCAAATCCTGGAAATTCGAAAATTGACCCCCTGATTCAAGAAATTCATTTATTAGCCCTAATTCTTTTGCACCCCTTGAAAACATCCATATTGCATACATGGCAAAAAATTTAGAGTGTAATACTGAAAGTGAGTGGATTTTTGATTGCGGAGCGACATACACTATGACTTATGATAGGAATGATTTCTCTACTTTTAATGGGGCAATTAAAAGCCAAATCCAAACTGCTGATGGGGAATTAACATCTGTGCATGGAAGTGGAACTATTGAAATTTCTCCAAGCCTGAAACTGAAAAATTGTCTCTATGTGCCGAAATTATCCCACAAATTGATGTCTATTAATCATGTGACTAAGGAGTTGAATTGTACTTTACTAATGCACCCGAACTTCTGTGTGTTACAGGCTATCAGGACGAGGAGGATAATTGGGTGTGGCACTGAGCGTCAAGGCCTCTATTATGTGGACGAGATAGCTCACCAAGGTGACGCCGCGATGCTTGCTCAAGGATCTGCTAATAGAGAACCTTGGTTGTGGCACCGAAGATTGGGTCATCCGTCTACGGGTTATTTTAAATTGATTTTTTTCGAAATTTTCACATCTTAAAGACATTTCTAGTGAGTCATGTATTTTGGCTAAGAATCATAGACAATCGTTTATATCCAGTAATACGCGTGTTAAAACCATTTTTTCCCTAGTTCATGCTGATGTGTGGGGCCCTGCGCCTATTACTGGTGATCATGGTTTTAAGTATTTTCTCTTACTTGTTGATGATTGCACAAGAATGACTTGGGTGTATTTTTTGCGGAACAAAACTGAAGTTTTTGAAAAATTTGTCATATTTTTTAAAATGATTCAAACACAATTTCAAAAACCTATCTCCGTTCTTAGGTCAGATAATGGGAGGGAATTTGTCAATAGAGACATGGAATTTTTTTTTAAATCACATGGGTTAGTTCATCAAACCTCGTGTCCTTATACACCAGAACAGAACGGGGTAGCTGAGAGAAAAAATAGAATTCTTCTTGAAATAACTCAAGCTTTGTTTCTTGACTCCAATGTCCCAAAATTTATGTGGCCTGAAGCAGTCGCTACTTCAGTCTACCTTGTAAACCGTCTTCCGAAAAAAATACTTGAAATGAAAACACCCCTCCAAGTCCTTTCAAAATTGACAAAAATCCCTGAACCCTTCACTCTTCCGCTCAAAATTTTTGGATGCTCTGTCTATGTGCATGTCCCGAAACACGAACGAACGAAATTTTCTGTGTGCGCTGTGAAATGTGTCTTTCTTGGGTATGGTATTAATCAGAAGGGATATAGATGCTATGATCCGTCATCTAGGAAAATAATCACTACTATGAATTGTAACTTCCTTGAGTGCGAGTATTTTTATCACACCGAAGTTAGAGGTCAGGGGGAGAGTAGTGGAAATAGGACTAACCTAGGAAAAATAAGGGGACCTCCAAGTTGTGTGGTGCCTCAATCAAGCAACTCCGAGGCGGAACCAACAGAACAAGCTAGCGCCACCGCCGAGCAGGTCACGTCTACTGTAGACCCTCCTCAGTCAACCACGCTACAGTCCAATCCTCCTCAAGTGATATCTGAGGTAACTCCTGAACTAGAACCTGAAAGTACATCTATTACTTCTGACCAACCTGGCACAGATAAAGTCGCTGCTATAGATGGAGATACTGGTCGATACATTCTTCCTCAACGCAGCACTCGAGGAGTTCCACCTAAAAGATACAGTCCGGAAAAGATTGGGGCTAAGAGCAGGTACTCGGTGGCAAACCTTGCTAAAGCCAATCTCATAGAAATGGCTAGGGCGTTCACAACCGCCCTGTATGAAGAAGAATAAGAGATACCTCAAACAGCAGAAGAGGCTACGCAGATAAACCATTGGCGGAAAGCAATGATGGTAATGAATGCCCTGATGAAGAGCGAAACATGGGATGTATGTGCCAAACCGGAAGGTGTGCGAGCCGTAGGGTGCAGGTGGGTCTTCACTATTAAAAGAAGACCTGATGGATCAATTGAAAGATACAAGGCGAGGTTGGTAGCTAAGGGATACACACAGACCTATGGAGTCGATTATGCCGAGACGTTCTCATCAGTCGCCAAGATGAACACCATCCGAGTTCTATTCTCTATTGCAGCCAACAAGGAGTGGCCCCTATATCAGTTTGATATTACTAACGCCTTCCTTCATGGTGAACTCTCGAAACCAATTTATATGGAAGCTCCACCAGGTTTCTCTGAAGACTTTAAAGGTGGACAGGTATGCAAACTCAAGAAGACGTTGTATGGATTGAAACAGTCACCTCGAGCCTGGTTTGGGAGATTCACTGAGGTAATGAAGAAGTACGGGTATAAACAGAGTAACTCAGATCATACTCTGTTTCTGAAGAAGAGGGAAGGAAAGATCACCTGCCTGATCATCTATGTAGATGACATGATCCTCACATGCGAAGATGAGGAAGAAATCAAACAGTTGAGGCAGAATATGTTCTCAGAATTTCAGATGAAGGATCTTGGAATGTTGAAGTATTTTCTGGGAATAGAAGTGTTGAGATCAAAAAGAGGAATCTTCATCAACCAAAGGAAGTACGTCCTCGACTTACTGGCAGAAACTGGAATGCTGGATTGTAAGCCAGCAGATACTCCTATGGTGCAGAATCATGGGCTACAGATAGTAGAAGGAGCAGAGCCTACTCCTCGCACAAGGTACCAACGCTTGGTTGGAAAGCTAATTTACTTGTCTCATACTCGACCTGACATTGCATACGCAGTTGGAGTGGTGAGTCAGTTCATGCACAGACCCCAAGAAGCTCATTGGGAAGCAGCCTTACGGATCGTTCGGTACCTAAAAGGAACTCCGGGACATGGAGTGATGTTTAAGAAACATGGTCATATGGACATATACGGATTCACAGGTGCAGATTGGGCTGGAAGTCCAAATGATCGAAAGTCAACCGCAGGATATTTTACATTTGTTGGGGGCAATTTGGTCACCTGGCGAAGTAAGAAACAAAAGGTGGTAGCGTTGTCGAGTGCTGAGGCAGAATTTTGAGGGATCAAGAGTGGATTAACCGAGATCCTGTGGCTAAAAAGGCTAATGACCGAGTTGGAGTTGATGCCCTCTGGACCCCGTAAACTATTTTGTGATAACAAGCCAGTTATCAGCATATCCGAGAACCCAGTACAACATGACCGGACGAAACATGTTGAAGTTGATCGACACTTCATTAAAGACAACATTGAAGCAAAGATTGTGGAACTACCGTTTGTCAGATCAGAAGACCAGCTGGCTGATATCCTTACCAAAGCTGTGGATTCCAGAAGCTTCCATGAAGTATTAGGCAAGTTAAGTATGGATGATCCCCTTACTTAATTTGAGGGGGGGTGTTGGAAAGAAATCAAGGGGAAATCAAATCACAAGGCAAATAATCAAGAATATATGAAATTGATTGTGATTGAGGAAATTACCATGTAATTAGATAATTAGAATTAGGGTGAATATATACCTTATTTGTATAGTCTTCTCCCTATATAGATGAGTGTAAATCAATGGATTTTTTAAGTTGAATAAGAAAGAAAGACTTTTAACAACTCAACACAATTTGGGGTTCTAAATTTTGGAGATGGAATAGCCACCGCTGGGGAAAAAAATGTAAAGGACCATAAACCAAAAAATAGGAAGTGATGATAGATCTTCATTTATTATTGTCACAAGAACACATGCTTTTATGTTTTTTCACTAAATAGAAAGTTGGTTAGGGTTGAATATATGAATAATAATAATATCTAAATATGATAAATGTATGTAAAAAAGGAAAATTAATGGGATTAGTGAACCAATCCGAAATACTATGTTTTAAACTTTTAATAGTAGTAGATGGTGTTGCATGATTGGAATTAAATCGGCCCATATAAGTGTTTCAATCTAGAAGATGACAAAATAACATATTGAGCATTTATCAAAGCGTTCGTGTGTCGCTTTTGACATATCATTGCAATGGAAAGAGGCCCCTTTTGGTATGTCTCAACTGCATTGCATTAATGGAGTATCTTATTTCACCGACATGATTATAACGTATACCTGCATGTACCAGAGAATTTACTTCACTATATATCAGTTCAATTTATTTTATTAATTAATGAACACTTCCTTGAAACATTCATGGTTACAATTCAAACACATGTGGGTAAAGAACATCTATTACAATTGTGATGTGAACACGACTTCTCCGTTACAAAATCGAGCCTTGAAATATTTTTTCGGATTTTTTAGTCCGACTAACCGACAACCAAAAAATAAAAAAGGTTCATCCACAAAAAGTGAACGTAAAAGGAAAAGAGTGAAGGGAGGAAGAAGATTTGCGAAATTATTAGGAAAAGAGAACCATTTTTTGGGACCTTGGATATTCTTTAAAATAATCACATTAATCCTCGATAATTTTCTCCAAAGCAACTCACTTATGATTAATTAAAAACTAAGCAATTCTTTACCTAATGCTATATTAATAACACAAATAACAATCAAACATAAAATTCATAGACAAACTCAAGCCAAATGGGAGAAAACTGAAGTAATTTTGTTCATATAAGTCATAGGGAAATGAAGTAATCTATGTGCCGCACCTAGTTTATTGCAGTCAAATAAATAATACCTCCGTCTCATTCAAGAGTGAGATGTTCATATTTCCTTTTTAGTTTGTCTCATTCAAAATAGAGTAAAGGCCAAAATTGGTCCTGAACATATAGTCATTTTACGATTTTGGTCCTAAACATTATCTTTTGGATTTTTTGGTCCTGCACATATGGACATTTGATCATTTTGGTCCTCCGTCAATATTTCCGTTAAAAACTAACGGTCAACATTATCTTTTGGATTTTTTGGTCCTGCACATATGGACATTTGATCATTTTGGTCCTGCACATATGGAATTTTGATCATTTTGGTCCTCCGTCAACATTTTCGTTAAAAACTAACGGTCAACGACCGATTTTTGACTAAAACAATGGGTTGGGTCGGGTTTGGGTTATACGTTAAGAAAAAAATAATATTTTCTTAAAATCTAAGCATAATATTTTCATTAAAATCTAAGCATAATATTCTTAAAAAATTAATTAATATTTTTTAATTAATAAAATTAAAGTATAGTATTTTTTAATTAATTTTTTCATGAATTTGAAGAAAATATTATGCTTAGATTTTATTAAAAATAATTTTTTAATTATTTAATTTTATTATATAGATTTAATATTAATATACTTTAATTTTATTATTTTGATTAAAAAATGATTATTTTAATTTGGTAATTTTTTATTTTATTGTGTAATATCATGTTTAAATCGTATAATAACATCATGTTTTAGTCGTTATAATATTTTTAATCAACAAAAATAACTAAAAATTAAAGTTTTATAATTTTTTAATTAATAAAAAATAATTATTTTTTTTTCTTAACGTGTAACCCAAACCCGACCCAAACACGACCCGACCCAACCCATTGTTTTAGTCAAAAATCGGCCGTTGACCGTTAGTTTTTAACAAAAATGTTGACGGAGGACCAAAATGATCAAATATCCATATGTGCAGGACCAAAAAATCCAAAAGATAATGTTGACCGTTAGTTTTTAACGAAAATGTTGACGGGGGACCAAAATGATCAAATTTCCATATGTGCAGGACCAAAATGATCAAATGTCCATATGTGCAGGACCAAAAAATCCAAAAGATAATGTTTAGGACCAAAATCGTAAAATGGCTATATGTTCAGGACCAATTTTGGCCTTTAATATCTACTTTTTATAGTATTTAGAATTAAATCTATCTCTCTTCTCTCCTCATTGAATGTCATGACCACAACTCCCTAGTACTAGTGAGCGTAGCTATTTCGTAACTAAAATAATTTCATCAATCACGAACTCATCATAAGGGAATAATTAACTTGAGTGAATAGTCTCGAAGGCAAATGGGTACAGAGTCAAGTCATATTCAGAGTACAAGGCCAAGTTCATGAGTTCGTAGAACAAAATTTAAATGCAGCGGAAGGTTCCAAGACAAAACAGTATGTATGAGGACATACTACTTTGGCCTACCTAACTACTTATTAATGATCTCTTCCCAACACCTCCGTCGCATCAATCACGTTCAACCTGCACGTTAGAAAAGAAACATGCAGGGCTGAGTACTTGGCATACTCAGTGAGCACAGTGCCAAAAAGCAGTTCTATTTAATTTGTCAGTCATAGTTGAGTGAACACGGGGTTTTATTTAAAAGGGCCCCGAGTCGCTAAACTCTTTTCATTTCATAAATTTGATTGCGCAATCACATAAACATAAATACCATATCTGAACGTATGTGTACCGGGAATGTGGCCACATTCCACGACGGTCACTGCACCGGCCAACTCGAAAGTTAGCTCACGATCCCCATATGTGTACACTAGTCCGAGTAGGGTTTGCGGCCCTACTGGGACCCGAATTCGATTTAAAATTACATTTTAGAAAAGATTCACATATTCATATTAAAATTACATTTTGAAAAGAATATCCACCTCGTTTTGCTTAATCTCTCAATTGAACGTCCCTCGACTTGGTCTCACTTGACGTGCAACGACGCCCCTTTATAACAATAAGTATAATTAAATTAGACTTACGGAACTATTTATTTAGCGTGCATGCATTCTTAAGCGTATGATCATTTTCATTTTCTCTTTCCTAAATCCATAAAATCCTTAAGTATTAATTACGTCAAGTGATTTAATTTATTTGGAAATTTACCGAATTATTCGAGCATCAATTAAATTCCAGAAATTTTACCTTTAAATGCCGTGAAATTAAACAGCGGCTACCCATCATTTAATAGGCAAAACATTAGGAAAGCCTATCGACTAAATTAGACTTTTAGTCATGCTTGTATCTTTTATTTGGTGGTCCGTTCTATGATTTAATTTATCATTAGTTCATTCTCAAATTTAATTCTCTTGGATTAAATATAAGATGGGATTAAATTTGTAAGGTCCAATTTAATTAGTTGTTGGCTAAATTCTACGATGACTAACATATGTTATGGTCCACAAGAATTAGAAGTCAAAGATCCAAGGGTTAATATTAGTGGCCCAAAATAATTAAAATTGGTGGTCCAAAGGAAATTAAAACCAGGCCCAAATTAATTACTTTCAGTGGCCCAATTCATTTTTTTAAAAAAAGGCCCAATCTCATACTATACTCCCATCCATCGGCCTACTCTCTCTCTCTCTTCACCTCATTTCTTCCCTAATTTCCAAATTAATTTCAAACCCTAGATCGTCTACCCCTCCCTTTCCTCCCGTCGGCACCCCGGCAGCCACCTTCGTCGCGCCCCACGGGGCGTGCCACCGTCTCCAACGAATCGACGCCAACGTGCATCGATCTGTCGCCCTCTCCTCTTCGGAACAGAAAAGGCAGGGCCTAATTGTGCAGATGCGGCGGCGCTCCTCTTCCTCTCGCGGCGGAGTTACCGATGGGACGAAGGTGTCGCCTCGATTAACCGCCGTCGACCGCAGCAGCGTGTACAACTCCCCCCCTCCGGTGACACCTAGCTCCTCTGCCATAGATGTGATGCGCAGGTAGCGGCCTCGCCGCTGCCGGTGCCCTGCAGTAGCCCCTCCCTCGCCGTCGCCGGTTGTTGTACCGTGGAGCCCGTACGGCTGCCGCCGCGATGGTTCGTTGGAGCAGCCAGTGGCGGATCCAGGGGGCAGGTGGGGGCGGTCGCCCCTACCCGACCGTCCGGAGAGCCTAAATTTTTCATTGAATCAAGCCGAAAATAGCATATCCGCCCCCTCCGTAGAGTGTAGAAATATTTTTGTTTTCAATAAATGTCATATAAAATGTAGTACCCTCCGTAGAGTGTAGAAATATTTTTGTTTTCAATAAATGTCATATAAAATGTAGTAGTTCAATGATTTGGTTGTTGGATTTTTAACTAAGATGTCTAGGGTTCAATCCTCAACAAAAACATATTTTTTTTCATTTTTTATTTTATACATTCATATTTCTTCTTATTATCAAAATAATACATTTAAATACTTTATATAATCTAAACTTTTACTAAGTTGCATATATTATGTTGTTATATTTATTCTTTAGTTAAAATCATTTTTAATCTTGTGTTAAAGACTTTTTTATCCTATAGTACTTATAATTTGATCCATGCATCTTAATTATTCTCTATGTAACAAAATAAACATTTTAAATATTTTTGAAATATAAATATTTAGTGCTCTACTTATATCACTTTTGTATATAATATTTACAGTGATTTAAAATATACATATATTTACAATAATTTTATATTTTAAAATGAATAATACATATTTGCAAGCTAAAGCATGTTTATATTTATATATATTTTTATTTTAAAATGAATAATACATATTTGCAAGCTGAAACATGTTTATATTTTATTAATGAAGCTAGTGCTACTTAAATATTAATATAATATTTATTTATTTTATTATTAAAAATAATATTAAATTAAATATTAAATATTTAAATATAAGTTCCGCCCCCGCCATTTTCGGGTTCTGGATCCGCCACTGGGAGCAGCCCTTCGGCTTCAAAGATAAGTTTTCAATTTTACCCCACTAGACGATTATGATTGGTATTCCTAGATTTTTGGAGAGTCGAGCATGTGGCAGATTTACAAAAGAACTTATGTTTAGAGTTATAAGTTAATTTGTCGTTTGTAGGGGATGAGGGGATGATTCGACATTATTTGGAGGAAGCTTGTGTAAATATGAGGTTTCTTCCTTATGTGTATTTGCTAACTACTAATTTCGATGAATAAGCAGTGGCATGCTGCCTTTAAATTCTAGTGTCTCTACATGGATGAACTTGTTGGCTAAATGCATTACTTGTAGTTTCAAGCTACTAACATATGTAACCAAGCATGCTGCCCTTTAGAACACACTATTGTGAAGGTTGATAATGCTCTTGAAATCTAACATGTGGTGATTCTTAGTTTAAGGTGTGACTCTAATGACATGGTTCATGTTTGAGTTGGAGAGAAAAGGGTGGAGGTTACCTTCTTTGTACTACTCTGATTCCTCCTTCTAGTCTCAGTCTCTCTCACTCTTTAACTCACTAATTTGCAATGATACGTGGTGGTGAGGGAGGCAAGGCCGAGGGGATACAATATATATATATATATATATATATATATATATATATATATATATATATATATATATATATGTTAGTGATCAAGATATAACTAATTTTAAGTGTATAACTAGAGAACAAATCTCAGCCACACATCTTAATAGAACAAATATTATTTATTTTAATTATATAAAATAGGCCAAGGGTATTTTTGGAAAGTACATTATGAAATTCAAATATGCGATCAAATTACGTGATTTGATCCCAACGGAGAGGAGTGGGGATTCCGGCGGTCAGCTCTGCCCCAGCGGTCGCAGATTAGAGAGCGGAGGTGGCGGAGCTAGACGGCTTGGCGGAGTGGACGTAGCTGTCGCACTTGAGGCACAGGGCGGCGCCGTCGGACTTGCAGTAAACCATCGCCCTCACCGCCTTGCAAAGCTCACACTCAGCCATCTAACTCTCTATCTCCCAATCGATTATCTTATCACAAATTGTCGAATTTTTCATCATAGACATTGCAATTGAATCATGCATGAAATATGTTTCGCCGGAGGTGGCAAAGACGATCGGGACGGAGGGGTTGGTGGCGGATTCAATCGTCGCGCCGATACTGAAAAACCCCCAAATCAAAACCTATCTCTACGTCGGACTCACCAGGATCAACGTCGCCAGGTAAGGAGACGCAGCGATGAGCTGCCGTAGAAGAGAAGCGGAGTTTCGGAACAAGAGCGGGGCGCGGTGGCGGCTGTGGTTTGGCAGGAAAATTGAAGAAAACAACATTCCAATTTCCGGTTTGAGAATAGCGGTGCCGGTGAAGTGTGAATTACATTTGCTATTTTTTTAAATATAAAAACTAACATTAATGGTTAGTTAAAGGATTATTAAAAAGTACTACTATGTTTGATTTATGAAATTAGATAGATTTAAATATTCATGTTCTTACTTTTTATATGGAAAAATTAATCATAATTTAATATAAGATTAATCTCGTGTCAATAAGAGAATTCACAATTTTTAATATCCTGAATTTTAATATACTACATACATATCAAACTTTTCACTATAAGGAATCGTATATGATAACACATCACTCTTAGTATGATTTTACTTCACTCTTATTTACAAAACACATCACTTTTATTATGATTTTCTTCACTCTTGTTTACAAAACACATCACTCTTAGTATGATTTTACTTCACTCTTAATTACAAAACACATCACTCTTAGCATGATTTTACTTCACTCTTGTTTACAAAACACATCACTCTTAGCATGATTTTACTCCACTCTTGTTTACAAAACACATCACTCTTATTATGATTTTACTTCACTCTTGTTTACAAAACATATCACTCTTAGCATGATTTTACTTCACTCTTCTTTACAAAACACATCACTCGTAGCATGATTTTACTTCACTTTTGTTTACAAAACACATCACTCTTAGCATGATTTTACTTCACTCTTGTTTACAAAACACATCACTCTTAGCATGATTTTACTTCACTCTTGTTTACAAAACACATCACTCTTATTATGATTTTACTTCACTCTTGTTTACAAAACACATCACTCTTAGCATGATTTTACTTCACTCTTGTTTACAAAACACATCACTCGTAGCATGATTTTACTTCACTCTTGTTTACAAAACACATCACTCTTATTATGATTTTACTTCACTCTTGTTTACAAAACACATCACTCTTAGCATGATTTTACTTCACTCTTCTTTACAAAACACATCACTCGTAGCATGATTTTACTTCACTCTTGTTTACAAAACACATCACTCTTAGCATGATTTTACTTCACTCTTGTTTACAAAACACATCACTCTTATTATGATTTTACTTCACTCTTGTTTACAAAACACATCACTCTTAGCATGATTTTATTCACTCTTGTTTACAAAACACATCACTCTTATTAATAAATTTATCATTCAAATTTACAAAAATAAATATATGCAACAAGATGAAACGGTGCAACGACGTGTTTACATTCACTTGTCACTTTATAATACTAATATTTCGTCACAATAGTAAAATTTAAAAATAAACCAGAAAACACGGCAATAAATGATTCAAATACAATACACTCCATCACCATTAGCGGTGCTCCTCCTCCTCGTCTCCGGCAAGCACATCACAAACATCGCCATCCCCAAACACGCCGTAAGACAAAAACACGTTCTTCCTCCCCTCCGCCACTAGCAGCGCCGCCGAGTTCCTCATTGACTTCGGAAACAACTCAATTGTATAAATCAAGACGATGTCGAAGGTCGTGCAGGCGCAGAAAAAGGAAAGCAGCTCCAAAACTATCTCCGAAGACAACACAGAAACTCGAAGTGGTCTCACCGGTTCCGGTGGTCTCCGAATATCAAATTATGATTTGTAGTCATTTGTTTGACGAAGCAGTAGATGATGTTGACGACTTGAATGCGGTTTAATCGGCGACGGCGACGGCGAATGCGGTTTAATCGACGCTTTTACGATGCTAAACAGAGAGGAGAAGAGAAGAATACGAGACGCGGCGGTTTACAAATGAAATCAATTCACGCACCTAACATGAGTTTGGATTTAATTCGATGTTCAATGACAATAATACCCCTGACTTGTTTTTTTGGAGTAAATTTATGATTGAGGGAGCTCAAATCTCATTACATTCAAAAATTAATATTAGCCCTTGATTTTTTTGATCTTGTGGCTATTATTTGTTCTCTAGTTATTTGGTTAAGGGGTGTTTGCCATAGATCACTACCCTATATATATATATATATATATATATATATATATATATATATATATATATATATATATATATATGGCATGTGTAACTGAAAGCCTGCAAGGCTGATTGTGTGTGCAAAAAAAGGGGTCCCTAGTTGATTATATGTTGGCTGTTCTCCTGCAATAGTACAGGGCGTGTACTTGTGAAAATAAATGCAATTGCATCCTCATTTGTTACCCTACTGCAGTGGCATAAGTTTCTCTGTCTCTTGCAGCGTTCTCACTGAGTTTTTATGCGATTTTGCAGGTGTAACAGCTCTGCAATGTGGTTAATTGAAACCCTGCAGCTGAAACTCTGCAGAGCTGCTGTGGCTGTGGCTTTTTCCTTGGCTCGTAGCAGCTGGGGATGGGCTGGGGAGTGCAGGCTGCCCCATTTGGTAAGTCTTTCCTACTTCTCCCAAAAAGCTCCGCTGCCCCTTTCTTCTTCCTATGGAACATGTATTTTTTTTTTATCTTGTTTGCTAGTTTTCATACTTAGACTGCTTTAATTGATGTGGTCTGGTATTGTAGACCTTGGAGAGGAATAGCCTATCTCGCGGCTTGAAAATTCTTGGTCCAACAGCCGCTCCGGACACGGGTCGTGAAGTGTGGCTTGGCTTGAAGTAGAGGCCCACGTTTTTCCTATTTGTATACTCTCACTTGTAAACATAGTTACTTAGGTATATGTAATAGATTTTGTAAGAACCAAACCTTAACTCTTAGTTTTAATTTTCTCTTGTGTAATCTAAGTTATTTTCTTTATACTCTTTCTTGTGTAAGCTAAGACATAGCTTGTAGTACTACCACGTTGTATTTTATTTACTTAACGGTATAAACGAACGCAAACTCATTCTTACTTGAACCTTGCTTGTTCCCTTTATTTCTGGATCTATGTTAGCCATTATTCGTGCAAAAAAACCTAACATAGGAATCGTATATTTCCTCGAAATTAAGGTAATTAGGGAAAGGCATTCGCTTCATAGTTTTAAATTATTTTATAATGTTGAGCCAATTATGTCGTAGTCATTACATTGAAATATTCAATTACTTTTTTCATTCTACTTTATCACTAATAACTATTCTACCTAAAACTTCGTGCTACTCAAGAATGTGGCCATCTTGAGTGGTACGGAGGGAGTACTTCATTAGAGCACCCACAATGGGGCGCCCGATGGCGGCCATCGTCCTCGGGCGCGGACGATGCCTCCATTGTGGGTGCCCGCCATCGTCCGCGCCCTACGCCCACGCCCGATGCATCGTCTGCGGAAGAAGCGCGGACGATGGCCTATCGTCCGCGCCATTGCGGGATCGGCGGACGATGGCCTATCATCCGCGCCATCGGGCGCCCCATTGCGGGATCGGCGGACGATGGTCGCGGACGATGGCATGCGTTTTTTATTCCCTACCCCACCTTCATTTGTAACGTTTCATTTCACGATTTCACTCTCGAAACTCACATTTTTATTATTACTACGAAATGGAACTTGAATCGTGTAACTTTTGTTTAATCAATGCAATCTTCGCCGGTTTTTAGTTACTCGTTGTGTTTTTTAATTAGTTTGCATTACATATTTGAAAACATTTAAATTAATTAACAAAATAATGGTAAACATATAGGGCGCGCAATAGGGCGCCACATTGCAGGTGGGGGGTAGGAGGATAAAACTGATGACGTGGCGCGCCATAGGGCGCCCCATTGCTAATGGCCTTAGTCCCTAAAAAATATTAAAAATAAAACAAATTTTAATGCATAATTGATAAAGTAAAAAAATAGAAAAGAAACTGATTGAAGTATAGTTAGTGGAGAATTAGAAAAAATAAAGTTACTTTAACTATAATTAGTCTATTTTTAAGGGACATCTCAAAATGATAAATGTAGTCTATTTTAAAGAACGAGAAATATTTTATAAGGTAAATATAAAGGCACCCGATCTCAATCATAAAATCAAAATCACTTAAAACTATAGAGTTATTTGTCAACAAAATCTATACATATATAAAAGGCGAGTTTTGTCCTTCTTTAGAAATATTTATATGTTTTGTCCTTATTCCGAAATATTGATAAGTAATGGACCAATTTGAATATTTTATGTAACTCTCATGAATATTTATTTAGATATTTTAATGAGCATTTGACTAATTCTTATAGCACTACAATGAGTAACCAATGGTTACAAATATTTAAATAGGATAATGAGCATTTAACAAATTTTGTAACCTCTATTGTCTTGATTTTATAATTTATGATGTTTTAATTCCATGATTTCTCGTGTCCTAATTGTGTACCTATTAAAGGCATAGAGTTGTGGATGAATTACACACTAATTAAAGCTTTCTTCATTTTCTTTCAAGCTCTCAACATTTTATTGCACAGTTTAGGAACATTGTTTTGCTCGATTTTGGAGCCCTATCAAGTTTATAGGTGCCTAGCAGGTTTGAGATGTTATATACGTTAGGAGGAAGTCGTTTCATCTTTGGGGAAAATACGTCAATCCGAGAGAACTAACCGTGATGTAATTTGTCTTGCGGAAAGAGGGTTTTTCTTGACTAATTTCCATTGTAATTTCCATTTCAGTTATTGTTGTTTTTTTCTTTTATTGCAATAGTTAGAGTACCGCGTGTATATGGTTCGAGAATTTTATCCCAATATTTTTTATAGTTCTTAGAGATGGAAGAATTGTCGCATCCTTAACTCAAACATGCATAATATTTATCTTCATCTTTACACAATTTATTATTTTTGTATATTTAGTTGTTAAAACAATATAAAATAGTCTGCTACTAAATTTTGGTTTACTAATAATACTATTACTGAAATTAGGATTTAACACTTAATTGTTATGGGATACAACTGATTTTATGTGGAGAATCTAATTATCTTATCTATAGGTGATCATGTTGAGTAAAATATATACTCCATATTAGATATATTTTTACAAAAAGAAAATTTGTGATTGAGAATTGTAAAGTAGTATAAAAAATAGTATTGATGTTTCATGTTATAACAAGCCACGTTTAAAAGTGCAATGAATAAAGATAAACGCTCCAACATTCAAAAGGGCTATCATTATTCATTAATGCAATAATGTTAATTCAACCAATTAATGTAATATATTTTTGTGTAGTTTATCATTTGAATTTTTTTATGGTCATAATTTTGACGTTTTGAATATTATGAGTTACGATTCATTATTTTGTTAAAAGTGTGATTTGCATTATTTTTAGTAGAGAAATATGAAGGATTGTTTTAAACATATTTTTCAAAAATGTCAACACTTGATATAGTCTCTTCATCACTGTCCAAATAATTGTGTTTGTCTTAATTCCATTTTAAATATGTTTAATTTAATGTCTTTAGATGTAAAATGAATTGAAGAGTATATATTTATTGAATTTTTATTATATAGTATATTTTTCTATTTTTATCTTATATAATTATATTGTTTCTCATTTTAATTAATCAATTAACAATTTAAAATCGTATGACGAAAAAATATTCCGTCATGCAGCACGTGGGATAGCACTAGTATTTTTAATGGTCGACTGTTCCTTTTAATAAATCCATGATTCATTGACTATCACCGTTAGGGTGTCCACTATGGTTAGCCGCGGTTTGGGGCGGTCCCGGGGCGAATTATAGTGGAGTTGGCATCCGCCCCCGGGGCGGACAAGGAAATGGGGGCGGTAGGCGGCGGACGGGCCTTCGGTGACTCCGGGGCGGACGCGGCGAATAGGCGGGGCGACTATAGTGGCGTGGTGTCCGCAGTGTGAATACACCCCATTCCATTCACACCATTCCAACAAGTCACGGTGTTGCCTCCTCGCCGATCCAGATGGACGTACCACGGAGCAATGAATATTTGATCCAACGCTTCGCTGATACGCGCAGGACCACATCACATAACACACTCCAGGCCGATTTGATTGAAGAAGTGTGGGCACGTAGGGGAGGTGGCGGCGCAGTGTGAAGACCTTAGTGATTTGTACTAGATTAAATTTTCGTTGTATAATTTTCCCTGTACTTTAATACGACGAAAATTTAGTGTTTAATTTTAATTTCTTTACGTATAGTCGTCGTCTTCTAATTACGTATAGTCCGATAAATTTATTCATAATTACTTGAAACATTTATAAAATGAAAATTAATTATAAAATTTGGGGGCTATTGGAGGTGTCCACCATAGTGGCGGAAACAAAATTTTGGGGCTATGGACAAAAAAACTGGAGCTATAGACAAAAATTAGGGCGAGGCTATTGGGGTGTCCGCCTTATAGTGGACACTGTTACGTTAGGCCATCCGCAATGGGCGGACGATGGCACGCTCGATGGCGCGCATCGTCCGCGCCATTCATCGTCCGCCCCCACTGTGGGTGTGTGGCATAGGCCACGGACGATAGTCGCGGTCTATGCTTCGGGCGCGACTTAAACCGCGGACGATGGCCATCGTCCGCTCAATTGCGGACGTCGCGGACGATGGTCATCGTCCGCGACATCGTCGCGCCCCATTGTGAAGGCTGCGGACGATGGCACGCGGTTTCGTTTTTTTATAAATAGCGTTCATTTGTAACATTTCATTTCACACGATTTCATCTTCGAAACTTACATTTACATAATTACTACGAAATGGATTCAAGCCCCAATAGCCCTACGTTTAGCGGAGAGGCGCATTAGCCGGGTACAGAACCCGGCGATTATCGTTCGTTCGGCGACAACACCCGTTACGATCCCGATTTCAGTACGGAATCGTATGGGTTGTCTGGAGCCGTCGCCGCACCGCCCAACCGCATCGGCCGATCCCGCCCCCGCAGCGACCGGTGCCGCCAAGGGGAAGGCGAAGCGGAACCGGCAGCGGGCGCAGAAGTTGCCGCCTCCCGGTGACTGCGATGAGTACGCCCCCGGCCGTACGAACTACACCGGAAACGAAACTCTCACTTTGGCCCGGTGTTGGGAAGATATATCGGAAGATCCGATATTTGCCAACAACCAGAGACAGACCGCGTACTGGGAGCGCATCGCGGACCTCTACAATTCGGTCAAGCCGCCGACCGCGTACAAGCGCAAGCGTGAGCAACTCCGCAAGCACTGAGATCAAATCAAGAAGCAAGTGAACTTGTACTCGGCGGAGTTCGAGAAGTGCGCGCGATCACCTGGGAGTGGCGAGAGCGTGCACGACGTGCGCTCTAAAGCGATGTTGTCGTACCGGTCGATGTTCGGCGAGTTCAAGCACGAGGCCATCTGGGCGCTCTTGAGGGAGAAGCAGAAGTTCCAAGGTGGAATTCTGCACACTGGTGCGCCGAAGAGGACGAAGGTCACCGAAGCTGGTGACTACATGAGCAGCGGCAGCGCCGCAGCGGCACTTACCCGGTTGACCTCAACTGGACGTACGTGGATGAAGGGAGTTCCGGCACACCGGTGTCCTCCCGGCATCAAGGCTGCGAAGGCCAAGGGGAAGGCGATCGCGACGTCATCGTCGACCGCTGCAACCCCTGATCCGGACCCGGATGAGCTCCTGACGCAGACGTCCACCGCGTTTGCGTCGTTAGCTACAGCGTCGATGGCAAGGACGATGTTGCAGACGCACAAGGCCCTCAAGAAGTGCACCGACTCCGAACAAGCCGAGTATCTCCGTGCATTACTCGATGAGTTGCGTAGGAAGTTGGGAATTGGCCCGACTTAGTTTTTTTTTGTTTTTTTAGTTGAATGGTGTAATTTTTTTTTATTAAAACTTCGCCGCTTGTTATTTAGTCATTTTTTTACTCGTTACGTGTTATTTGAAAACAGTTAAATTAATTAAACAAAACAACAAAATGATGATGTGGCGCTTCATAGGGCGCGCCTTAGGGCGCCCCACTGCAGGTGGAGAAGGAGGAGGATAAAAATGCTGACGTGGCGCGCCTTAGGGCGTCCCATTGCTGATGGTCTTACTTGATCAATCGTGAGGGACCAATTTAGTCAAAGATAGCAAGCTCTGTGATGAACTTTTATCAATAGCAGGAATATCTAGCTAGGCTAGGGTAAAACATGCTACCACAAGAAAAAAATCATTTTGAACCAAAAATGATCAGGCATATTCATATATATATCAAACATGTACTTCCGATAATTCTCTAATTTTTTGGGAGCTGTAACTTACAATTGCCAATAGAAAGATAGTAATCCGTAATTTTTTGTTTTATTTAAGTTGGGTTGTTAAAAGATTGTGCCATATATAGAATGGCCCAACTACAGAATGGAAATATTAATTAACTTTCCTTCATTATATTAATCTACATCATTTCCTTCATTATAATACCACGATCAAGGGTCAATTATTAGTACGTGTACGTTTTATATGGAATTTATCTCCATAATACTTCGTCTTACTTCATAAGACATTATCTCGTTTATCATAGAGAAGAAAAGTATGGAGTGCTACATTATTTTTTTGTTATATATATCGAAAGTTAATCAACTAAAATATCGAGATATGATAACAAAATCGATGCACTTAATTAGGGGTGTAATGATGCGGTGCACCTTATTAAAATAATTAGACTTTATACCTTAGCTAAATATAAATCGCGTACTTTTACCCACTTTATCGTTTTGTAAATTTTAATTTCAGTGTGATGTACCGATATCATATCTACATTATGGTATACTATGTCGAATTTAGGTATATTCCACTTTTACGGTATAGCAATTATCGGTATATCAAAATTATAAAAAATAGATAGTCCCCTGAAAATTTAATGATTAAGACCATCTTCAACCATACACCAAAAATTAGTTTTGGTGTAGAAAACTTCTCCAATCATATACCAAACTCAAACCTATCTATGGATTAACATCAAATATGATGTTACTGCAAAACATTTGTGAGACAAAAATTAAAAAATTATGTAAATTTTGAATTTTGTATAAATGAATGGAGTAAAACTATTTTTTTGTGTGACATATACTCTCTCTTTCCTTCCATAAATAAATTTCCTATTTTGATTGACATTAATTCTAAAAAATGTAAAGAAAAGTGGATGAAAAGGTTAATAAAAGGTAGGTCATACATTTATAGTAATAAATATCAGTGAAAAGTTTCAGTGGAATATAGATTTTATTTACCTCCTACATAAAATTAAAATGAGGCAGTTAGTTGCGAATGATGTGAATCAAATAGTTTTTCTTTCGTCCCTTCAAACTTTAGTGGTTTTGACATATTTGGATTCATTTAAATACATTACTTATATAGTAGAACGTAAAACGATTGACATCAAATAAAGTTGGGACAAAGTTGAGAGCTAAGGATGAAATTTTGAGAGTTGCTTTAGAATACAGAAGATCCATTCGGTCCAAGTGGTATTGTAGTGAAAAGCTACTTTCACTACTTTTTCTCTCTTTATTTTATTTTACAATTGCACATTAAAATACGTGTCATTAATAAGTTTGTCTATTTATTGAGGATAGAGAGATTATTTAAAAACACGAAACAGAAAGTATGTCATTAATTATATAGGAATATTATGACACAAAGGGAAACTTGTAATGAATATATATATGATCACACGACATGGTGTGATACACATAATATATCAATTCCAAACAGTAACATCGACACACATAATTAGACAGTAGGATAATATAGGAGATGAAACGATTGCAACTCAGTTGATGAGAAGATAGGCATCGACGAGAGTGCAGAGAGTAACGGCAAGAGGAACATATAGCTGAGGAGGTGGAGAAAGGATAGTAGCTTTCTCATACTCAATGCTCCATTTTGCCAAACCATCACTCACACTAAGAGTCGCTTTATAACTCTTGTACAATTGCAGAAGATCTCCTTCCAAAACAGAAAATGTGATGATTTTTGCAGCATCATCTATCGCCTCTGTCAGAACCTTTGCAGTTGTTGGAATCGCTCCTGTCATCAAATAATATATATATATGCGTCAAACTACTACTCCCTCCCTCCCAATTATAGATGCCACATTTTCCTGTCATCACTTTTCTTTTTTGGAAAAAGTTCTCTCTCATAATAAAATAAATATATTATTTTTTCTCTCCATTTAACATACAAAACAATATTTTCTAAAATCTCGTGCCATTAGCTAAGTGTGTCATCCATTATGGGACGGAGAAAGTATATAATATCCACAAAAAATAGTAGTAGTATGATTTAATTTGTGGATAGAAATATAGTGACATTTATTACCAATAATATAGTGCCAGATCTTGATGGAGCCAACGGCGCCCTCCTCCCCTTCAACGAGCTCAACTCCGGTGAAGGCGGCCGGGAATATCTTGACAATTTCGTTCATGTCGAGCTTGAAGAAATTGTAGAACTTATCAGCTGGGCATTTGATTGCAGCACTAGCAACTAGGGTTTCTACCTTGTTTGCCATTTTGGTATTGAGTCTATACTATTATACTACTCCTATTATCTTCTTAATTTATAGTTCTGTGGCAACTTTATTTAATTAGTATTGGTTTGTATCATTCATCTAATCCATACCTAAAAATCTTATAATTAGTGCCCCATTTTGAAATCGGAGAAGATATCTTAGCTAATGATTCTTGATAGTGATTGGGCATAAATATTGCGTAGTAGTTATACTTACCAAATGTAAGTAGTCCATTTTATGTAAGTAAACTTGATAGTTTTTACAAATAAAGACATTTTTAATGCTATTAAGGATGCTAATTTGTGTGTCTACTTATACTACCAACGGTTTATAAAGTGTCCTTATTGTTGGTGTCCAACTAACTCTACGGGAAACCAATAGAAGGATCCTAAAAAGTAAAAAATTAAGATAATTTGTCTTCAATTTAGGGAGACTTTCTTTAGTGTTCTAAATTATGGTTATTTTTGAAAAAATTTCAAAATGCTAGTAATTGCATCTTAATTTTTGTGTCCTTAAAAGATAAATTTTATTTAATTTTTGTGTCCTTAAAAGATAAATTTTATTTAGTACTGTTAATGTGATTATAAAATTTGATAGTAGTATATAATATATGGCCTCAACCTAGAAAGGATTTGAATTATTCAAACTTTATTGCAATAACAAAACGATTTCACTTTCACATTCACTTGGAAATTTTGAGACATTTTTATAAACATATAGTACTACAAAATTGGGTAGAAACATTAAATGTTGATATTAATGAATTCTATCATAAACCCCATTGTTAGAATCTTTTCACTTATAAACATTACAACATCTAAATTGGAAACCTCTCTATTAATTTAGTGAATAATAATTATTTTTTCAAATATATTAGTACTCTCTTAATTTAAGTAACGTGAATCATGCACGAAATGCGCGTAGTGAAAATAACTTTGAATTATAGTGATCTACTCACCATCAGCTATGGCCTACCCATCGACTAATGCATATTCAGCAATGACGAACTTAGACTTTTATTAATTATTAATTGTTAATTATTACTGCTCTTATCATATTTTCATTATTAATTATCGTGGTTTTGATTTTTGCAGCCCAAACATGATTATCATGTGTCAACGTACGGTATATACTTATTAGATGCTAGGGTAATTATTTTGACAGTTAGATTAATATCTCGTCACAACCACTAATTATAATATAGATGAGATTAAGAATCGAAGAAGAGCTTTTTCTTGAGAATTAAATAAGTTGTGGTGATGTGTAGACAAGAAGTGGACTGGAATTATCTAGTAGTCTAGTGTGGACATTAATACCAATGTCATGAAACTCATGCCAATTCACGAATTCGTTGTTCGAGCAATAGTGCACATTTCAATCAACTGTAGCCGGGTGTCGAACATCATTACCACATAATGGAATCGTCCGCGTCAGACATCATCAGATGATCAAAATAATATTGGACCTTAAGAGCATCTTTAACCCTGGCCCGGATTTAGGCCCCAAGTCTCCTCCACGTCATCATTCCCCTAAATTTGAGTCTCAAGCCACAACTGCTCTAACCCTGCAGGCCTCAACCCGTGCCACAACTAATAAATTGCACTATTCACAACTTCAAGTCATTTTACTCGTAAATGCAATACGTTGAACAATTCAAACCGGGAAAGCACATTGTTCAGTATAAATTAAAATTACAAATCCTAGACAAACCAAAATAAAATCCTAGAAAATAAAAATACAAGTCATACATTTGTTTTAAAAAGGATAAAACTACTACTTCTTCATTTGTGCGCGAAGGTAGGCGATCATCTCATGGTATCGAACTCCGACATTGTCGAGGTATCCCTCGATGTCAACTCCGTCAGCTGGCTCATCCGCCAGGTAATACTCATCTCCGACATAGAGTCGGAGATCTTATCTAGAGACTGATTGGGCGGCGGTGGTGGCATAGCGGAGTAGCTCGCAGTTGCCTTCCCCTTCGCTTTCCTCTTTGTCGTCTTTGTTCCCATCGGACGACTTCGAGTGATAGGGGATGAGAGGAAGACGTCGTCGTCTGTCACGCTAAGGTCGATCGTCGGACCTCCTTCGCTCGAAGAGTAGTTTCCGGCGGCGGAAACTTTGGTTCTCTTCGGCGCCTCACTTGCCGTCGGTTCTGCCCCACCTGTGTACTTCAGGCTCTTCTCGACAATCTTCCAAACTTCGAAGTACTTGAAGTGCTTCGACCCGTCAGCGAAGAACTCCGCCCTGGCCTTCTCCATGAGGTCCAGCTCGCTGTGCCCGCTCGGCCACATCCGGCTTACGTTGGTCCACTTGCCATTCCACTTGCCCCGCATCATCCGCAACCTTGCCCTTGCCCCTCCCTACAGCGGGCTCCATAGCACTGATTTCGTACTCATCAAGTAACCATCGGGATTTTAGCTTTAGTAAGGCCCGAGGCACCAAAATATTTCATCATTCAAAATTACGGTTGCACTGCCAATTTCCCATAGACGTCGGCCATATCTGCACATACATGACATCGAAATTGGTTGTGCAGCCGTGATTTTGAATGATGAAATATTTTGGTGCGTCAGGCCTTTCTAAAGCTAAAACCCCGATGGTTACTTGATGATGACATGATAAACATATTCACAATATTTATTCCCATAGATAAAATAATTAGGACATTGTCCTTATTTAAAAGAAAGCCCACCTCGAGTGCTTAATCCTCGATTAAATTCTTTCCCTTACGATCCCGGCTCGTTTGCGAGGATTCACCTTTAGAATTTAAATAACACATAGATTCTTTCTCTGTTATTTGAATATTAAGTATGTTGGTCAAACTCTTTATTGAAACCCTAAAAAGGGTGGTCGTGACACTACTCCTCTATGATTTACACAAAATAGCAAGTACATTCTTAGACATCGACCTTTATAAAATAATAACGTATCTCCAAATGTTGGATCAAAGTACATTGTTAGACTTGAATACTATTCCCTCCGTCCCAAGGTAAATGTGATAGTTGAGTGATGGCACTAGATTTTACGGAGAGAAAAATATATTTTTACATATTAATGTAAGAGAGAATTAAAAAAAATATGGCATCTTTTATAAGATAAATTAAAACGAAATGTGTAACATCTACCTAGAATGGAGGTAGTATTAATTATAAGTGATAGAAATTAGAGAGTACATAATAGAGCGTCACGCAAACAATGCCTTGTATTAATTCGACTCTAAATGCATGGCCACTTGGCCAGCTAACCTCTTCGGGGTTGTCTGCTCTTCGTTGCCATTCATGTACAATTGAAGAAATAACGTGCATTTCTAGCTTCTACCACGCCTTCAGATTTTCAAGAGACAAGAGTAGAATATGCTGACACATTATATATCAATTGATTAAATAAGGCATTAGATGATGTCGGAGATCAATAATTGTGTATGCCCGTACTATACTAGCTATTCCTGATTCAAAAAAGTTCAATTATCTATCAATATAAAAATTAATAATACTTGAGTTTTATTAGATATAAAATTTTAAAAATAAATATTTACATGTTAAAATAGAGATATTAAAGTAAGAGAGAAAAATAGTAAAGTAATAGAGAAGATGAAGTTTTGCCAAAAATTAAAATAACCGATTCAACTATCTTGGAATTGAAGAATTAAGTACCCCCTCCGTCCCAGTCTAAGCTTGACGTTTTATTTTTAGATATGTTTTAGAAAAATTGTATTCCCTCCATTCCATAGTAGTGGGGTCTTTTTTTCCATTTATGGAGGTTCCATTATAATAGAGTCATTTCTCTGTTTAGCAAAAAGTAACATTTTTCCCTCACTTACTTTGTTCCTTCTCTTCACTCTCTCTACCTTTCTCTCTTCATAGTTTATTATCTCTTCACTTAATATATTTAATATCTATTTCTTAATTTCCATGTCAAAAAGTGGTTACTTTACTAGTACTATGGAACGGGGAGAGTAGTAAATAGTTAAATTAGAGAAAATATTAAGTATTTATAATCATTTAAATGGAGAAAATAATTTCTTCCCTATTGATGTTTACATTTCTTTAAAGTTTTCCATTTTTCCTCTTTAGATCATCCACAGTGGCGGATGTCCCGGCATGCCGGACGTCCGCCATTAGGCAGCATGCATACGGATACGGACGTCTGCCATTGCATTGACACGACGGACGTCCCGATTTTTTATTGTTTTTTGTGGATGTCCGTCGGGATGTCCGCCATTGTGTAGTGGGATGTCCTTATAACGTGGCAGTGCATTGAGATGTCCTTATGACATGACAGGAGGTGTTTTTGGAAAGTCCGTCGGGATATCCGCCGGGACATCCGTCCCATTGTGGATGCCCTTACGACACCTACCACTTTTCATTCATCTTATCGGTTTTAATTTAGTTTCTCTCTCATATATGATGATTGATGTAGTGGGGAGCACTTAAAAAATAACTCATTTTAAGATTGCAACATCCTTCTAACTATAACCATTAGGTATAAGTATTTAACGTTGTCTAAACTGCCACGTGGCATGCTAACTATATTCAAAATGTACTCCCTTCGTCCGCCATTAGGAGTCCAATTTGAGTTCGGCACGAGTTTTAAGAAATGTAAGAGAAAGTGGGTGAGAAAAGATAGTAAAATATGTGACTCATTTTTATATATTAGTTTTATAATAGAATGTGAGTAGAATGAGTTAGTGGAAAGTGATATGTACCTACCATTTATAGTAAAAGTGAACCGGGACTCCTAATAGCAGACGGACTAAAATAGTAAACCGGGACTTCTAATGGCGGACGGAGAGAGTAATATATATAACGTGTGGGGGTATTAAAGTCATGAGAATAATTTCTTAAATTGGGCGGTTGTTCTGATATTGACTGTATCCTATTTTAACGCCAACGACTCTCCTTATATTATCAATATTAAGGTAAATTTATGATACCCTATTTTATTATATTACTTCAGTTGATTCAAGTGCTAAGAAATGCATTAGTTATGTGTAAAATAATGCAAACTTTTTGGCCAAAAATGCAATCCAAAATGCATAACCATAATTACAAAATATATAAAGATTGCATCACGGTTTAAAATTATTGCATCTTTCCTCATAAATACTTGCATTATGCATTCTGACTTGTCCGAATAATAGTGCAGTTTAAATCAAATTGCATATTTCCTCATAAATACTTGCATTATGCATTCTGACTTGTCCGAATAATAGTGCAGTTTAAATCAAATTGCATCTTCCTAACCTTTAAAATTGAATAATACAATATTCCAGCATGTTACATTTTATGCTTTCTGAATTGTATGAGTAGAACATCATTATATAGCTCTACTGCATTTGCATGCATTATATATTATGTAAAATTGCAATCCAATGTCATATTCTCGCCAAAATAAGCAATCTTTCCAACGGCTTAAGCATATTCTCGCCCCAATTAAGCAATGTTCGAATAAATTAAGCAACATTTCGAAGCAATATAAGATGCAAATTAAGCGCATTCAACGAATAACTTCGAACTAAATAAATGACAATTGTATAGTGCACATAATCTCTCCAACATGATATCCACTATGATCTTTTGTTACCACAAATTAAGCAACGAATAAAGAATATTAAGTCGAGAACCAAAGCAATTAACAGGAGTCTCTATATCAATTGATACACAAGCAAATAAGCGAACCCAAACTAAGCTGGAATTAGGCGAACAAAATATCACCTAACACGAATAAAATAAGCTCTAACTTTCACAACACAATATCAGCATGTGTGAATTCACATAAACACAAACAAAATAAATTACAATTTGAAGTTTCTCCGGCATAAGCCACCGGGTTGTGCGCAATTGCCCGTCTTTTAGCCATTTGGCAAATTTTCTCCGAAAATCGTCGACTGTCGGTGGAAGAGAGGCATTCTCAGTTAACAAAAAAAAGCGATTCAGTTGAAAGAAGTGTTAGGGTTACAAACCCATCCCACATCGGATGAGGGAGGGAAGTTGGAAGGTGTATATAATTCCTGTCCAACCTCAATTAGTTTGAGGCCTTTTGGGAGTGACCCAAAAACAAATCCGTGCGGGCTTGACCTAAAGCGGACAATATCAAACTAATGTTGCAGTCGACGATCCTAACAAGTGGTATCAGAGCCCAGGTGGCTATGGGTTGTGCCTGGATGAGCCCCGGTTAGGGTCGGGCCCTGAAGGACTCAAAGTTAGAGTCGGGCCCAGGATGACCCAGGGGCCAGTGCTAGAACGACCCATGTTCGTGTCGACTGCGTTCCCGATTTGGTCTCGGTTTGAGGGGAGGTTTGTTGGGTTACAAACCCATCCCACATCGAATGAGGGAGGGAAGTTGGAAGGTGTATATAATTCCTGTCCAACCCCAATTAGTTTGAGGCCTTTTGGGAGTGACCCAAAAACAAATCCGTGCGGGCTTGACCCAAAGCGGACAATATCAAACTAATGTTGCAGTCGACGATCCTAACAAGAAGATGTTCAGAGTGGCTGGATTTTGCTAGGGTTTAGAATTTGGGGGGTAGACTGAATTGGAGAAAGAGTGGAAACATTGGGAATGAGTGAATGTGAGAGAGAGATCGTGTATTGAAATACCCCTGAAATCCCGCGCTTCAATATCGGATGAGTTGGTGTATAACACGATCTGACTGATTTACCATTCTATGCAACAAAAATGATCTGAAATGCAATCTCAGTTGATGAAATCATAACCACAGATTTCTGTATCTAACCGCTCATATCGTTAGGATGTTATATCTTAAAGTCTATAAGGAGTGTAGTGCTCCGCTTGATGTAGTTCTTTTTTAATTTAAATTTTCTATTGAGCTCCCATCTACTTTGATGATATTTGCAGGATTCTATTTTATTTTTTTGTCTCTGTCAATTTTCTATTACTCTCCACCCATAGAAATATGTGCAGTTTCCATTTTTATCTGTCCTATAAAAATATGTGCATTCCATTTTTGAAAAGTTATTTTAAATACATCAATTTATTTACAACTTATGTCATCATTAAACACTACTAATAATATGAGTTTCACTATCCACTAACATTACTTTAACTACTGTTCTCTTCCTCTCTCTTTACTTTACCAATTGTCTTAATTCTCGTGCAATATCCATTGCCCATATGTTTATGGGACGGATGAAATATATTGTAAATTTAGATTTCTTCACCTCTCAATTCTAGAATACTCTTTCTCTATTTCCTCTAAAAAGAAAATCTATAGTTATTCCCATTTGTATGTGAAAATATACAGGCTAATAAGTACTCCATCCGTTTGCCATTAAGAGTTTCATTTCTTGGCGGTGCGGGTTTTAAGAAATGTTCAGAAAAGTAGGTGGAAAAAAGTTAATGGAATATGAGTCTCACTTATATATATTAGTTTTAAATGAAATGTAATTGAAATGTGTTAGTGGAATGTGAGACCCTATTACCATTTATGGTAAAAGCACTGGCAGATCCAGTGTAGAACAAGGGGTGCCACTGTACCCCAAATCTTGCTTCCTTTAATATATATTGCTTAGACAATGTTAATAGACTTGGTCTAGCCTAGTAGGAACATGCTTTGTGATCTTACAGACCCAAGTTCGATTCTCAGCGGGGGTGGCATTTTACTTTTAACTTTGCTCCTTTTGTTTTTATGCTTTGCTATTTGTAATATTAGTACTATATATTTTGCTCCATTTTGTTTTTTTTTTCAATTTCATTGCGCTATTATGTTTCTATCTATTTTGTAGTTATTATACTTTTATATATATATATATATATATATATATATATATATATATAGGGGAGCGTTATTCTCCTTTTCACATCTTAGATCCTTTTTCCTTCTTAATATTACGCGTTAGATCTAAGGCATCAACGGATCAGATTGATTCTATAAAACTGGTTCCGTGTTGCATTATAGAAGATGGTTGTATGCATTACAGGGTTATTATTGACATTTGACGGAAAAGTAACTGCCACATTTTGGTATCTGCGAATAATGCACCACATGGTCACGAGTAATGCATATAATTGACTATATAATGCACAATATGTGAACTGCAATGCATACGAATAAGATATACTATGTTATGATGTTTGACACACGTTTCTTGTTTCCCCTAAGGGTTTAATAAGCTTAGGGGCTAGGGTATAGTACGTAGACATTACTAACAAATTGTTGTTATTGGAATATACGTATGTGCATTATTTGGTTTAGGTAGTGCATTATGTAGCTCTTAATTGTCATTATCTCAGTCTATTATGCATTATTAGAGGTATTGTGTATATGGGTTAATCAACGGATTGAAGATTACATACGTGCATTTAGTAATGTCTACGTACTATACCCTAGCCCCTAAGCTTATTAAACCCTTAGGGGAAACAAGAAACGTATGTCAAACATCATAACATGGTACATCTTATTCGTATGCATTGCAGTTCACATATTGTGCATTATATAATTAATAACATCCATTACTCGTGACAATTTGGTGAATTATTCGTATCGTTTTATAATTTGTTATTAATGCGTACGTACTATACCCTAGCCCCTAAGCTTATTAAAGCCTTAGGGAAAACAAGAAACGTGTGTCAAACATCATAACACAGCACATCTTGTTCGTATGCTTTGCAGTTCACAAATTGTGCATTATATAGTCAATTATATCCATTACTCGTTACCATGTGAAGATTACATACATGTCTACGTACTATACCCTAGCCCCTAAGCTTATTAAACTCTTAGGGGAAACAAGAAACATGTGTCAAACATCATAACACAACACATCTTGTTCGTATGCATTGCAGTTCACATATTGTGCATTATATAGGCAATTATATGCATTACTCGTGACCATGTGGTGCATTATTCGTAGCGGTTTCCAGCCATTATTAGATTACTATTGTACCCTCATAATGCACAAAATAGGACAAATAATGCAACACGGGATTAATTACCCAATGTTGATCTTGACCGTCCATTTCTCTAATCTAATGGCTGATATTAAGAAGGAAAAAGGAGGAAATATAGGAAAAGGAAATGAATACATCCCTATATATATATATATATATATATATATATAATTCATTTTGTGTATATATATTATTCATTCACAATTAATAAAAATATTGATATAAGATATTCACTACTAATAAAATAAAAGAAAATGATCGATCGAATTTTAATGCTCTAAATCAATGTAAAAGTCGTACCCCCGAATTAAAAATCCTGAATCCGCCACTGGGTAAAAGTGAATCGAGACTCTTATTCGCGGATGGACTAAAATGAAAAAACGGGACTCATATTCGCTGACGGAGGAAGTAACAACCAATTAACACATAGAAGTTGAAAAAGTTAGGGTAGATTGAGTGAGAGTATAAAATAAAAAAAATAGAGAAAATGAGTGAGATTTGTCGCCTAAATTAGGCATCACTCTTGGTGAATAGGACAAGACCGTAAATTGGGGCTCACACGAATTGAGAAAAGGAGAACATAAAAAAGAATACTCCTCCGTCCATCAAAAATAGTTTCATTTTGTCATTTTAAACCTTCACAAAAAATAGTCTTATTTCTATAAATAGAAAAATTCTTTCTCATATTTTATTCCTCTCCCATAATTTAGAGTATCCACAACTGAGCTGCGGCGGCAGCCTATCGTATGCCGCGGTCATAACAAGGGAGAGGCAAGAGCGGGTACCTGACTAACCCACCACCGCCAAAATTCCACGAATAAAGAGAAACGAAAATACTACCAAAGAGAGTTCATGTTGTTTTTCATAAGAAAAATGTATTTTCGTATTTCTGCTGGTGCATGGAAATTCTCCAACTTGAATGTTATGCAATATGTACTCCATATCTTTACAAAAGATTCCAAAGGGGAATCTAAAATTACCTTTATGAAAATATCAGCTGTTGCATAAGGCATGTAAATAACTTTACATTCAACCTTTTGGTGAAGTGTTATGGGAGAAAATGTGATCATGTTTCTTGAATTCAATATCCCAACTTTAAAGCAAACTCGACGAGGTTATGGCGCGAGGAAACACAAGCCGAGATGTGTACGTTCATGTGTTAGTGTATGTAAAAGATATAAACTGCAATTGCTTTGCTACCTATATATAGACGTAGGGCTCCTGCAACTTCATGTGCGAATGCAATTGATCCAACACCGAATGTGGAAGCTTATTCTTATCCCCGGCAACAAACTCCAAAACCTGCCTATTGATCTCAATGGCACTACATCCAACCTCTTTCTTAGCCCCTCCAATCAGCATCATTCTTTTGGCTTGTTCCACATCTCTCCATCTTCTCTCAGTTGCATACAAATTTCTCAGCATGATATAGTTGCCATCGTTACATGGATCCACGGTAATTGCCTTCTTCACCACCTTTTCAGCCTTGGTGACATCCTTAGCATAACCACAAGCAAATACAAAAGAACTCAAAATTATTCCATTGGCTTCATAAGGCATGCTCTCGATCAATCTCTCAGCTTCCTCCAAATGTCCGGCCCTACCCAATAGATCAATCAAACAACCATAATGCTCAATTTTAGGAGTAAGCCCGAATGAGGCCATTTTACTGAACCAACTTTTTCCTTCCTCCACTAATCCACCATGGTTGCAAGCTGACAGGACGCCAAGCATTGTTATATCATTCGGATTGAACCCCTCTCTCTTCATCTCCGTAAACACCTCTAGTGCTTTCCTAGCACACCCATTGACCGCAAAAGCATAAATCAAAGCATTCCATGTGCATGCCTCTCTTGCCTCAACCTCATCAAACACTCTTCTTGCTTTCGCAATTTCCCCACATTTACCAAACATATCAACCAATGCTGTGGAAACATTTGCAGATCTATCCAACTTCTTCTTCTTCACAAATTTATAAACCTCATCCCCCAAATGCAGAGCACCCAAATCGGAGATTGCTGGAAGAATACTAACAACAGTAACATCATCCGGCTCAAACAGTTTCAACGAAAGCAGTTGCTCGAACAACACTAACGCATCATGGGGTCTCTTATTCTGACAATATCCGCCAATCATTGCGTTCCAAGAATACAAATTCCTGTGTGGCATCAAATCAAACAAGCGCCTAGCATCATCTACCCCTCCATTGTTGCAATATCCATCAATCATAATTGTCCAGGACACTACACTTTTCTCCAGCATGGCATCAAACAACATATTTGCCGATCTCATATCTCCTAACTTGGCATAACCATCAAGCATCACATTAAAACCAGCTGTATCCTTATCAGTTTTGGGCATCCCATCAAATATAAGTTTTGCTATATCCATATCCCCACCCCTGATATAGCCATTGATAAGTGCAGTCCACGACACCGAACTCCTCTCGGTCATTTCATCAAATGCTTTTCTAGCGAAACTCATTAGCCCCAACTTCCCATACATGTCAACCAAAGAGGTAATCACATACAAATTAGAGTTAAAGCCATAGCGGACAACATGAGCGTGCACTTCCATTCCTTCCCGCGTCAATAAATCTAACCCGCAGCTCTTGGAGAGTGTTGAGAAAGTGTAGTTATCCGGCACAAAGTCTTCTTCCCTCCTCAAATGAGCATAAAGCCTAACAGCTACAGAAAACTGGCAGGAGGAGAGGTGTGACTTCAACATGGTGTTGCACAGGAAGGCATCGCATTTGTGTGGCATTTGATCGAATAGGCGGCGGGCGTGACGAATGCCGCAATGTGGAACGGCGGAGAGGGTGGTTATGAGCTTGGTGACGAGGTTGATGTTGCCTTGAAGCGCGTTGACGAGCATGAAAGCGTGGATTTGGAGGAGGGTGGCTATGCGGTGGCCTTTCAGTTGGAGGAGAAAGAGGCATTTCCTCTCTCTTGTGCTCCATAGCAGCCCTGATTCGATCATTCTTGGTTCACAAATCAATATACTCATTTAAGATTAAAAAATACAGATGAGATTGATTAAAAAATATAGATGAGATTTAAATCAGTACTATTGTTCATAGGAATTTGTATTTTGAAATATATACTCCACTATATGCAAAGTCATAGAATCGACAAAATAATTAGAGAAATGAGAACCTCACCTCACCGCGGAGATTCTGTCTGGCGGCGTTCCGATGGCTGTGCAGCGAACAACGATGAAATTGATTTCTTTTTTATCCTCTTTTCACGATCTATCCAAATCTACAACTTTCGAAAACTAGTTTTAAGTTTTATGTTTTCAAAAATTAAGTTTCAAAATAAGAAAAAACAACAAAAAGGAAGAACCTTACCTCTCTCAGTCGACGACGGATAGCGGCAGGCGGCGGCTGGGCGAGGGGCAAGCCCAAGTTGGGCAGCGGCTGAAAGAGAGAGGGAGAGACGGGTGAGGAAAGAGAGAGGAGAGAAAGAAGAAATACAGGAAGAAGAGAGAAAGGAGAGACGCCGGCGTGGTGGAGGCTCTGGCCGGCAGCGGCGCGGCTGGAGAAGGCTGTGGGAGTTGAGAGAGAGACGTTGGAGGCGTGAGTGAGAGAAGAGAGTGTGATAGGGATTTCTCTCATTCGAAGTCTTTGGGCTCTTATTTTATTTCTTTTGGGCTTATGTTTTATTTCAAGTTGGGCCTGTACAAATCGGATAAGTTGGACCTCTTAATTAATTATTTGGAGTGTTTGGGCTAGAATAAATATGATATATGTGAGCCCATGCTTTCTAATTAATTTTTAACATGGGCTAGTTTAAGTTGTTGGCCCTCAATTTAATTATTAAGCTTTGATTAAATTAATTTCTTGGATTTATGTTCCTTTGAATAGAATAAGTATGCATTGATTAAAGTAAAGTCTTGGAGTTATTTAGTTAAATAATCTATTGATTAATTGTTTCTAATAATTAAATCTCTCGACTTAATTGAACGAAAGAATTAACGTTTGAATGAACAAGAAGATAGGATGCATATCCTAGGTGCATATCATATGCTTTTATCTAATTCTTGAAGATAAATCGTTATTATCTTTTATTGGATAAGGTCCATTGCAAGGAACTTAACTCCAAGTGAGTTAGTACTCCCTCCGCCCCCAAAGAATATGCACTTTAGGATCGGCACGAGTTTTAATGCAAAATTGGTAAAGTAAGAGAGAGAGATAGAGAGAAAAAGTAATTAAAGTATTGTTAGTGGAGAATGTGTTCCACCTCATTAGACAAAAAATAATTTCTGAAATTAGAAAGTGCATATTCTTGTGGGATAGAACAAAAATGAAAGAGTGCATATTCTTGTCGGACGGAGGGAGTGTTATATCACGGAGTTTGGAAGCGTATAAGGTGCACTTTCTATCTTATATATAAATGAAAATATGAGATGTTTTTCAGATATATATATCTATGCAAATGATAATGTCTTGCCATAAATGTTTTGATTTATGTAATGATGTCTATCTGTTTCGGTTATACCAAATATGATATGCCAAGGAAAATAAGAAATCGAATTTGGATCCCAGCAAGGGGAGAGTCCCTGCTCGGACTAGTGTATACGTGGATTATGTGTCATCGAGAGGGTTGGCCAGTCCGGTGTATGTGGAAAGTAGCCACTTTCCCGGTACAAGAAGGAATTTTTTATAGAGGGTTTAACCATGTGTGGATTTAAGCATTACAAAAAGAGTTACGAATAAAAACGTTTTTTATTTAGTTAAGGACGCTATTTATTGTTGCTAAATAAGAGTATATCACTTTAAAGTATATATTTTGAATTCCACTCAATTACATATTCTACACTATTATATACTCCCTCCGTTCCTAGTTAATAGAGGCATTTCTTTTCAGCGCGGAGTTTAAGAATAATGTGTTAAATGGATGGTGAAAAAATAAAGTAAGAGAGATGAAGAGAAAATAAAGTAAAAGGGAGAATTACTTTTTGGCAAAAATAAAAATTACTCAATTAACTTGGAACTTCCCGAAATAGAAAAATGACTCTATTAACGTGGAACGGAGGGAGGGAGTACCTATGAGTAATTTTGAAGGAATTATATGCATTCCTATAACAAGAATAAATACAAGTGCTTGTAAAATAAGACATTATATTGCGAGTTTATGATCCCTTATAAACCAAAAAACAAAAACCAAGAAATCTACACATTTTATTTATGTTAACAGATAGCATACCTAATGCTCTAAAAACATCTTGAGCAAAGAAAGAGGGGAACGGTTGTGAGGCTGCGAAAAGTCATACGTCGTTATTTATTTGATAGGTGGAAGAGCATTAATCGATCTCCTGTTACTTTCACCCCCTTTGGCATTCTCTTTTGTTATAAATAAAGATCATTATCCATTTTGTCACCACAATGAAATGGAAAACAATACTAATAATAGTAAAGGAATGAGAAAAGGAGCTTGGAATAAAGAGGAAGATCTTCTTCTCAGAGACTGCATTCGTAAATACGGAGAAGGGAAATGGCATCTCGTCCCTCTCCGAGCTGGTAATTTATCATGCTTCTTCAATTCAAACAAACAATTCTTCTTCTTCTTCTTCTTCTTCTCTAATTTATTATCACTATATATATTTGCAGGGTTGAACAGATGTAGGAAGAGTTGCAGGCTGAGATGGCTCAATTATCTCAGACCAGATCTTAACAGAGGCTTTTTTACGAATGATGAAGTTGATCTCATCGTCAGGCTTCATAAATTGTTAGGGAACAGGCAAGTCTTCATTTCCTAATTTTTACGTACTTTTTTTGAGTCCAAAATAAACGAAGAAACTAAATACACAGAATTACGAAAATAATTAAGAATTTGAAATTAATTTTAGTATAGGCATTAAATATAAAAAATCCAAGGCTCAGTGCCTCCCATTGTTGATCTGGATGCACTACTAGAAAAATTGCTTCTCACAACACTTTTTTTATCACACTTTATAAAAAGTGCCAGCATAGATGTACTATCTACACACTAGCTTTTGACTGCACTTTATAATATATTGTTACTGCAGTTCAACATAAAAAGTGTCATCATAGATGTACTATCTACACACTACCTCTTACTACAGGTACCCGGTGCTACACTTCATCAACTACCATTATAGATGAAGTGTCAGCACAGTAATTTTCTAGTGACAATTTTAAGTGCCATTACACGCCAATTTTCTAGTAGTGATGTTTGTGCACGTTATGGCTAGATTTGGAATGTTATATAATTAATAGCTTTACCGTTAGATTTGGATGTTTGTCCTAATTTCTATATTAATTCAGAAGATTCACAGTGAAAAAATAAATTATATAGTATTAAATTTTATAAAATTGTATAGCCCAATTATGGAAGAATCAACCCCAACGATTATTTTTAAACAAAAAATAAATTAAACATGAATGATAATTATAATTCCTAGCTATATTCCCTAGTTAATATTTCTAAAATTAAGTTAATATAAATTAAATCACAACATATTTAAATTAGAGAAAAATAGGAAAAATTAAGTACAAAACATTATAGTGCGATACCATGTCACAGAAAATAGACGACCAAATACTTTTATGGATATGATATCAAGTTGTGGCATTCTATGATTAGGTCAACCTAAACACTTACTAGTATTTAATTATCCCTAAAAATAAAACCTAAAAAATCATACTCCTAATTAACAACAAAGGCTCAATCGAAACAGGAGAAGTTTATCTCTCTTTCTCCTCGATAAAAGATGTCGACAATTAGCGAAAAACCCTAAGTACTATTCACTCAAGTTGAAGTCAAGAAATTCGAAGCAATAAATAATTGTAACCCCCACTTATTTATATCTGCAAAGCAACAAACTGTGATTTGGTTGTGACATCTCAGCTACTCCCTTTGAAAAATTTATCTTACCATTTTTTAGCATGTGATTTTGTACATGGTTTTTTTAATTCAACTTTTAAATATTAAAATAAATTAAAAGGAATTTAACGTGTTATTTTTAATTTGCACACGTTTTGTTATCCAACAACGGAGGCAGATGGTCGTTGATCGCCGGCAGACTTCCCGGACGGACTGCCAACGACGTCAAGAACTTCTGGAACAGCCACATTTCAAAGCGACCGCCGCCTCCGCCCAAAGAAAAAGCCATCACCGAGAGCAACATCGTAAGGCCTCGAGCTCGGACCTTCTCCAACTCACACCCACCGGCTTGGTCCACCAAACTAATCGCTTCCGAGAAAATTCCAACGAACAACGATCCAACGAGGCCGTCTTCATCGGCTCTGCAGGACGATCTGGACGAGTGCATGCGATGGTGGGGAGACTTGCTCGAGATGTCGGAAAATGGGGAAAAAATCCGTTTATGTTCTCCGATAATAACGTGGCGAGTTTGCCCGAGCCGGGGATCGGCAATCTAGGCGGCGCCGATGAAGACGGGTTGACGTATGATGCTGAAATATTGTTTGGAGGTTGAACAATAATTGAGTGATGAACCCATTAAATGATTGATATACATATGTCCGTTGGCTTGTTGACTGTATGTTGTATCCTGTGTATGTCTAGTAAATATAATAAAAGGTTTATTGTATATTAAAATATCATTACACATCGCAAATTAATAAAAACATCGGTACACAATTGTGCAAGATCGTGTAAATTCATGAAATATATAGTGTAACAATGTAGTACGTATATAGTATTTTTTTATGCTACAGTGAAATTTAAGTTAAGTCCTTGTAAGTTGTAAAGTAGAGATATCATAAAAAAAATTCAAATCTTTCTCTATTGTTTTCTTTTCTATTTTACATCTGAATTCCTTGAGTATTAATTATTATTCTTTTAAATGGTTACTTGAATATATTTATACATTTTTATATGGGATCGTCTTCTACTTAGTTTATCACCTTAATCCCAAATTGAGACTGAATATGGACCATTTGATTCAAAAATTAAAGGTTGAGATTGAATTAAAAAAATCAATAAATAGTAGATAAAATATCAACAAAAGGGTAATATCATCATTATGTTATCATATGATAATTTTCGTGAGTATTTTTTTATGTCAACATAGTGTATTATAAATATCAACAATATGGCATGAAAATATCAACACAAGTACAAGAAAATATCAACACGGTTTTATTGATATTTTACCTATATTATATTGAGATTTTGCATACACTATATTGAGATTTTTATGCATTAATATGTAGCAGAAATAGTAGGACCACAAGTACAAGAAAATATCAACAATATGGCATAAAAATCATATATTATCCAAAAATATATTCCTATATAGTATATGTAGCAGTAATATTTATTCTTAAAATGCAGTGTGTATTTTTACTTACACAATACTTTATACTTTTGTATAATTCAATAATTAAGCAAAATAGTAGGACTACATGTAAACTTTCAATGTCAGATTTGAATTTTTTAAATTTTTATGAACTTAGACTAATTATGTCCTCAAATGTTTTGGCGCAAAATGAGAAAGAAAAGGTTGAGAATAATCTGAAATGTGATTAATGATTTTCTACATTTTTGTTTGTACGAGGTGATATGTAATACCCACTATTTAATTATCTTAGCTTTTAAGATTTTTATCGAACTAAGGAGTGCATGCCACTTTCTAGTTACCTTAAAATCCGAGAAATTTATAACTTTTGTGTTTGGTTTGCTTGAGTAATGATTATTTACGATCTAAATAAAAATTGAGCAAAGTTTGAATTAAGAAGGAATGCGCGTTCGTTTATTCTTTCAAGTAAACGAGATACAATGTAGTTACATTCCAAGCTATGGCTTAGCTTACAAAAAATAATACATATGAATGTTAGAATGGAAATGCTTCGAGTCTTTTTCTTACAATCCCAAGCCACCCCCTCTTCGAGGCCTGTGAGTTCGACCTTTTAAATGGAGTTGAGTAAATGGAGAATAAAGTAAGAAAGGAAAAAAGTAGAGAGATATAGAGAGAATAAATAAAGAGAAAGTAAAGTTACGCAGAAGAAATATGTTTGCTTTTTGCGAAAAAAAATGACGCAATTACATTGGGACTACCTATGAAGAAATACGACTTAGCCACAACAGAGAGACGAAAGGTGTACTTAAAGACTAATGCATGTCACGAAAAAAGACTACTAATTAGTGTGTTGCTATTTTAGTTTGTACATCCTAGTATTTATTTATACTATTGAATTGTCACCAATCTTAGTTAACTATACTCGAATTTCTGACTTTAAGCATTTTGACACTCATAAGAAAATTGATTCTCGAGTAGAGTATTCTTTTCGAGTTCAAACTATGAGCGTGGTAAGAATATTAACTGCACGAAAACGGTATGCTGATGCTAGATTTCCGGGCAAACCAAATTGATACAATGTAGCTTACAATGTAGTATTATGTTCGAATGGGGCCAATTAATTAAAGTATGGGTTGTTTTAATTAATGAGTTGAGCCTTTTAATTAGTTGGGAATTTGGGCTATAATGTAATTGAAGAAGCGTGCTTGTTTGGACCAAAATTTAATTATTAGAAGTTGGAATTAATTTAAAGAAATTGAGCTTGAAGCTTGATTAATTTCCGGATAATTTATTTAATTTCCGAAGATGGAAGATATTTAAGTTGGAGGCACGAAGGGCCGACCGGCGTCACCCTGCGACGCCATGGGTGGCCTTAAGAAAATTTAAAGGAGAGAATTTTAATGGATTTTTCAAAGAATCCATATTTATAAAAAAAAAGAGTGCAAAAGAAATTGTGTTAGAGAAAATAGAATTTCTCCAAATTTAATTAAAGTAAATGATTAAATTCTGCAAAGTAGTAAAGCCGAGGTAGGATTAAGAAAAACCCTATAAGACTAGACTAAGATATAAGTGCTATCCAATAGGATGCATGCATTCTTTTCTAAAAAAAATAGTTCAAGTACTAATTAGCGTACTATGCTATTTATTTTCAAAGGATAAATTGCTCAAGGGCAAGTGAGGCCAAAGCGAGTAATTGAGTTGAGGAATAAGCATATCAGGTGGGCATTCTTTTCAAAACGTGATTTTAGTATGAATATGTGAATCATTTCTAAACATGTTTGTCATGTCATGTTTTGCTTTTACGATTACCTATCTGCTTGGCTATGCCAATCATGTTAAATCGAATTCGGGTCCCAGTAGGGCCGCAAACCCTACTCAGACTAGTGTACACATATGGGGATCGTGAGCTAACTTTCAAGTAGGTCGGTCCAGTAACCGTCGTGGAATTTGGCCACATTCTCGGTTCACATACGTTTCAAATATGGTATCTATGTTTATGTGATTGCGCAATCAATTTTATGAAATTAAAGGAAATTTAGTGACTCGGGCCTTTTAAATAAAAACCCCGTGTCACTCAACTGTGGCTGACAAATTTAAATGCAACTTATATTTTGACACCATGTCCACTAAGTATATTAAGTACTCAGCTATGCATGTTTATTTTCTAACGTGCAGGTTGAGCGTGTACGAGGAGGCGAAGGTGTTGGGTAATGTTTTTTTTAATAAGTGGCAATAGGTAGCCCAAAGTAGTGTGTCTTCACACATGCTACTTTGTCTTGGACTTCCGCTGCAATAGGACAATGTACTAGGAGTTACGAACCCGGTTATTATACTCTGATTTCATTTTGACTGTGTACCACCTTCGCCTTCGGAATTAATGTTTTGAGTTTGACTTATTCCTTATGTTTATCCCTTTATTTTAAGACTATTTAGTCGCGTTATAGCTGCGCTCACTAACACTAGGGAGATGTTGTCGTGAGATGATATTTTTTACTAGTTCATGACCTAAAAGGTGCAAACCCCATAATCAAGGGTCCTAATTTGAAGTTCAATCTCTACCTATTACTACATGATATACATCGCAAGATTACGTGAACACCTAATTCCTTGATTTAATTTTATCCGTGTTCTTTTATGATCAGTAATAAGAAAAAATTAACTACAACTTCATGTAATATGAAAGAACAATAACAAGATGTAATATGTAATCAGAACTCCTCATTTCATGTTTATCATTTGTAGGTAAATAAATTTTGCTTTCTATTAATTCGTTTTACTCATGGTTTTCATTGTAAATATAATACTACAGAGTATATGAAAACATGACCTACATTCTACTCTCTCCGTTCCATAATAGTGGAGACATTTCTTTCCGGTACAGAGATTAAGAAAAGAAATAAAAAGATGATAAAGTAGGAGAGAAGAAAAAAGTAGAGAGAATAAAGTAAGATAGGGGAAAGTAAGTGAGAAGAAATGTGTTGACTTTTACTTAAAATGGGAAATGACTCCAATACTTGGAACGTACCAAAATGACAAAATAACTCCACTACTATGGAACGAAGAGAGTATTAATTTTTCCACTTCATATTTTATAAAATTTGGGACGAGTCGTAGGACATTTAATAGAGATTTCGGTTATGTATTGTAATAATATTGATTATGCTTATAATATCCCTATCTATTTTAATTTTAAAGAATAGTTTAATACTACTATTATCATAATAAGTATATATTGGATATATGATAACAGCGTTTACATTCTGAAAGTGTGAATTGTCGTTAATGGTGTATATTTTTATGGAATTTACAAGCATCGGTAGTAAAACATCTGCAACAACTAGTCATGTGCTATATTTATGGAATTTACAGACCCCAAAAAAAGGCAACTTAAATGCAGAAATTATCTCAGAAACGCAGATCTACCAAAACGGTTTCACGGATCTTCTTGTCGATCTAATATATGCCTTATATGTATATATAAAGAAAATCAAGTAACGAAATATAAAATAAAATAAAATAAAAGAGAAAAGCATACGACCAACTTATCATTCAAATTAATTTGACTATTTGTGATTTTGATGCGATGTGATAGCTACTTTACTACAATATGATTTTTTAGATATCCGTATAGAGAGGTAGAAATAGTACATTACTAGATAAAGTAAGTATTGTTCGTAGTACTACTGTTCTTATTTTGCCCACGTTATTATTAATTATTTCATGCATTTATTTATTTTAATAGGTTAATATAATTAAGTTAATAGATTACGTAAAAAACATTATACATATTTTAAAGTGGACACTTTTTAAAGCGTCAGTGATGTATTTAGTAACACAAAAAAATGTCATTAATTAAGCAAAAAAACATCCTTAGAGCTCTTTTTTCTTGTAGGGTATGTTTTTGACCTAACGTTCACGAATTCCTAATATTGTAACGTTTCTTAAGATGGGATTCACTGGTTGCTTTCTCTAAATATATAAATGTTGTTATTCCATTTGTGGATATGGTCATATGGATTAGTTCTAGAGGGCCATGGGTTACCAAAATACTTATTACGTACTACATCTATAAAAAATAATTTTATTTATTTATTTTGGATTATTCATAAAAAATTAGTCAACATCTACTTATAATAAGTTTCTCTATCCAATAAGATCAGAATTTTATTTTTCAATAACAATATTTTAATTATTTTTTCTCTTTTATCTCTTTATTACTTTACTAATTTTGCATTGATAACCAATGCAGTCTATTAGACTATTTTTTTTGTAGATGGAGGTAGTATATATGGGATTGAACCCAAGTTCGGTTCTAAATTTTGGAGATGGTATAACCACCGCAGGGGAAAAAATGTAAGGGGTTCATCAAACAAAATTACGAACTCATGGTAGATTTTTATTTTATTGTCCCAAGAAAACTCAATTTTCTGTTCTTTTACTAAATAGGATGCTGGTTAGGGTTGGATATATGAATAAGAATAACTGTTGAATGTTTGTAAAAGAGGAATAATTAATGGGATAGTTGAACCTTCCGAATTAGGTGCATGTAGCATCTAATCAGGAAATAGTATTGTTTTTAAGTTGCTATATCTTGTCGGCGCGAATATTTATTTCCAAATTTGAGGAAAAACCTAAAATTAAGATCTTATTGTTGAGAGATTAATTAACTACTCCATTAAATTTCCTAATTTAGTTCCTTCACATAGACGTTCAGTATATATGCTGTAACAGTAACAAAATCGATCAGCAAAAGTTTTTAAATCTAGAAAGTGACAAAATTACATATTGAGCATTTATCAAAGTGTTTGTGTGTCGTTTTTGACATATCATTGCTATGGAAAGATGCCCTTTTTGGTATATCTCAACTGCATTGCATTAATGGAGTATCTTATTTCACCGACATGATTGTAACGTATACCTGCATGGACCCAAATATTTACTTCACTATCACTTAAATTTATTATATTAATTAGTTAACACATCCTCGAAATTCTCATGGCTATATTTCAAACATATATATGTCCGTAAAGAACATCGGCTAAAAAATGTAATGTGTACTCAAACATCGTCGTTATAAAATGGAGCCATTGAACAAAAGATTACCAATAGGGCTGGCAATTTTCGACACGACACGATAATCCGACACGAATCCGCACGAAATTATTGGGTTTGGGTCAAGTCTTATTGGATCCGTGTCCTTATCGGGTTGACCCATTAAGAACCCGATAATTTCGGGTTGGGTTCGGGTCGGATGCGGGTCGGATACGGGTAACCCATTAAGAAATAATATTATTATTTTTATTATTATTTAAAAAAATATATATTACTTTAATTTTTTAATTTCTTATAAATTAGGTTTAAATAGTATAAAATGAATTTTAATTGTGTAAATTAGGTTAAAAATTAAGGTTTAATCGTGTAATATTAGGTTTTAATCGTGTAATATCAGGTTCGGGTTGTTATCGTGTCGTGTCAACCCATATTATATCGTGTCGATAACGGGTTCGTGTCGGGTGCGGGTCGTGTTCGGATTTGAAGGTAACAGGTCGGGTTCGTGTTCGGATTTACAGTTTCCTTAACAGGTCGGGTTCAGGTTTGGCCTTATTGGGTTGGGTCATTATCAGGTTGACCCGATAACGACCCAATCCGCACGATTTGCCAGCCCTAATTACCAAGCACATTCACATAGATGCATGTACGTCTGATAATTATTTAATTTTTTAGGACTATAACCACTTAAAAAAAACTTATTTTTTTAAGGATACAAAATTATAGGTGTAAAAACTTGTGTTGGAAAATTTAAAAAAATAAGCACTAGTTAAGACACTAAAGAATGAGTATACTTTTTGCTCTTTAGGACTCTTTCCATATGCACCTCTAATTTTAGTTTACATACCAAAAATGAATATTATTTTTGAAACATTTGTGATGTATTTAGGAACACAAATACGCATCCTTAATTGCAATTAAAAAATTTTCTTAGTTGTTTTTATAAAGAACTTGATTTTAACAGTACGTAAGATTGTAATCCATTATCCATATAGGTGGTGTTTGGTTTCTTAAATAAAATACTTCATCCATCCCAGAAAATTTGTCACTTATTTCCATTCGTTCGTCCCTAAAAATTTGTCACATTTCATTTTTACCATTTTTGGCAGAGGACCTCACATTCCACTAACTTTTTCAACCCACTTTCTACTACGTTTCTTAAAACCCGTGTCGGGTCAAATGGTGACAAATTATAAGGGTCGGTGATGAGGCTCGTTTCATGAGCCAGGTGTGTGTGAAAATCGGCTAGGTGTGTGTGAAAATCCACCATATTCAGAAAAAGAACAGATCAGTTAGGCGGATGAACGGATCAAGGAAAGAAGTAAAAAACTGCGGCATTGAGTTGATAAAGTTAGAATCAAATGGAACTAGCAAGAGTTTCCGCATGGGAGATAGAGCTAAAGACCCCACCACAAAGTGAAGGGCAGAAATGACATTTCAGAGAGGATGGTACCCTAGGGATCAGAGCCATACGTCTCTCTATATAAAGGAAGCCAAACACAAGAAAGAGGAGGTCCCAGTCGGAGGTGAAAGGGGGGTCTCACATGCATTCTTAGAATATCTTTAGGAATTCAGCTCTCTTCTAAGGCTGAAATCGAAGCTTTTTTACTTCATCTTCCTGATTTCCGTCGCACACACACTTAGTCCTGTTTTAGATTAGTTTAGTAGTAGTTTGGTGTTGATTTTCTGCACTTTTAGTTGTCGGTTATGTTATTCCACTTCGAGGAGAAGTGATGAAACAATTTCTTGCTTTCGTTGTTTGTTTTCAGTTTACCTTTGATATGTTTGACTCTTTGTTGTTTTTGATTTAGTAATTTAGAGTTATGGTTTCGTTTCCAGTTGAGATATTCTGTTTTCAAGCATGATACTTCTGATTTGTTTTGATTTTCATTTTATGATGCAATATCTTAGCTCGAAGTGTCTTGTTACGCGTTGATTTGGTCAGATCCGTGTTTTCAAGTTGTGATTCTGTCTTGTTATGAAGGAAATTTTCATTAAGTTTGTTTCGGATGTTTAGATCTGGTAGTTTATGTTTTATTTCTGCATGATCATGGTTTAGTTTCTAGTTTACGTAGTCGTAGGATAGATTTTTGGAGTAGATTTAAGTTTACAAGTTGTTATGATGTTTCATTTTTCGTAACCTTTTATATCTGCTCTTTTACTCTGTTTTTCACGTTAATTCTGTGAAGAAGATGAAGTTGTTGGAAAAGTTTTACTTTACAGTACTTTTTGCAAGACTTTTTGCAGGAGACTGACAGTCGTCCATTTTATGCTGTCTGCCCATTTCGGGAAAGTTTAGTTGAGTTGATCAAGTAGATTTAGTTAAGCTTTAGTAAGTTGATCAGTTTAGAACCCTAGTTAAGTTTAGTTTCTCAAGTCAAGTAGTTAACTTAACTCACCCCCTAGAAAGCGTGGCTGCAGCCATTCCCAAATCGTGTCCAACAACAAATGTCAAACACATCATCTCTGTGGGATCGATCCTTACTTCCCTATACTAGTTAATAGTATTGTGGGTTAAGGTTTTGAAAACACACTTTTGAGTTTCTCCATTCTTCTCACTCAAGTCGAATCTAAGTTGAGTTGATCAGCCTGAGTTTCCATTGTTTCCACTTGATAAGGCTCATTTCATGCATTGTTTTAAGGGGGTAAAATGTGTACTACTTGATCGGTTTATCACGCAAAACAAGTGTTAATTGTGCAGAAATGCCACATGACCAAGGCAGCAAAGCCGAACTGATCAAGCAAGTACAAAAGGCGATAAAAGGCCAAAAATCGGGGAAGTTGATCAAGGGGAGTAGTCAAGCAGTTAAGGAGGGGACCGCTGGGTATCAGAAGAAGGACATGCGAGGCTATGAGCTGGATGGTGCGAAACTTTCTGTTATCAAGGACAACGTTCTAGAAGGGGACACGTGCTGATACATGAGATGCAAGGACGGAGCTGAGTCACGGATTAGTTACTGAAAAGCGTCGTTGATTCTAGAAGAAGAGCACGTAGCAATCCATGAGTCGCTCATTCTCAACGTTAGTGAATATTCCCTGTCAAGATCGTTATCCATCTGGAGGCCGAGTCGAGCTTATAAATAGAGGATGTGCCACCACATGAAAAAGAGACCGATCCTTTACTTTCCGTCTAGTTTAGCTTAGTTTAGTTCTCTAGCTTAGTCCATCTCTAGAAAAGCTTAGCCTAGATAAAGTAATGCGTAGTTAGAAAGGGCAATCAAAGAAGCGCTGCAGAATACTTGTTATCTGTCGGCGTATTCCTAAATTTCCCGCCGAGATTCTTCTCGGTTTTACTTGCTATTTTATTTTCCGAAGTATTAGCTTAGTTTCAAATTTACGCCGTACTTAGTTTAATTTTAATCGAAGTTGTTTTATTTTAATCCGCGCATTTACTTTTCCGCTGTCACCTGCAATTCACTTGATCCAGTAGTTAAAGTTCCTTTGATCAAGTTAGCAAAATTTAATTCTGTCTAGAGTAAAAACAGTAGTTAAAAACTCCCAAGTTAAAGCGTGGCAGCAGCCAACCCCCCTGTTCACTACTCACACACTCGACACACCAACTTCTCAGTGGGATCGACCCCGAACTTGCCGCTTTACTGTTAAAGTAGTGCAAAATTGGGAGTTTACAAATTACATTGGTAGGAAACGAGCAAGAGCGAATTCGAATCAATCAAGTGGCAACGACATTTGCTAACTGTTCCAATCAGTTCGGTTATCTTCAATATAACTTGGTCCGAATTCACGCCCCTCTCGAGGCCTTCCAAAATGGCGCCGTTGCCGGGGAAGCATGGTGTTACTTTATGTTTGTGCCTAGTGCATAGGTGTATATAATCTTATTTCTTTGTTTTCTCATTTTGTTTTTTTTACTGTTGATGAGAAGGTACCAACGCGGTGGACACTGGAATCATCCATTTCTATACAGAGAGACTAACGCTCATTGGAGTGTCCAGGAAGCCGACGTTGTCACCACTCGTTACAGAGCAGCATTAGAAGCCGCAGCAGCCGCGGAACATAACATACAACCACCACCACTCGAACAAGCAGAGATGGCCCTCGTCGTTGACGACTCAGGAAATGTCTCTCTGCATGCTCATGATGAGAAGGAGCCCACACATGCCATTGCCGCTACTCCTGGGATGCGGACCATTGCGATCAAATCGGGAGTACTGGCAGTTTTGTCCCACTTCTACGGTCTTTCGAAGGAGTGTCTGTACGCTTTTCTGGAGGAATTCTGCCGATACTGTGATATTCAGCCTGTGCCGGCTGGATCCACATCCGAAGATTATAGGCTCAAAGCTATTCCCTTCGTTTTAAAGTGCGATGCGGGTGTCAGGCTGTCAAGGCGGCCAGAAGGATCCATCAGAACCTGGGCAAAATTCCGCATGATATTCCTAGATCGCTTTTTCCCAGCATCGAAGACAAGTGCCCTGAAAAGGGAGATTACAGAGGCTAGGCAGGAGTACGATGAACCCCTTGGCCAGTACTGGGACAGATTCCAAGGTTTGCTTCAAGCATGCCCCAACCACAAGATGGATGAGAATGAAATCTACTCTGTTTTCTACAGTGGACTCACTGTGGATAGCAAGAACGACCTCAACCTCGCAGCTCAATGAGATTTCTCAAAGACTGCATTCAGCCAAGCCAAAAATATACTGGAGAGGCTGATCGAGGCTAAGCGGCCTTATGAGACATCTCGAGGGCAGTATAGGAGAGGGGCAGTGCATGTAGCAGAGGCGCGCAATGATGAAAAGTTGGAGGCTCGATTTGAGCAGATGGAAAAGAAACTGCTGGAGGCAGTAGAGAAAGCCAGACCACCTCCACCACCTGCACCAAAGGAAACACAGTATGTGCCGCAACCGTCCCCACCAGAAGAGCATCACTACTACTATTGCGAGTTCCCCCCTGAGGTAGGGCCGCAGGCACAAGTAAATGTCGTTGGCCACTAGAACGCAAATGGCAACTGGATCCAGTGGAAGCAGAGAGATGCTCCATGGAGGAACCACCCAAATTTCAGGTGGACTGATCAGAATTAGAGCCAACCATCGCAACCCTCGACACTGCAGATGCAACCCTCTGAAGGGCAGCCCAACTGGCCTGCTTGGGTCCAGGATAGATCAAACACTGGAGGGAACAGAATGCAGGGAGGTCAGGCAAGATGGTCAAATGGACCGCAAGGGAACTGGTCAAGTGGAGGACAGTCTAACTGGTCAAGTCGACAACAGGAAGGAGAATGTGGGTACCAACACCAAGGCCCTCAGTTTAGCAACTAGGGAAGACAGTCAAATAATCAAATTATGAACTATGTCCCGCAGTACTAGGGGTGAGCAAAAAACCCGGAAACCGAATATCCGAACCGAACCAAACCGAAATTTTGAAATTCGGTTCGTATTTTTCGGTTTTTCGGTTCGGTTCGGTTTTTAAAATAAAAAAATTTTGGTTTTTCGGTTCGGTTCGGTTCGGTTCGGTTCAGGCGAAGAAAAAACCGAAAAACTGAATTTTATATATATTCTATTAATTTAATATATTATATTATATATAATATATATTCTTTTAATATATTCTACTATATAATATATATTATATGTATTATTAATTTTATATTATATATAAATATTCTAATAGTATATATAAAATAAAATAAAATAAAATACACATATATAAATATATATTTATATTATATTTATTTTTTTCAGGTTTTTCGGGTTTTTTCAGGTTTTTCGGTTTTTCGGCTTCGGTTTTTCAGTTTTTCGGGTTCGGTTCGGTTTGGATTTTGAATTAAATTCGGTTTTTCGGTTTTGGCAAAAAACCGAACCGAAACCCGAATGCACACCCCTACGCAGTACCAAAGAGGGAACCAACAGAATAATCCTCCCCAGAACCAGCCAGAGCAGCATGGACCTTTCGGCTACTATCAGCAAGGCCATGGAGGAGGTCGATTTAATCAGAGATATAACAAACAACAATTTGAAGGTCCAGGAGATGTGATGATCCCGGATCAGCCCCAAGATGCGATGCGAGAAATACAAGAGACTTAGAAAGAACAGAGGGTTGCACTCGAGATGCTTACAAAGCAGTTATCTCAGGTCGCCATGTCACTGGGTGAGCTGAGAGGGAATGAAGGAAAGCTCCCGGCCCCAGTGCAATAACCTACAGGGCTAGAAAATGTCAATACAGTCTCTCTGAAATCGGAAACAGTTTGCCAAAGCTCATCTACGAGTTTTGTAGCACCTAGACCCAATCATAACGGAAGCCTTGAGTCCAGCACCCTTGATCAAGTCACACAAGGAAAAGAGTCCAGCACCCGTAAACAGGTTGTTGGGAAGAGGAAGATGGGCGAAACAGAAAATGTGACTGGAGTGATCCAACCTAGTGATCTTCCACCCAAGAAAGCTGACCCATGGGTGTTTACGCTTCCAATCTCCATCAGAGACGTTCTAATGGAGCAAGCAATGTGCGACCTAGGGGCTTCCATCAATGTTATGCCATATTCTATGTATGAAAAGCTGGGGGAAGCAAAGCTAGTCGAAGCCGATATAGTGATACAGCTAGCGAATGGGACTTGCATTTACCCCGAGGGAATTCTAGAGAATGAAATCGTCAAAGTGAACAAATTTGTGTACCTCGCCGACTTCTTTGTCATAAAGATGACGGAGCCAGGAGCGGAGGAGTCCGTTGGAATTCTCTTGGGAAGACATTTCCTATCTACCGTCAGCACAGTCATTGATGTCCGCCATGGTACGATGAATCTAGAGTTTCATGGAGAACGACTTACAGTTGACATTAATGAAGCTGCAAGGGAGCCACGGGACAACGAAAGCATACAATCGGTAGATACCGTCAGGCCTTTGGAACAAAAGAGTCTGGAAGCTGAACTCTTCATTAAACCATCCTTTTATTCCACTGATAATGAAAAGCTTAAGGAGGAAGCAGCTGACTAGTTCGAAGCAACGATGATTGGGAAAATGGATGATGAAGCTATTGAAAAAGCAATTACGGATTTCTGCAAGCCAACACGACCCGCCAAGACAGAAGAGATCACTCAACCAGGAAGAATCGAAAAACCACCTGACCAAGCCATTCCACTGAGAAGAAAGTTGGAAGCGAGTCCCTCGCCTACGAGGCAACTATTACCTTTACCTGGGTCGCCAGTCCAATCAGACATATCACAAGCCAGATCTGTAAGAACATGGAGGACAATTGATGAAAAAACTGAGACCGAGTGGAGAAGGAGTCAAGTGGAAAACAGCAAACCTGATGGAGATGAACCCAAATCGGTACATGCATCCAGCCACGGTGGAAAAGGAGTGACCGATCCCTCCTCGAGAAAGGAAGAGCCCATCGGTGAACAGGAAGGGTTACCGTCCCAGTGTCAAATCAAACTAATATCGGAATGGGCGAACTCTAATAACACCATGGCGACATACACACTGGAAGCAAACATGCACAAAGGAGACCCCCCAATCCGCTCTCCTTCGTAGGAAAGGGTCATCGGGTTGAACCTTACAGAGACAAGGCCAAGGCAGGCATGGTGGAAAAAGTTCCACCAACCCTGCCCAATCTCAGCCAGTGACCAGGTAGAAGGAGTGATCGGGTACTCCTGCGTAGTCCGCTTGATCAAGCAGCAAATTCTAAAACTATTAAACTGATCAAGTGACGTCCTAGGGGAACCCAGTCAAATCCTTGTAGTTAGTGTAAATAGTTTTTCAAAGAGTTAGTTTTTTTTATGTCTTAGAAAATTAAAAGTCGGAAGTGGAGGCAAGAAACTGATCAAGTGGAATTATTGAGTTTGCATCTGGATTTAACTTACCACTTGATCGGTGCAACGAAGGCTAACCAATGGCCACAGTGATTCAATTGATCAGGGACAGGTGGTGATAGGACATATGCAGTCATTGGAGAAGTGTTAGGCTGCGCCAACTGTCGCAATGAAAGGAACATCCCAAGGAGAAAGAGAAAGCGTATCAGGGAAGCTAAGCCAGCTGGTACTCTGAAAAGGTGCGCCCGTACATGAGCAGTCATTAGAGGATCAGGTTGACCAAGTCAAAAAAAAATTTGAGAAAAAGAAAAGGGCAGGAAAAAGTTGTAACCTGACTCGAGAAATCGAAAGTTAGGAAATAAGCTAAAAATTTAAAAGGCTAAAGGTCGTTTTTTTGACCAAAGTAAGTATCTAGTAGAAAAATAAATATCCCAACTTGATCCAGCAAGTCTAGTCATAACTTTGATCTTTTGACTCATGTGATTTTTCTTTTTACAATTTAAAATTTTTATTTTAAACTTAGAACCCCTAGGAGCCTACCCTTAAGCCCCGTTACAACAAAAAACAAAGACCTTAAGGAACTATCTTGTGCAGTCCGATTCAAGGTATTAAAATTGTGGCAATACCGAGTGAACAATCCTAACATCTCTGGTGAGAAATGAGCGACTGAGTGAATCAACAGTGGTTTAGATTGAGCAATCTTGACAAACTGACACCTTGATCAAGCAAACGCGAAAAAGAAGAAACTTAAGCTACTGGCAAATGGATTGACCTTAACCTCAGGTATGATTGTTGGAAATTTATTCGGTCTAATGCATACATGTGTTTTTGGTTTTGAGTCTTGTTTTTCTTTTCGTCTTCTTTTACTCGTGAAATGAGTAAACCATGCCTGAAATTTGCCTTATCTTTTTCTTTTCTTTTTTTTTATATACTTGAGGACAAGTATGTTTTAAGTGTGAGCAGTTTGATAAGATTCATTTCATGCATTGGTTTAAGGGTAAAATGTGTACTACTTGATCGGTTTATCGCGCAAAATAAGTGTTAATTGTGCAGAAATGCCGCTTGACCAAGGCAGCAAGGCTGAACTAATCAAGCAAGTACAAAAGGCGATAAAAGGCCAAAAATCGGGGAAGTTGATCAAGGGGAGTAGTCAAGCAGTTAAGGAGGGGACCACTGGGTATCAGAAGAAGGACATGCGAGGCTATGAGCTGGATGGTGCGCAACATTCTGTTATCAAGGACAACGTTCTAGAAGGGGACACGTGCTGATACATGAGACGCAAGGACGAAGCTGAGTCACTAATTTGTTACTGAAAAGCGTCATCGATTCTAGAAGAAGAGCACGTAGCAATCCATAAGTCGCTCATTCTCAACATGAGTGAATATTCCCTGTCAAGATCGTTATCCAGCTGGAGGCCGAGTCGAGCTTATAAATAGAGGATGTGCCACCACATGAAAAAGAGACCGATCCTTTACTTTCTGTCTAGTTTAGCTTAGTTTAGTTCTCTAGCTTAGTCCAGTTCTCTAGAATAGCTTAGCTTAGATAAAGTAATGCGTAGTTAGAAATGGCAATCAAAGAAGCGCTGCAGAATACTTGTTATCTGTCGGCGTATTCCTAAATTTTCCGCCGAGATTCTTCTCGGTTTTACTTGCTTTCTTATTTTCCGAAGTATTAGCTTAGTTTCAAATTTACGTTGTACTTAGTATAATTTTAATTGAAGTTGTTTTATTTTAATCCACGCATTTACTTTTCCGCTGTCACCTGCAATTCACTTGACCCGGTAGTTAAAGTTCCTTTGATCAAGTTAGCAAAATTTAATTCTGTCTAGAGTAAAAACAGTTGTTAAAAACTCCCAAGTTAAAGCGTGGCAGCAGCCAACCCCCCTGTTCACTACTCACACACTCGACACACCAACTTCTATGTGGGATCGACCCCAAACTTGCCGCTTTACTGTTAAAGTAGTGCAAAATTGGGAGTTTTCAAATTACATTGGTAGGAAATGAGCGAGAGCGAGTTCGAATCGATCAAGTGGCAACGATATTTGTTAACTGATTCAATCGGTTCTGTTATCTTCAATATAACTTGGTCTGAATTCGCGCCCCTCTCGAGGCCTTCCACCACTCACTGACATTTTGCAGGTAGAAGGCACGCATAGGCCAGCTGGATCAGTTTGATGATTTAACTTGAGCAAGCCACGAAGATACAAAAAGAATGAGAAGAACAGAGAGCACAAAAGTGAAAGCTCTTTCAGTCGGAGGGAATAGTAACAAGATATAATCTAAGATTAAGTGTGATAGTTGGAAACGATTGACTATGACTAATTATCACATAATTTATCATCTAGAATTAAGTTGTAGGATTCAGTCTCAAGAATCAAATACACTTACATATTTAATCCCGAGATACAATCATGCAACCCAACAACCCCGTAATGTTTTTATTTAATTTAAGTTGTATTGTTAAAAGATTGAGCCACGAATATAACTGCCCAAGTACAGAATGAAAATATTAACTTGCCTTCATTAAATTAGTCGATGTTAATCTTATATATTTGGTCCACAACTCACAGCCACAGCTATTAACAATAACACGATTAAGGGTGAATTATTAGTCCGTATACGTTACATATGGAATTTGTCGCCATAATATTTGTCTTAATCATTTTGCAGTGAAGAAAGGTACTAGTAAGACATTATCACATTTATCATATTGATAAAAGCTACTACCTTCGTCCCATAATAGAAGTCATACTTTCTTTTTAGTTTGTCCCACAAAAGATGTCACATTTTCTTTTTTGCAAAAAGTTCTCCCTCATCACATTAATGAAAATATATTATTTTCTCTCTCCACTTAACAAACAAAATAACGTCTCCTAAAATTTTATGTCACTTCCCAAGCGTGCTATATATTATGGGACGGAGAAGTACTACTTATAAGATACATAGAAACTAGTATGAAGTGCTATGTTAATATTTTGTTAAAAAAAGTTAATCAACTACTAATCCAGAGATATGATAACAAAACCGATGCACTTTGATTTTTTTTTTAAATTCATCCTACTCCCTTCTCCCCCAATTATATGTTCTAGTTTTTCATTTTTGACCGTCTCATGTTAATAGTATCACTTCACTTCACTTTAATAGTGGGCCTCATATTACACTAATTTACTTATATTCATATTTTATTATAAAATTATTATATATAAAACCAGGATCCACATTTTACTAATCTTTTCAATTCACTTCCTATTACTACCATTCTTAAATTCGCGTCGGATAAAAGTGGGCCACATTAAAAATAGAGTGAGTATATAAAGTGGGACACGTATTGGAAAACAGAGTGAGTACATACCTACCTTATCCTTCTGTAAACCTTAATTTTTATCTGGATTTCAGTACATAAAGATATGGTATCTACTTTTCATCATATACTGAAATTGGGAACATTCTATATTTATGGTATAACAAAATCATCAGTGTATCAAAATTATTACTCCCTCCGTCCTACTCAAGATGGCCACATTCTTCAGTGGTATGAGATTTTAGGAAGTGTTGTTAGGTAGAATAAAGTAGAGTGAAAAAATGTAGTTGAATATTTTAATGAGGAGAGATAAGGTTATTTCCAAAATTGGAATGTGGTCATCTTGATTAAGACAAACAAAAAAGGAAAGGTGGTTATTTTTATTGAGATGGAGGGAGTACTATTATTATTATGTCAATCATAACAGAATTATTAAAATTTCACAGTAATGAAAATTTAGTGATTTAGTAAACTTTCCCCTTCTTCCATGAATAAATATCCCGCTCTGATGGACATGAATTTTAAGAAATGTAAATAAAAGTGGATGGAAAAGTTAAGAAGATATAGGCTGTACTTTTATTTATAGTATTAATTTTACACTCACCCGTCCCTAAAAAATAGACAACATTTGAAATTACATGAATTTTAATGTACAATTGGTAAAGTAAGATAAAGATAGAAAGAAAAAGTGATTGAAGTATTGTTAATGATAATAAGACTCACCTCATTAAGGAGAAAACAGTTCCCCTTAATAGAATAGGTCTATTTTTAAGGAACATCCCAAAATGATAAATTTAGTTTATATTTAAGAGACGGATGAAGTAATAAAATATTAGTGAAATATATTAGTGGAAAATAAAATTTATTTACCACATCTAAAGGTGAAATGAGACATTTAGTTGTAAATGATGTGAATCAAATCTCCGTCTTTTATCCTTCAACTTTAGTGGTTTTACACAAATTTGATTTCATTTGAGAACACTATTTTCATTGTAGGACGAAAAAGACATGAGATGGAGTTGGGATGAAAATGACAGCTAAGGATAAAGTTCTGAGAACAACTTTGGAATAATACAAAAGATCCACTTGGCCTGAGTGACAACTTCATCTCCGATACAGAAGAGAAGATCCACTCGGTCTGAGTGGTATTGTGGTGAGAAGACACTCATTCTGAGTGGCTATCATATCTCCAAGATCCAGTCGATCTAGTGGGTTGAGGGCAGAAACACCGCTCTCAGTGACAGTTATTGGCGTGCTATTCAATTTTTAACTCACTTCTTGAGAGCGGTTTTGGAAATTCTTTGCAGATTCAAAAACACCCTCCCTTCATTCTAAGGTAGTTGATGTGTTTCTTTTTTACACATGTTTTAAGAAAATGATTGACTCATGCTAATTTGGCAATCAAAAGCGTCACACGCAAGTGTACGGGATATTTAGCACGTGGCAAGTTAAAATTATCGATCCTCGAAGACTAAATGCTGGAATGAATACTATGATGCAATGTCAAACACTATTTAGACTAATGATGGGGGTTTTGGGTTTTCTTAACTAATAATGAAGAACAAATAAGTAAGTAAAGACAATTAACTAAATAAAGAAAATAAAATATGGTTTACAAGGAAAGGATAGGGAAATGGATCCGTCGGAATGGATCAAGGATGTCACCTACGGGTCATGCTCATCTATTGGGCCTCAATTGTGGTTAGGAAAGTCGGGATGGTTGGTTAGACCCTCTCTCGTGTGCATCTAACACGTTGATCGACCTCTCTATAGCACATGCATCTCTTGATCACATGTGTTGCACGGAGTTATTGATTGCACATCTATCCTAATCATGCATTTCTCAATGACAACAATTAAGTAAGAAATATATTTAATTGGTAGCTAAGCAAATAGATAATAAAAGCCCAAAAATCAACAATACCAACAATATGAGATAGAAAAGCATTAAACCAAATATCAATCCATACAATCTAATCAAACTTCTCCAAATCCTCACTAGAAAATTAACTAAACATGATCAAAGTCAAATAAAATGAAATACAAAGGAAATGAAAGAAAGCATAGTAGAAAGATAAACTAGAACTCCCTCTAGGTGGGATTGATGGTAAGGAGTCTTCTCCTTCAATCTCTTGAGAGGAGAAGCTCTTTGGCCTTCAAATCCTCTTCATTCTCTTGTTTCAGCTCGAAAATGTGTTTCTGGGAGTTAGGGTTCGAAAAATGTGATGTCCCTTTTATATTTGGGGTGAAAAATGGGCAAAATAAGGAAGCTGTCGAAAATGTCCGACCTGGCGATTTGCATGTGTCAAAATGTCCGACCGGGCGTTTTGTCTGGAACCCGTAATTCACTTCAAAACGCCCGGGCGGGAATTTCTTCGGATGGAAAACGCCTGACCTGGCGAACTATCTGTATCTTGATATGCAATTCTAGCTAGAACGCCCGGGCGGGTATTTCTTCGCCTAGAAAACGTCCGGGCGGGCTTTGTATTGTCCCGTTCAACTCCGATTAAGCTCGTTTTAGACCTGTTTTTGCATCAAGACTTCGACAAACTTGTTAGCTCTATAAATAGCAAATAAGTGGATGAAACCTAGACTTTACTCAACAACTTGTGTAAATCACCCACCTAAACCTCCTAAACTATGAGTTTGTCAATGATATTGAATAATTAAAGTGGAGAGAGAATAAAGTAAGAGATAAACTAATGTACAAAAGACTCTTCTTTATATTATTCTGTCTATTACTTTACTCTCTTTCCATTTTAACTATTTATTACTCCATTTATCCGTGAATAGGAGTCCCGATTCACTTTTATCACAAATGGTAATAGGGTCTCACCTTCCACTAACTCATTCTACTCACATTTCATTTAAAACTAATAAATAAAAGTGGGATCCCTATTCCACTAACTTTTTTCTACCAATTTCTTAACATTTCTTAAAACCCGTGCCGTCCATAAATGAGACTCCTAATGGCGGACGGAGGAAGTATCATTTTCTCAAAACAAGTGCAAAAAAAGAAATGACTCAACCATCTTGGGACGGAGGGAGTACTATGAAAGATAGGAAAAGACGAGGAAGAAGAAGCAGAAAGAGTTTTAAGCCAATTATGGCCAAAACTCCGGCAAACTGAAGACTAGCAACGTCCCATTTCACGAGATCATGGTTTTCCTAGTTTAATTGTATGGATGAAATTCTCATTTTATCTTGATTTATTCTTAGGTCTTTGTTGTTATCCCGCTTTTGGTTCTTGAATCATAATATCTCATATGCACATTTTGATGTTGTTTTATATAGTTTTCTGTTGTCTCTTTTACATAGGAAGGGATAGATTGCGTAGATGATAGGCTATCACTCTATACTTGTTCAAATGATAACTTGATAGTAGACATTATGGATCAAAATGAATAGTTTACCGTTCTAGTTTTCCGTGCATATGTAGGATCTTTAATCATTAAAAATCAACTTTGAGATGTATATTTAGCTATCCATAAGTTAACCAATTGTTTACCATGTAGTATAATGTTAGAAAATAGAAACCAAACTATTCTTCATGTGTCTAATGAATGTTAGGAGCGACAATCTCTGGTATTGTTTGTTTATTCTATAGTTCAAATCACTTTTTGTTACATAGAGCATTATTTTAGGCCTCATATCTTCAAATCTAATGATCCATATTTAGTAGTAGTAATAGTAATGAACTAAATCTTCGTTATCATTTTATTACATCTCCATGTTATATACTCACTCGCCCTCAAAAATAAGAATAGTTTTACCATTTCGGAACATCCCTAAAATTAAACCAAGTTTAAATATGAAATTTTTTTAACCAGTTATACATTACTAATAATGTGGACCACACAATCCACTAATACTACTTTCACTACTTTTTCTCTCTTTATTTTATTTTACAATTGCACATTAAAATACGTGTCATTAATAAGTTTGTCTATTTATTGAGGATAGAGAGATTATTTAAAAACACGAAACAGAAAGTATGTCATTAATTATATAGGAATATTATTACACAAAGGGAAACTTGTAGTGAATATATATATGATCACACGACATGGTGTGAAACACATATTTATCAATTCCAAACATGAGTAGCATCAACACACATAACCAGACAGCAGGATAATTATATATATAGGAGATGAAACGATTGCAGCTCAGTTGGTGAGAAGATAGGCATCAACGAGAGTGCAGACAGTAACGGCAAGAGGAACATATAGCTGAGGAGGAGGAGAGAGAATAGTAGCTTTCTCATACTCAATGCTCCATTTTGCCAAACCATCACTTACACTAAGAGTCGCTTTAAAACTCTTGTATACTTGCAGAAGATCTCCGTCCAATATAGTAAATGTGATGATTTTTGCAGCATCGTCTATCGCCTCTAACAATACCTTGGCAGTTGTTGGAATCGCTCCTGTCATCAAATAATATATATATATATATATATATATAAATATATGCATCAAACTACTATATAATACTTCCTCCGTCCCAGATAATTTGTCCCATTCTTCCATTTTGGTCCGTCCCATATAATTTATCTCATTTCACTTTTACCATTTTAGGTAGTGGACTTCATATTCCACTAACTTATTTCTACTCACATTTTATTATAAAACTAATATATAAAAGTAAGACCTACATTCCACTAACTTTTTCAACTCACTTTTCATTACATTTCTTAAAACCCGTGTCCGGTCAAAGTGAAACAAATTATCTGGGACGGAGGGAGTAGTAACATAATATCTACCAAAAATAGTATTATGATTTAATTTGTGGATAGATATATTGTGACATTTAATACCAATAATATAGTGCCAGATCTTGATGCAGCCAACGGCGCCCTCCTCTCCTTGGACGAGCTCAACTCCGGTGAAGGCGGCTGGGAATATCTTGACAATGTCGTTCATGTTAAACTTGAAGAAGTTGTAGAATTTATCAGCTGGGCATTTGATTGCAGCGCTAGCAACTAGGGTTTCCACTTGGTTTGCCATTTTGTGTAATTTAGTTTAGTGTGCTTGGACTTGCAAGACTATTATCTTCTGAATTTATATTGCTGTGGCAACATTATTATATTAGTATTGGTTTGTATCATTCATCTAATCCACACCTAAAAAATCTTATAATTAGTGCCCCACTTTGAAATCGGAGAACATATCTTAGCTAATGATTCTTGATAGTGATCATTGGGCATAAATAATTGCGTAGTTATACTTACCATATTTAACTAGTCCAATTTCTTTAAAGAAACTTGATACTAGTCCCCCTATCCCCGTATGTATTAGACAATAACAAATATGATTCACATTTCACTAACGTTATACTACTCATAATTATTGTACTATAAAAGTAGAATTCACATTGCACTAACTTTTTTTTTCACACACTTTCCTTCATAAAGTTAAATAATTTTTTAAAACCTGTATTAGTCAAATATGAGATCTCTAATGGAAACCGGAGGAAGTAATTTATAATGCATGCATGATCACTCACAGTTTCTTAAGCATGTGTAATCATATTTTAAAGATGGATCATGATCATGTTTTCATTCTTTTACTTTTCTTTCATTCTTTTTTTCTATTTTTTAAAAAAACTTTTAATGATGATTAGACATGCGGATCTAAACCTTTTCATGTCATAGATCGTGCAAAAATAATATTTTTTGGCACGTAAATTAATGTATCTATTTGGATTATTAAAGATAGAGTTGTGATCATATGATAACCCCTAAATCTCGTAATATCCCTATAACCAAATCTGAACCACACATATTTTCTAATCTTGTGGTTGAGATTCAAACTTAGATTTACTTCATAAAAAAAAGCGCGGGGGTAAATATGTCATTTCCCTCATTTAATTTCTGAATTTCACCAAATATCACGTAAAATGATAAAATGATATATGTTAGGTTTATTGCATAGAATGATAGTTTTGCCGGATAGAATGATACTCTGAGTTGATAAAATGATACTTTTGACTGACTGATAAAATGATATATGTTAGGTTTATTGCATAGAATGATAGTTTTGCCGGATAGAATGATACTCTGAGTTGATAAAATTATACTTTTTGACTGACTGATAAAATGATATATGTTAGGTTTATTGCATAGAATGATAGTTTTGCCGGATAGAATGATACTCTGAGTTGATAAAATGATACTTTTGACTGACTGATAAAATGATAAAATGATATATGTTAGGTTTATTGCATAGAATGATAGTTTTGCCGGATAGAATGATACTATGAGTTGATAAAATGATACTTTTGACTGGCTGATAAAATGATATAGTTAGGTTTATTGCATAGAATGATAGTTTTGCCGGATAGAATGATACTCTGAGTTGATAAAATGATACTTTTGACTGATAAAATGATAAAATGATACTTAAATAAGATTTTACGTATTTAAATGAGCGAAATTTGTATATCATGGGAAATAAGATTTTACGTATAACTGAACCTCATACATACGCGTAACTGAACCTCATACATCTGTATATCATGAGAAATAAGATTTTACGTATTTAAATGAGCGAAATTTGGATACGTAAATTTTATCATGGGCGAAATTCAGAAATTAAATAAGTGAAATGACATATTTACCCTCTGCGCCTTTTTTATGAAGGAAAGCTAAGTTTGAATCTAGACCACGTGATTTTAAAAATGTGTGGTCCAGATTTAGTTATAGGGTTATTACGGAAATTGGGGTTATCATTATAATGCACCCCTATATAGATATTTGGATATTTATCCTTATAATAGTACTCCCTTCGTCCTAAAAGTACTCCTTCCGTCCAACAAAAAATAATTTTATTTTACCATTTTAGAATGTCCATAAAAAAATAGTCTCATTTTTAAATAGGCTAATTTTTTCTCTCATATTTCATCCACTTTTTCTCTTTCTCTCATATTATAAATAGAATGGAGTACTTACTTTTTCTCCATATCGCTCTTACTTTACCTACTTATTCTCCTTCTCTCTTACTCTATCAATTTCACATTACAACCCGTGGCATCCACAAATAGGACTATTTTTTTTGGACGGAGAGTGTATGAACTTTTTCCTTTTCAGTCTGTCTCTACACTACTAAAAATGTGGACTTCACTATCCACTAATACTACTTTCATTATTTTTTCTTTTCCTCTCTCTTACTTTACCAATAGTACATTAAAACTCGTTTCAATTTTTTTTTATTTTTTTAGAGACGAAGGGATGATTATATTACACATTTGTCAATCATGACAGACACAGATCATATTCCAGTGAGAACTTTTTTTAAATAAGAACTTTGAGATCTTAAAATTATATTTGTTTTATGATAAATAAAATTTATTGGCATCAAAAAACATATCAATTCTTGTACTCTGTTAGGAATTGATACTAGGTCATGAATTGATATTCATTAATCAGTGAACATATTGCATTTGAATATTGAATCGCCAAAACAAGTCATGGGTCGTCGTCGAGTCTGTCACGGTGTCACCTATATTTGATTATCGGCGAGGAATTAATAGCGGCAATATACTCCATCCATTTCACTCTAGTGACATGATTTCCTTTTTTGGATGTCTCACTCTATATGACACATTTTTCAAAACTGCATAACATCACATCCTGAACAAGAAATACTCCATTTAGAGTGGGACGAATAAAGTAAAATGCAATTTGACTATTTCGCTTACACCTAATTTCACCTAATTTCTGGGAAAATAAAAGATGCTCTTATAAATTACATATATGTATGTATACAAGCAAATAATCCTAAAAACATTATTCTATATGCTATATATATGGTCTCATCCTTGAAAGAATTTGTATTATTCAAACTTTATGGCAATAACAACACGATTTCACTTTCACATGTCCGGCGCCCTTGGAAATTTTCAAACGTTTGTATAAGCACATATACAAAATTGGGTAGAAACTTTACTCTACAATAATAAAATATTGATCTTAATTCTATCCTAAACCCCGTTGTTGGAATTTTTCAGTTGAACATTTTAAAAAAACGTTTTGTTTTTAATGAAACAACAAAAAGAAACTTTTCATTTTTATTGAAACAAAAGAGAAAAGAGAATATCTAGAAGTATAAGTGACGTGAATCATGCACAAAATGCGAGTAGTATCTGGCAGTGAGAATAAATTTGAATTATAATGATCTTCTCACTATCACCTTATATGACCTACCCATCTACTAATGCAAACTCAAGCAATGACGACCATATACATGCTTTTATTTATTATTCATTATTATTGATCTTTGCATGTTTTCAGTATTAATTTTTGTGGTTGATTTTGCAGCCCACACATGATTATCATGTGTCAACGGTATATACTTATTAGATGCTAGGATAAGTATTTCGACAATTAGATTTTCAATATCTCGTCACAACCACCAATTAATATAGATGAGATTAAAAATCGAAGAAGAGCTTTATTTTGAGAATTAAAGAAGTTGTGATGATGTATAGACTAGAATTGGATGGAAATAGAGAGTAGCCTAGTGTGGACATCAATACCTAATATATTAATGTGAAAAAATGATACTTCCCAGCCCCATTAGGTCGTGTGATCAAAACAATACACACAAGAGACAACATTTTAATTCATGCATTCTTTACAGTTCCACAAGAACGTGTGAAAGATCTATTCGGCTATGAAATTCTTCTTTAGGCTCGTAAATGGCACGAGTTTTAATGTGCAATAGGTAGAGTAAGAGATAGATGTGAAAAAGTAAGAGCGCGGGGGGAAAATATGGTGGAAGTCGTGTTAGTGGATTGTGGGGTCCACATTATTAGTGGTTTATAATTGGTTCGAAACTTTCAATATTTAGAATTAGTCTAATTTTAGGAGATGACCCAAAATGGTAAAACTATTCAATTTTTTGAGGACGGAGGGAATATTTAATACTAATAGTAAGTTATAATTTAAAATTATTTTGTTGTACTAAAACTTATTTAATCTTGGATTAATTTATGTATCATCTATAGTGAATTTCATTCGTGGGTTTTTTTTATGAAGATGTGTGGTTATTTATAGCATTTCTTTATCATATATATTGGATTATCGACTCTTTCAACTCAGCGTTGCTTTTAATGATAACCACCATATATATTTCTAATTTCTATGCTCATCCTTTAACTATTTCTCTCTCAGTACCATCTCTATCGCATCTTTCTAATATGGCTACTATTGTCCGCTATGCCAACATCAAATAATAGCATACAACTTGTCATAACTGCATTTTCTAAAGATAATAAATTGCAGTTAATGGGTTAAAGATGCGGGAAAGAAAGAAGAAAAATGGCTCATCCACGACTTTTAAATAGAAATAACTGAATAAAATCAGAGTATCATCTCAACGATAAATAACTCAGAATTAATAACATCTCAACAATACGTGAACTCGAAAAAAAATATTTTATCGCCAGCGTTCAAGTGCGAATGATGCCATGTATGAAGACACGATAGATTCAAAATACTAAATGATACATACTTCTTCATTGACCTTGCTCAACACCCACCACGTCTATCACCGCTCAACTTGCACATTTTTTAAACCATATGCACGAATGAGTGACCTCAGGGCTGAGTAATTGATATACTCATTGAACATCTACCGAAATATACATTTTCATAAAAAAATTTGTCATGCCACCATTTAGTGACCTTAGGGTTTTAACGTTAAAAAGACCCAAGTCAATAAAACATTTCATCGTAAAATATGGTTTAGCAGCTCATCATCCATCACATCCATCATACCATATTTGAACATACATGACAGGGAATGTGGCCATATTCCAAATCACTAGACCGGTCAACTCGAAAGATGGAGCCTGAACTATATGTACACTAGTTCGAGTACGAATTGTGGCTCTACTGGGATCTGAATTCGATTAAACATACATTCCACATCATTTTTCACATAAAAACCATCATATTTAAAAAAAAAAAGCCCACCTCATTTACACAATTCCTCAACTCGACCTTCCGTTCTATCAAGTAGTGTACGTAAAAACCTCTTTTAAAACAAGACAATATACTGATCAAACTTTAGGAAATGCATGATGCATCGTACGTCACTACGTGGGTATTCATTTTATATTCTCGCCAGTCTTAGAAAAATCAAAAGTCCTCTTATATTAATTAAATCGGTTAATTTAATTCGTCACATTAATAAGCTCAGAAACTAATTAATGCAGCCCATCATATAGTCCTCCAACCTGTCGGCCCAAATCCTAAAAATTGAAAAAAGGGAGCCTAATTCACTTAACATTGAAAACACTTAACCCAACTAATAATTTGATTCATCCCACATTCTATCCTTGCCATTTATTAAAACACACGGCCCAAAATAATTAAATTCTTCGGCCCAAAAAATGGAAATTAAGACCAGCCCCAAATCCAATTTTCATAATCAACACTATCGGCCCAAAGCAGCATGAGATTGAAAGGGATGGAGGAGTGGATCTTGATTGGTGGTGGAAATGATTTGAGGCTGCTGCTGTGAAATTATAGTTTTCACCTGCAGCTTGATATAATAATACCACTATAAAATCTCAACTAATTTTGCTTGTTTGGGCCCCTTCAACGTGGCCCAACACTTATAAGTGGGCTGGAACAATTAATTGATAAATTCCATTGGATTTCACCTACTTGTATTGTAGCTGCTGACATGTTCATTTACTTGTAATCTTAGCTCTCGTTCCTTTGGTGTAGTAGACCATATACTCATCTATGTATAACATTTCGATATACTAGAAATTCCATAAATGTATTTCCTTCTTTGGATCATTCGAAAATTCATATTCTTTGCCATTTCGATTTCTCTTATATTTGATCAAGTAGAATGTGTAAAGAACTTGAGTACATTGATAACATTCGGCTAAATATTTGATGTTCAGTAAAGAATAACTAAAAAATAGAAAATATCAAGATTCAAGAAAAAGGTGACATTGCGCGGTCAAATTGAAAAAAAAGGTGCATTTTATTTTCTATCATCTGTGTAGGAAACAAAATAAACCACGCCATTAGATTCCCAAGATCAGACAGGAGTGGAATATGCTATTGTATCTGCCTACTATACACGTTGTAAGACACCATCCCTAATTCAAAATAGTTCAATTCGTTATAAAAATCAAAATAAAATAGTACTCTCTCCTCCCAAAGTAGTTGGAGACAACTTTTTTATATGAAATTTAAGAAGTTGATATTGAAATATCAATATAAGGAGAATAAAGAAAGAGAGAATAAGAGAAAATAAAGTATGTGAACGAATGAAAGAGTAAAGTAGATGAGAGTATTGTTTTGTTCAAAGTAAAATGACTCAATTAATTTGAGACGGCCAGAAAATGAATAGGGCTTGACTATCTTGGGACAAAAGGAGTACTATTCTATCTGTTTTCTAAAAGTAGTTTTATTGGTGGATGATACTGTCGAAGCATATATAGAAGAAAAAAGATCCGTGATTGATACAGTTTAAAATAGAAAATATTACTACTCTGTCCCACTAAAGATGTCCACAATCTTGAGTGGTACGGTGTTTTAAGAAAAAATATTTAGTGTAATAAAATAGAAAGATAAAATGCAGTTGGGTGTTTTAATAAGGAGAGAGGAGAGATGAATTTGTTTCCAAATACGGAAAATGGGGTAAAATAAAAAGGAAATGTGGACATTTTGAGTGGGACGGAGGGTGTATGTAATATAACCTCTATAATAGAATGATTTCTTTTTTTACTTAGTGATCCTCTTATAAGGGAGGAATTGTACCCAATTATCCATTTAGAAATAAGAAAACATGTATACTATTATCTACAAATCACAATGTCTAGCATATCAATCCTTGCCTCTTTTGATTACCATCTCCAAGATGGTATCAGGCCAACTTATTAGAGTGGGGACTCGGAGAGATTTCATCACTATCCCAGGGGCATAACTTTCCCGACCTCTTTTCCTCGACACCGTGAGCAAACAAAATGTCAGAATCCGATAGTTTAAACACCAATTTCCCAATAGAATTTGTGGCACAATTTGCCGAATTCCTCAAACTTAGCCTTGATGCAGCCAATCCGAATCCAACCCCATCAGCACCTCCATCAAGCCAACCAGAATCCTTCGGCGAAGTTATGATTGGTTAAATCATCTAAAATAAAAATACCAAAATATTTATGTTGTTGTATGGGTGAGAATATTAAGTTTCCTAAGATATATGCTCATGCCGTTTTGCAAGATTTAGTTCTCTAAAGATTTCAAATGTATTCATTATTTAAAAAATATTCGTTAATATAATTCTATATATGGATTCACCTCTATGTGTGGGATCTAGGATTGACTATAGTTTGAACACAAGTTGTTCACCGCCTGTTTTTCATATGCATGGTCAATAAAGCCTTTGACATTGAAGCAATATTTTTTATTTAATTATTGTGTTGTCTCATTATTAAATTTATAATCTATAATTTTCTTTGTGATAGAGAATTTATTTAATTAAGATTTTTATATTGTTTAAAATCCAAGGGGTAGAGCAAACGTATGAATACTCTAAAAAGGCAACTTAATTATTTGCTAAAAACACCTTGACTCCTTGTCTCCTTGAGCAAAGAAAATGGAGAGCGGTTTTGTGGCTGGGAAAAGTCACACGTCGTCAATCAGATAGATAGAAGAAGAGTGTTAAAATTCATAATTTTTTTCCCACATCGACTTGGTAACGATCCTAGCTTACCTGTATAAGTGTGGATAACCCTCCCCTCATAAGGCCTTTTAAGGGGTGAGTGACCCATTTATAATAAAGAGCATTAAAAGTGATGGATACATGACTGATGTGTTCAATAAATTGCCTAAAAGTTAATCTATCTCTCCTGTTACTTTCACCCCCTTTGGCATTTTCTTGTGTTATAAATAAAGATCATTATCGATTTTGTCACCACAATGAAATGGAAAATAATACTAATAATAATAAAGGAATAAGAAAAGGAGCTTGGACTAAAGAGGAAGATCTTCTTCTCAGAGACTGCATTCGTAAATACGGAGAAGGGAAATGGCATCTCGTCCCTCTCCGAGCTGGTAATTTCTTCTTCTTCTTCTTCTTCTTCTTCTTCTTCTTCTTCTTCTTCTTCTTCTTCTTCTTCTTCTTCTTCTTCTTCTCTAATTTATTATCACTATATATATTTGCAGGGTTGAACAGATGTAGGAAGAGTTGCAGGCTGAGATGGCTCAATTATCTCAGACCAGATCTTAACAGAGGCTTTTTTACGAATGATGAAGTTGATCTCATCGTCAGGCTTCATAAATTGTTAGGGAACAGGCAAGTCTTCATTTCCTAATTTTTACGTACTTTTTTTGAGTCCAAAATAAACGAAGAAACTAAATACACAGAATTACGAAAATAATTAAGAATTTGAAATTAATTTTAGTATAGGCATTAAATATAAAAAATCCAATGCTCAGTGCCTCCCATTGTTGATCTGGATGGTTTGTGCACGTTATGGCTAGATTTGGAATGTTATATAATTAATAGCTTTACCGTTAGATTTGGATGTTTGTCCTAATTTCTATATTAATTCAGAAGATTCACAGTGAAAAAATAAATTATATAGTATTAAGTTTTATAAAATTGTATAGCCCAATTATGGACGAATCAACCCCAACCGTTAGATTTGGAAGTCAGTCCTAATTTCTATATTAATTCTGAAGATTCGCAGTGAAAGAATAAATTATATAGTATTAAGTTTTATAAAATTGTATAGCCCAATTATGGACGAATCAACCCCAACCGTTAGATTTGGAAGTCAGTCCTAATTTCTATATTAATTCTGAAGATTCGCAGTGAAAGAATAAATTATATAGTATTAAGTTTTATAAAATTGTATAGCCCAATTATGGACGAATCAACCCCAACCGTTAGATTTGGATGTCAGTCCTAATTTCTATATTAATTCAGAAGATTCGCAGTGAAAAAATAAATTATATAGTATTAAGTTTTATAAAAGTGTATAGCCCAATTATGGAAGAATCAACCCCAACCGTTAGATTTGGATGTCAGTCCTAATTTCTATATTAATTCAGAAGATTCGCAGTGAAAAAATAAATTATATAGTATTAAGTTTTATAAAATTGTATAGCCCAATTATGGAAGAATCAACCCCAACGATTATTTTTAAACAGAAAATAAATTTAACATGAATGATAATTATAATGCCTAGCTATATTCCCTAGTTAATATTTCTAAAATTAAGTTAATATAAATTAAATCACAGCATATTTAAATTAGAGAAAAATAGGAAAAATCAAGTACAAAAATTTATAGTGCGATACCATGTCACAGAAAACAGACGACCAAAAACTTTTATGGATATGATATCAAGTTGCGGCATTCTATGATTAGGTCAACCGAAACACTTACTAGTATTTAATTATCCCTAAAAATAAAATCTAAAAAATCATACTCCTAATTAACAACAAAGGCTCAATCGAAACAGGAGAAGTTTATCTCTCTGTCTCCTCGATAAAAGATGTCAACAATTAGCGAACAAACCCTAAGTACTATTCACTCAAGTTGAAGTTAAGAAATTCGAAGCAATAAATAATTGTAACCCCCACTTATTTATATCTACAAAGCAACAAACTGTGATTTGGTTGTGACATCTCAGCTACTCCCTTTGAAAAATTTATCTTAACATTTTTTAGCATGTGATTTTGTACATGGTTTTTTTAATTTAACTTTTAAATATTAAAATAAATTAAAGGAATATAACGTGTTATTTTTAATTTGCACACGTTTTGTTATCCAACAACGGAGGCAGATGGTCGTTGATCGCCGGCAGACTTCCCGGACGGACTGCCAACGACGTCAAGAACTTCTGGAACAGCCACATTTCAAAGCGACCGCCGCCTCCGCCCAAAGAAAAAGCCATCACCGAGAGCAACATCGTAAGGCCTCGAGCTCGGACCTTCTCCAACTCACACCCACCGGCTTGGTCCACCAAACTAGCCGTATCGAGCTCATCCACGCCCGCTGAGAAACTAGCTACGAACAGCGATCCAACGAGGTCGTCTTCATCGGCGCTGCAGGACGATCTGGATGAATGCATGCGATGGTGGGGAGACTTGATCAAGATGTCGGAAAATGGGGAAAAAAATCAGTTTATGTTCTCTGATGATGACGTGGCATGTGTACCGGAGCCGGCGATCGGCGATCTAGGTGGTGCCGATGAAGAAGGCTTTGACGTTTGATGATTGATATACATATATCCTTATGCTTGTTGTGTGTAAAATGAAATGTGAGATAAACTCTAAAAATATAATAAAGTGTTTATTGTATTAATATTTCATTACACATCATGCCTTTCATGAACTTCAAATTAAATCGATCCTTAGAAAATAGAGGATGCACCCATATCAACCCTGAGTTCGAAAAAATATAACCACATGTTTCTGTAATACTATCATTACTCACATTTCAAATCCTTCTCAACTTTTTCTTGCTTATTTTACCTCTGAAATCTTTGAGGTCATAATTAACTTAGATTTTTTAAAATTATTACTTGCATATATTAATAAAATTTTAGATATATATATATATACATCACATTTAATAATAATAATAATATACTTGCTGATATATTTTTGTTATTATTTAAAAATCATTTACATGATATTATCTAAAAATATATAAATATGTATAGTTACTGTTTTTTAAAAAATCCAATGTGTATTTTTACTTATTATTTACAACACATTATATTATTGTATAATTCAAAAGTTTTTTAATAAATTACTAGTACGTATGAACTTTAAATGTTAGGATTTGAATTCAAAAAATATTAATGAATTTAGACTAATTATGTCCTCAAAACTTTCGGAAAAAATGGAAAAGAAAAAGTTAATGATAATTTAAATGTGATTAATGATTTTTTTGAGACTAGCTTATGGTCATATTTTTCTGAGTTAAGGTGCCTAATGATTTTCATTTATTATATTATGTCATGGTAGATTTTCATTTGTTATTGACTCATTGTCATAAGAAGCATAATTAATACTTAGAAAGTTTGTTAGAGTTGAATATATGAATAAAAAGTTTGTTAGAGTTGAATATATCAACAACAAGTTTGTTAAAGTTAAGAATATCACTAAATAGAAAGTTTGTTAGAGTTGATCATATATGAATAATAAATTAATGGGGTAATTGATAACTGTTTGTAAAAAAGAAAAAAATTAATGTTATAGATGAACCCTCCGAATTTGGTGTAGCATCAAATCAGGAAATAGCATTGTGTTTTATGCCCATATCTTGTCAGTTCGAAGAATTAAATGCTTAGTTTTCTGTCCCCAAAACACAAAATTTTGAGGATAAACCTAATAGATAAATAAAATTGTTGAGAGAGAAATTAACTACTCCATTAAACTTTCAAATTTTGTTCGTTCATATATATTCCTATGGGAATGTATTCATATTCAAACGCTAAATAAGAGTAAAACTCAAAACACTTGCAGTCCATTAGATCTTGTGATCTAACGGCTAGATTAATGTCACGTGTCATCTAATAATGTAGATTTTTAGCCTAATAACGTAGCTCGGATAATAATGTAGCATTTTTATCCTAATAAAATAATGTAAATTTCCAGTCTGATAATGTACCTCGGCTAATAATGTAGAATTTTAGTATAATAATGTAGCTTATCACAACCATCCAATCTAAGGATCCAAGGGCTGTGATTTGTGCTGTGTTTTACACTAAGAAGATGTAAGGACTCTAATACCCCTATTCTTATGTATATATATACCTTCAATATGTTGTAATAAAAATCCATTTTCTTAAAAATCCATTTTCTTAAATCTTGTGTAAAAAATAAATGTCTCTCACTGAGGGAGTATATCATTGTACTGGTAGGAGGTCCCTTTGGTATATTCAACTGCATTGCATTAACGTAGTATCTTATTGCACCGACATGATTATCACGTATACCTGCATGGACCAGAGAATTTACTACACTATCACTTCAATTTATTTTAATTAATTAACACATCCTTCAAATGGCTACAATTCAAACATGTCCGTCCCCAAAGAACATCTGTTCAAGAAAGTAATGTGAACTCCAACAATTCCCCTTTATAAATCAAGCCATAACATATTTGCTCATAAAACGAACTTAAAAGTGAATGAATGAATGAATAAAGAAGATTGAGAAAGTTTTAAGGAATAGAACACCACTTTAGGACATAAGACTTTCTCCAAAATAATAAAGACAACCATTGACAATTTTCACTAAAGCAATTAATCTTATAATGACATCTATGCGTTCATAATTTTAACATACAAAATTGAAAAAAGTTTTGAGTTCTGTATCAAAAAATAGTACTTCCTCCATCCCAAAAGAATATGCACTTTGAGTTCGGCACGAGCTTTAATGCAAAATTGATTAAGTAATAGAAAGGTAGAGAGAAAAAGTAATTAAAATATTATTAGTGGGAAATGGGTCCCACCTTATTAGAAAAAAGAGAGTTTTCAAAATTGAAAAATGCATATTCTTGTGGGACGAACTAAAAAATGAAATAGTGCATATTCTTATGGGTTGAAAGCATTTGATCACAACTCTAATATTATGTTTACGTATATATAATTATTGATATTGTCATAATAGCCTTATTAATTTCTAGAATCGGAGAAAATATTCACTAGTCCTTTGAAAGAGCAGGTTTTCAGTATTGTGTTATATGCAGGTGTGCATCCAACTGATCAGGATAATATCCTAACCTAACTGAGTCATTGGCACGACAACTTAAACCTGGTATCAATTAAATTTCCTCAACCCACTTCTACTGATTAGTATAGTGGAGGTAAGGGTCGAATCCCACAGAGATGATGCGTTTGGGTAATTGTGGTGATATTCTGGAAGAGTTTGGTTAGCTACCACGCTTGGGTTGAGACTCTACCTATACAGGAATTAAAGGGGTGTACTCTACTGACTGGGTGGTGCGAAAGTGAACGACATGTGGTTGTGTACGTGAGAGTGGGGGACAAGGTGTTTCAGGGTCATGTGGAAAGTAGATGATTACTATAAAAGGCTAAACGGAATATCAGAGAATAAGAGGCAGTTAGGTGACTACACTGTCAGGTCTGTAGGGTACCAGCAGAAAAGTAAAGGACAAAAGCAAAAAGTAACTAAAAAGTAAAAGTGGTCCCAAACTTAGATGTGGATGTTGTCTTCTCCAACAAACATGAACAAAATCAAACAAACTCAGATTCCATAGATGAAATTACAGATTAACAACTCCACAAATTAGATCCACAATTAACTCACTAAAATTTAAAGATTAAACAAGCGAAATCGAGAACTACACATACTGGACGACATGCAAGGTGACAGAACTTACGTAGACTCAATTTTCGCACTTAATCACTTCGGGAATTAAATCTAAACATCAAACTTAACTAACAACTCAGATCGAACAACTTCAAATGAAATCATGCTTCCAACACTTAGAAACAACCGCAACAACTAGATCTAAGCTACCTAGGCAGAATGAAACAGATTCAAACCGAAAAGAGATGCATAAAAACAACTTCATTGCATAAAACGTTTGGATCTAAACGAAATACTTCAAAAGATAAACGAGAACTAAGTTATGCAACAAATCCAACGAAAGAAAACAAGTAAAGGTTAACTAAGAAAGCGAATAAAGATTGTTTTGCCACTCCGGGCGATGGAACTGCTACGACTACGAAATAGACTGGCTGGAACGATGGAAGGCGAATCTCCGGCGAACTGATGGAACTTCAGGTGACCATGGCTGTGGCGAGGAATGAGAAAACGTAGGGCAATGCTGAAGGAACTGATCTACCGAGAGAGGATACTCTAACTAAGTGTGGATGTTGATTTTTTCTTCTTCTCTCCAAGTGGCTTCCTTTTATAGGGAGGCCCGCCCTTAATTTTTAGGGTAGACTCTCTTCGTGAAATGACTCTTTTGCCCTTGTTTGTGGTTGATCCTTCCCAACAATCATTCTTCTCCATCTCGAGCCTTTTTGGCATGCATCCTGGTCAGTATTGCACCCCCCTGGCGCTCTTTTCACCTGAGTTATCCGAACCTTTTCATACTGACTAGAACCCTTTCCGTGCACACTTTAGCAACTGTTTTGCAGATATAATCCAATTAAGCACGTTATACTGACCAGTAACCAAGGCCTAGAATTCAGATGCGGCCCGACTTGGCGTTGCGAGCATTCGGGCCGGACCCAGACCCCAATTCAAACTTTTTTTTAATTCAAAATTTTCTTATAAATATCATCTCATTCCACGCTATTTTCATTTCTATTTTACTTCATTTCTATCCCTCTTATACCAAATCACCCAAATAGTTTGTAGTTTGGGTGATTTTATGTTTTAATGTATTTATCTATATTTGTAATTTTCAATTTTCGAACGAAGAATGAGTTTTCCGTGTTATAATTGCTGAACGTTTTCTATTTTTACGAGTAAAATAGTTTATGGTTGTGAATAGTGCAATTTAATAGTTGGGGCCTACAGAATTGTACTAAGAATTATAGCTTGGCGCAGAAAATGAGGGTAATGATATAACAGAGGATGGGGGTTGATGATGCTCTAATCACACGTAGTCTTGCCAATATGTTGCCCTTTGAAGTGTGATTTGGGCTAGCAGTTGCAGAACTTGTACAAATCTGTTAGGTGGGTTCCACGTTGGTTGTTGGGCTTAGGTTGGAGTTGGGCTTGCATTTATAACACCAGCACATTCACATAGATGCATATACTTCCTATAATTCTTTAATTCTTTTGGGAGCTATAACTTGGGACTGTAACAGTAAGATATTAATCCATGCTCCCTCCGTCTCATAAAAATATGGACAATGTGTATGACATAGGAATTAAGATAAAATTGATAAAGAAAGAGAAAGGAAGAGAACGGTATGGTAAAGTAAGAGAGCCGAGGAGAATAATACTGTAGTTAAATTAGTGTTAGTAGATAGTGTTAATTATGGAGCCTAAAATATCTCCTACCATGTTTAGGATTTGTTTCCTTGAAGTATATTTCCTTGTGATAGATTTATTCCTTAAAAGATATTTCCTTATGGAATATGTTTCCTAGTTTGACTAGAATTAGGGCTCTCTAGTTACTTATAAATAGAGGTGCTCCCTCATTGTTAAATCATCCTGAAATTATATAGTGAAATCCCTGGCTTGGCATCGCCCCCAGACGTAGATACACATTGTATCGAACTGGGTAAACAACATCTTGTGTTCATTCTCTTTCATATTCGTGATTGCCTGTGTTTATTTCCCAACAACTGGTATCAAGAGCCTAGGGTTTAAGAGGCAGAAATCACGATGGGGTTGACGAGAAAATTGCTGTAGAGAAGTTCGATGGATCTGATTTCGGATTTTGGAAGATGCAGATTGAGGATTACCTGTACGGTAAAGATCTCTGGAAGCCTTTAAAAACCAAACCCGAAAAGATGGAACATGAGGAGTGGGAGCTGCTGGACAGAAAAGCGATGAGCGCGATTAGGCTATCGTTGTCCAAGGATGTGGCTTATCACACGACTGCAGCAAAGTCGACAAAGGAGATGATAAAGATCTTGGAGGACATGTATCAGAAACCATCAACGGCAAACAAGGTACATCTGATTAGACGATTGTTTAATTTTAGAATGCAAGAGGGAAAGCTGGTGCAACAACATCTCAACGAGTTCAACATGATTACTTCGCAACTGAACTCGGTTAATATAAAATTCGATGATGAAATTCGTGCCCTGATTTTGCTATCGTCTCTGCCTGAGAGTTGGGCTGGCACAGTGACAGCAGTTACTGCTGCAGAGACAAAACTAACAGTTGACAGAGTAAGAGATCTGATGATTGGTGAGGAAGTATCAAATTCCAGAGGAAGGAGTCAATCCAAGAAGGATTTGGATAAAGTTAAATGCTGGAATTGTGATGAGTTTGGGCATTTTAGAAATCAATGTGAGGCACCGAAGAAGTATAAGAATAAGGATCAGAAGGACAAGAAGACAGCAAACGCTACCATGTCTGATGACGATGGCGAGGCGTTGGTCTTGAGCGTCAGTAGTCCGATGGAATCGTGGGTATTGGATTCTGGGGCGTCGTTTCACTCCTGCAGCAATGTGGAGATAATGGAAGACTACGTTTCTGGCGATTTTGGGAAGGTACATCTGGCTGATGACGAGCCCTTAGATATCGTGGGAAAGGGAAACGTGAAGGTAGTGACGTCCAATGGATCCGTAATAAAACTGAATGGAGTCAGACACATTCCTGGATTGCAGAGAAGTTTGATTTCGATTGGGCAGCTTGATGCAGAAGGGTACACCGTGACGTTTGGCTGCAACAATTGGAAGATTACCAAGGGAGCTATGATAGTAGCTCGAGGTAAGAAGGAGGGTACGTTGTATACCACAACTAACTCCAAAGATTGCATTGATATTGCAAGTGAGACAAATAATGCAGATTTGTGGCACTGTCGTCTTGGCCACATGAGCGAGAAAGGGATGAAGATAATGTGCTCAAGAGGTTTACTGCCTGGCTTGAAAACTGTTGAAGTTGTCCTGTGCGAGGATTGCGTGTTTGGGAAACAGAAAAGGGTGAGTTTCTCAAGAGGAGGCAGAAAATTGAAGACACAGAAGTTGGAGATGGTCCACACTGATCTATGGGGACCAGCACCTGTGAAGTCCCTAGGAGGCTCTGAATATTATATGACTTTCATCGACGACTCTACTCGAAAGCTATGGGTTTATTTTCTGAAGAGTAAATCCGATGCGTTTGACGCTTTCAGTAAATGGAAAGCCCTTGTTGAAACTGAAACCGGGATGAAGGTGAAGTGTCTAAGATCCGATAATGGAGGAGAATATGAACTTGCAAAGTTCAAGGAATTCTGCGCCGAGAATGGAATCCGCATGGAGAAAACTGTGAAAGGAACTCCACAGCAGAATGGAATCGCAGAGCGCATGAACAGAACGTTGAATGAGCGAGCAAGATGCATGAGGTTGAAAAGTGGATTGCCAAAGAGTTTTTGGGCAGATGCAGTCAACACAGCTGCATTTCTAATTAATAGAGGTCCATCAGTTCCCTTGGAGTTTCGGATACCCGAGGAGGTTTGGACAGGAAAAGAGGTAAATCTATCTTTCCTACGCATCTTTGGTTGTGTTGCTTATGCTCATGTTAGTTCCGTTGAGAGAAGTAAGTTGGATGCTAAATCTATTAAGTGTACGTTCATTGGTTATGGAGGCGATGAGTTCGGTTATAGACTCTGGGATGAGCAGAACCGTAAGGTTATTCGCAGTAGAGATGTCATCTTCAATGAACAGGTATTGTACAAGGATAGATTGGAGGCGTCAAGTCCCAGCAGTTCTGAGCCACAAGTGGTCGAGCTAGACATCTCAAACTCGAGTGGGAGCAAGGAGAGTCAGAATGCTGAAGAGGTGCTTGAAGAAGAACCAAGCACTCCACCACCGACTATTCCGCTGCCTAAATCGACTAGAGAGCGACGTGCACCTGATAGGTACTCGCCCTCTAATTTCTATTTGTTACTTACTGATGGTGGTGAGCCCGAGTGTTATGCAGAGGCAGGAGAAGGCCCTGATAAACGAAGGTGGAAAATTGCCATGGATGACGAATTTGCCTCTCTTCTCCTAAATGGCACATGGGAGCTTGTGGAACTTCCTAAAGGGAAAAAGGCATTGCATTGCAAGTGGGTCTATCGAATCAAAGGTGAAGCTGATGGTAGCAAGCGCTACAAGGCTAGGCTGGTTGTCAAGGGATTTGAGCAACGATACGGTATTGATTATACAGATGTGTTCACTCCTGTTGTGAAACTAACTACTATTCGTTTAGTGTTGAGTATGGTAGTTGCAGAAAATCTATTGTTACATCAGATGGATGTAAAGACGGCATTCCTTCATGGTGATTTGGAGGATGAGTTGTACATGACACAGCCTGAAGGATTCATAGTAAAAGGAATGGAAAACCTTGTATGCAAGTTGAAGAAGAGCTTGTATGGTTTAAAGCAAGCTCCAAAGCAGTGGTACAAGAAGTTTGATGGATTCATGATGGAGATTGGCTATAAAAGATGCTACGCTGACCATTGTTGTTACTACAAGAGGTTTGACACGAGCTATCTTATTCTGTTATTATATGTTGATGATATGTTGATCGCAGGAGGTGATCAAAAGGAGATGGATAAGTTGAAAAGGCAATTGTCTGAACAATTCTCCATGAAAGATCTTGGAGAGGCTAATCAAATTTTGGGCATGAGAATCGAGCGTGACAAGGCGGCAGGAAAATTGTATCTTTCGCAAGCTGCTTACATTGGTAAGGTATTGGAAAGATTCAACATGGATAATTCGAAGCCAGTAAGTGTGCCTTTGGGCAGTCACTTTAAGCTGTCGAAGAAGGAGTCGCCGAGTACAAAAGAAGAACGTGCTGAAATGAAGAAAATTCCTTATGCTTCAGAAATTGGCAGTATTATGTATGCAATGGTGTGTACGAGGCCTGATATTACACAAGCAGTGGGAGTAGTGAGCCGGTTCATGGGTGATCCGGGCAAGCAACATTGGGAAGCAGTTAAATGGATCATTCGATACTTGAGAGGTACTACAGAAAGCGTCTTATGTTTCAATGGCAAGAATGTCGAGCTGGCAGGTTATGTGGATGCAGACTTGGCGTCCAATAATCTTGATGGGAGAAGAAGCACAACCGGGTATGTATTTACTTATGGTGGTACTGCTATTTCATGGACTTCTAAGTTGCAGAAGACTGTTGCTTTGTCTACTACGGAGGCTGAATATGTAGCTGCGACATAGGCAAGCAAGGAGATGGTGTGGTTGCAGAGTTTCTTAGATGAACTTGGGAAGGAGAACAAGAGTAGCATACTCTACAGTGATAGTCAGAGTGCTATTTTCTTGGCGAAGAATCCAGCGTTTCATTCTAGGACAAAGCATGTGGAGTTGAAATATCATTACATCCGACACCTAGTGGAGATGAAAATCCTGCAACTTGTGAAGATACTTGGAAGTGAGAATCCTGCAGACATGTTTACTAAGGTGGTGACCTTAGAGAAATTGAAGCTATGCATAGCTTCAATTGGCCTTGGAACTTGAAGAGAAGGTTAGGCGATGCTAAGCGGATGAAGGGATGAGATCACGAGGAAATGGTTGTTTAGGAGTTGTTAGTCTCCAAGTGGGAGATTGTTAATTATGGAGCCTAAAATATCTCCTACCATGTTTAGGATTTGTTTCCTTGAAGTATATTTCCTTGTGATAGATTTATTCCTTAAAAGATATTTCCTTATGGAATATGTTTCCTAGTTTGACTAGAATTAGGGCTCTCTAGTTACTTATAAATAGAGGTGCTCCCTCATTGTTCAATCATCCTGAAATTATATAGTGAAATCCCTAGCTTGGCATCGCCCCCAGACGTAGATACACATTGTATCGAACTGGGTAAACAACTTCTTGTGTTAATTCTCTTTTATATTCGTGATTGCCTGTGTTTATTTCACAACAGATAGTGAGACCTACATTATTAAATTGATATAGCTTTCCAAAAATAGAATGCACATATTTTTATGGGATGGAGGGAGTATTTGTTTAAGTGGATCTTTAAAAGATTGAGCCACATATAGAACTGCCCAACTAAAGAATAAAAATTTTAACATTAAATTGATTGAATTTGGGTATTTTCTACTTTTTACGGTATAATGCAATTATCAATATTTAATCAAATTTGGGTATTTTTCTACTTTTTACGGTATAATGCAATTATCAATATTTAATCAAATTTGGGTATTTTCTGCTTTTTACGGTATAATGCAATTATCAATATTTAATCGAATTTGGGTATTTTCTGCTTTTTACGGTGTAATGGATTGATTGCGTACATGGTCAACTATCAATCTAAACTTGTTCAAACCATAGCTTGATAAATCGACACGAATAATAGTGGCTCTAGTTAAAAATCAACCTTGGGATGTATGTTTGGTAGTGTTTGATCACAATAAAATTAATTTTAAATGCAGAACTCTGAACCAAAACAGAGTAGGCCATTGTTATAACAAGAAGTTCATAATTAGTGAGTTTTTAGTTCATTAATATTTTTTAAATGAACTAAAAACAAATTAATAATGAACTTTGTGTCTCCTAACAATAACAATGACCTTCACGTAATTGTTCTATGTTGTGTATTTACACTAATTTTGCATATAATACAACCGTATATTTAGCTACCCACAAAGTTAACCCCTTCTTTAACGTGTTTATGTTAGCAACATAGAGTATTTTCCACGTCTCAATCTATTAGAATGATTTGATAATTCAAAATTTCGATCTCATGTCTAATGTATTAGGAGCGACAACTTCTCATATTGCTTGTTCATTTTATAGTTCAAATCACTTTTTGTTACACAACATTATTTTAGGCCATCATATCTTCAAATCTAATGATCAGTACTCCATCCATCCCTAAAAAAATGAACTTTCTAATTTTAGATTAGTTAAATAACACATTATCCTTACACATCATTTTTACAAGTTATACTATTACACTACACTACTAATGATGTGGAGCACACTATTACAAATCAAAGATAAAACGAACGCAACTCAGTTGATGAGAAGATAGGCATCGACGAGAGTGCAGAGAGTAACGACAAGAGGAACATAGAGTTGAGGAGGAGGAGAAAGAATAGTAGCTTTCTCATACTCAAAGCTCCATTTTGCCAAACCATCATTCACACTAAGAGTCGCCTTAAAACTCTTATACACTTGCAGAAGATCTCCTTCCAAAGTCGAAAATGTCATGATTTTTGCAGCAGCATCTATTGCCTCTGTCAAAACCTTGGCAGTTGTTGGAATTGCTCCTGTCATCAAATAAATATAGTACTATGCATCAAACTATATAATATCCACCAAAAAATATGATTTAATTTGTGGAACATTTTATACCAACAATATAGTGCCAGATCTTGATGGAGCCAACGGCGCCCTCCTTGGATGAGCTCAACTCCGGTGAAGGCGGCCGGGAAAATCTTGACAATGTCGCTCATGTTGAACTTGAAGAAATTGTAGAATTTATCAGCTGGGCATTTGATTGCAGCGCTAGCAACTAGGGTTTCTACCTTGTTTGCCATTTTGTAATGTAGTTTAGTGTGTTTGGACTTGCAAGACTATTATCTTCTGAATTTATATTGCTGTGGCAACATTATTTAAATAGTATTGGTTTGTATCATTCATCTAATCCACACCTAAAAAATCTTATAATTAGTGGCCCACTTTGAAATCGTAGAAGATATCTTAGCTAACGATTCATGATAGTGATTATTGGGATAAATAATTAGTGGATTGAGATAATAACTGAGTAGTTATACTTCAAATTTAATAAGTCAATTTTAACTAATGAAAGTTGATAGTTTTTTTATGCATGTATGATCCATCACTCTTAGTTTTTCATGCATGCATGAGTTATGGATGTGACTTAACTCTTAACCGATATATTATACTCAGGTAAGTCCGTCGATATTTGTCACTATTTTCATTTTTGGTCCGTGCGCCAATACATGTCGCAGTTATCTTTTTCTACTTTTGGTAGTAAACTTCATATTTCACTAACTCATTTTCACTCGCATTTTATTATATTCCATGAAAGTATGACATATATTCCACTAACCTTTTCAACTCACTTTCTATTACATTTCTTAAAATCGATGCCGAATGAAAGCGTAACAATTAATGACGGACGGAGGGAGTACTATAATTATTGATGCTAGCCCACTACCACAATCCACTCACATACATTTAAAATCTCGTCTTTAAAGATTTAACACTACAAAAAACACGCTAATTACCAATGGATTTACTGAGAATACAATATCCGTAGGCATTTACCAATGGATTACCAAGGGATCTATTATTGATAATTTACCGACGTCATTTCCAACGTATCTGTGACGGAGTTTGGCAGTTTAATTTACCAACGGCCGATTCCGTGGGTAAACCTATTATATTTTTAAAATAATTATTTTATAAATAAATTACCTAGGATTTTGCCGTCGGAAAACTTAAAGTTATTATATTTAATAATTATTAATTTATAATTCAATTACTAAGGGATTTTGACGTCGGGAAACTTAAATTGTATATGTAGTATATATTTCACCTCTCTACTTCTTTTTTAACCCTAGCCCTCTTTTCACTGCCGTTCGTCTCCGATCTGTGAAGTCGAAGCCCACCGGAAAATTGCTCCGTTCAATCTCTCCAATCCGAGAAATCAAAGTCGACCGGGAAATTGCTATGTTCTGTCTCTCCAATTTGCGAAATCCGACCGGAAAATTGCTGAAAAATCAAAGACTATTGCTGTACTACTCCTCTGTAAGTTAATCACAAGCATTAATGCATGTCTATAAAATGGACAAGTATACTAATTTACTAAATTACTTCTGAATTTTCAATCGCAAGTATTTTCTGAGCCACTACCACAGTCACTACTCCGGCCGCCGCAGTTTGCATCGGCGTCGGCGACGATTCGCTCGGTGTCCCAACAGTTGTGTAACTTCTTTTTGACTAATTCAAATACGATTTAGCTTTCAAAATGTAGTAAATCTTTTATACTCCTTGCTACTTGCAATTCATCATTAGGGATTGCATTTACATATATAGATATTAAGATATGGTGATACTTCACAGTGCTAATCCGATTGGGAATTCACGGAGAGCGCTCAGAAAATTTTACAGTGACTCCAGTAATTTGGCTTTACTAACACGATGCTGTCTATGCTCTCTCTCCAGAATTAGGATTTTTGGCACTCAAAAGAGATAAAATTCTGTAAATTAGCTAAGTGTGTTTATGAAGTTTTTAGGGTAAGTTGAGTTGCTATCTGGGTTAGATATAGTTTATGTACTCATACTGAATGCAAGAAGTTTGGCATACTCATATACAGGGTAAGATATACTTGCTGATGTGGTGTGGAGATGTTTGTGAAAAAATATACAGTATGTTTTTTTAACTCATCCATTGTTTTTCATTATGCCAAATCAAACCTTTGTTTTTTGCCAAAATAAAAGCTGATAATTAAAAGCTCTTTCTGTGCTGGCAATTAGATAATGAGGATTTTACTTTATATGCTTAGTCATTACATATTTATTCATATTGCTTTGGTGAAGGAATTTAAAAACACGTCTATTGACATAAATACTTGTAAATTATTATAAATTATTTTTTTCTTTTGTTCAATGGATAACTCATATTAAAGTCTTTTGAAGCTATGTATCAACGTCCTTCTATCTTACAGGGCATTGTAGGATTTATATGTGCTGAGGAAGAGCTAGACAGTTCGGGGTTTAACTCTTCAGCAGATGCAGGTGTCTTCTGCTTCCATACATATTTCATGTCTGCTAATCTGATTGTTTCTAGCTAGACAAATAAATCATTCCCACAATCACTATTAAATTGAAAATTTTCACCATGGGTACATTACACTTGTTTACTGAAAAGTAAACACTATTAAATTGAAAATCATGTCTACTCTTTCTGCTACTATATATCATCAAAAGTATGCATTACTATGAGGTACACTTGTTTACTGAAATCTTCCCAAGATTGGGGAGCAAGGGCCATTGATTGAAGTTTCCTTGGTTTACTGAAATCAGGAATTATTACTCATTTTATAATTTCATCATCATTTTCAAAAGTTGGCAGTCAAATAAGAATCTACATCAGGACGGCGTGTGGAGATGTTAGTGTTGTTTTGGTAACTATTGCTTTTATTTGACTTATTGATTTTGCCAATTAGCAATGCTTAGTTCTTGTGTCATGAGTTTGTATTGCCAAGACACAAGAACTTAATATGAGACTTATTTGTTTGACCGTAAAATATATCAAGGGAGCTTAGCTTTCACAAATCTGTTGACTTGCAGCATTGAATACGAGATGAACTGCGCCAAGAGTTGTGGCGCGAAATGCATCCAAAACTATGCGAGTAAAAACGGGAGATGAAAGAAATGATGAAGTAGTATGACGTCCAAGCAACCCCAACAATCAAGTCACACTCCTGATTATGATGATGAGTTGATATATCTCATGCACTCACTTGAAATCTTGACACTTTGTTTATTTTTGCTTTGTATGTTGGTTGTATTTTGACTAATACTTTTGAGGTTTATCAATGATGATTTTCATTTTGTTGGTCATTATTTATTTGTTATTGATTGCATGGTGAAGCTAGAACATGATATGGTGTACAGGTTCACAGAGAAAAATTAAAATGGTTCAAATATAGATTTGAAAGATTACCAACGGAGAAAACTCGTTGGTAAAATTGTAAAAAAAATCCAGAATTTCCAACGGCAATTTCCGTTGGCAATTAACCAAAACTTTAATAGACAATTACCCACAGATTTTTCCGTTGGGAATTTTCCAATGGCTAATATCCCTTGGTAAAAAAAATTAGCGTCGTGGCTTTTACGTATGGCTAGTATCCCTTGGTAATGACATTCTCCGACGGATATATTGATTTTACCCACGGATATTTCCGTTGGTAATTTGCTTGTTTTTTGTAGTGTAATCTAATAATAAATCAACTTGAAATATTTAACAGAGGCTTAAACTCATCAAAACCTATATGTGGATTTGGGTGGATATTGTAAAACAGACGAGACTAAATATAAAATCCTGTAAATAAAATTTTTTTAACTCGTAAAAATGTACTATTTTGATCACTAATGATATTCGTATGATTTATCCTAGTTAATTATTAACAATATATTTATTGTGATCTAAATTATTGTGTTTGAAAATATAATCGACACAACAAAACATGTGTCGCCGTCAATGCTGTCACGGTTTCACCTATACATATAGTATTTGATTATCGATGAGGAGTGCAATTTGACTATTATAAGTTCGCTTACTTAATCTCCGGGAAAATAAAAGGTTTTCGTACTTGAAATAGTAGCGCATATATATAGGGGTGCACTATGGTCAATAAGTTAAATCCTGTTAAATATCAAAGTAAATCTCAACCCTTGAATCCTTAGATTGGATGGTTGTGATAATAATATCCGAGCTATATTATTACACTAAAAGCGTTATATTATTAGCAGAGCTACATTATTAGACTACACAATCTACATTATTAGAATAAAACGCGTTACATTATTAGCCGAGCTACATTATTATACTACATAATCTACATTATTAGATGACACGTGACATTCATCTAACGGTTACATCAAAAGATCCAATGACTGAGATTCGCTTTGATTTTTGACAGAATTTCACTTATTGATCTGATCACACCCCTACAAATGTATATGTATAGAAGCAACAAATAATCCTAAAACCTTTATGCTATATATTCGTATTAGTATTAAACCTTCATTGCAATAAATACGATTTCACTTTCACATGTTCAACCGTTTTTTGTTTGAAACTTTATTATACGAATACAACAATAATTATTAAAGTTTGATCTTAATTCTATCTTACACTCCGTCGTTAAAAAAAAATTTCTCTAATAAACATTATAATTCTAGAATAGGAAACCTATCTCTCAATTAATTTAGAAACTAAGTACATTATTTTTCTCAAATATATAAATCTATTAGTCTTAAGTAACGTGAATCACGAAATGGGCGTAGTATTTGGTAGTGAAAAATAATTTTGTATTGTAGTGATCTACTCACCAGTTACCTACCCATCAACTAATGCTAACTCAGCGATGAAGAACTGATGTTTTTATTTGTAGCTTGTGATGGATCAATATCACAGCTGCGATAAGTCTAGAGCTTAATCGAGCTCCTTAATACGGCTGTGTTCAGTAGTCGTCCGATTGGGATTAGTTGGGAGCTTTTAATCTCAGCCGTTGGTAGATAGATAGCCGTTATGTTTGAATACATGTATAAGTAGTTTGTTTGAGCTTCAGTTAGCTCACGATTTGTATTCCCAAATTGATCTGCAGATAATAAGAGTTTCTCGTTTCTCAAATCTCCATCTTCTTCGAATTCCTTCACTGATTCTAACAATTGGCGCCGTCTGTGGGAACCAAAGTTGCCCCATTGAGTGAGAAGTCAGTCGATATTGTTTCTGTTGGAATCGGATCCGCGACGCGAAAATGGCATCAAGATTTGAAGCTGAAAAGTTCACAGGCAAGAATGATTTTGCCTTGTGGAGGATGAAGATCCGTGCTCTACTTACGCAGCAAGGATTGTCTTCGGCCTTGACGAAAGGGACGAAGGAGGGGAAGGAGGCAGGGGCGGCCTCGGATGCGAAATCTGCTGCGAAAGATGATGAGATCGAAGCAAAGGCATTCAGTACGATCGTTCTATGCCTCGGAGATAAGGTTTTGAGAGAGATTTCCAGAGAAACTACAGCGGCAGGTATTATGGCAAAACTTGAAGATTTGTACCTTACAAAATCTCTAGCCAATAGATTGCTTATGAAGCAGCGCTTATATTCATACAAATTTGTGGATGGAAGATCAATTTTAGAGCAGCTCGAGGATTTCAATAAGAATGTGGACGATCTTGAAAATATTGATATTTCTATTGGTGATGAGGATAAGGCTATATTACTGTTGAATGCGCTTCCTAAAAGTTATGATCAGCTACGGGATGCAATTCTTTATGGCCGAGAAAGGACTATCACACTTCTTGAAGTGCAATCGGCCTTTAGGTCTAAGGAACTGCAGAATGGAAATGGAGGTCTTGCTGATTCAGTCTCGGAGAGTTTGAATGTCAAGAAGTTCAAAGGAAAGAAGCCATTCAAGAAGTTTAATGAGCCTTATAAGCCTACACCACCAACTGATCAGAAAGGGACTCGTTCTTGCCATTGGTGCAAGAAACCCGGTCATTTGAAGAAGGATTGCCACGGTTGGAAAAGGAAACAAGTGGAGTTGGGAGGTAAAACTGTGAATACCACTCAGGAAGTGGTTGATGATGAAGCTCCAGTAGCTTTGAATGTTATGGAGCAAGTGGAGAATGGTTCTTGGATCATGGACTCCGGGTGCAGCTTTCATATGACCCCCAATCTTCACTGGTTCAATGATTTGAAGGAGATAAATGGCTCTGTGATTCTTGGGAATAACCAAATTTGTGAAGTAAAGGGCATAGGGACAATAAGGCTGAAGGCTGAGAATGGCCGAATGATTATCTTAAGTTCTGTCAGGTTTATTCCAGAGGTTAAAAGGAATTTGGTGTCTCTGGGGTCTCTTGAGGGTAGAGGATGCAGAGTGGTGTCTGAGAATGGGGGAATGACAGTGAGCAAGGATGGGAAGGTGCTTATAGAAGCCAAGAGAAAGGGCAGTTTGTATTACATGAATGCTGCTGTCATGGTGAAGGATCAGAATGAAGCTCATGTTGCAGTGTCTGATAGCCTGGGTATTTGGCATCAAAGACTAGGCCATCCTGCCATGGGGACAGTAAAGGAGCTGATCAAGAGGGGTTTTGTGCAATGTAGGGATTCTGGAAGTGGTCCTACAGAGTGTGAAGAGTGTGTGTTGGGCAAGGCCAAGAAGCTACCCTATCCAAAGGCAGTGCACACCTCAACAAAACCTTTAGATTACGCCCATAGTGATTTATGGGGGCCAGCTCAAGTGAAGTCAATTGGAGGAGGCAAATATTATATGAGCATCATAGATGATTTTTCAAGGAAAATTTGGATCTACATATTGAAAGAAAAGTCAGAAGCCTTGGCCAAATTCAGAGAATGGTGCACTGAAGTTGAAGCTGAGAAGGGAATGAAGCTTGGCTGTTTAAGGACTGACAATGGCTTAGAGTATGTGTCTGGGGACTTTGATGCATTCTGTAAAGCTAAGGGCATCAAGAGACACAGGACCGTGCCCATGAATCCACAGCAAAATGAAGTGGCCGAGAGAGCCAACCGCACCATTCTTGAGAGAGTAAGATGTATGTTGCTGGCAGCCGGATTGGAGAAAAAATTCTGGGCTGAGGCAGCCTCTACTGCAGTGAAACTGTTGAATATGTGCCCATCATCAAGTATAGATGGAGATATCCCAGATGTGAGGTGGTTTGGGAGACATGGAAACTATGAAAGCCTAAGGACCTTCGGTTGTAGAGCTTTTGCACACATCAAGCAAGGAAAGTTGGAGGCTCGGGCTCTTAAATGCATCATGATAGGATACCAACCGGGAGTAAAGGGGTACAGGTTATGGTGTGTAGAACCTGGAAATGGCAAGGTTGTCATTAATAGAGATGTTATCTTTTGGGAGCATGATCTACCTTTTAAAGGGAAATCTGATGTTTCTGAAACTGAGCATGTAGTCCTTCCAGAAATTGAGGTGGAACATGGTAAAAATGTTCATAGCCAAGATGATGAAATCACTAGTATTCATGATGAAGCCACTGGTATTCCACAATCTCCACAGCAGATTGCACATCAGTCCACCCCATCCACTGGAAGAAGCTGGAAGTTGACTAGAGATAGAGTCAGGAGAACTATCAAACCTTCAACAAAGTACTCTGATGCTGAATTCCTCTTTTTCTGTTTAATGGTGGCAGAAGAAGTGGAGTACTCAGAGCCTGGTTCATATGAAGAGGCTATGCAAAGCAAAGAGTGGGAGAATTGGATGCAAGCAATGGTGGAAGAGATTGACTCACTGCTCAAAAATGGCACTTGGGTATTAGTTGAGAAACCAAATGGAAGAAGGGTAGTGAGCTGTAAATGGGTCTTCAAGAAGAAGATAGAAGGTGCTGATGGGGATAAGATGAGATATAAAGCCAGATTAGTGGCTAGAGGGTTCACCCAAGAATATGGCATTGATTATGAAGAGGTTTTCTCTCCTGTGGTAAAGCACACATCAATAAGGGTGTTGTTGGCTATTGTTGCAAGAAAAAACTGGGAGCTTGATCAATTAGATGTCAAAACAGCATTTTTGCATGGTGATTTGAAGGAAACAATATACATGGCCCAACCACAAGGGTTTGTAAAGGCAGGAGATGAGAAGAAAGTATGTCTGCTGCAGAGGAGTATCTATGGACTGAAACAAGCAAGCCGACAGTGGCACATGAAATTCAATAATCATGTGATGAAAAATGGTTTCACAAGATCAGCATATGATGAATGTGTTTACATAAAGAGAGCAAGTGGAGCTGTGGTTGCATATCTACTATTATATGTAGATGACATGCTCTTAGCTGGAGCTGATTTGGAAGAAATAAGAAAAGTGAAATCTGATCTCAAGGTTGCTTTTGAAATGAAGGATCTGGGGCCGGCAAGAAGGATCCTTGGAATGTCCATAGTGAGGAAGAGAGAAAGCAGGAAAATCTTACTGACACAAGCAGATTATGTGTCAAGACTGATCAATAAGTTCAAGATGAGCAATGTAAGGGAAGTATCAGTGCCAATGGGGCAACATTACAAGTTGACAACTGAGCAGGTGCCTAAATCTGATGAAGAGAGGAAGGAAATGCAGAATATTCCCTATGCAAACATCATTGGGAGTGCTATGTATGCAATGATTAGCACACGGCCAGATATAGCTCAAGCAATCTCTGTGACCAGCAGATACATGTCAAACTATGGAAGGAAACACTGGTCTGCTCTGAAGTGGCTGATAAGATACTTGAAAGGTGCCACGGATGTAGGGATCATGTTTGATGGAGGAGCTGCATTTGAGGGTGATGCTTTGGTTGGATGGAATGATTCTGACTATGCAGGGAATCTTGATACTAGGAGATCCCAGTCAGGTTACTTGTTTACACTCTACGGTTCTGTAATAAGTTGGAAGAGCAGCCTTCAAGGAGTGGTTGCCTTATCAACAACTGAAGCGGAGTTTCTGTCCTTAACAGCAGCAGTAAAGGAAGGGTGTTGGCTGAGGGGAATTCTGGAGGATTTTGGCATAAATCAGAAAGTTGTGAGCATTGGTTGTGACAACAACAGTGCTTTGTGTTTGGCAAAGCATTCAGTCTACCATGAAAGGAGTAAGCACATTGATGTGCGGCTACATTTCATAAGGGAAAAAATTGAAGAAGGAGAAATAAGGGTATTCAAGGTTGATACTGCTGAAAATCCAGCAGATATGTTAACTAAACCTCTACCAAGATCGAAGCTGGACTTGTGCATGAGGTTAGTTGGTTTACAGAGAGAGGTCAAGACTGAGTGGTGATTAATGATTGATGATTGAGCCATCAAGGTGGAGTTTGTAGCTTGTGATGGATCAATATCACAGCTGCGATAAGTCTAGAGCTTAATCGAGCTCCTTAATACGGCTGTGTTCAGTAGTCGTCCGATTGGGATTAGTTGGGAGCTTTTAATCTCAGCCGTTGGTAGATAGATAGCCGTTATGTTTGAATACATGTATAAGTAGTTTGTTTGAGCTTCAGTTAGCTCACGATTTGTATTCCCAAATTGATCTGCAGATAATAAGAGTTTCTCGTTTCTCAAATCTCCATCTTCTTCGAATTCCTTCACTGATTCTAACATTATTAAATATTAATTGTTAATTATTATTTCTCTTTACATGGTTTCATTATTAATTATTGTGATTGATTTTTGCAGACAACACGTGATTATCATGTCAACGGTATATACGTATTAGATGCTAGGATGATTGTCTCGACAATTAGATTTTTAATATCTCGTCATAACCACCAATATAGATGAGATTATAGAAGCTGTGATGATGTGTAGGCTATAATTAAATGGATGAGAACAGCTATTATATCGAATTAATGCTGCAGAGTATTGAGAAAATTCAACTCGCATAACGCAGAGATAACAACAGTGACGGATGTAGAAAATATTTTTAATTGGAGCTCCATTGTGTATATATTTTGTGTATTCAATATAATAATTCAAAATATAACATAACAAATGTACTTCTTGTTGAGAAAACCGGGTAATTTTCTCTCAAATAGTGAAATGAACCGATTCAGTAATTTTAGAGTTAACTCAATGGAGTCTACTCGATAAAATTACTTCTCCAAATAAATTCTCAGGACAAGCTGGTGGGACACTGTCCCTCTTAAATACCAGACTCCTAACAGAATTTATCAGTCGGGGTATTTATGACAATATAAAAACACCCAAAAGAACCGTACAAAACACTACTACCAAACTCGCAAATAATATTGAATACAATATCACAATAGAAGAGAAAACCCAGAAATAAATGCGGAACAAAATAAATAATAAAGAATGAACACATCCGAAACTTTGATAACGGAGTTCGGCCAAATTTCCTACGTCTCTGAGCACCCTCTGCAGAGTCCACTTATATATAGACGGAGAAGAGAATATAAATGTTTGAGGATGATTTACAAAATTGGGGTGAGTTCCTTTTATAGGCAGCCACTCCCTCAAACTTCCTACTCCCCACTGGGATGGCAAAAGTTTGCCAAAAACCAAAAGTCCACAATTGTGGGCTACAAGTTAACACTTCTTACTTCTCAAGATAAATTTTTACGTCCCAAATTAAGTGAGAAGCTTCTTTTTCTCGCTCGTTTTGAGAAAATGATACTCCTTCCGTTCCATTACACATGACACATTTCTTTTGAGCATACGTTTTTAGGTAATAGTCACTTATAGTGGGACTGACGGAGTATAAAATAGGTAATGTGGAGAGAGTGTAAAGTAGAAAGAGAATAAAATAGAGAGAAGTAACTGAGACGCTTCTTTTTCCGTTTCACCAAAAGTATCGTATTCATTTTTGGGATGTCACACCTAAAGTGAGTTATTTCATTATAAGAAATATAGTAGAAAGTTGGTTGAAAATGTTAGTGGAAGGTGGGTCCTACTTTTAGTTTTATAGTACTCCCTTTGTTCCGCGGTAGTGGTAGCGTTTCTTTTCGGACACACGATTTTAGAAAAATTGTGTTAAGTGAGTTAAGTAAAAGAATAATAAAGTATGAAATGAAAAATGTGGAGAGATAAAGAGAGAAAATAGTAAGAGGGGGTAAAGTAAGTGAGAAGAAATTAAATGTGTGACTTTTACTAAAAAAGGAAATGACTCCACTACTATGGAACGTACCAAAATGGCTAAATGATTCCACTACTATGAAATAGAGAGAGTAATGAAATGTTCGTAAATAAATTAGTGAAATATGGGGTACATTACCAAAACTAGTAAAAAGCAAATGGTAGTTTATTGGTGGACGGATAAAAATGGTAAAATGAGAAGTTTATTGGTGGACGGATAAAAATGGCAAAATGAGAAGTTTATTGGTGGACGCACTATAAAATAAACCATTTAGAACATTTTTTAATGCAATTAAAGATGGTAGTTTTTGTTTCTAAGTCTACCACATACGCTTAAAAATGTCCTTATTGTTGGTGTCCCGACTAAAATTAGAGGATGCAAGTGGAAGCGTCCTAAAAATGCAAAAGTTTAAGTTAATTTGTCCTTAAATTTTGGAACACTTTCTTTTGCGCCTTAAATTGTTGTTATTTTAAAATTTTCAACGCAAGTGATTGCGTCTCGATTTTTGTATCCTTAAAATATAAGTTTTTTGTAGTGACGGAGAGAGTATATTTTAAGGACATAAAAATTAAGACGCAATTACTTGCATTGGAAAAGTTTAAAAACCAACAACAATTTAGAATCTAAAAGAAAGCGTTCTTAAATAAATAATAAATTAACTTGTTCTTTTGTTTTTTAGAATGCTTCCAATTGCGTCCTCTATCGGGACTATTGAAGCCGGAGAGAATTTCCATTTTCTTGGAAGCTCTTTTCTGAATGCACTAATTAAACATGTACTCCCTCCGTCCCATTAAATATGCAACATTTGGGAATCGGCACAAGTTTTTATCTAGTGTTGTTTTGTGAGTTAATGAAGACAGAGTAAAGTAAGAGAGATGAAAAAGTAGAGATAGAGATGTTTCCATTTTAGGAAACGTTTCATTTTTAATGAGCCAAACTAAAAAGGAAAACATTTCTAATGGGACATAGGGAGTATATATTATGGAGTTTCCATAGTAAAGTAAACAACTAAACATTGTATTTCCACTTATACTAAAGAAAAAATAACTAGATAAAATGCCACATATACAGTAGTAAAAATCAATTTGCAACAAACCATGCCCCACAATGGGTTTTATTTAATAAAATTAAAATACATAATCAAATAACCATTCCAAACAACATAACATTAACACAATAAAATGGTCGTCATGACCATCAATACACACATAACCAACCCATTGCAATTTTAGTTGATGAGGAGGTAGGCATCCACAAGAGTGATGAGAGTCGTTAAAATGGGAACATAGGCCAGAGGAGGTGGAGTGAGAGGACTTGTTCTCTCATACTCTATAACCCATTGTGCCGAACCCTCACTCACTTTAAGTGTGCATGCAAAACTCTTGTACAATTGCAACGCATCTCCTCCCAACATAGTCAGTTTTATGGTTTTTGTAGCATCATCTATCACTTCATTTAGAACCTTCATCCCCATTGAAATCTCTCCTGCATGCAAAATTAGGTTTAATATCAAACACATAGAAATTGGATCTGAATATTAGTAGTAGTGTCTAAAAGAAATTTATACCGAGAGCATAAGTCCAGAGCGTGATGCAGCCGACGACCCCTAGCTCTCCTTCGATGACCTCAGCACTCTTATAAACGGCGGGATATATATTGACGATATCGGTTAGATGGAATTTGAAGAAAGTGTAGTATTTTTCAGATGGGGTTTTTGTTGGAGAACTAGCAACTAGGGTTTCTACTTGGTTTGCCATTGCTTAATTTTGGTGCTTGAGTTAGTAAGGGGTTTTATCTTCTCGATTTATAGTGTTGTTGGAACAATTTTTAATTGCTATTGGTTGGATAGTTGGTGTAACCTTACACCTAATATGTTTATACATGGAAATTTTTTAAATCTGAATTAGATAATTAATAATTGTTGATGATAATTGGACGTAGTTAATCGATTAATATACAACCTTGGATTCCTTAAAATTACGACGTTTAGGAAATTTTCTTGTAAAATATGTTAAAAAGAAACTTTACCGTTCATAACTGTTTAAATATATAAAGTACTACTCCCTCCGTCCCAAAGAGGATGGCACACTTGGGAGATGACACGAGATTTTAGGAGATGTTGTTTTATGTGTTAATTGGTGACACAAAATATAAATTTATAATTAATGTGAGAGGAAACTTTTTCCAATAGAGGAAATGTGACATCTTTTGTGAGACAAACTAAAAAGGAAAATGTAACGTCTACTATGGGACGGATGGAGTACTATTTACAAAAAAAATTAATATTACTACTAATACTATTATAGCAACTGAGTAGTCGTCCAAATAGTACTCATTAAATTTTGGGTGATTATATAAACGGCTAGTTGTCCAAAGAAAAATCCATACACTACAAAATAAACACTCTAATTTGGTAAGCATGATTAAGGTTTGTAATAGGAGCTATTCTATGACACTCTGATAATTTAGCTAATTAAGAATACTAATTAGGCAGGATGCCGCACTTAAAATACCAAAAATAATACGAAAATATTGAATCATTTCTCAATTGTCATGGCTAAAACTAATCAACACCTAGATGTGACTTGTATTAGCAAAGCGATAAGAATTAAGTAACTCGACTGTTTTGCAAGTTGATTACATATTTAGACAGTGAAACAATTTGTATTTTATTACTATAACAATCGAACAGAAACTGAAACATTCCTTTCAACTTTAGAAATGCGAAACGGAATTCTGTCTCACCCATATTCGGAAGTTAACAAAAAACTCTCTCATGCATGGATTTTTTCCCTATTTTAATCTAAACCATTAGATTTTGGGTAACTAAATGGGTAATTTGCCCAATAAATCTAAATTTAGGTAAGTTAATTAATCGTTTACATATTTCGGATTATATGCAATATTCATTATGAAGTACCGTATAGTACTATAATTTAAGCAAGATTAGGTAAGTTGATAACATATTTTATAATTTGATTTCCCTCGAAACAATTATTTATTCTCTTCCCATGTGCAATGTCAAGTAGTGTATCTTTCTTTCCCTTTCTCCATTCCTTTCCTTGTCTCTCATTGTATTTAAAAAATTGGTTAATTGTATTAGCTTTCACCTTATATAATAAATTTTGATTTATTTTACTTTATAGTCCGAACTTTGAAAAAAGTTTCAACAATAACCTTCATTTAGATTAATATTTTATACTACCTCCATCTTTTAAAAATAGAAACTATTTATATTTTGATATGTCCCTTAAAAATAGAAACTTTTTAAAATTTTATTTTAGAAACTGGACCCAAAATCCAATATACTACTTTAATTACTTTTTCTCTTTCTCTCACTTACTTTATTCATTTTTCTCTTTATCTTTTTCTTTCTTACTTTTACCAATTCTTTTCTAATATTTCTATTTTTCAAATACGGAGATAGTAGTAACTTTTGAAGTTTCATTTATAGCCTTAATTTTGAGAATTTATTGAACTGTAGTTTGCACAGTCAACAATATCAAATTTGAGGTTAATCTTCAATTATTTTATAGCAGGGTTTATTTATTTGATACATTTATATACTATGTCAGCCAGCCAAACCAAATATTTTGACATGCTAATGATCAAAATTCTTGGTTAAGTAATGATGATAAATTACTAGAAAGAGCGAAGAAGTATTATTGTCACAGCTTCCTTAAAATTTGTGCTCAGTATTTAAACAAATATTGCTAGGTAATACACTTAAATCCAAATATTATATGGCTGTCAAAGTTCATGCATCAATCGAATATTGTCAGAAAAAGTCAACATTTATTGTTGTTTATGTAAGGGCATCCACAACCCTAACCCGCGTTTAGGCCCCAAGTCTCATCCATGCCATCATTCCCCTAAATTTCAATCGCAGACCACAACTTCTCTAACCCTGCAGGCCCCATCCAGGTCACAACTATTAAATTGCACTTTTCAAATTTTACAACCTATTTTACGCGTGAAATAAAAAATGCCGAACAATTTAAAACACGGAAAAGTTGTTCTTCATTCGGAAATTGAAAATTACAACATAAAAATTTAAAAATATAAAAAAAATATTAAAACATAACGTCAATGCTGGAAAACGTTGGTGTGTGTCCAAATTTCTTCAATTAGATCTGCTTGGAGGCGGGTGTGTGCTTCTTCTTGGCGCATCGCAGCTGAACGGGCCATGTCATTGTGCATGTCGGGAGGAACACCCTACACGGGCGGGTCGGTGACAACGTGGTTACTAGCGGTGCTGGAGCTTGCATCATCGCTTCACAAAGTGACATTTTTTCCCTCGTCCTCAATGATCATGTTATGCATTATGATACATGCATACATGATGTCGGTGATTAGTGGACGGTGCCAACCACGGGACGCTCCCTTCACCATAACCCCCCGTGATTGGAGGACTCCGAATGCATGCTCCACATTTTTCCGAGCCGCCTCTTGCTTTTGGGCGAACAATGACCTCTTCGGCGTTGTCGGACATGTGATAGTCTTCACGAACATAGGCCATCGAGGGTAGATCCCATCTTCCAGATAGTACCCCATATTGTACCGGAGATGGTTGGCCGTGAACTCTACGTTCGGCGCTCGCCCGGCACACAGGTCGTTGAACAATGGAGACTCGCTCAACACATTGAGGTCGTTGTTCGACCCAGCGACACCAAAGTAGGCATGCCAGATCCAAAATAGTTGGTCGGCAACGGCCTCCAACACGATCGTCAGATGTGTGCCCTTGTGCCCGCTAGTGTATTGTCCTCTCCAAGCCGTTGGACAATTCTTCCACTGCCAGTGCATAAAGTCGATGTTGTCCAGTATCCCCGAGAAGCCATGGGTCCGCTCGCGCATGTTCACCAACCTCTGGGTGTCGTCGGTCGTTGGCTTTCTCAAGTATGTATCCTTGAATGCTTCGATCACTGTCCGGCAGAATCTAACTAGGCACTTGCGTCTAGTTTGCTCGCTTACATGGAGATACTCATCAAACATATCTGCAGTAGTTCCGTAAGCGAGTTGGCGTATGGCGGATGTGCATTTCTGCAAAAGTTGATATACTTTGCCGCCCAACAGCATCAGTGGTTTGCATGAAATACGAGTCACGAGTTACAACTGCATTGACGATGCGCATGAATAAATGTCTCTGCATCCGGAACCGACGACGGAACATCTGATCACTCCATCGAGGATCTTTAGAGAAATAATCTATGAAAAGCCGCAAACCAGCTTGTTCACGGTCTCGGAGGGTATACATCCGAGTACGTGGTATGTTTGCTGTTCGTTCCACGCTTGAACAACAGCTTGGTAGCGAGCAACCTCGTTGTTGATTTCCTCTTGGATTGCAGGCATCGCCTCCTCTAACATTCTGGCACTTTGAGCTTCGATTGCTCTTTGACCACCATGGCGAGGAGGCATTTTTTACGGATATATTTGCTAGTGATATAGTGTGCGAGAGAGAGAGAAGTTGAATAGATATGAAAATGGAGTGGTATTTATAGATAAATTTCGAATTTTATAAAATAAAAAAAATCGAAATTGTGGCCCGGGTCCGGCCCAAACCCCCTCCAACGTTGGGCCGGGCAGCGACGAGGCCCGTCCCGGGACGAGATAACGCTGGGCCGGACTGCTCCATGGCGCGGCCCAGGACGCAGATTCCTCCCCTCCAATGCGCTGGGCTGGGGGCCAGTACTATGCGCGGTCCGCCCGCAAAGTTAGGCATGCTCTAAGGCATTCAATGTGCAGCCCCGCATGGGGTCAATGGTAGAACCATGTACAAACTATGAGGAGCTTTATTAATCCCCTATTTTTTTAATTTTTTTTAATTTTTTTTATTTATATAGTAATATCTTTAAATTTATGGTATTTTATGTAAATCATTATGCAAAAAGTCCCTACAATTTTAAAAATTATGAACTCTAATTTTAGAATATAGCCCATACCAAAATATTTTCTGCATCCAAACATGCTCGGGGCACCCGCCTAGCGGGACTGCATCCCAGGTACTCTTCTCCATAAGGTCGTCGGGCTTTACACCCGATGTCCGGCCAATTCGCTGGCTTCCGTGTGAATTTTTTATTTTTTTTATTTCGTGTTTGTTTTGTTAATAAATTTAATGCTCCATCAGTCCCCAAAAAATTGACTAAGTTGTATTATGAGGTCTACGTTATTAGTAGTTTAAGACTTTCCTTATTTAGACTTTGTCCAATTTTAGGTGACAGGCCAAAAAAAATCAATCTGTTTTTTGGGACTGGAGGAGTATATAATTATTTTCGCTATAAATACATATATTTCCTTCAAATTTTCACACCTCACTCTCTCTTTTCACACTTTAAATCTTTTATCTATCTTCAAATTTTTTGTAAATAAATCAAAGTGCTCAAAAACATGGATTATTCTGAATAAATATACCATCGATTTGACGAATGCGGTTGTTATTGAAACTTCTGATATAATAATAAGAAGAGGCCCAACCTCCTAATTTCAATTACTCTCTCCGTCCCATAATAGATGATACATTTGGAGAATGACATGGGATTTTATGAGATGTTGTTTTGTATGTTAGATGGAGAGAAAAAATAGTATATTTATATTAATGAAAGAGTGAACTTTTTCCAAAAAGAAAATGTGACATCTTTTGTTAGACAAACTAAAAAAAAATGTGACATTTATTATAGAACGGAGGGGATGGAGTACCATTTTTCTATTTTTTGTTTAAAAAAAATTGGGAAACATCAACTAAATTTTACCCGCAGATTTCGAATGTGAACTGACGGCCCATTAAAATCCAAAACGAGTCAAGAGGCCCAGCCTCCTAATTTTGACCCGATTGCATATACAGATACAGAGCATACAAATGTCAAAATCCAAACCCCATCCCCCTTTTCTTTATCTCTCTCTCTCTCAATCCAACCATTCCACCACATACTCCGGCGGATTAGCGATTACCATCTCTCTGATCCACGCTATGCTCCATCTTTCTCACCATCCAATTTGTGGTGGCTTCATCTAATTTTTTCCTCGGTTCAAATTCCAAAAACAATCACGGCTTCATTTGATTATCTCTTCCAACCGCCAACCATCCACCATCTCCGGAGATCTTCTCCGTCCAGTCTTACGGTGGACGACAAGGGCCGGATTCCTTCCCCGCACGGCGGCCGGGGTGCCTTACCCTCCGAAGGCGGCTCCCCATCCGATCTCCTCTTCCTCGCCGGCGGCGGCCCCTTCTTCTCTTTCGCCGCCTAACTCTGACTTTTTTTAAAATTTATTTCTCGTAATTTTCATCCTACCCCCTTCGAGTATAAGTGAGAGTGAGTCGTAAATATGGTGTCTGTATTAGAGAGGAAATTGACGATAAAGAGGGTGGCCACCGTGGTTTCTAACTACCAGGAGAATGCGTCTACTGATGACCTCGAATCTATGGCGCAGGGCTGCGGCCGCAATTGCCTCGGAAGCTGCTGTTTGCCGGGTACATTCTCGTCTATCATTTGCGATTTTATGCTTTTAGGGTTTCTGAATGTCATTGTAATTTGTAAGATTAATTTTATTTTATTTGGGCGATATTATGTAAATTGGCTATGGATTTATTTATTTTCCGGTATTGATACATGTTTTTGTTAAAGTTCCTTGGCATGGAATTTGGAGATATTGCTGACTTTTATCGTCAAGATTCCATCTTTGATATTGTTTTTTCGTTTTTGGAGATTTGGTTGTTGAATGCTCCTTTTTCAGCAAGTTTGTTTATCAATCGCATTGGTAGAATATTTCTACAGAGGAAGACCTTGTGATAAATTTTTGTTTGGATAGCGATTCCGGTTTTCTTCTTTTCTGAGTAGGTTTAACTTGTCTCAGTTTCAAAGCTGCCTCTCTATGCATTCAATACTGATGCGGAAGAGCAAGGTCACGACAAAGTTGATGCATCTTGTGATGGCAAATCTCCTGAAAAGTCCTATTTAAACAATTTGTTGCTAGGGCAGTGGGAAAATCGTATGACTCGGGGGATTTTCAGGTATGATGTTACCTCTTGTGAGACTAAGGTTATTCCTGGAACATATGGCTTTGTGGCACAGCTGAATGAAGGACGTCACCTTAAGAAACGGCCGACAGAGTTTCGGGTTGACAAGGTTCTCCAGCCTTTTGATAAGAACAAATTCAACTTTACAAAAGTGGGTCAAGAGGAAGTGCTCTTCAGGTTTGAGCCAAGTGAAGATGGAAAAACTAGTTATTTTCCTTGCTCTCAAATTGATCCCGAGGGAAACTCGGCCAGTGTCGTTGCAATCAATGTATGCTATTTCACTACCTTTTTAGATTTCTGATCTGATGCTGTCTTGCAATGGCTTTGTGTATGTTTCTTCTTGTAGATCATAACATCTTTTTTCAGGTGAGTCCCATTGAGTACGGACATGTGCTTCTAATTCCCCGGGTCCTTGATTGCTTACCCCAGAAAATTGTTCATGACGGCCTTATGCTTGCTCTGCACTTTGCTAAAGAGGCGTCGAATCCCTTTTTCAGAGTGGGCTATAACAGTTTAGGTGCATTTGCCACCATCAACCATCTTCACTTTCAGGTATAAACTTCTTGAGTCATCTGGCTCTTAGTTCTTATTGCTATGTTGCCGTAACATTGCATCAATGGCAGGCATACTTCTTGTCTGCACCTTTTCCAATCGAGAAAGCTCCAACATGCAAAATAATGAGCAGCAAAGATACTAGGGTGATGGTCTCTAAGCTGCTGAATTATCCTGTCAAAGGACTTGTCTTTGAGGGTGGAAATAAGTTGCGTGATCTATGTGATGCCGTAGCAAGCTCTTGCATCCTTCTCGAAAGTAACAATGTTGCTTTCAATCTACTTATTTCTGATTGTGGAAAGAGAGTATTTCTACTACCTCAGGTGATCTCTTTTCCAGTCCATCCTTAAATTTTTTGGTCTCGACCAATGTATTATGAATACTAGTTCCTATATTTGCACGATAAGGCAAATCCAATAGTTAGCTTGTCAACAATCATAGATTCCTCTGACGTCATCATTTAGATTTTACTCCTATAAGGTCCCAATGCATTGAAATGCCCAATCATTGGTCTACTCTATCATCAGCTGATGGTCTAGAGAATTATGATTTGGTTGTCGAATTTGACTAATCAGATTGGTCCTTTTTAGTGTTTATGGCGTTCTAGTTACCATCAAATTTCATGCTTAACAATCATACTTAACGAATTACTACTAGTTTTATCTTCTGGCCACTGTTGAAATATTTGACGGAAGCCAAATTAGTGCTGTGCTGTAGCAACTAGCAACTGTGGATCTTTGATGCCTTCTCATCTCACACACCAGTAATTGTTATGTTCAATTATTGCCTTGGACACCTGGTTTCTTACCTTGCAGCTATATAGAATTACTGTACATAGGCTATTGTAATTGTCAAATGTTCCTGAAAAGGAGATTTATAGTCTCCGTTATGATGGATTGCAGTGCTATGCTGAGAAACAAGCACGTGGAGAAGTAGAGCAGGAGCTTCTTGATACTCAGGTGAACCCCGCTGTCTGGGAAATAAGTGGACATATGGTGCTCAAGCGGAGAAAGGATTATGATGAAGCTTCTGAACAATATGCATGGAAGCTTCTCTCGGATGTTTCTCTCTCAGATGAGAGATTCCAGGAAGTGGAAAAGTACGTCTGCGAGGCTGCTAATTTGCAAGAAGACGAGGACTTTATCAGCACAGAGGAGACTAGTTATGGCTCTGGCACTACACAAGTCTCCCGACATCTCCCTCAAGATTGCCTTGTGTTGCGTTAACTGTTAGCGTTACTTACGCATAGCTCGCTATGCTGATACGTGCTGCCATTTCCCTAGAGGTAGTTGGTGTGTGCTTTTCCTCTCTAGATGGTAGGTGGTGTGATGCATACAGTTAGTTGGTGTTTTCAAGCAGGATATTGCTTGAGAGTTGTATTACCAAATACTACTTGATAAATTATTGAAAAGGGATCCATGGGTTTTGTGTATTATAGTATATGGTGAGAATAAATTAAGAAACTACTTTAAAGTTATATTCGTATTTTACGTTTTGGGAATATGTTTGGTTGCATGTTACGTTAAATTGCGCTACTGTCTGAATAATTTGCAAAAATATTCAAGAAAACATTTTCAGAAATTAAATCCAACGGTTTGGCGTCAAGGGTTGTAACGTAACGTCATGATCTGATTATATCTTTATGGGTTTGCCGGATATAAAATTAACCAAAAGTCACTTTATTTTGGTCTAACTAATCAAATTCAAAATTAAAAACCTTGATATTGATTGTGCAGTGCTACTACATATGCTTGTTCCTTGATTTCGCATGGTAAAGCTGGAATTAAAAAACTTTCTAGGATTTAGATTGGTGCTACTGATATTTATACATCTCCAGCTCTTAAAACCATTTCTTTAGAGCGGTCACAATAGTGGCGCCGTCCTGCCGCTGTGTGGAGAGCGCCCCCGTCGGTGCCTATTGGAGGCGCAGGGCCGGAGGACGGCGCTCGGTGGTCGCTGCGGGGAAGGGCAGGGCATTTCGGCGCCTATTGCGCACCGTCCAACCACCGTCTGCTATTTTTCTTTATTTTTTTTTATCATATTTTATTATTATTTTATACACACAACTCATTGCACTTTTTTTTTAATATTTGATAAACATCAACAATTAAAATGAATTAAGTTGGAAGCTATGAGATAAAATGATGATGTGACAGGGTGAATTTTTGAGATGGTTCTCCCTATTGTGAATGCTCTTAGCTATACTACAAATTAGGTTGGTCGCTGAACATGCCAGCAATCAGAGAAAAGTTGTTACATTCTCTTTTGCCTAATTATTTAGATTGATGGCATAGTAATTATTATACAGATGACACTAAGAAGATCAAGAAGTTGAATGTAAATTTTATAAAGGAGTTCCAAATGAAAAATTTCAGAGCTCTATAGTATTTCTTGGGCATTGAGGTTATAAGATCAGCTAAAGGAATATTTTTGTGGCGGAAAAAAAAAAGATCTTTTGGATGAAACAGGGATACTGGATGGATTGCAACTCAACTGGACCCATATGATTGTCAACCATGGAATGCAGATAGTGAAGGCAGCTGACTAGGGATATCAATCGGGCCGACCCGCTCATGTTCGGGCCAAGCCGTTCGGGTTGTCGGGTTATTCAGTGCGGTCTATTCGGGTTGTATTTTTCGGGGTATATTTTTCGATCCTAACCTTAATCCTTCGGGTTTCGGGCTAACCCACCGGGCTAATCGGGCCAAAGAAAATTTAACATTGCTTTGTTTCATTAAAACGTAGAATTCGTTTCTACTACTTCACATAACAAAGTAAATGAACTACTTATCTTCTCTATTTGTAAACAATATAATTATTAATGATAAAACAATTATTGTACTCCCTTCATCCCGTAGCATATTTTTTTTGGTTCATAAATTAGAATTAAGTAAATAGTGTAATTAAATTAATAATTTAAGTGTATTAAGGGAAAACTTAATAAGAGACACTTAACTAACTCTAATATTATAATTAAATACTATAATTCTAACCTAAAAATAGAAATAGTGCAAATAGTTTAGAACGGACCGAAAAAGAAAAAAAATGAATAACATGGGAAGGAGGGAGTATAAAATAATAATAATAATAATAATAATAATAATAATAATAATAACAATAATAACAATAATAATAATAATAAAAATAATAAAAGTATGTATTTATGAAATAATAATATTTTAAATATAATCTCAGGACCTTTAGAAAAAATAATTTTAAAACTAATGTATTAATCATTTATTCATAAAGAATAAAAGTGTTTAGCATATAATTGAGTTCTTTTGTTTTCATTAAGATTTAAAAAAAAGTTTATATTGAAATGTTATATACTTAAAATATTATGAAAGCAAGAACTCATGAAATTATTAAAATATGATCTATATTCAAACAGTATGAGAACGACTATTTAATTTTGATCTCTCACATTATGTAGATTCAGTTAAATTCAATCAGATATTTCATCAAACAATCACAAACTATATCAACTTAAATTACGCATTCTTACATTACTCGTTTCATTAAGGTAAATATCCTTAAAAATTAGTACTTATTTAGGAAAAGTAGGTTGAGTTGTTACCTCAGAATTTCTTATTCTGGCCGATCAAATGAATTTGTGAGAGATAGGGAGGAGAGGATGGTCCATTAATATATTTTATGAGAGGAGTAATAAGAAAAGAAGTATAAAAAAGAGAAAAACTCAAAAAACCCTTATTACGAAAAATCTGCACACCTCGATCTCATTTTCTGAAAGATCAGCGAATTTAATCCCAAATTTCGAAAGGCCAGCGAATTGAGACCCATATTCCGAAATTTCTCTCTGGGCTAGCCCATATAGCCCGTTTCATATTCGGGTTGCAAAAATATAGCCCTAACCCTATAATTTTATCGGGTTATTTGGGTCAACCTGCGGATTTCGGGTTGAATTGACATCCCCACACCTAAGCTATGAATTATCAGCATGTAATTGGGAAATTCATATCTCACACTAGGTCTAGTATCCCACACCTAAGCTATGAATTATCAGCATGTAATTGGGAAATTCATATATTTTTCTCACACTAGGTCTAGTATTGCTAATTCATTTGAAGTAGTAAGTCAATTTATGTATTAGTGTCAGTCAGATCATTTGGACGTTGCTCTGAGAATTATTAGATTTCTCAAAGAACTTATGACCATAGTGTTGTGTTTGGAAAATATGTGCATTTAGACATTTAAGGGTACACAACTGAATTTTGAGGCATAAAGAGTAGAGATGTCAATCCAACTGAATTAGTGTCAGTCAGATCATTTATGTATTAATGGGTTAAGGCTATAATTTTGTAACCCGAACACAAAACGGGCTAAACGGGTTAGCCCGAATGGGTTGGTAGGTTAAACGGGTCGGCCCGAAGGGTTGCAACTTTTAATTAAAATATATTAAGTTTTAGGGGTTTTTGGTACTTTTGAATTTCATGTGGCACAATAATTAGCCTTCTTCAATTTTCATTCTACACTATTCCACTCGATCCCACACTATCAACTTTCAAGTTCCTCCACGACTCATTATTCCATCGTCCCATCATTTGCCACTATTGTCTTACCACCACCAAAGCCAAGCAAGACAAAATTAAGAACTAACACACTAAAATCTCAATATATTTATCATTTTAATAATGATTCATATAAGATATGATTTTTAATTTTCATACTGAATTACTGAATTAATTATGAACAATACCAAAATAATGACACGAACACAATCTGTAATTCAAATTGATTGATTTTTTAACGAGTGACACCGTTTGTATAATAATGACACGAACACAATCTGTAATTCAAATTGATTGATTTTTTAACTAGTGACACCGTTTATATAGGAAGGAAAACGAGTAAAATTTTATTGCACAGAATCTAATATTATGCATGGTGTGTCTATAATATGCTATTAACCGTGTGAAGATTATGAAGATCATCTCTAAGAGAGTGGGCATTGCCAAGGGGTCAAGGAGAGGAGGATTGTGGTGAGCATTAGAGCATCCTCATCCGTGCTCTTGCCAACGAGCACGGATGTGGGCTCGGACCTACTTTTATTAGTTTTTTACTCTCTGCTCTTAGGCAAGAGCACAACACACACATCCGTACTCTTCCGCAAGGACAAGCTCAATGGTCAAACTATTCTATTATTCAATTTAAATAAAACCATTTCCACAAAATTAAAATGCATTAAAAATACCCGGAATAATATTACAAATTACAAAAAAATTAAAATTACATAATTAAAATTCTAAAAATTAAAAATTACATAATTAAAATCCTAAAAATTAAAAATTACATAATTAAACTCCTTAAAATAAAAATTACATAATTAAAGGCTAAAATACCCCGTGGAAGACTATTCATCCGACTCTACCTCCAATGTTCTTTGGAGACCCCGTATCATTGCTACATCCGATCGAAGTTGCTCGGGGGTCATATTTGACCTATCGACTAAATTGAGTTGGGCCAAAAACCCCCCACAACGACTCGGTGGGGGGTTGAGGTGGCACAAAGGGAGCGGGGGCGGATAGAGTCGCGGCGCGACGGCGGTTGGCCGTCGACTTCTTCCTTCCTTGCGGCCGGCGTTGGGAACTACTCAGGCCGGCGTCGGGGCTACCCTAGTTAGCACCGGTGAACTGGGTGGACACCTCATCAGAGCCGGCGTCGGATAGGGATACCGACCTCAACCGTTTGTCGGAGGAGCTAGAGGAAGATGCTACGCCTCCCCTCTACTTCGGATGCCCACGCACTTCCTGCCAAACATTGAGGTACTTGAACGGTTTGTAGTGTTGGGATTGGTAGGTCGCCAATGCGGCACTGATGATGTCGACCTCGCTTCGGCCGCTCCCCGCCGACCGCTCTTCCTGGAGGTAATACCCCTGGAACTTTTAGATTTCTTCGTTTGCTATGTATATGGCATTGCACACCATACTCTCGTTGTGCTCGATTGTTCCAGCCGGCCGGTTTTCATTGTACCGGCGACATATGTGCCACTAAAAATGGTCCCCGGATTGGTTCGTGCCAATCTCCGGATCTTCGGAGATAGATAAAAATGCTTTGAATAATTGCTCCATCTCCC